>NW_020954569.1:55931654-55943577 GCF_900497805.2 Vombatus ursinus | reverse complement strand
TCTCTTCTCTTCTCTTCTCTTCTCTTCTCTTCTCTTCTCTTCTCTTCCCTAGGTTAACAATCCCTGTTTCCCTCAAATGATTGTCAAATGACATAGACTCATGTCCTTTCCTTATTTTAGTTACTCTCTTATGGGCATTTTCCAGCTTCTCAATGGTATTATTGTTATTATTATCATTATTAACATTATTATTATTATTTACATTATAGCACTCAGAATAATAACTAACTTTTACATAGCACTTTAAGAATGCAAAGTACATATATTATCACATTGATTTTCACAACAATCTGGCAAGGTAGGTGGCAGGAGTGTGGTAGGAAATGTTCAATAAGCTATTCTATAAAAATGTGCACACAATACATATTTAAGTTTAACCAACATCACTAACACTTTCTCTATTACTTTTAAAATTTGGACAATAAACAATGTAATAAATCAAACCCTGTTTTGCAAAGTTTGTATATTTACAAGGTATAAGTTCTCACATTGAAAATTTAACAAGCTCACAGAGGAAGTATAGGCTGGCTGCAACTCACCCCTGGGTAGGTGCTATTATTATCATTATTTTACAGAGGAGGAAACTGAAGCTGAGGAGCTATATGATTTGTCCAGGACCATGGAGTAGGTATACTAATGTGAAGCATGATTAAAAATAAGCATTCTTGATTCCAGCTTCAATGATCTTTCCATTGTACTGTTATTTCTTAAATGAAGGAAATATTCCTGATGAGATAGAATGATGGTATAGGAATAGGGTGGAGTCAAGATGGTGGAGTAAAAGCAGTGACTTGCTTGAACTCTACCCTGAACCCCTCCAAATATCTGTAAAAATGACTCTGAACAAATTCTGTAGCAAGAGAACCCAAAAAAGACAGAGTGAAACAAATTTCCAGCCTAAGACAACCTGGGAAGTTTTGAGGAAAGGTCAGTTGCTCCAGGCTGGGAGAGGAACACGGTTTAGCGTGGCTGCACTGTCAAATATAAGGCCTCAGAGAACCTGGAGCAGGCCTCAGGGGACTGAATCAGGGGCAGTTGTGGTGATTTCAAGAATTCTCTATCAACAAATGACAAATACAACTTAGAAGGTCAGTAGGAAAGGTCTGTTGGATGGGACTGTGGTGAGAGAAGAGATTAGTCCAGTCCCAGAACTGGTGCAGTCCTGGGAGTTCTTGGAGTTCTGGAGTTCTTGGCCCACCAACAAAAAGGGGAATCAAGCACCTGATTAGAAGAGAATTGCAGGTGCTAAGGCAAGATTCTCTTGCTTTGCCCATGTTTGGATCTGGGTCACAGTTCTGGGTGGCCATTCTGGGACAAGGAGAAGCATTGGTGTGGTGGAGCTTGTAGTGTCAGTGGAGAGGGAATCCTCGTCACAGTTCTAAGGCAGAAAACAGTGCTTTTGATCACTCATAGACCAGAGTATAGGTAAGGAAAGCAGTAAACACCTCGCCCTTGATCATACCATCTTGGAAGAAATGAAAATTTACAAGTCCCTAGAAGTATCTCTGAAAACAGCTGCACAAAGCCCCCAAAGCTTGAGACATTACTGGAAGCCGACTCCTACCTTACCAAAGACTTTAAATCTCAAGTAGTTGACCGGGAACATGAGCAAACAGTACAAAAAAGTCAGAGCATATAATCTTACATTGGTAACAAAGAAGATCAAAACATATGAACTTAAGAAGACAACAAAGTCAAAGTTCCTACACCCAAAGCCTCCAAAAAAAATATGAATCAGTCCCAGGCCATGAAAGTGCTCAAAAAGGCTTTTGAGAAGCAAGAAAGAGAAGTAGAGGAAAAACTGGGAAGAAAAATGAGAACGATGCAAGAAAAGCATGAAAAACAAGTCAACAGCTTGCTAAAGGAGACCCAAAAAATACTGAAGAAAATAACACCTTAAAACATAGGCTAATCTAAATGGCAAAAGAGGTCCAAAAAGCAAAGGAGGAGAAGAATACCTTAAAAAGCAGAATTGGCCAAATGGAAAAGGAAGTCCAAAAGCTCACTGAAGAAAATACTTCCTTAAAAATTAGAATGGAACCCACATGTACAAAAAGATTTATAGCAGTTCTTTTTGTGGTGGCAAAGAACTGGAAGTTGAGAGGATGCCCATCATTTAGGAAATGGCTGAACAAGTTGTGGTAAATGAATGTAATGGAATATTATTGTGCTATAAGAAATGATGAACAGGCAGACTTCAGAAAAAAATTTGGAAAGACTTGTGTGGACTGATGCTGAGTGAAGTGAGCCGAACTAGGAGAATGTTGTACACAGTGATAACCACTTTCTGAGATGACTGACTTTGATAGACTTAGCCCTTCTCAGAAATGCAAGGATCTAAGACATCTCCAAAAGTCTCATGATGGGAAATGCTACCCACATCCAAAGAAAGAACTATGGAGTTTGAATGCAGATCGAAGCATACTATTTGCTAATTATTTTTCTTCTGTTGTGTTTTGTTTTCTCTTTCTTATTGTTCCTTCTATTGGTTCTAATTCTTCCTTACAACATGAGTAATGTGAAAATATATTTAATAGGAATGTATATTTATAGCCTACTGCAGATTGCATGTCATCTTGAGGAGGGAGGTGGGGAGGGAGGGGGAGAAAAATTTGAAACTCAAAAGCTTATGGAAATGATTGTTGATAAATCAAAATAAAATAATTAATTAAAAAATGAAAACTAAATATGGAACAACAGAACACGTAGAAATAAATATCTTTGTGTAACATCAGGATATCCTGAGGCTGGGATTTTACAAGAAAACATGGATAGTAGCTGCATGTGATGGGAAGATGTAGATGGGTTATGATCTACTGCAACAGAGGGATTGCCTGCAACAATGATATCACATTAAAAAACATAGAGCATTTTTTAAAACATAAAAGGAGTCATCAAATGCCTTTACAAATATAAATTCAACTAATATTTTATTTTTCATTACATGGTTTATTAAAATAAGATATTGATTTAAAAAAGTAGAATGGAGCAAATGGAAGCTAATGATTCATGAGAAATCAAGAAATTGTAAAACAAAACCAAAAGAATGAAAAAATATAAGACAATGTGAAATATCTCATTGGAAAAACAACTGATCTGGAAAATAGATCCAAGAGAGATCATTTAAAAATTATTGGACTACCTGAAAGTCATGATCAAGAAAAGAGCCTAGACAGCATCTTTCAAGAAATTATTAAGTAAAACTGCCCTCATATTCTAGAACCAAAGGGTAAAATAGAAATTGAAAGAATCCACTGATCACTTCCTGAAAGAGATCCCCAAAGAAAAACTCCTAGGAATATTGTAGCCAAATTCCAGAGTTCCCAGGTCAAGGAGAAAATATTGCAAGCAGCCAGAAATAAGCAATTGAAATATTGTGGAAACACAATCAGGATAACACAAGATTTAGCAGCTTCTACAGTGAGGGATTTCATGACTTGGAATATGATATTCTGGAGGTCAAAGGAACCAGGATTACAGCCAAGAATCACCTGCCCAGCAAAACTGAGTATAATCCTTCAGGATAAAAAATGGATATTCAGTGAAGTAAAGAACTTCCGGTATTCTTGATGTAAAGACTAGAGCTGAATAGAAAATTTGACTTTCAAATACAAGACTCAAGAGAATCATGAAAAGGTAAACAGGAAAGAGAAATCATAAGGGACTTAAGAAAGTTGAACTGTTTACTTTCCTACATGGAAAATGAGACTTTTGTCAGTATTAGGGTAGTTGAAGGGGGAAAAATAGATAGACAGATAGATAGATAGATAGATAGATAGATAGATAGATAGATAGATAGATAGATAGATAGAGGGCACAGGGTGAGTTGAAGATGAAGGGATGATATCTAGAAAATAACATTAAGAGATGAGATAGGATTATACTGGGAGAAGGAAAAAGGGAGAGGTAGAATGGGGTAAATTATCTCACATAAAACAGACAAGAAAAAGTTTTTACAGTGGAGGGGAAAAGGGGAGAAGGTGAGAGGGAATGAGTGAATCTTATTCTCATAGGATTTGGCTTAAGGAGGGAATAACATACACACTCAATTGGGTATGGAAATCTATCTTCCCTACAGAAAAATAGTGGGGAAGGGATAAGAGAGAGAAGATGATAGAAGGAAGGGCAGATTGTGGGAGGGGGTAATCAGAAGCAAACATTTCTGAAAAGGGACAGGGTTAAAAGGGAGAGTAGAATAAATGAGGGGCAGGATAGTATGAAGGGAAACACAGTTAGTTTTCCACAGCACGACTACTGTGGAAGTGTTTTGCATGACTACACATATATAACCTGTATCAAGTTGCTTGCCTTCTCAATGAGGGTGGATAGGGAGGGAGGAAAGGAGAGAATTTGGAATTCAAAGTTTTAAAAACAAATGTTTAAAATTGTTTTTACATGCAACTAGGAAATAAGATATACAAGCAGTGGGGTATAGAATCTGTCTTGCCCTACAGGAAAATAGAAGGGGAAGGAGATAAGAGAAGGGAGGGTTATAGAAGGGAGGGTAGATTATGGGAAGGGGTATTCAGAATGCACACTGTCTTGAGGTTGGGGGAGGGTCAAGATGGGGAGAAAGTTTGGAACTCAAAATCTTACAGAAGTCAATGTTGAAAACTAAAAATAAATTAATTATTTTTCAAATTATGGTATAGTATAATGGACTTAATACCCACCTATTTCTGGAATTTATTCCACCATTTATGCCACCCAAGCTCACATTAGCTAGTTTGTCTGCCACATTACACATTTTTACTTTATCATCCAGCAGCCTCACTTTACTCCTCGGATCTTTTTTTGTTTGTTTCTTTGTTTGTTTGTTTTGGTAGAACACCTATTGTCCATGTCTCCTCTCTGTTACATTTGTGAAATTCTTATTGTTGTAATTGTCTTCATCATTTAACTTTTAGATAGAGTTTGAAGATATCATTTTTTTAATCTATTGTATTTCATCTTGGTACATTCAAACCAAAGATCTATCCCAGGATTCGGTAAACTACATTCCATGGACCAAATCTGGCTTTATATTAAAATGTAAAAATCCTTGTTAGCTTTCTGCCTGTACAAAAACAAGTAGCAGGGTGAACTTTGACCTTGGGCTGTATTTTGCTGATCACTATTTAAAATTGTCAATATGTTTTTGGTTTCAAGATGTTAGCTCTCTTTTCCTGCTTTGGGACACCTTCAAATTTTATGAGCCTGATATCTCTGACTTTATTGATGATGATGATGATGATGATGATGATGATGTTAAACACCACAGGACCAAGTACTGGTATCTAGAAGAGATGTGGAAGATTCAAAGTTCTGGATCTCTGCAAAACTTTATTAGAAACTTTTTGGCAAGATGATATTACAAAGAATCAATATGGCTTTTTTAGGGTCAGATCAAAACATGCTAATTAAATTAATTAATTTGACAATATTAACAAACAAGTAGACGGGGGAAAGTTGGAGACATAGAATAACTAGATTTTAGCAAGATTTTTTTGATAAATTATCACATTCCATTCAGATAGAAAAGAGATATGGACTAGAAAATAATACTTGAATGATTGGATGGACATACTCAAAGACTTGTTATCAAGAGTTCAATATCATCTTGCCAAAAAGTTTCTAATAAAGTTTTCCAATAGTCAACGTCAAGCTCACAGGCCTATAATTTGTATACTGTTACCTTCCCGTTTCAGAAAATCAGGTCAAGATTTTGGTCAATCTTGTGATTTTTCTTCTGATTTTAATTATGTTTCAGACATAACTGACAGTAACTAAATGATCAATCACTTCAGCCATTTTCATTTTGATTCCCAAGAATATATTCATCTGGGACAAGTGACTCAAGTTCATAAAGAAAAACCAGGTAGTCTCTTTCTCTCTCCTTACTTTCTTGGTTATTAATTCTCTAATAATCACTTTAGTTCTGTCATTTCTCATCTAATAATCTTTCTCATAAGAGAAAATAGAAGCAAAGAAGAATTCAGTATCTCTATCTTCTCTTTTGTCCCATCATTGCACCAAGTCAATGCTAAGCTCCTATCTATTCTTGGATTATTATTTTGTTGTTGTTGCTGTTCTCAAATTAGCTAAGAACTCTTTTGGTTGTCCTCAGCTTTCCTTGGCAGCCTAAGCTCTTCTGAGATTTAACACTTCTCTCAATAGTTTGATAGAACCATGTTATTCTTCTAGAATTATCCACAATTACCCAACTTTGCTTTCATCTTAAGGACATTTCTTTACAAAAATCTATGTTGACTTGGAAATTCCCTGTGTTTCAACATCAGTTTCTTTTGACAAATTTTCAATTCTCACCCCCTTTTTGATAAAGATATAATCTAAGGAAAATGATACATCAAAAGAACAATTTTATTGAATGATTTGACCCCAAATAAATTTTTAGAAATATCCTTAACTCTTGGTCAGCAGATATGGGTCCTATTTCTACATCTGTCACTTCATGTTTGGCAAGTGACTTTTTGTTATTTGTATAAAAGGGGCTTAAACAAACATGTTTTATACTTCATCTATTCTAAAGTTCAAAACATTTTACAGTTCTCTATCAGAAAATCTAATACCAGATGGGTATGTGGGAGAGATATTGATAGGTATTCTCCATCAGACTGTATCTGATTTCCTCTGCACCTATGAATCCTGACACAGTGCCTGAATGAAAAATGAAAAATCATCCTTTTAATTGTTTGCCAGCATCCATTTTCTGTTTCTACCAGAAGAAATTTGTAACACTTTCAGATGATCTATGATGTAAACAGTATATATATATATATATGTGTGTGTGTATGTGTGTGTATAAACACACATATATGTATGTGTATGTGTGTATCTATATCTATCTGTACACATATGTATATATGCATATATGAATATGTATACACACAATGTGTATTCCTATCAATACCATTATTAAATCTATATCCCAAAGAAATCAAGACCAAAAAAATAAAAGGACTCATATGTGCAAAATAAAATATTTATTTTAGCTTTTTGTTGTGGCAAAGAATTGGAAATTGAGGGGATGCCCATAGATTGGTGACTGGCTGAGCAAGTTGTGGTATGATTGTTATAGAATACTATTACACATTAAAAATGATACAATGAGTGGTTTCAGAAAAACCTGGGAAGACTTATATGAGCTGATGTAAAGTGAAGTGAGCAGAAGGAGGAGAATATGGTATACAGTATTGGGAATATTATAATAATAATAAACTGGGAAAGAGTAAGCTATTGTGATCAATACAAATGATCTGTGCAATTTCTGAAGGACCCATGATGAAAAATTCTATCCACCTCCAGAGAGAAAATGGGTAGATTCAGAATGCAGATTGAGGCATATTTTCTTTCACTTTATTTTTCTTGCTTCTTTAATTTTTTTCAACATGGCTAATATGGAAACATGTTTTGCATATCTTCACATGTATAAAAAGTATAGTATTGCTTGGCTTCTCAATAGGTGGGTGAGGGACTGAAGGAAAATAATTTAGAACTGAAAATTTTATATCTATCTACCTATCTATCTATACACATATATACACACACACAAACACACTCATGTGTGTATATATAGATATATACCTCTCTCTGTATATACATATATACACATGCATTCACACATATATACATACATATACACATTCATTCACAATATATACACACATACACACATGCGGGCATGTGTACATGCACACATATTGCGTGTATGTGCATACACACAGATTTATCCCTTTCACATCACAACTTCCCCATAGTGTTATCACTATATCAGAAATCAACATAAGACACTAAATGGGAATTTGGGAGGAGATTTGTAGAAGCCATAGATGACTTACAAAGGAAATTTTTCTCAGCTGCCCATCTTCTACCCTCTCCCATATATTTCTCTGTGTAGTTCCAAGGTAGACACTAAAAGAAGTTCATTTAGTAAAGTTTTGTTTATGCTATGATCAATAATTTGATAAGGTTTGGGCTCGGAACTCCACAAGACAATTGATTACACTGCAAGTCAGAAAACATTTGTTGAATGCCTGATCAACAGGTCCTGTTGAGCACATACTTGTCAGTAACTATGCCAGAAAGAAGGAAAACAAAGACAAAATTGATGGAGTGCCTTCTCTCAAGTTTATATTCTAAGAAATTTACAGATAAATATATCCCACCACATGGGTTTGTCTATAATCATACTATACTCATATGTGTATATGTGTGTGCAATTTGTATGATAATAGATTGTATATTTATACACACATGTATACATATACAAATATATTCATGATTTATGTGGAAGAGGGGAAGAACTAACAACTGGGAGATGAGGAAAGGTCTGAGTAACCTGTGAACTCTGCTTTGAATGCTATAACTTTTGACACTTATTCTTAACCAAAATAATTAAAAACCCACAATGACAACAATTTCTACTTGCTTGTCCTTTCCCTCAGCAAAGGTGGTCATTGTGTTCCCCCCCCATCATGGTAAAATAACAATAATCAATATTTCCATTTATTCCTCCCGATGTTTGTAAACTTTGTGACATGTGAGCTCTGGCTTCTGAAATGGGCTGTAAGGTATCCCAAAGCAGAACCCATGTTTTCCAGTTTTTGGAATCTATCTTCCCTTTGCCTGGAACAGTGCTTAGCTACTAGCCACAACCAATACATATACCAAAGGCATGATGTTGTGAAGAAAGAGAGGTGGGAGAATGCCAGTGACAAATCTTAGTAGCTCATTTAGCAAGCATTTGGTATGCTTAGTGGCCTAATGCTCTAAAGGCTATTGCCAGTGGCAGATTGGGGACTTCAAACTTGAGTAGCTCTACCTACCTTATGTGCAACTGCTCAATCATTGAATAAATATAAATTGAGAATCTACAATGGATAAGGGACATGAGAAAAGGTGTGGACGCTATGTCTATTCTTGAGAAGATTGAAATCTGATTGAAGTGGTAAGAAAATAAATACATAAAAGTACCTAACAAAAGAAGATAGTCATTATCTTTGTACCTTTCCCAGGACCTTGTATACCTCACTTATTGGAAACCCCTAGTAAGTAGCTTTAGAATGTATGCATGAAGCACTGTCACATGGGCCAAAAACACTGTTGAATGTTGGGAGATAAAAACAAAATTATTATGCAGTCCTGGACCACAAAAAGATTGTATTCTACAATAGTGGAATATATCATATACTTTAACAATATACAAAGTAATAATATACAATTTCAAAAGGGAGAGGGTGCTGTCAACTGAAAGATCCAGAAAAATCTCAGGTAAGAGACTCTAAAGCTGAGGCTCTAATGCTTCTTGAGGTAGTTTAGGATTTTCTGAGGTAGAGGTTAAAAGGGAATACATTATAGATTTTGAGGACAGCTAATGTAAAGGGTACAGAGCTGGGAAATGAACGTCATTAATAGGCAATAAGGAAAAGGTTAGTTAAATTGAAGCATAGAAGGTAAGAGAGGAGTAATTTGAAGTTGCACCAAAATGTAATGATAGCATTTTTTTGAAACATTCCTTCTTTGAGATGTTTCAAAACCAATCCTTGAGCACTTTAAAAAAATTAACATTATTACATATTTGGTCAGTTCATCACTGGTTTCAGCTACCTCTTTTTAAATGCACATCAAAACTTCCTTACATAAGTAAGAAACTTTTTGTTGTGATATATTAGACTAAGAGGAATCTTTTAGTTCTCCTCAAATCACACATTTCTATCTACTCCCACACTGATTCAATCTTTCCTTTGTAATGTCTAACACATTTACCTCTCTTTCTTTATTTTTATTTTTCAACATTCACTTCCATAAGATTTTGAGTTTTAAATTTTCTCCGCCTCTCACTCCTCTCCTCCCCCAAGATGGCATGCAATCTGATATAGGCTCTAGTTATACACTCATATTAAGCATATTTTCCTGTTAGTCATGATGTAAAGAATAATTAGACGTAATAGGATGAACCACAAGAATTAAGCAATAAAATAAAACAACAAAGGAAAAATGGAATAATTAGTATGCTTATATATGCATTCAGACTCCATAGATCTTTCTCTGGATGTAGATAGCAATTTCCATCATGAGTCTTTTGGAGTTGTCTTAGATTCTTGCATTGCTGTGAAGAGCCAAGTCTATCAAAGTTATTCATCCCACAATGTGGCTGTTATTGTGTACAATGTTCTCCTGGTTCTGCTCATTTCACTGTGCTAATTAGTTCATGCAAGTCTTTCCAGGTTTTTTTTTTGAAGTCTGCCTGCTCATCATTTATTATGGCACAATAGTGTTCCATTATAGTCATATGCCACAATTTGTTCAGCCAATCCTCAATGGATGGGCATCCCCTCAATTTACAATTCTTTGCCACCACAGAAAGAGCTGCTTTAAATATTTTTGTACATGTGGGTCCTTTTCCCATTTTTATGATCTCTTTGGGATACAGACCTGGAAGTGAGTGGTATTTCTGGGTCAAAGGGTATGCACAATTTTACAGCCCTTTGGGCATAGTTCCAAATTGCTCTCCAAAATGATTGAATAATTTTACAACTCCACCAACAATGCATTAGTGTTCTAATTTTCCCACATCTTCTCCAACATTTAACGTTGTCCTGTTTTGTCATGATAGTCAACGAGATAGGTGTGGTACCTCCAAGTCATTTTGATTTGCATTTCTCTAATCAATAGTGATTTAGAATTTTTTTTCACATGACTATAGATAGCTTTAGTTTCTCTCTCTGAAAACTTCCTGTTCATCTCTTTTGACCATTTATCAATTGAGGAACGACTTGTATTCTTATAAAATTGATTCATTTCTCTATATATTTTAGAAATGAGGCCCTTATCAGAGAAACTGGTTGTAAAAATTCTTTCCCAGTTTTCTGCTTTCCTCCTAATTTTGGATGCATTGACTTTGTGCAATTTTATTTTCAATTTAATTAATCAAAATTACTCATTTTGCATTTCAAAATGTTGTCTATCTCTTGTTTGGTCATAAATTTTTCCCTTCTCCATGGATCTGAAAAGTAAACTGTTCCTTGCTCTTCTAGCTTGCTTATAGTATCAGTCTTTATAACTAAATCCTGTACCCATTTTGACTTTATCTTGGTAGAGGGTATAAGATATTGGTCTACACATCTATTTCTTGTTTCCCATTACTACTACCTTGACCTTAGTTCAAGTCCTAATTACACCTCACATCAGCATCTCAAATATTTCCCCTACCTCAGTCTTTCCTCTTTCAATCAATTCTACTAAAAGGAAAACAAAATGTTAATTTTACCATTGCCTACATAGAAAAATTGATTTTTTTTTCCTGTGGCATTGAAGACAGAATTTTCCTTCATTGACTCTCCAAACTCAAGACATTATTTCCCTGACAAAAATATCATCAGAAGAGCCAAACTATGCTACAAGTGAGCAACAGCTGAAACCCCGAAGACTGCTTTAGCATCTCTTCCACTCTGTGGCTATCTACAGCCAGAAGACAAAAACAGGCAGAACCAACATGTGTGGACTTGTGTTTAGAACCAGTAGACTTTTTTGTACTACAGTTTTAAAGTTGTTTGTCTCAAAATGAGGCAGAACAAAAGATAAATGAAAGGGTATTTTGGAGCCAGCATGAATGGGCTAAAAGAGAGTTGATAGTTAAATTTTGAAATTGAATATTTTCACTTTAGAAATTGGGCAAATTATTTGAATTAGGGTTTGCTATATAGTTTTCTTGAATTTTTAGACTCAAAGTGATGGAGAAAATTTAAATAATGCATATTAAACTTCAAAGGCTGTTGAACATGTGTGTACATGTATGTATGTGTATGTGGTATATATGTGTATGTATGTGTGTATGTATATATATATATATATACCATCTGTGCATACATAATGACAGATAGATAGATAGATAGATAGATAGATAGATAGATAGATAGATAGA
>NW_020954569.1:55841471-55931644 GCF_900497805.2 Vombatus ursinus | reverse complement strand
AGATAGATAGATAGATAGATAGATAGATAGATAGATAGATAGATAGATACATTCATAGATTCATAGATAGATAGATAGTTGACTGGTTGATAAACATTTACCAGCACACCACTAGATCCAGATGAGGCTTCTTCATGGAAGAGCAGCATAGCTCTTGACATCATGGGATAATAGATGTAAAGTTGAAAGGATTGTCTTGTCCCTGAGTTGTTAGTCTTTTTTCTACCACAAACTCCTTTGATAGTATGGTAAAATATATGAATCTCCTCAGAACATTGGTAAGTGCTTAAAATAAAATGCATAGGATTGAAAAGGAAATGTGTTATGTTGAAATACATTTACTTATAGATACATAGGTATCTATATCTATGTGTGTATAACTACATAACTATATAACTATAACTATATATATACATATATATAGTTATAGTTATATAGTTATATAGTTATGTAGATATACAAATACATGGACCCCAGATTAAGAATACCTGATTTTCAATACATCTTCATTTTTACAGATGAATCTGAGATAAAGAGAGAATATGCAAATTTCCTAAGGTTACCAAGCTAGTAAATAGCAGAGATGTGATTGAAACCCATATCCTCTAACTTTGAACCCAGAGCTCTTGAGTTCTTGAATTTAGAATGCACTCTGAGATTCCTGAAGTCCTATATAAAGGATATGATTGATGATGACTGTATGCCATAGTCATATAGTCAGGAGTAGCTGTATCTGTAGTACATTCTGAGGCCTTTCATATTCTCATAAAAACCCTTACATTCATAGGATGAAGGATCCTTAAATCTTACATCTATCTTATACCCAAGCTAAAATGACCTAATCTTATTCCCTGAACATGTCATGCACATGTCTCCAAATCTCTGTTCATGTTGCTCCCCTACTCTGGAATGTCATTCCTCAATTACTTATGCTCTTCCTCATCAGAGCATAGAGAGATAGATAAGATACATGTGTAATTATGTATCAATATCTATATGTAAATTCAAATAAAGTGTTTTCCAAAAGAAAAACATAGGTCTAATATGAATATGTTTGCTATCTGTAGAATAATAAATGGCACAATGAAAGGGTGGAGAAGTATAAGTTAGGCATTATATGCCAGACAGATGTTGCTGGAATGGATGACTATAGCAGAGTAGGGAGTATTGACCAGGGAAAGAATGTCCAAACTAGGTAGCTTAGGACTCAGAAACATAATATTTCTGAGTAGAGTCAGTAATAAATATTTATACACTTCAAAATATCAAAATATAAATTTGATTTGACTATTAATCTATGAGAAAGTGGTGAAAGATGGGGAGGGAGAGGCAGAACAGATGCCAGTCTCTGGTATATCTTGATAGTTAAGGAAGGAAGTGGAGTCCTGAGAGCAGGAGATACTCACCTTCAGTCTGGTCCTGTCTGGCTCTGAACTCATTTTAGCAAATGAATAGATTATCTTCCCTTGTGTAGGTAGTTGAAGGTATGAGATGATCTTTGTTGCTTAACTGGTAACTGATAGTTACAATGGCTTGACCAACTAATATAGCTATGTGCTATACTAGATCTACTTCTGTGCATTAGTCAAGAAAGAATATGCACATATTCAGACTTTATTGAGCTGTCTAGAAACAGAGAACTGGGGCTATTTGGAATCCCCTTCAAAATTCTAGCATCTGGTGAGAGGACATTAGATCTGAGTAACCTCAGCACTTCTGAATATCCTGAAAAATGCATCAGTATCTTAAGGTTATTATTCTTTGTTGGTAGGTGAGTGTTGGTGATGAACCATCATTGTCAAAAGGAGTCAACAAAGGGATGACACATGGTCTATCTTTATCAATTTCTTATGTATGCTGCTGGGAAAGGATGTAATAAGGATACTGGCAAGTAGAAAACATTCAATCAATAAATAAAGAATTGTGTTAACACCTGCTATGTTGTTACGTTCCACTATGCCAGGTACTAGAGACATCAGTATGAAAGTGCTGACATCAAAGAGCTATCATTTAACTTCAGAGAAAGTATAGCATACTCACAGATAAGTAAATAGAGAATAAATATAAAATAAAGTGACACAGCGGGTAGAGTACTGGGCCTGGAGTGAGGAAGACTCCTCCTCATGAGTTAAAGTCTGGTCCCAGGCACTTACTAGCTGTGTGACCCTGGGCAAGTCACTTAACCTGGTTTGCCTCATTCCTCATCTCTAAAATGAGCTGAATGGCAAACCATTCCAATATTTTGCCAAGAAAACCTCAAATGGGGCCACAAAGAGTCAGACATGACTGAAACGACCAAACACAGAATAAAGAAATTATATATAGATAGATATCTAGATATATCTAGACATAAATCTATTTAGATATCTATACACACATATATACACACATACATGCATGTATGCATGCATACATATACATACACATACATGCATGCATGCATGCATACTGGAGGGGAATTTGAAGCACTAACAACTGGGAGCAATCAGAAAAAAAAAAAAACTTCAATTCCTCTGCCTTTAGTTACCCTTCCTCACTGACCATTGAATCTTTCACTGTGTTATCCGTTCCTTTGCCTCCAGGCCCAGTAAAGAAACCAGAGTGTTCTGACTTACTGTGTTAATCACTTTACCATTCACATACACATTTCTACTTTACCACATAATTATTTAAAGAGAAGGCCTATCGTTTCTGTCAATAATCCCAGGAGATGTGATAAGGCAACAACGATGCTGTCCATTCTTCAGAGGACTCCTTTTCTGTCAAGACTGGCTCCCTTTGAGCTCATTAGTTTGCAGCAAACATGACATTTTAATACTACTACTCAACACTTCCCTTCTTCAAAATATTTTGCAAGTATTGACTAATTAGCTTCCCAAACAACCCTAAGTGATTTCCACATACATATAATTACTCCTATTACTTTGAGGTAAATGAAGGCTGACCATTCATGACCATGCCTAAGGTTGTGTAGGAAAAGACAAGCCTATAACTTAGGAATATTGAGGTATGCTTGCTGACCTGAACTATGCTCTTTATACAGAACCCATTGAAAATATGACAGAAATAGCTAGGTGAAATCAAGGAAAATGTATTTCAAAAATATAATGGCAATGCTAAAATCCACATTTACTTCATAGATAGTCATTGCTTATTTGTTGTCCTTCATTTTCAAAGAAGATTGAAATGATATCATTATGTTAGAGTCAAGTTACAATGTGTCCAACTGTGGCTGATCAGACTAATACAAGTTTGGAATGCTCTACCACAGCACACAAATGGTCCATGTGAACACTTGGGGCAGATTCTCTAAATTTGCACATCTCTTGTTTCTTTGGAGCTACTTCAATTCTGCTTTGCTCATAGAGCACAGCTCCTACTTTGATGAGGATACATCATGCTGGGCAGTCCTGTGACAATGTCTCCCATGGCACCCAATCAATCCCAAAGTCCTTCAGAGATACCTTGAGAGGGTTCTTGTATTGCTTCTTCGGACCAATGTGTGAGCATTGCCTAGTGTGAGTTCTCCATAAAATAGTCTTTTAAGAACTCATAATTTGCTTGCAGACAGCAAACCAATACTGCTGTTAACTTTATAAATCAAAAGTTCTCTCCTTCATTTCTTTACTTCAATGGGCAACTGTGAGGAAAATATATCTTGATGCCCAAATCTTCAGTTTCTTGTCTAAATATTTTATCTGTTTCCTCTTATGTTTCACTATGCTAGGTACTAGAGATATCAATATGAAAATGTTGACATCAAAGAGCTATTATTCAATAATAATTAGGATGGCTAAGGGACTTTAGTTTATGCCATATGAAAATCAGTTAAAGGAACATGGCTCCTTTAGTCTTGGAAGAGAAGTCTCAAGGGGAATATGGTATTTTTAAGTGTATTTAATGTGTTACTGCAGAGATTCCTTTCATTTATGCATTTGACTAAATGATAATTTTTGTCTTTGTGAATCACAAGAAGTGGGTGGTATTCATTTGTCTATGTCTTGGGAAACTGTATAACATGATTTGAATACATAACCTGGGAAAACTAAAGACCTATCATTACTATTGACAAATCTGTTCACTAATACTAATGCAATTCTCTTTTTTTTCATCTTTTACTAAATGGTCTCTTTTCTCATAGCTTCTGTGATTCTACATTATAATTCTTAGAAAGAAAAGCATCTAATTCCTTCTCAAATCATAAAGCTCCTTCCTCTTCTGAAAGACATTAAATTCTTTTATTCTTTAACCTCCATTTAAGGGTTAAGTTTCCACTCTGGCATTTTATCGCCTTTTCTCCTTGATCAGAAGATACTTCACTAGTACATTTTTAGGGGATAGTGTTAGATTGTCTCCAATTAACTGGAATATGGATAGGCTTTCCTCAAGTCATTTTCCACCTCTTCTAGGAAGGACACTAATCTACACTTCTAAAACAGATAGCCATCACTTGACTGTGGTAGAAACACAAATTATTGCACACTCAATGCAAGTCACTACAAAATTCACCCTGCTCTCTATACTTTTGATTATTTGATGTTAATTAGTAAAGAATGAGATATATTAAAACTAGTCTTAACCAAGGCAATAAGGGAATGCAGAATCATGGTGAATTATTTTTCGTTAAGTTAAAGTTCTATTCCAAACATTATATTTTGAATATACTTGTAATGGGTCTGAGTCTCCTATTATACATTTATAATTCAAATCTACTCAATACAATTCATTCTTTTTTTTTCTTTTTCTTTTTGCTCTTTATGTATCAGAGTTTTAGGGTCATCTAGTTAGAAACATGAATTTTCATTATTCAGGGCGCTGGTGTAAGTTGAGTTGGAAAAGATATAAAAGGTTTGTCTGAAAGTTATGTAACTATAAAATTTATTTTTGTGAATAAAGCTGTCTTCATTTTTTTCTGTATTCTAAGTAGAGGAAATTACAAAAATAAAACATATATTGTCACATCACCCAGACTAAGATCTGAGAACATGGAGAATGTGTAAAAAAATGCAATCAGGATGGCTCAGGGACTTAAGTCTATGCCATATGCCTTGGAAGAGAAGTCTCAAAGGGAATTTGGCATTTTTAAATGTATTTAATATGTTACTGTGGAGATTCCTTTCATTTATGCATTTGACTAAATGATCACCAAGCTCCCTTGCAATGCTCAAATTATGTGATTCTCTAATCTTGAAAAATTTAAATTGTATAGTATGCTTTAATTTGCCCATATCCATAGAAGTCTTCTTTTCTTTTCTTATGTTTTTCTCTTTTCCTTTGTGTTAAGTCTGCTCTTGAGGACTGTATCATGGTAATTAGGATAACAGACTGCCAATACTAGAGTGTGAAATAATATGTTGACTAGTAAATATCCAGAATTCTGTGAAGGAGTTCAAACCAGGCAAGAATGAGATCAACATGGGAAGTTGATGGGGAGCTTATTTTAGGAGTTGTAATAAGGGAATTGCAACAGGATTCCTAAAGCATGGAAAAATCAGACATTAGAATTGCTTGGTTCTCAACAGAGCTCACAAATTATGTCAGGTATTGTTCACTTAGCATGTTGCTTTGCTTTCATTTGTGTTTTATTATTTTATGTGCATGACTCCTTAAAACTATGCATAAACATGGGACAGATCCAGGCTAATTCTCCTTTGCATGAGGATTCTGTTCCTATCACAAGCATTACTGATTAAATCTAATAATTCATGTTTTCTTCCAAGATTTGCCACGTATGAACTTTGTGAAGCCCAATGACAGGAAATTTGGTGATGTAGGAGACACTATTCAAGAAAGTATTAAAGAAAGAAAACACACACACACATAGGTATATTCCAAGACAAGTGCACATGAAGACCCAAAAAGAGATATTATGCTAAAGTGGTTTATTATTCTTGCGCACTTTTTAGGTTTTAGTCTAAATCGTGGTTTTAAAAAAAATCTTATTGAGTATGAAAATGGAAGTTTCCATCTGGAGAATGAAAGCTTCTGATCTTTCTTATCCAAAAGTTTGTATGGATCAGAATAAAAAGTAATAATTCATCTATTTTTGCTAGATAAATTTCAAGCAGGGGAATGCAGGGGAGATGATCATTATCTTATTAAGGGAAGTGACATTGCCCTGACTAGGAACAGATCACTGGACCAAGTTTCACAGTACTTTGCCAAGATGCATGGAGTATATTGAATTTTCCCCCTTTAAAGCACTACTAAATAACAGAATTATTTTTCTCTCATTATCCTCTTTACCCTTCCTACCCTCCCATAAATTTCCCATATTTTTTTTTACTTTCACACATATTTATTAACTATGAAATCTGGAACAAGTCATTTAAATACTCTAAAACTCAGATGTCTCATCGATAAAATGATGATAAAAAAGAAACCTAACTCACAAGGTTGTGATAAGGATTAAATGGCATTTCTTTTTTAAATTTTTTATTAATTTATTTTAATTTATCAACCATCACTTCCATAAATTTTGAGTTTTAAATTTTTCTCCCCCTCCCTCCCTACCTCCATCCCCAAGACAGCATAATCTAATATAGGCTATACATATACATTTCTATTAAACATATTTTCACATTAGTGATGTTGTAAGAATTAGAACTAACAGGAGAAACCACCAGAAAGAGGAAACAAAACACAACAGAAGAAAGAAATAGCAAATAGTATGCTTTGATCTGCATTCAAACTCCATAGTTCTTTCTTTGGATGTGGATAGCATTTTCCATCATGAGGCTTTTGGAGATGTCTTAGATCCTTGTATTACTGAGAGGGGTTAAGTCTATCACAGTCAGTCATCACTCAATGTGGCTACTGCTGTGTACAACCTTCTCCTGGTTCTGCTCACTTCAGTAAGCATCAAACCATACAAGTCTTTCCAGGTTTATCTGAAGTCTGCCTGTTCATCATTTCTTATAGCACAATAGTATTCCATTACATTGATATATCACATTCGTAATTATGATTACTGTCTGTGTCTTTCTCTCCATCCTTTTTCCCCCTGTTTATGTTTTTTTATTTCTCCTTTCTCCTTTTCCCTCCTCACTAATGTTTTGCTTTTGACCACCACCTCCCTCAGTCCCACCTCCCTTCTATTAGTCCCCTTTTCTTTCTCCTTTTCCCTTCTGCTGCCTATAGGGCATGTTAGATTTCTACACCTAACTGATTATGGTATTCCCTTCTTGAGTCAAATCTGATAGAGTAAGGTTCAAACAATGCTCATCTCCCTCCTTTCTTTCCCTCTGCTGTAATAGGTTTTTGTGCCTTTTCCTATGATGTAATTTACCTTTGTCTTCCTCCTCCTTTCCTTTTTTCTCAGTACATTTTCTTAGTTAGATCAGATTAATTCACTTACTTGGATCCATTTAACCCACTTGATTAGATCTTTTTCATCATCACATCAAAGTCAATTTATACCCACCCCCTTTATGTATACCCCTTTAATATGATGTAATAACAATATCATTCTCAAGAGTTATAAGTGTTATCTTCCCTTATAGTGATGTAAACTGTTTGTTCTTATTAACAACATATTATATCTTTCTGTCCTACTTATTTTTTATGTCTCTCTTGAGTCTTATATTTGAAGATCAAATTTTCTGTTGAGCTCTGGTCTTTTTTATCAGGAAGGTATGGAAGTCCCCTATTTCATTGAATATCCATCTCCTCTCCTGAAAGATAATGCTCATTGTTGCTGGGTAGTTGATCCTTGGTTGTAATCCAAGCTCCTTTGCCTTATAGAATATCATATTCCATGCCCTATGGTCTTTTAATGTAGAAGCTGCAAAGTCCTGGGTAATCCTGACTGTGGTTCCATGATATTTAAATTGCTTCTTTCTGGCTGCTTGCAGTATTTTCTCTTTGACCTGGTAATTTTGGAATTTGGCTACTATATTCCTTGGCATTTTCAAATTGGGATCTCTTTCAGGAGGTGATTGGTGGATTTTTTCTATGGCTATTTTATCCTCTGGTGCTAGGACCTCAGGGCAGTTTTCCTTGATGATTTTCTGAAAGATACCGTCCAGGCTCTTTTTTTATTGTGATTTTCTGGCAGACCAATAATTTTTAAATTGTCTCTCCTGGATCGATTTTCCAGATCAGTTGTTTTACCAATGAGGTATTTTACATTTTCATCTATTTTTCATTCTTTTGTTTTTGTTTGACTTATTCTTGCTTTCTCACAGAGAGTCATTAGATTCCATTTGTCCATTTCTAATTTTTAACAAATTGTTTTCTTCTACTAGATTTTGTACCTCCTTCCCCATTTGGTCAATTGTATTTTTTAGGGACTTGTTTTCTTCAGGGTACTTTTTTCCAGTTGGCCAATTGTATTTTTTCAGGACTTGTTTTCTACAGTTAATTTTTGTCCTTCCTTTTCCAAGCTATTAACTCTCTCTTCCATACCTCTCATTTTTTCCCCCCTTTTTTTTCTACCTTTCTCATTTGACTTTTAAAATACTCCTTGAGCTCTTTTAAGAAGGCTTTTTGGGTTTCAGATCAGTTCATATTCCCTTTTGAGGTTCCAGATGTGGGTTTGTTGACAATGTTGTCCTCTTCAGAATTTCTGCCTTGATCTTCACTCTTCCCATAATAAGAATCTATTGTATGTTTCTTTTTGCTCATGGTGTTTGCTTATTTCCTGGCCTTTAAAGAGGTTCAGGAGCAGAGGGCACTGCCCCAAGCTTCTTGTGTTGGGAGCCTAGGTCCTGGTCAATGTATTTGTATGCTGGGGCCTCCAATGTTGGCAGTTGGAGGCTGTAGGATTCTGGCAGCTTACCTGGTGTTGGGCTGGAATCAGCAACACTGGAATTCTAGGGGTAGGAGTGGGTAGTGTGGCTCCTGGAAATTTCCTGCTCACCTGGGCCTTTCCTATTGCTTTCTTCAGCTCCTTTCAGATGGATATCATAGGGTGTTTATCCACCTTGGGCCTCTTGGAGTGCTGCTTGCCTTAGTTTTGCTGAGGCACTGGGAGAGTTGGTTGCTGTAGAATGCTGAGGCACCTGGTGGTTTTCTGAGCTTGTTTCCACCAGTTCCTCTGCCCTCAAAGAGGTCCTTGGGGGTCCAGGTGTTGGTTTTTGCCTGCTGCACTGCCTGGGCTTCAGGATCTCTTCCAGGTATGCTGAGGTAGGGCTTTCCACTAGCTTGCTAGGATGCCTCTCATTCTGTATTGCTCCCCTTCCCCCAAGGTAAGAGGGGCACTTCCAGTTAATTCCTCAAGCTACCTGGGCTACTGGACTGCTGCACCCCATCTTTCTTCTGGCTCAGCTATTCCAGGGATTCTCCTGGGGTGATATTTTCTGGACTTTCAGGGGTTAATATGCGAGGGTAAAAGAGACTCACCTCTTACTCTGCCATCTTGGCTCCCGTATCTTTCCAAAAATGTAGAAGTTCTACCTCGTTTTTTATCCATGTAAGATAAGTGTTTGTTCACAAAAGATTTTCTTATTTAAAGACCCAAGGCTTAAGTGTGTATTTTTTAACACATCTGTATCCTTGCACTGTTCTATGAGGAAGTGCTGGTTCTCCACTGGGTAAATCAGTTTATTCTCTAGCTCTCCAACATGCTTTTTGCTTTTTAAATCTTAGATTTTTCTCATGACACTGCATGAGTCTGGCATGACTCTTCCCTTTCTCTTCACCAATCCATATCCCATCCTTCATCCAAGATCTTAATTTAAAGGGTACCTTCTCCCAAAAACTTCCCCTGAGCACTTCAGTCAGGGGAATTGTTCATTTCTCTTAATTCCTATAGTTCTTGCCATTTTCCATTTGAAATGTATCATATATTCCCTTGTGCCATTCATTTTACTGTTTTCTTGGACTTTATTTAAATATTACTTTGCTACTTAAAGACATATTCACACAAATGTAGTCTTCCATATTCCACAGTGATGTTGTTGGAAATGAAGGGAAAAAAAATAAAAACTAGAATGCTAAGAATAAAGGACTTTTTTCTGTATTGACTGTAAAATTTAATACAAACACAGGTACTCAAATTTGAGATCCATGTCCAATGACCCACAGATGAGTGGACAATGCTATTAGCTTAATTGAATCATATCAATTCACATTCTTGCATTAAGTGTAATCAGTAGAATGAAGATGAAGCTAAATGTAAAGATGTCACCTCAAGTTCTTTTACAAGCACAAAATAAAATACTTGAAGGAGTAACTTTTGTTGTGTCTCCAAAAACAACAGGAAACATCATTTCAAGGTACAATTTGTTACCTGTTATCTCACATTACAGGGGCTAATGAAAATACTTCCAAAAAGAACACCATGCCATGAAGTAATTACAGCTTATACTTGAACATATGTTGTAGGACATGGAAAGGTAAAAATTTTCCATGGGAAGCTTATTAATGCCTTTTTAATTAAATCAATGTATTTTTATATGAGATGACTCCAATGTAAAGCTAAGAAATGGTGAAAATGGCAAGAAATATGTTGGGAAATATGAATCAAGAAGACAGGATGAGCTCTACAGAATCCTCACAAGTATATTATAAATAGGGTCTTCTTGTAAAGATTTTGTAAGCACTAAGCATGGCATATACTGAATAACAGCACAGAAATCAAGTTATTAATATTTTAATTGGCAAAATTAGTTATTACTGGTATGGGGATGTCATTCTTATAGCAAAAGTCCAACATATATACAAAGAAAATATTTTCTATGAAATATCTGACAAATAATAGATTAGCTTCTATTTGAAGACATCCAGAGAGGCTAAATTCCTCACCTCTTGAGGTAGACCATTACAATTTTGCAGGACTCTTAAGTTTTTCCCAGTATCAAGCTTCAATTTGCCTCTTGGCAATCTTCTACCCTCTTCACTTCTGTGAACAAATGGAACAATTCTAATCCCTCCTCCACATGGCACCTTTGAACACACTGGAAAATAACTCTCATCATATCCTCTGAATCTTCTTTTCTCTTAATTCAGTATTCACAGTCCTTATAACTGATCATTTCATAACATTGAGTCAAGGGCCTGCCCCACTTTCATTGCCCTCCTAAGGAAAATTTCCAAGCTTTTCAATGTTCTTTCTCCCTGAAATCCCAAGTATGCCATCAAAAGCAAAAGCTGCAAAATACTGCATCTTCCATTTTAAAAATTCTCACTAGAAAGCATAACATCAATGTGACTTTTTATTGCCTTGCTCAATGTTATGCTAGATCCACCTCTTTGATACCAAATATGTAAAAATTGTATGGCAAAACAGGTCCTCAATGCACAGGGTACTACTTCTCCTACAGTCTAGGGGACTGTAGTAGGAGGGGTTACTTCTGGAATTCTACTAGACAGATAGAGAATTAGAAGTCTTCCAGAAAATCATGATTCAGCAAATCAGAAACAATTCATAATGTTTGAACCATCATTATAGTTTACATAAATTTGACCATCTAATTGAGAGTTCAATCGTCCACTTCACCCTTCAGTGTCTTGTCTTTGTATTCTTGAAGCTCAGCCTGTTTCTCTAGTCTCTCCACTTTTAGTCAAGTCACTGTTTAGTTTGGTTTAGTCACTGTCCAAACTTATATAGACTTTCTGTCTTGCCCATTTTTCTATAGGTCAGGTGCCAATGAATAAATAGGATTCTCTTATGTGATATCCTGATCTTCTCTCTACAATTTGCCTTATAGAAAATATGTCCTTGACATTAGTCATTATTTCCCCATGGTATACCCATCTTGGTTATTTTGGATATACCACATTACACAAACTATTTCCATTGGTTTTTGATGGGACAAATTCACTGTAAAACGCTCAGAATGAGGTGCACAGTTCCAATTGACCATCTACAAGGTCTGAAGAGATCCCCACTATCATCAGATATGTTTGTTTAGGAAGAAAATCAATTATTTTTTTTTCAACCAGACCAATCTTTAAATCTTCCTATGGTATACAAGGCTTACAAAAATGAAAAGAATAAAACAGTACATGGCAAGAATGTAATTATGTGCAAAAAACTGTGAAAGGGTAAATTGTTTCTATAAGTCAACAGGTAAGGTAAATATTGATATGATCCAGAGTTATCAGGAGAGGCCTTATAGATGATTTTACAGGAATCTTTGGACACCAATACTTTAAGACATTGGGAGAGGTAAGGTAGGCTCCCTGGCCAACTATATCAAAGAATTCTGGTTTTACAAAAAAACCCATCAATAGGCAATTGACTTCTTACTTTGCTAAGCTTGCCTATTGTTTTCTAGGCTTCAACTATTTGGATTTTATTTTCATGTAACCCATTTTTTTCTTTTTTTTATGTTTTCTTGATGCTCAGCTTATTTCTCTGATCTCTATAGCTATAGTCAAGTAAGGATTCTATATAATCCTTACATTTTTCTACAGCTCAGGTCTCCATGTAGAAATAAGACATTTCTCCATGTGAAATCATGGACTCCTCTTTACTATTTGCCTTATAAAAAGTTTATCCTTTCCATTGGTCATTATTTCCCCACGTTACCGCTGTGCTGGGTATAGGTATGTTATATAAACTATTCCTATAGGTGTTTAGATCAGGTAGTGATATATAAATGATTGATTCATTGAGGAATAAATCCAGGAAGAGGTTAGATTTGTACCTAGTTTCAAAGTATTGACAAAATTTCAGGTGGCTGAGAGGCATGATGCAAGGGAAAATATTGAGGTAGTAGAATTGCATTTGGCATCTTCACTCAGTTGTGCTCTGGGTATGCCTCTCCCTTTCCAAGGAAGAAAGAGTTGCTCTTCAAACTTCAGTTGTGATATATTAGTAGGACACATGATTATTAGGTGGGTGGTACAGAAGCAACTTGGTGGCTTAGCCAACAGAACTCTGGCTGAACTTGGGAAGACTTGAATTCAAATTCCAACTCAGACACTTACTAGCTATTTGACCTTGGGCAAATCACTTAACTTCCTCATCTGTAAAATTGGACTAATGAAAGCATGTACTCCCAGGGTTATTGTGAGGATCAAATGAGATATTTGTAAAGTGTCTATCATATTGTAAGTGATATAAAATGTTAGCTAATTTTCCTCCTCTTTCTCCTCCTTTTCTTCTTTTTGCTACTACTACTACTATTACTACCATTGCTGCTGCTGCTACTGCTGCTGCTACTACTACTACTGCTACTACTACCTACTACTGCTGCTGCTGCTGCTGCTACTACTTTTTGAACAATGAAGTTCAAGTCTGTCAAATAAATAATGATGATTTTGGCAACGATAGTGGTGATGATGATGATGCTTCATGGTCTGTGGGAAACCCATCCCACAAAAATGCTAGTCACATCTGAAAGTGACTAAATACTTATCACTTAGAATCAGATACCAAATATTCAGATGCTCATCTGGTATAATTCCTTGAATGAGAAGTTTATCTATGGCAAAAGGAAACACAACCAAATTAAGTTTTGAGGTGACAAAAAACCTATTCTTTTAGCCTATAGAGGTTCTTTTCTACCCTGAGGAAGGAAGGTGACACTATTCAGAAGATTGTCTCTAATTTCAGGGAAGAGCACCATTTGTCTTCCCAGGTCTTCTACTTTTAAAATAATGAGCATTCAAAGGGTTGAAAAACTAAATCTATTAAGGATATTTATGCAGGGGGGAAATCACTAAACACCTCCATTCACTCATATAATGAGATTGGCATCACGATAAAATTCTCGTCTTGTAAGATAATGATCTTATGGCTTTTTCTGGCTCTTAAACCAAGGATAATTGGGTTAATCTCTGCAGGAAGTCCATCTGTTTCCAGTAAACCATTTTAATTGTCGATGACTTTATTTTAGATACATGAAAAAAGGTCTTACACTCTTCTCCTGATCCTGGGAAATGCAGAAGAGCAAGAATGGGTATCCAAATTCAAGAAAATCTAATATGGAAAGGAATATTTCCATGCTGATATGTCCAACAGCTAGTTCCTTAACACTAAGAATATTTTCCAGTTGCCCAGGCCTTTTCATAACAGATTTAAATAATGGATTCTATGCATCCATCATTTCTTGCAACAACCCAAAGAGAAGAGCAGATATGCATTATCTTGGTATCATCAATAGGGAAACTAATGAAACAAAGATTAAAAGGTAACTTTTGCAAGCTTCTTATACTACTTATCAAGTGTTGTAAAATTGTCACTTAACTAAACACTTTTCTATTGTTTTCTAATTGTCTTGTATACATTAGTCATCTGCCCAACTAGATAATAAATTCCTTAGGAACAAGTTCATGCTTCCCCTTATCTTATGCTTTCTGTCTGGTTAAACATAGTGTTAAATAGAAATAATTTGCTCATTTATTCAATATTTATAGACATAATAATGATATTGACATTTGCATAGTGCATTATGTTTTTTACCCATCATCTGTATATGTCTTTTCAATATTTGTATAGATTGGACATACATTAGTTCATTATTGTTTTCGAGAAATATCCAAGCCAAGCTTTATCAATACTATATTTGCCTCATAAAAGGTACTGGGCAGAATTTCATCCTTTTCCATATTGATGAGTAATCTGATTTATATTGGGAATATTTGTTCTTTGAAAAGTTGAAAGAATGCACTTGCTAAATTATTTAGCCAAATTAACTCATACTCTGTTTAATTACTTATTTCCTATGGAGAAATCCCTGTACCAGGCACTAGAATAAATGCAATGATTTTTAAAAAGACCATTAAAAGTACTGAATTTAAAGAGTATAATTTAGATGGCATTAAATATGAGAACAGATGGATATAATGTAAACTATAATAGGATATATTCATTGAAGGAATATGTAGTGTTAGGGAAATAGATGAGGAAGAATACATTTCAAACTGAGTGGAAGGTAGAAATCACAAATAAATCACGTTTATGTTGGGACTTCAGGGTTGTCTAGGAAGGTAATTGAGACAGTATAAAGGAATTATGCCTGTAGGAAGTTAAGGCAAGAATTGCTATGTGTAAGAAATTCTGGATGTGAGAAAAGCAAAGAAGAAAACAAAACATAAGTTTGAGGATGGTGAGAAGTTTATTTTGTTGAAAGAAAAATGAATTTAAAGTATATATTAGGACAACTTCCAGGGTTGGAGCCAACATGGTGGAGTAGAGAAAGCTGTCAGCTGAGTACTCCCAAAATTTCCCTCTAAAATTCTTTAAATAACACCTCAAATCAAATTCTGGAGAGGCAGAGCAAACAAAATTTCAGACTGAGATATTCTTCCAGCCCAAGACAACTTATGAGGTTAAAATTAAGATTTGTGTCTTAAATTGCACCAAAACTACTTGATAATTGCTAAGAAATAGAGTGGCAGACCAAGTGGACTAAGTTAGATACACAAGACACAGTAGTCAATGACTGTAGTAATCTAGTGTTTCATAAACCCAAAGACTCCAGCTTCTGGGATAAGAACTTATTATTTGACAAAAACTGCTGGGAAACTGGAAAAGAATATGGCACAAACTAGGCATAGACTAAAATCTTACAACATATACCAAAATAAAGTCAAAATGGGTACGTGATTTAGATATAAAGGCTGATACTGTAAGGAAACTGAGAGAGCAAGGAATAGTTTACTTGTCAGATTTATGGAGAACAGAAGAATTTGTGACCAGACAAGAGATAGAGAACATTATGAAATGCAAAATGGATAATTTTGATTATATTAAATTGAAAAGGTTTTTTTGCACAAACAAACCAATGCAACCATAAGTAGGAGGGAAGCAGAAAACTGGGAAAGACTTTTTACAAGGAGTATCTCTAATAAGGGCCTCATTTCTAAAATATATAGAGAGCTGAGTCAAATCTATAATAATACAAGTCATTCTCCAATTGACAAATGGTCAAAGGAGATGAACAGGCAGTTCTCAGATGAGGAAATTAAAGCTGTCTATAGTCATATGAAAAAATGCTCTAAATAACCATTGATAAGAGAAATGCAAATCAAAATGACTCTGAGGTACCACATCACACCAATCAGATTGACCAACATGAAAAAATAAAATGGGAAAATGATAAATGTTGGAGAAGATGTGGGAAAATTAGAACACTAATGTACTGTTGGTGGAGTTGTGAAATGATCCAACCATTTTGGAGAGCAATTTGGAACTATGTCCAAAGGGATATAAAAATGTGCATACCCTTTGACCCAACAATACCACTTCTAGGGCTATATCCTAAAGAGATCATAAAAATGGGGAAAAGACCCACATGTACAAAAATATTTATAGCAGCTCTTTCTATGGTGGCAAAGAATTGGAAATTGAGGGAATGCCCATTAATTGGAGAATGGCTGAACAAGTTGTAGTATATGAATATAATGGAATACTATTGTTCTATAAAAATGATAAGCAAGAAGACTTCAGAAAAACCTGGAAAGACTTGCATGGACTGATGCTGAGTGAAGGAAAATGTTGTACACTGTAAGCCACATTGTGTAATAAATAACTTTGATAGACTTAGCTTGTCTCAGCAATGCAACGATCTAAGACATCTCCAAAATTCTCATGCTGGAAAATTCTACCCACATTTAAAGAAAGAACTATGGAGTTTGAATGCAGATCAAAGCATACTATTTGTTCTTTTTTTTTCTTCTGTTTTGTTTTGTTTCTTCTTTCTTGTGGTTCCTCCTATTGGTTCTAATTCTTCTTAACAACATGACTAATGTGAAAATAAAAAAAAAAAGAAAAAAACATCTGTGACATGGCCCATGTGCATGAACCACCAGAGGTGGGACCAGGTGGTGATGACAGAAGCAGCAGCAGCTATCCTCCACCATATAAATAACAAATAAATTTTGAATGAACATTAAAGCATACTTTTTAAACTTTCCTTATTTTTCTTCTTTTTTGTCTTTGCTTTCTTTTGCTACATAGCTAATATGGAAATAAGTTTTGACTTTAAATGTATAATCAATATCAATAACTTGACTTCTCAGGGAGCCAGAGCAGACAGGAGGTAGAGAGAGAATTTGGAATTCAAAATTCAAAATTATTAGTATTTTTACATTAATTACATTAATTTGGAAATATCTAATCAAATAAATGAAAATGTTTTAAAAAGAAATAGCATAATTCTGTTACTTTTTGTGACCTTTGAAAAATCATAAAAACAGGTGAGTTAACAGAGCAAGAGAAAGTCACATATTTCGATTTCTTTTTAATAAAAGGAAGACAGCATAGATTTTTTTCTTTGTTTTCTTTTATGACAAGGTATATATTTCAATTGATAATCTTCTTATTGAAATCCCTTCATCTTTTCTTATACTATGCAACTTTAATCTGTATTCTCACAAATCAACATTTAAAATTTTATTAAGCACTTACTATGTGTCAAACATGTACTAAGAGTTATTACTACAAAAAGGGGCAATGCATAGTCCCCACCCTTAAGGAGCTTTCATTCTAACAGGGAGACAACATCCAAACAAATATATATAAAACAAATTATATACCGGATAAATAGGAAATAATTAGCAAAGAGAAGGCACTAGAACAGAGGTTCACAGATGTATTTGCCCTACTGTCCCCATTAAAAAAATAAATTACTCAGTGCCTCCTTGGAAATCTACTTTTTTTTAACCCTTTAATGTTTTTTTTTGAAATTTGCATCATTTAATATATATATATATATATTTATATATTTGAAATGGTGCATCTTAAATTTAATAATGTTTTGTAAAAATTTGGGGGGTTTTCCTACATTGATGTTTTGATGACACAATATTGTGTCATGTACCTGTATAGAATCATATTGTAAATGAGTCATTACACTCACATATTCCCGCCAATGCATCCTGTGCTTCTGGTCAATGTGTGCCAGGCTTGCCTGCCAACACTTTCTTGTAAAGACCTGTTGGTGGACTTGATCATTGATAGGTTATAACTTGCATTTTGTGTCTGTATTGGAAAATAATGTCATCACTAAGACTTTAACTCTGTTACAAAGCAGATGAAACATGTACCAACTCTTTTTTTGAATATTCTTATCATCTCTCTCTTCCTTATGCTTCTACCACCCCCTTATTTTATTCAATACTCTCCAATTGCACCTGAGGATACTATGGCCCCTCCTGGATTGTTCCAGTGCTCCCTGGGTGGATACCTCCTGCTTTGGGAACCTCTGCACTCGATTAATAAAAAGTTTGTTCTAATCTTTTAGTAAAAGATGAGATTTGAATTGGTACTTACAGGAAACCAGGAAGGTCAATAGATGGAAAAAGGAAAGAGAACATTACAGGCATGGAGGGTAGCCTGTGAAAATTCTTGGAGTCAAGAGATGCAGTTTGTTGTTAATGGAACAACCGAGAGTCCATCATTACTGGACCAAAGAGTACTTTCAGGGAGTAAAGTGGGAAGAACACCGGTAAAATAGGAAGGGGCTAGGTTATGAAGGCCTTTGAATTCCAAACAACATTTTGCATTTTATCCTGAAGGTAATTTGGAGCCACTAGAGTTTATTGAGCATGGGGGTGTGTCTTGGGGGAGTGACATGATGTGATATATGCTTTAGAAAAATCACATTTGCGATTGAATGTAGTATAAACTGAGACAGGGAGACACTTGGGACAGACAGATCCAATAGCAGCCTTTTACGACAGTCCAGGCATGAGATGATGAAGGCCCATCCTAGAATAGTAGAAGTGTCAGAGGAGAGAAGAAGGCTTATCTGAGAGGTGTTATAAATGTTCTATACAGGTTCTCCAGATCATTATGATTGCCTTCCTTTAGATTTTAAGATGTGGTCAAATGCAACACTTGGACTATCTATCCATTAACCCTTCCTCTTACTGCGTGTCAAAAATTCAACTTTGATGCCTTATCACACTATATGTCAGAGGTGTCAGACTCATTGCCCATAAAACATAAGCAAAACTCCTGAGTATGTACTGAAACAAATTAAAATGTATGGTAAATATTTGACAAAATACATAACAATACAATACAGTATACATAATGTTACTTTCTGGTTTCCTTAGTTGCTTTATTTTGCCTCCCAGCTCAAAGCAAAGCCAAACCTTAGGTTTGGGGATTCACAAGAAGTTGTTACTTGGGAAGCAAGTACAAACATGAACTTTATCATTGTGTGGCACAGAAAACAAACTCTCTCTTTCTCTCTCTCTCTGTGTATTTATGTATGTGTATATTTATGTATTTATATATTGATATATGTGTATATATGTATATACATGTGTGTGCATGAAAGTATATATGTACATATATATGTATATGTGTGTAGTCACACACACACGCACACACACACACATTCATGACTACATGGCAATATAGATACACAAAGTTTTGGCCATATGGATGAAAGAAACTCACCCAGATCAAGGGAGACAGAGATAGGTCTAGGAAAGTAAATTTTCTAAGTTGGGATTCCAGCAGGGCTGAGTTGAAAACAGATAATCAATTTCAGATATGAGAAGGAATATTCCTAGTTATGTTCACATATGGTAGAGACATTTCTGGGGTTACTTATTGCTACCAAGCTCAGGTGGGGACGTTTCCTTATTGGAACCTGAAATTAGGTGAGGATTTGAATTGTCTCTCTGAGTCAGAAGAAAAGGAATAGCTCATAGGCTGCTTCAGTCTACCAGGAGTTTTATCCAATCAGAACCTGTAATCATTAACTGCTTGATAAAGGGCTAAAATTAATAAGAACAGTGGACAAGCACAAAACTGTCATTGCCTGTATGTTTTATGGGTATCAGTACTACTTAGATTCAATATTGGAGTCATCATTATAACTACAACATCAAGCAATATATTTAAAAAATCACAGTTATTACATGAGTCAATGTGTGTCCCACAGGGATTGGGTTTTATTTGAGTTTTACATCATTGGTGTAAATGGTACTGGGTTGTCAAAGGCAATCTATACCTAATAGAGCAAAAGCAATTTCAAGTTTTTCCAAGCATAAGTCTGCAACTACAATATTGTTAATAGACCATCATTAGTCTCTAGAGACCAGAGTAGCCAAATTTGGAGAGGTAATTTATCCATAGGCCAGGCCCCAGAGGTTGACTTACTTGACTATGGAAATGATGATGATGATGATATGGACATTTATATAATGATTTAAGATAGGTAGAACAAAAATACATATAAAATTCATCATAAACCTAATAGTACTACATACATTTTAGTAATTATGATTATTGTTATTATTGCTGTTATTGCCACAACTGATGCAAAACGTCACAAAAGAATTTTAAACAGAATGGTGAAAGAGCCGTCCTTTAAAAGCTCAAAACTGGAGCCAGCAATGCATATATGATCAAACCAGATTGCTTGATAACAATTCAATAGTGATATATTTCTAGCACAATGTTTCCAGGGCCATTGAAGTTTAGGGGTAGAAAAACAGAAGTCAGAACATAACCAAGGGAATTAAGAGGGAACAGTGCGGAGAATTATAAAGTCAATGTGGACAAACTGTGTGAAAACAGTATAGTACATTCCAAGATACTTCAAGATTTTCTTGGTAATTAAAGGTGAGGACTTTCTCTCATCAATTGCCATTATTTACTTGGGGATCTTAGATAATAGTCATTAAACATTCCCAGGATTCCTTCCAATGTAGGTTTACTTAAAATGTTTCTTATAGAGGCTGGCTGAGTTTTATTTATTTTCTATGAAGGTGTAAAATTCTTTCAGGAGGCAATGGAAACAGCAAAAATCATTTTTATTACATTTTTTAGGGAAAACTACAGGACTTTGGATTCCAGTCTTATATAACACTGCTTACTATAACGCAGAAACTCAGCCTCTCAAATGCCTTCCTACCAAAATGTAGAACAGATGTAGGAGGGTACCTTGGATACTCCATATTGTAAAGTATGACCACAGAACTATTTCTACACCTCTCCTAACCCAATCTTTACCTGTTTATACAGGAACAGTCCAATATATTTTAGTACTTCTGGGCACATGCCAGTCAATTCCCAGCAGTCCCAGACAAATGTTTCCTCATTTTGAAGTTCTATACTTTTCTCCTAGTCTTCGGCAGAAGCTCATTCAGTCTTTAACTGCTGGCAGATATTGGCAATCTCATTGCTGCAAGTTGTCCCAGTTGAAGATTAAATCTGAAAAGTAAAAGGTATATAAATGTAATTGTGTGCTAAGAAATGAGGAAATAGATGATTTTAAAAAGTTATGGAAAGACTTAAATGAAGTGATACAAAGTGGATAATGTAGAATCAGAAGAACAATTATAAAAATTAATAATTTGAAGACTTTTATAAAGTGATTAAAATGAAATGAGAACCAGAAGAATTAATACAATAAAAATAGCTCTGTAAAGGCAAACAACTCTGAAAACCATAAGAATTATGATCAATACACACACACACACACACACACACACACACAAACACAAAACAAACATTCATTATTCCAAAGGATTGATGATGAATGTTATCCATGATAGCAATGTGCAGAATTTTGTTCACTTATATATGTATGTGTATGTATATATACACACATACATGTATTATGTATCTTTGCACACATCCATATGTGTGTGTGATATACACACATATTATAGAGAGAGCTTTTGTGTGTGAGTGTGTATATATATATATATACATATATATATATATGTATATACACAGAAAGAGTTTAGTATGAATAAGTGTGTTGGTGGAGGAGGAAGAGGAGGAGTAACAGCTGTAGTAATAGTAGTAGTAATCAGAGTAGTAGTGGCAGCAGTCGTAGTAATGGCAGTAGTAGCAGTAGTAGTAAATAATATGTGCCAAATGATTAATAAACACAAATGTCAGCATTTCAGGAGAAGAAAACAATATTAAGCAAAGTCAATGAACAATCCTTCAAAATCTGAAGCATTTTGAAAATGAAAAGTTTATTTCCAGTTGCCAACATGACTTCAGAAGCTCCTGCCAGTGAATTCTTTGGATTCACTATGAATTTGTTCCTTGTACAGCTAGCCCTTTAAGAGAATTAAGGAATGATATTAAGATCCTCTGCTAATTGAATATAATCTCCCTGAGGACAAGTACTCTTTCACTTTTGTTTTTGTATTCTCAGATACTAAAAAAGGCTTGGTCCATAATAGAAATTTAATAAATATTGATTGATTAATTGATGCTGCTACCTTGTATATTGAAACTTAGCAATATTGAGACCTGACTATTGATTTACATTGTATCATCATCTACCTCAATAAAGAGAGGCCATATTAATGCATCCCTCTGTACTCAGTTCTTGCCAAATCAAGACTCGTAGTTTGAAAAAAAAAAGAGGTGATAGATTTTCTGAGTTATGCCCTCTAGTTCTCTTTTGTATTCCATTGTTCACATTTTAGGAAGGATTTAGAGAAGTAGGTTGTGAAAGAACTAAAGAGTATGCTACATGAGGAGCAATTAAAAGAAATAAAGCTATATATCCTAGGAAAAAGAATATTTATAGTGTGGATTCTTAGTCTTGTTTCCTTCATGGATCCCTTTGGCAGGAGGGTGAAATCGTTGGATGTCTTCTTTATGCTTTTAAATGCATAAAATAAAATACATAGAATTGAAAAAAAGTTGTTCTAAAAATAATTTATTCATATCCAAATTCATGAATTCCCCTGAAATCTCTCCGTGAATCATAGGTGAAGAATATGATTTATGGGTTACATGTTCATAGCTGCCTTCAAGCATTTGAAGGATTGCGATGGGAAAGAGGGATTAGATTTGTTATTCTCAGTCCCAGTAGGTATAACTAGAAGTGAAGTTTTAGAAGGCAGATATAAGTGCATTATAAGCAAACATTCCTCAACATTTGAATCATCCAAAATGGAATCAGCTGTCTTGGTATATACCAAATTTCTGCTAACTCAAGTTCCCTACACGGAAGCTAAATAACTATTTGTCAGTGGTACTTTCTGTATGTGTATGTGTGTGTGTGTGTGTGTGTGTGTGTGTGTGTGTAAGTAGTATTTTATTTTTTCTAATCACAAGTAAAGATAGTTTTCAACATTCATTTTTATAAGATTATGAGTTCCATATTTTTCTCCCTTCTTCCACTAACCCTTCCCAAGACAGCAAGCAATACGATATAGGTTATACATGTGCTATCATATTTACACGTTAGTCATGTTGTGAAAGAAGAAATAAAGAAAGTGAAAATATTATGTGTCAATCTGCATTCAGACTCCATAATTCTTTCTATGGTTGTGAATGGCATTTTCCATTATGAGTCTTTTGGAATTGTCTTAGATCTTTGCTTTGATGAGAAGAGTAAGTCTAACATAATTGATTGTCACACAGGGTTGTTCTTATGGTGTACAGACAGCATTCTTTTGGTTCTGTTCAATTCATTCAGTATCAGTTCATGTAAGTCTTTCCAGGTTTTTTTTCTGAAATCTGTCTGTTCATCATTTCTTATACCATGTTAGTATTTCATTATATTCATATACCACAACTTGTTTAGACATTCTCCAATTGATGGGCATCCCCTCAATTTCCAATCTTCCGTCACCCTGAAAAGAGTTGCCATAAATATTTTTGTACATAAAAGTCCTTTTGGCTTTTTTAATGATCTCTTTGGAATACATACCTAGTACTGATATTGACAGATCAAAGGGTATGTACAGTTTCATAGACATTGAGCATAGTTTCAAATTGTTCTCCAGAATGGTTGGAACAGTTCACAACTCCACTAACAATGCATTAATGTTCCAATTTTCCCACACCTTCTCCAAAATTAATCATTTTCATTTTCTGTCATATTAGCAAATTTGATAGGTATGATATAGTTCCTGAATTTTAATTTGCATTTCTCTAATCAATAGTGATTTAAAGAATTTTTCATATGACTATAGATAGCTTTAATTTCTTCATCTGAAAACTGCCTGTTAATATCCTTTAAAATTTGTCAATTGGGGAAGGACTTGTATTTTTATAAATTTGACTCAGTTCTCTATATATTTGAAAAATTAGATCTTTATCAGAAACACTTGCTGTAAAAATTGCTTTGCAGCTTTCCACATTCCTTCTAATCTTTGTTGCATTGGATTTCTTTGTGCAAAAAAGTTTGAATTTAATGGAATCAAAATTATCCATGTTATATTTCATAATGCTCTCTATGTCTTGTTTGCTCATAAATTCTCCCCTTTTCCATAATCTGAGAGGTAAACTATTCCTTGCTCTCCAAATTTACTTATGGTATTACCCTTTAGGTGTAAATCGTGTGCTCATTTTGAATTTATCTTGGGGTATGGTATGAGATGTTTAACTTCACCTAGTTTCCGCCATATAATTTTCTAGTTTTCACAGCAGTTTCTTTTTGGTCAAATACTGAGTTCTTATTCCAGAAGCTAGAATCTTTGGGTTTATCAAACAGTACATTACTAAAGGCATTTACTACTGTGTCTTGTATACCTAATCCATCCCACTGATCCACCACTCTATTTCTTAGCATTTACCAAATAGTTTTGAATATTGCCACTTTAAAATATCATTTTAAATCTGCCATAGCTAGGCCACCTCCCCTTGCATTTTTTTCATTAATTTCCTTGATATTCTTCATCTTTTGTTTTTATTTTTTCTTTTAATATTTTTTATTATTTTTTTTGATTTATCAATAATCACTTCCATAAGCTTTCGAGTTTAAAATTTTTCTCCCCCTTCCTCCCCACCACCCTCCCCAAGATGGCACACATTCTGATATAGACTATACATTTACATTCATATTAAAAATATTTTCACATTAGTGATGTAAGTAGAAGTTAAAATCAATAGGAGGAACCATCAGAAAGAGGAAATAAAACTCAACAGAAAAGAAAAAAAAATAATAATTCGGCTTCCATAGTTCTTTCTTTGGGAGTGGATAACATTTTCCATCACAAAGCCTCTGGAGATGTCTTAGATCCTTTTATTTCTAGGAACGGTTAAGTTTATTAATATTAGTCATCACATAATGTGGCTGTTACTGTGTACAACGTTCTCTTGGTTCTGCTCACTTCACTCAGCATCAGACCATACAAGTCTTTCCAGGTTTTTCTGAAATCAGCCTGTTCATCATTTCTTATAGCAGAATAGTATTCCATCACATTCATATACCACAACTTGCTCAGCCATTCCCCAGTTGATGGGCATTCTCTCAATATCCAATTCTTTGCCACCACAGAAAGAGCTTCTATGAATATTTTTGTATATGTAGGTCCTTTTCCCATCTGTGTGATCTCTTTGACATATAGCCCTAGAAGTGCTATTGCTGGGTCCAAGGGTATGCACATTTTTATAGCCCTTTGGGCATAGTTCCAAATTGCTCTGCAAAATGGTTGGATCATTTCACAACTCCACCAAAAATGCATTAGTGTTCCAATTTCCCCACGTCTTCTCCAAAGTTTATCATTTTCCTGTTTTGTCATGTTGGCCATTCTCATGGGTGTGATGTGGTACATCAGAGTTGTTTTGATTTGCATTTCTCTAATCAATAGTGATTTAGAGCATTTTTTCATATGACCGTAGATGGCTTTAATTTCTTCATCTGAGAACTGTCTGTTCATATCCTTTGACCACTTATCAATTGGGGAATGGCTTGTATTCTTAAAAATTTGACTTAATTCTCTATATATTTTAGAAATGAGGCCCTTATCAAAGAGTCTGCTTGTAAAAATTCTTTCCCAATTTTCTACCTTCCTCCTAATAGTAGTTGCACTGGCTTTGTTTGTGCAAAATCTTTTCAATTTAATGTAATCAAAATTATCTATCTTGCTTTTTATAATGTTCTCTGCCTTCTGTTTGGTCATGAATTTTTCTGTTCTCCATAGATCTGACAGGTAAACTATTCCTTGCTCTCTCAGTTTCCTTACAGTATCAGCCTTTATATCTAAATCATGTACCCATTTTGACTTTGTTTTGGTATATGGTGTGAGATTTTTGGTCTATGCCTAGTTTCTGCCATACTCTTTTCCAGTTTTCCCAGCAGTTTTTTTCAAAGAGTGGGTTCTTATCCCAGAAGCTGGAGTCTTTGGGTTTATCAAATAATATATTACTATAGTCATTGACTACTGTGTCTTGCATACTTAACCTATTCCACTGATCCACTACTCTATTTCTTAGCCAGTACCAAGCAGTTTTGATGATTGCTGCTTTATAATAGAATTTAAGATCTGGAATGGCTAGGCCACCTTCCCCTGCATTACTTTTCATTAGTTCTCTTGACATTCTGGACATTTTGTTCTTCCAAATGAACCTTGTTATTATTTTTTCTAACTCTATAAAATAATTTTTTGGTAGTTTGAATGGTATGGTACTGAATAAGTAAATTAGCTTAGGTAGAATTGTCATTTTTATTATATTAGCTCAGCCTACCCATGAGCAACTGATGTTTTTCCAGTTATTTAGATCTGATTTTATTTGCATGAAAAGTGTTTTCTAATTGTGTTCATATAGTTCCTGGGTTTGTTTCAGGAGGTATACTCCTACATATTTTATAATGTCTACAGTAAGTTTAAATGGAATTTCTCTTTCTATCTCTTGCTGTTGGGCTTTGTTGGTAATATATAGAAATGCTGATGATTTATGTGGGTTTATATTATAGCCTGCAACTTTGCTGAAGTTGTTTATTATTTCAAGTAGTTTTTTACTTGATTCTCTGGGATTCTCTAAGAATAACATCACATCATCTGCAAAGAGTGATAGTTTTGTTTCTTCTTTGCCTATTCTAATGCCTTCAATGTTTTTTTTCTTTTCTTATTGCTAAAGCTAACATTTCCAGTATGATGTTGAATAACAGTGGTGATAATGGACATCCTTGTTTCACCCTGATCTTATTGGAAATGCTTCCAGCTTGTCCCCATTATATATTATGCTTGCTGAAGGTTTTAGATAGATGCTATTTATTATTTTAAGGAAGACTCCATTCATACCTATGCTCTCTAGTGTTTTTAATAAGAATGGGTGCAGTAGTTTGTCAAAAGCTTTTTTCTGCATCTATTGAGATGATCATGCGGTTTCTGTTAGTTTTGGTGTTGATATGATGGATTATGCTGATAGTTTTCCTTATATTGAACCAGCCCTGCATTCCTGGTATAAATCCTACCTGGTCATAGTGTATTATTCATGTGATAAGTTGCTGTAATCTATTTGCTAATTTTTTGTTTAAAATTTTTGCATCTATATTCATTAGAGAAATTGGTCTATAATTTTCTTTCTGTGTTTTGACTCTTTTGGTTTAGGTATCAGCACCACATTTGTATCATAAAAAGAATTTGGTAAGATTCCTTCTTTACCTATTTTACCAAATAGTTTATATACTATTGGAATTAATTGTTCTTTAAATGTTTGGTAGAATTTGCATGTAAATCCATCTGGCCCTGGAGATTTTTTCCTAGGGAGTTCATCAATGACTTGTTCAATTTCTTATTCTGAGAGGGAGTTATTTAAGTATTTTACTTCCTCTTCTGTTAATCTGGGCAATTTATATTTTTATAAATATGTATCTATTTCACTAAGATTGTCAAATTTGTCAGCATATAGTTGGGCAAAATAATTCCTAATTGTTGTTTCAATTTCCTCTTCCTTGGTGGTAGTTTCATCTTTTTCATTCTTGATACTAGTAATTTGGTTTTCTTCTTTTTTTTAATTAGATTAACCAAAAGTTTATCTATTTTATTGTTTTTTTTTCATAAAACCAGCTCTTAGTTTTATTTATTAGTTGAATAGTTTTGAGCAGAGGGCACTGACCCAAGCTTCTTGTGTTGGGAGCCTAGGTCTTGGTCACTGGCTTTGGGAGCTGGGGCCTCTTATGTTGGCAATTGGAGGCTGTAGGGTTCTGGCAGCTTATCTGGTGTTGGGCTGGAATCAACAAGGCTGGGACTTTCAGGTTAATCTAGGTTGCCTGCTTTTCCTTTCCTTTAGCTTTGTTTAGCTCCTTTTAGATAAGTACTGCCAGGTGTTTATCTGCCTGGGGCCCCTTGCAGTGCTGCCTCCCTTACTTCTGTTGAGGCACTGGGAGACTTCTTTGCTGTAGAATGCTGAGGCACCTGGTGGTTTTCTGAGCTGGTTTCCACCAGTTACCCCACCCACACTGAGGCACTCAGAGGTACAGCTTTTGGCGTTTGCCTGCTCAACCACCTAGGCTTCGGGATCTTCTCTTGGTTGACAGTTGGAGGCTGTAGGGTTCTGACAACTTACCTGGTGTCGGGCTGGAATCAACAAGGCTGGAACTTTTTGGCACCTCTAGGTTGCTTTCTTCAGCTCCTTTCAGAGGAATGCTGCTGGGTGCTTATCCACCTGGGGCCCTTTGTAGTGCTGCTTCCTTTATTTTTGCTGAGGCACTGGGAGACCCATTTGCTGTAGAATGCCTAGGTACCAGAATCTCCTCCTGGCATGCTAAAGTGGGTCTTTCCACTAGATGACTGGTCGAGTCCTGTTTCATACTGATCCCCTTCCTCCAGAGTAAGAGGGGCCTTTCCTGTTAATCTCTCTAGCTACCTGGGCTACTACACTGCTGTACCCCATCTTTCTTCTGGTTCAGCTGTTCCAAGGTTTCTTCTGGGGTGATATTTTCTGGGTTTTCAGAGGTTGATAGGGGATCGTGAGAGCAACTACCTTTTTACTCTGCCATCTTTGCTCCCAGAAGCGGAAGTCCCCCATCTTTTGTTTTTCCAAATGAGTTTTTTGTAAATTTTTCTAGCTGTTAAAAATATTTTTGGTAGTTTGATTGGTATGGCACTGAATGAACCAACATTAATTTAGGAGAATTGCTATTTTTATTACATTAGCTTGGCCTACCCATGTGCAAATGCTATTTTTCTAGTTGTTTATATCTGACTTTATTTGTGTGAAAAGTGTTTTGCATATAGTTCCTAGGTTTCATTTGACAGGTAGACTACCAAGTATTTTATATGCTCTACAGATATTTTTATGGGAATTTCTCTATTTCCAAGTAGTTTTTTTCATTGATTCTCTAGAATTCACCATATATACTATTTGCAAAGACTGATAGTCAAAGGCATTTAGCACAATATCTGGCACATAGGAGACGCCATACAAATGTTTATTCCTTTCATTTACATTAAGATATATTTTGGTAAATTTAGGATATAATTTTAAGCAATGATATTAAGATAGATATTCCAGAAAAGAGGATGACATTAGATTATAATTAATCAAATTCCTGGACTTTTTTGGGATAGGTTGACAGAAGGCAATGCATCTACATAACTTTCAGTCCACCAGAGAAGAAGAGCTTTCTATAAAAGTTTTCAGAAAGACAAGAACTAAAGAGAAAATTATTTCATATAAAAGAGGCAAGAAAAAGCTTTTACAGTGCAGGGGAAATAGGGGAGGTGAGAGGAAGTGAGTGAACCTTACTCTCATCAGAGTTGGCTCAGATAAGTAATGACATACATGCTCAATTGGAGAAATCTGTCTTACCCTACAGGAAAGTAGAGGGGTAAGGGGATAAAAGTAATAAAAGGGAAGTTAGACTGGGGGAGGGTGTAGTCAGAAACAAAACACTTTTGAGGGGGGACAGGGTAAAAGGAAAAAGAGAACAAAATAAACAAGATGGGAAATAGGATGGAGGGAAACAGTCTTTTCTTTTCTCCAATTTTTAAAAATTTATTTATTTATATTTATCACTTCCATAAGCTTTTGAGTTTTAAATTCATTTTAAACTCATTTTAGAGTTGAGAAAACACCACAGAGGATAAGTGACTTTCCCATGGTCCTATAGGTAGTAAGTGTCTGAGGCTCCATTTGAACTGAGGTATTTCTGGTTCCAGACCCAGCACTGTATCCACTGTACTACCATCTGTCTCTTTATGGATTTATATGTATATGCTGAGCAAACTATGTTCCCAAAAATCCATGTGCTTGCTAGCACACTTGTTTAGCCTCTCACCTTTCAAGCCTTTCTGGTCCACTTTCTATTTCTGAATTTTCAGTCCCACTAGAGACAAATGCCATTCCCTATTCTTCCCTCAACCATGGCTGCTTCCTATTATAAGATCTCCCTGGACATGCATGATAATAAGCCCCCTACTATACTTCCAGTTCACTTCAGAGAAAGCACAAATATACCCTGACTGCTTTCATGGGCAATGATGACAGTTTTAATGGATTACTAAGCTAGAATTCTATAAATATATGAAAAAGGCAATCTAAATTCTCAAGTCTATATTTCCTGATAGTTTTGAGTTGTAAAGACTCCCACTGGTGCTCCATTGGTTGGTGGTGAATTTGCTTCTCTTTATTGAGCAGTAAGCATTGAGCTCATGTCAAGACTGTGTCTGAGATTGGATTGTATGTATTCTTTCCTGTGTTATAGGTCTGTATGCATCTTTATGTATTATAGGAAAGTGATTATTATCAGCACGCATGAACATATGTGTATCTATTTGTGTGTGTATGTATATGTATATATGTATATATTTATGTGTATGCATATTTGAGTGTATGAAAATATACATATATATCCCAGATATGCATATGTAATCCACATATGCATGTGTCTATCTACATATATACACATGGCTGTATGTTTATGTGTATAGATCTGTGCATATGTATGTATGCACATACATACATACACACATACATACATACATACATACATACATACATACATACATAATCCATTTAATTGCAAATGAGATGTAGCCACCAGATGTCTGGCAAATGGTAAACCTGGTCCTTGGAGTTGAAAGTTTAGTGCTCATGTATTGGCTTTTTCCTGGTGTGATTCTGAAAATATAGCCCTGTGTTTTCACCTAGCAATGTTTAAAAGTCTTTTTGTTCAGATATATATATATATATATATATATATACACACACACATGCATGTATATACATATATATATATATATTTATAGAGGTCTAAATGGAAATGAGTTAATCTGCTTCAGAGGAGCTACTGTTTCATCTGCTCTTGTAAGGAATAAGCAGACAGCATAGACCATATAAGAAAGTGGCAGACTTGGCGATCTTCTTTAATGGAAAGTCAAATTTCCTATCTGCAAGAACATCTTTCTCTTAATGTGATAAAGATTGGTCCCTTTGAGTCAAGGTTGAAGTACACTAATGGTAGGGAGTAGAGCCTACCTTCTGCCCATCTATATTTAAAATGTCCCAGAGATGACAAGAAGATTCAGCTTATGATATTGTTAGTCTCTCTCTGTCTCTCTCTCTTTCTCTCTCTCTCTCTCTCTCTCTCTCTCTCTCTCTCTCTCTCTCTCTCCCCTCCCAGGAACATAGAATTTATCATTTAAATATTAAAAAGGGAAACCAGATGCTATAGTTATTAACTTTTGGAATCAACTATAATCTTCCTATTAAATTCTTCCATCCAGGTACAGGCAATTACTTGCTTGATCTAAAGGTGCAGGCACACAGGGTTTCAGAAAGTCCAGTTTAATAAGACAGGTGGGTAACTAATAATGTGGAAAATTACCTGCAGATTGAGGATATTGGGAATGACTAATGGCCAAAACTAAGCGAGTAAATTAGTTGCAAAATGATACCATTTGCGATAGTTGTGTGAATGGGGGACGGAAAGTCACAGTGGCATGTGGCAGTGAGTGGAGTCAAGCAGAGCTTGAATATGACCCAGGCTCAAGAAAGCATGCCATTAACTTAGATATTTTTTTTGAGGAGGGAGGGGGACTTTAAAAAAATTCTTCTTTCTGTGTAATCAGAACTACTTGTGTAAGGTTTAATAGCACAGACACAGAAGCTTAGTTAGATTTGTGAAGTTTAACAACAAAGTCACAGCCAAGGTCAAAGCATTGACAACTGAAACTTAAATGGGCTTTACAAAGGCAACAGAATTCAGACGGACAAACAGAGTCATTACATAGGGAGTCACATGGTGGGGGAGGAGGGAGAAAGGTATTTTTGGAAACATCAAATTCAATTGCTTCAAATTGGATCTATGATGGGATTATCAAAAAAAAAGGTTCCTGAATTAGCTAAAAATAATGTTGTTGTTGTTATTGTTCTTTTATTTCCCCTGCCATGCTGATTTGACTAAATAGAAATATCCTAGTTCTATGGAGTTAACTCTAATGCAGTAGAAGACTCAGGCTGAATCACACAAAATGTTGCATATTCCCAATGGATATTTCCATCCTGGTGATCACAGGTTCATGAATCAGAGGCTCCTAGAGCTATAGCTTAAAGGAATCTCAAAGGTCATTGAGTTCAACCAACTCATTGTATGAAATTAAGAGCCAGGGAAGTTAAATGACTTGCCCTAGAATTGCATAGCCAGTTAGTGTCTGAATAAGGTTTTGAAACAAGGTATTCTGATATCAGAGGTAGTATTTTGAACCACATGTCCAAATTAAACACCAAGGATGTATTTGAAAAGACACAATGAAGTCATTAACTCATAGCTTGTGGTAAATGTGTGGAAAAGTAAATGGTTAGTCCTACAAGCATTTGCTGGAGAAGGATGAAATATGTTGTGAGTTAATCATTGTTGCTTTGTGGTTAGAGAGTCTCATGGCTTTTTTTTTATTATTTTTAACCTTTGTTTTTACTTTGTTGTTGTTGTTTAGAATCAATTGTCAAGAATCTTTCCCTACCTAATGACACTCTGTGTCACTTCTACTCACTGGTATCAGTAGTCACCAAACTATCATCTCAGTTTATTGTATCCTAGAGATACCTATATGAGAGGGTGTTTGTTGATATTTAACACACTTCTAACTACCTATAGGACATTGCCCACTTTGATGTCCTGCTGTTAACTCAAATATAACTCTATGTCCAAAATGGTTTTCATATTTTCTTCCAAATATGATCCTCTTCAATTATCACTCCTTCTGTTAGTACCATTTACTCAGTCCCTTTTTAAGAGTATGTAATAGCAAAACTGTAATAGTGACATCAATGTACTATGTTTAGACCTAGATAAATCATGACCAAAAAATAAAATTAGAAAGAAGCCAAGGGTTTAAATAGAATTCTAGAGAAGTTAGGTATGATAGTCCTCTGGCAATTATTGAATAGAAACAGGAAAGCGTTACATATTTGTCAGCTATGTATGGTACCAGAACAAAAACTTAGGGAATAAAATTCTCACAAATTCAGAAAAGCAGAAATATAAATACATATTTTTATAGACCACAATGCAATGCAATTATATTCAATATAAAACTGCTGAAAAGAATTATTCAAAAATTAATAAGAATAAATAATTTTGTTTTATAGAATGTGTGGGTCAAAGGAACCATAGGAAAAACAATAATTTCATTAAAAGTAACAACAATGAAACAAACATGATAACATTTTTCATACAAAGTAAAAAAAAGCATTAGGTGAAACTATATTCTAATAACTTTTTATCAGTAAAAGAGAGAAAAAGAAATGATCAGTGACAAATTGGAGATACAACTAAATAAAATACAAAGTAAAATCACAATTAAAAAATCAAAATAAAAGTTAAAATAGAAAATCAAAGAAGATATTTAAAAGAGAGCTACCAATTTAATTTATAAATACAGTTCATAAATGGTTTTAAAAACAAAAAAATGATAACTTCACTGATTTGAAATGAAATGAAAACAAAATTATAAATAACAGAAATGAAAAAAATCAAGTAAAGGAGAAATAAAGGATCCTACTAGAAATAATTTTGCAAATTGCATGCTAATAAAACTGATAATCAAAATTAAATGAATGAATATTTTCCAAAATATAAAAGAACTTCAAATAATGGGGAAAATGGGAGATTTAAATAACATAAGATCAATAAGTGAATAGAAAGATTTTACAAATCGGCTCCCAAAGGGGAAAAATCCAGCAATACATGTATTTGAAAGGAAATTCTAATACAAATGAAATTTAATTTCAACATTATACATTATTTAAAAAAAGGAAATAATGTGAACTAATAAATTATATCATTGTTTAAAAATGTGCTCTTGATATGTAATCAAAGAGAGTCCAACCAGACAATGCAATGTGTAAATCAATATTCCAAAAAATATTGATGTAAAAATTTGAAAGAAATTATTTGAAAGAAATTATACTACATAAACAAATTACAGGAACAGGGCAAAAAATACTTTTCAGATCTATGTAGAGGGTAAGTATTCATGACTAAACAAAAGATAGAGAGGATCACAAAAATAGAAGAGACAATTATGATTATCTAAAATTAAAAAAATGATATTGAACAATCAAAACCAATAAAACAAAATTAGAGGAGAAGAAAAAAAAACAACAGAAAATGTCTTTGAAACAAATTTCTCTGACATTTTATTTTGAGGATATGTAAAGACCTGATTCAAATTAGTAAGAACAAAAGCCACACATATATGTATGCATATATATAATATATGTATATATATATATAATATGTGTGTGTATGTGTGTGTATGTGTCTGTGTGTCTGTGTGTGTCTGTATATATACATATGTGTGTGTATAGATACACATACGCACATATATATGCATGTGTGTATATGTATATACGTGTATATATGTATGTATATGTGTATATATGTATGTATGTATGTATGTATGTATGTATGTATGTATACACACAAATCCAAGGTAGAAAAGAGAGATTATGGTGGCTCACAGACCAGAGCACAAATCAGGATAGTAGTACACACCTCTTCCTAGATCATAACACCTTGAAAGAACTGAAAACTTACAGGTCTCTAAAAGTATTTCTGGAAACAGTTGCACAAAACCCATGAAGTTTGGGACAGTGCACCTTCCACTCTGGAAGTAGAGACCTATTTTAACAAACAGTTAAAAGTCAAGTAATAGTCTGGGAAAATAAGCAAGCAACAGAAAAAAAAAACACGCTGGAAAATTATCATGGTGACAAAGAACATCAAAATACACACTCAGAAGACAATAAAATCAAAGCTGCTACATCTAAAGCTTCCAAGAAAAAAATATGAATTATCTCATGGTATGGAAAAGCTGAAAAAGGATTTTGAAAATCAAGTAAGAGAGGCAGAGGAAAAATTTGGAAGACAAATGAGAGTGATGAAAGAAATCATGAAAATAAAATGAGTTAATTACTCCCTAAAGGAGACACAAAAAAGTACTGAAGAAAATAACACCTTTTTAAATAGACTAGGCCAAATGGTAAAATAGGTCAAAAAAGTCAATATGGAGAAGAATGCCTTAAAAACCAGAACTGACAAAATAGAAGAGGAGGTCCAAAAGCTCACTGAAGAAAATAATTCCTTGGGGCAGCTAGGTGATGCAGCGGATAGAGCACTGGACCTGAACTCAGGGGGACCTGAGTTCAAATCTGGCCTCAGATCAAATACTTGACACGTACTAGCTGTGTGACCCTGGGCAAGTCACTTAACCCCAATTGCCAAAAAAAAAAAATAATAATAATTCCTTAAAAATTAGAATGGAGCAAATTGAAGCTAATGACTTTATGAGAAATTAAGAAACAGTAAAAATAAAACCAAAAGAATGAAAAAAATAGAAGATGATGTGAAATATCTCATTGGAAAAACAATGGACCTAAAAAATAGATTCAGGAGAGATAATTTATTGGACTATCTGAAAGCCACACCCCAAAAAAAGAACCTGGACATCATCTTTCAAGAAATTATCAAGGAAAACTGCCCTGAGGTCTTAGAACCAGAGGGTAAGATAGAAATTGAAAGAACCCACTGATCACGTCCTGAATGAGATCCCAAACTGAAAACTGCCACTAATATTATAGCCAAATTGCGGAGTTCCCAGATCAAGGAGAAAATATTGGAAGCAGCTAGAAAGAAACAACTCAAGTATGGTGGAGCCTCAGTCAAGATAACACAAGATTTAGCAGCTTTGAGATTAAAGAATTGGAGTGATTGGAATATAATATTCTGAAAGGCAAAGGCGCTAGAATTACAACCAAGAATCATTTACCCAGGAAAACTGAGTATAATTCTTCAGGGGACAAAATCGGTATTCAATAAAATAGAGGACTTTCAAGCATTCCTTTTTTAAAGAACAAAGTTGAATAGAAAATTTGACTTTCTAATATAAGACTCAAGAAAGTATAACAATGTAGGGAGCAGAGCCAAGATGGTGGAGTAAAAGCAGTGACTTGCTTGAACTCTCCCCCAAACCCCCCCAAATATCTATAAAAATGGCTCTAAACAAATTCTAAAGCAGCAGAACCCACAACAAGACAGAGTGAAAAACAAATTTGCAGCCCAAGACAGCCTGGATGGTTGTTCAGAAAGGTACATCACACTGGGCAGGGAGAGGCAAGCAGTTTGGCATGGGAGCATAGGCAAGGCAGGCCTCAGCAAACCTGAACCAGGCCTCCAAGGACTGAATTGTGGGCAGCTGTGGCAGTTTCCAGACTTCTCAACTCATGAACGCCAAAGACAACTTATAAGGTCTGTGGGAAAAGTCTTTGTCTGTGGTGAGAGAGAAGCTTGGTCCCAGCCCCAGTACTGGCATGATGGCCCAGGGTAGTAGCTGTTTCCTGAGCTTGTGGCCCACAGAATGAGGGGGAATTGAGTGGTTGATCAGAGGGGAATTGCAGGGGTCTCTCAACTGGTGCAGGATTCTCTTACTTTGCCCGTGCTTGGATCTGGGTCACAATTCTGGGTAGCAATCCTGGGCCAAGGAGGAGTGCTGGTGTGGTGGAGCTTGTAGTGGTGGTAGAGAGGAAATCTTCCTCACAGTTCCAAGGCAGAAAAGAGTGCTTGTGGTCACTCATAGACCAGAGCAGAGACCAGGAAAGGAGTAAACACCTTGCCCCTTATCATACCACCTTGGAAGAACTGAAAATTTACAGGTCCCTAGAAGTATCTCTGAAAACAGCTGAACAAAACCCCTGAAGCTTGGGGTAGTACATTCTCCACACTGGAAGTAAACTCCTAACTTAACAAAGAGTTTAAAACTTAAGTAATTGGCTGAGATCATGAATAAACAAAGGTCCAAAAAAAGTTAGACCATAGAATCTTTCTTTGGTAACAAAGAAGATCAAAACATACAACCAGAAGAAGACAGTAAAGTCAAAGTTCCTACATCCAAAGCCTCTAAGAACAACATGAATCAGTCCCAGGTCATGGAAGAGCTCAAAAAGAAGTTTGAGAAACAAGTAAGAGAAGTAGAGGAAAAACCGGGAAGAGAAATGAGGGTGATGCAAGAAAAGCATGAAAAACAGTCAACAGCTTCCTAAAGGAAACCCAAAAAACTGCTGAATAAAATAGCACCTTAAAATGTAGCCTAACCCAAATGGCATAAGAGGTCCAAAAAGCCAATGAGGAGAAGAATGCCCTAGAGAGCATAGTTGGCCAAGTGGAGGGGGAGGTCCAGGACCTTGCTGAAGAGGGTACTTCCTTGAGGATTAGAATGGAGCAATTGGGAGCTAGTGACTTTATGAGAAATCAAGACATTACAAAACAGATCCAAAAGAATGAAAAATAGAAAACAATGTGAGGTATTTCATTGGAGGGGCAACTGACCTAAAGAATAGATCCAGAAGAGAGAATTTAAAAATTGTTGCACTATCTGAAGGCTATGATCAAGGAAAGAGCCTAGACAGCAACTTTCAGAAGATTATCAAGGAAACCTGCCCTGATATTTTGGAACCAGGGGGCAAAATAGAGATTGAAGGAGTTCACCAGTCACCTCCTGAAAGAGATCCCCAAGGGAAAACTCCTAGGAATATTGTAGCCAAATTCCAGAGTTCCCAGGTCAAGAGAGAATATTGTAAGCAAACAGAAAAAGCCAACAAGTACTGTGGAAACACAGTCAGGATAACACAAGATTTAGCAGCTTCTACATTAAGGGACCAGAGGGCATGGAATATGATATTCCAGAGAGAAAAGAGATAGTAATGCAACCAAGAATCACCTTCCCAGCAAAGCTGAGTATAATCCTTCAGGGGAAAAAATGGTCATTCAGTGAAGTGAGGGACTTTCATGCATTCTTGATGGAAAGACCAGAGCTGAATATAAAATTTGACTTTCAAATACAAGACTCAAGTGAAACATGAAGAGGTAAACAGGAAAGAGAAATCATAGGAGACTCATTGAGGTTGAACTGTTTGCATTCCTGCATGGAAGGATGATTTTTGTAACTCATGAGACCTTTGTCAGTATTAGGGTAGTTGGAAGGAAAAAAATACGGATGTGTATACATAGATAGATATAGGGCACAGGGTGAATTGAAGATGAAGAGGTGTTATCTGAAGAATAAAATTAAGGGATGAGAAAAGATTATACTGGGAGAAGGGGAGGGGGAGAGGTGGAATGGGGTTCATTATCTCACATGAAACAGACAACAAAAGGCTTTTACAGTGGAGGGGAAAAGGGGAGAAGGTGAGAGGGAATGAGTGAATCTTATTCTCATAGGATTTGGCTTAAGGAGGGAAAAACATACACATTCAATTGGGTATGGAAATCTATCTTAACCTACAGGAAAATAGGGGAGGAAGGGAATAAGAGAGCAGGGGTATGATAGAGGGGACAGCAGATTGGGGGAGGGGTAATCAGAAGCAAACACTTCTGAGGAGAGACAGGGTCAAAAGAGAATAGACTAAATGAGGGCCAGGATAGGGTGAAGGGAAATATACTTAGTTTTTCACAACATGACTACTATGGAAGTGTTTTGCATGACTACGCATGTATAACCTGTATTGGGTTGCTTGCCTTTTCAATGAGGGTGGGTGGGGAGGGAGGAAGGGAGAAAATTTGTAACCCAAAGTTTTAAAAAACACATGTTAAAAAAATTGTTTTCACATACACCTGGTAGATGAGAAATACAGGAAATGGGGTATAGAAATCTATCCTGCCTTACAGGAAAATATGAAGGGAAGGTGATAAGAGAAGGAAGGGAGAGATAGAAGGGAGGGCATATTAGGGGAAGAGGTATACAGAATGCATGCCATCTTGGGGTAGGGGGAAGGATGAGAAAATTTGGAACTCAAAATCTTGTGGAAGTGAATGTTGAAAACTAAAATAAATAAATTTAGAAAGGTAAAAAGAAAATAAAAATAAAAAAAGAAAGTATAGCAAGGTAAACAAGAAAGGGAAATCATAAGAGACTTAATAAGGTTAAACCATTTACTTTCCTAAATGGGAAGATGATACTTGTAACTCATGAAACCTTTTTCATTATTAGGGTAGCAGAGGGCACAAGTGTGAGTTGAAAATGAAGGGATAATATCTAAAAATAAAATTAAGAGGTGAGAGAGGAATATACTTGGAAAAAGAATGGGAAAGGTAGGATGTGGTAAATTATCTCACATAAAAGAGGCAAGAAAACCTTTTACAGTAAAAAAGTGGGGGTAGGTGATGGGGAGTGTGTTAACTTTACTCTCACCAGAATTGCCTGAAAGAGGGAATAACATACACACTCTATTGGGTATAGAAATCTATCTTACCCTAAAGGAAAGTAGGAGTGGAAGGAAATAAGAGAAGGGTTGTGTGACAGAAGGGAGGGCAGATTGGGGGAGGGGATAGTCAGAAACAAAACATTTTTGATGAGGGACAGGGTGAAAGGAGATAGAGAATATAATAAATGAGGGGATAGGATGGAGGGAAAAACAGGTAGCAATAGTAACTGTGAAAAAAAACTGAAGTTTCTCTGATAAAGGTATCATTTCTCAAACATATAAAGAACTGTCAAATTTATTTTAAAAAATGAGCCATTCCCTGATTGATAAATGATCAAATGATATGATCAGTTTTTAGATAAAGTAATGAAAAAGCTATCTATAGCCATTTGAAAACATACTCTAACTCTAACTCTAATTGATCGGAGAAATGTAAGTTAAAACAATTTTGAGGTTCTACCTCATACCTATTAGATTACCTCATACCTAATAGGATGGAAAGGTAAATGGTAAATGTTGAGGGGAGGTGGAAAAAATGAGATGTTAATGCACTGTTGGTGGAGTATGAACTGATTCAACCATTCTGTAGAGTAGCTTGGAACTATGCCCAAAGGGCTATAAAACCATGCATGCCCTTTGATCTAGCAATATCACTACTAGGTCTGTATCCCAAAAGAGATAAAAAATGGTAAAGGACCTATGTGTATAAAAGTATTTATAGCACCTCTTTCATGAGGGCAAAGAATTTGAAAATGAAGAATGCCCATCCATTGGGGAATGGCTGAACAAATTGTGATATGTTATTATGATGGACTACTATTACAGTATAAGAAATGATGAGCAGAATACTCTCAGAAAAACCTGGAAAAACTTACATGAGCTGATGCAAACTGAAATGTACCATGTACAAAGTAAGAAAATATTGTGAGATGATCAGCTATGAATGACTTAGCTATTCTCAGCAATGCAATGATCTAAGACAACTCTGAAGGACTTATGATGAAAAATGCAATCTATCCCCGTAGAAGGAACTGATGTTGTTTGAATACAGATTAAAGCATACTTTTTTTTTACTTTCTTTATTTTCCTTGAATTTATTTTTTTGTCTGTTTTCTTTTACAATATAACAATTATGGAAATGTTTTACACGAGTAAATTTATATAACCTATATCAAATTCCTTACCTTCTCAATGAAGAATCATGTGGAGGGAGGGTGAGAGGGAGAAAATTTGGAAGTCAAAGCTTTAAAAATGAATGTGAAAAAATTGTTTTTATATATAACTGGGGAAAAATACTAAATAAATAATAACAAAAAGCAAAAAGCAAATAAACAAACAAAAAATAAACCACAGTGTTTCTGGAGGATGGATGATGAAACATTCTGCTGACAAAGTGCTGATGGTAGAAAATGAAACATGTTTTTGGACAAGGTCAATGAAGATTTTTTTTTAGTATGTATTTTTGTGATCAGTATTTCTTTCTCCTTTAATGGGAGGGGTTCAAAGTGAATGAAGGTAGAATTTCACTGACTTTTTTTTAATAATGTAATGTGACCCATGAAATTGTGTATGTAATTATTTGTCACTAAATTACCTAAATAGCTGGCTTAGAATTTCATTTAACCTTTATGTCCACATTCTTTGGACTATGCAAGTCTTTAATACAAGACCACCCAACTAACCAGTCTAAACATGGAAAGAATTTTTCACATCTAAGCTAGATAGCATTTGAAAAAAGGCTGAGTAATTCAATGTAGAATTCCACGTCCAAGGACTGAAAAATCACTCCAGCCAAAGCCTTTCAATCAAGTCATAGTGGCAATATGTGGTGAACACAGGAGGTGGGAGGAGTTCAATTTTTTTGGAATTGGTGTTTTCATTCTCTTATTATAGAAAATTAAAAAAAAGTAGGATGTCCTGTGGCTAAATGAATGACAAACTAATTGCTTATTGGTAACAATTAAGTTATGTCCATGGCTTCAGAAAGTGTATGGATATTTAGCAATCCAAACAATGGAAAACTTGAGATACCAAAGAGTTTCAAAGGGTAAAGTTTTAGGCTTGGAGATAGGAAGGCGTTATGTAAAATCCTACTTCTGACACTTAGTATGAGACCGTGGGCAACCTACTTAACCTCTCTTACCCTTTATTTTCTTCTCTGTAAAATGCGGCAGTTCATTGTACTTATCTAGTTGCATTGTTGTAAAGATTAATTGGGGAATCTAGGTGGTTCACTGGATAGAGGACAAGGCTCTAGACCTGGCTTCAAATCTGGCCTGAAATACTTACTAGCTGTGTTACTGTGAGTAGGTCATTTAACCCTATTCACCTCAGTTTCCTCATCTGTAAAATGAGCTAGAGAAGGAAATGGGAAACCACCCCAGTATCTTTGCCAAGACAACCCCAAATAGAGTCACAAATAATTGGTCATAACTAAAAATACTGAACAACCACAAGGATCAACTGAGAGAACCTATGTAAATCTCTTTGAAAACTTTAGATAGTTAACCAAATTCTAGCTATAATCATAGTTTTATCTATTATTGCATGAAAAATTCTTTAAATTACTATTGATTAGAGAAATGCAAATTAAAACAACACTGAGGAACTAGCTCACACCTATTCAATTGGCTAATGACAAAAAAAGGAAAATTTTGTATTTTGGAGAGGATGTGGGAAAACTGGGACATTAATGCACCATTGGTGGAGTTGTGAACTGATCCAACCATTCTGGAGAGCAATTTGGAACTATGCCCAAAGGACTATAAAACTTTGCATACCCTATGTTCCAGCAATATCACTGTAGGTCTGTATCCCAAAGACATTTTAAAAAAGGGAAAATGATCTATTTGTACAAAAATATTTATAGCCGTTCTTTTTGTGGTGGTTAAGAATTGGAAATTGATGCCTATCAATTGGGGAATGGCTAAACAAGCTGTGGTATATGATTGTAATGAAATAATATTGTACTATAAGAAATGACAAGCAGGCAGATTTCAAAAAAACCTGGAAAGACTTCCATGAACTGATGCACAGTGAAGTGAACAGAATTAGGAGAATGTTGTATACAGTAACAACAATATTGTTCAATGAAAACTATTATAAATATCCAAATTAATGACAAAGGACCTATGAAGGAAGATATTATCTGCAATAACTGATGAATAGAAATATGTATAGAATGATTTTACATAAATATAGTATATACCAATGTATACATATATATATGTATACATCTGTATATACACATGTATCTAATAGTACACATACACATACATAGTAATAATACACATGTGTCTAATAGTAGCCATCTCTACAAAAGGGAATTAGGAAGAAAAAAAAGAAAGTTATATTATAACTTTATTATATATTTAAAATTAACAGCAAATGTGCAATCATCTTTTTTTGTATCCTATTATGTTTGCCTTTCATTCCATATACTCATACTTTCTCTGAGAAATCTCCTCTCTCTATTATATTTTACTGGTCAATAGTGATCTCTGCTTTTTTGAACCCCACCCCATAGCCTGCTTGAACTCATATTGGATATTGCCAATGGGTGGGAGGGGGAAGGGAGAAGCAGACCATCTGATAGCTTCTTATTATAACTTACAATTTCAGAATTCAACAAAATTTACTTAGAACAGGAAGCAAGAAAATCATCCTCAAATTTTAAGAAAAAATGTGTCATCATAATTATCTTAAATTATATGCTAAAAGGAACCTCTTTGGTCAACTAGTCCAATTCAATTGAATGCAAAGGACTATAGACCAAGATTTCAGGTCAAAAGGGGGCCCCTCTTCATCCCTCCCACCCCCCTACCCCCCGGTGAAAAGTTCAGGATGATTTCCCTGTAGAAGAGGTAATGAGGAGCCAGAGATCCTTGAACACTATTTAGGTTGAGAATTATAGGACAGTAAAAGGATGCTCTTGGTGAGGTAAGCCATCTGATAGCTTTCTCTTTTAAGTAATAATTCCTGTTACACTCAATTGTTTCTACCAGCTAAATGAGTACAAAGGTTATCAATAACCTCTATATTTTGGCACTTCTAGTCAAAACCCCAGTTACTTTCCTCTAGTTGTAGCTCTGATCCAAACAGTTCCCCAAACTCCTTTTTCCACATGGATCCTAGCTTATGAAAATCTGCCCTTTTTAAGAACTATGACTAGCAACTCTAAGTACAACACACATTGCATATATATATATATATATATATATATATATATATATATAATGCATACATACATACATACATACATACATACATGCATATATTTGTTTTTTACTTACTTCTCTGGAAGAAGGAAGAAGTTCTGGCTCCAGCTCATCCAGCATTTCTTGTCAATTTACTTCTGTCTTCCCACCCAATGTGACTGTTCTCTCTTATCTCCTTTAATCCTTTAGTGGTATATCCTTCAGCCAAATGCAATGGCATCTCTGTCCTTCTGTGTTTCAACTATGGCTTGAAAATATTTCTAATCTCCATTTCTTATATTCTGATTTTGCTTATGATTCCTAGCTTCCTCCCTTGTACAGGGGATGAATGATCACTTCTACTAGTGCTGTTGCCAACTATAAATGCTTGACTGACCAGCACCTGGGGGCTGAATGTGATATACTAATTGCAACTGTCTAGTTCTGTGTCAAATTACATCTCAGGGTTATTCAATTCAGATTCAAAATAACCAATTGCTGCTATCATGTTTGTTAACTAATGTATTGGCCTTCCCCTCACTCAACTACATTTATTTATTCTTTGGTTGACTCATTGAACAAACTCAATAATGATTGAATAGTACACTCACACTGGAATTTCATAAGTTCCTAGATATAAATTTGTATGAAGAAGCCTAGGGATTTTAGTGGACTGCAAGTTCAATGTTAAACAACAGTGGGATATGGTAGCCATGAAAAGTAACTGAATCTCAGACTACATTTAAAGGGGTATTTTTTCCAGTAATGAGGAGGTAATAGTTCTACCTTATTCTTCAGATGATATTGGATCCAGTTTGGAGTTTCACAGATTAGAAAGGCCATTAATGAATTACAAAGTACCCAGAAGAAAGCAACCAGAAATAAGGTACGCTTCAGGATAATGTCATCTGCATAATTACCTGGTGCCATAGATAGGGTGTTAGGCCTAGGGTCAGGAAGATCTGAGTTCAAATCTAGCCTCAGGTATTATTTGTTGTGTTACCTTGGGCAAGTCATTTAACTTCTGTCTGCCTCAGTTTCTTCTACTATGAAATGGAGACAAAAATAGAACTAAACTTTCACAGTTGTTCTGAAGATCAAATAAAATAATATTTAACAAGTACTCAACAGAGTGCCTGATAAATATTAGTGAGATATATAAAAAGTTCAAAAGATATAATTTCTGGGTAATTAATTATTTTATTAATCATTCTAGCATATTATAAATAAAAGGATGGCCATTTGGTCATATATCTCTCAGATCAAAAGACAAATCATGGAAGTCATTGAATGCTTACATGCCTCCGAAAAAGTGGGTGTTCCTGAGGGTGGAAATCAACTCTGAATGGTTAACAACTAATGAGAAAGAATGAAAATTATATTGAGAGGTGGATCTATTCTAATGAAGGGCTAAGGGAAGTTACTTTGATCATGCCATTTACTTCCAAATCACCCCCAGCCTTTGGCAATTTAATCAAAGTATTTATCCCAGCCTATTCCTAGAGAGAACACAATGAGCTTCCACCTGGGTGAGTTCTGAACAAGATCAAGGAGAAAGCCAATTCAATGTTATTATCAGCAATGTCCTTCAGATCCTGGCTTGGCCCAATAGAGAACAAGGTTTCAGTGATGGATAAATCCCCCCAAATTAACATTTAATATTTAATAATCATTTCTATCATTAGGTAGTTTATAAATGCTTCTCCCTTTTCCTCCAATCTGAGGAATGGTTTAAGGAATGAGGTTGTTTAGCCTCAAGAAGAGGAAAAAAAAGCAAGGGAGGAAATGATAATAGCCTTCAGTATTTGAAAAGCAAGTATATAAAAGAAAGGATTGGGTAAGTTTTGTTTGCCTTCTGAGGATAAAACTAGGAAAAAAACAAGTGCAAAATGAAAAGAGGAAAGTGTAGATTTGATAACAGTAAAAACTACTAAAAATTTCTATCTAGAACTTTTTTTCAGCCAAAGACAAGGTTTATTAGAACATCCATCATATTGGGTAGACTCTTAAGAGTCTGAATGTTAGTGAGCTATTGGCTAGATTTTAATGGAGACAAGATGGATCTTATATACAGAAAGACTGTGGGAGGGATCTAGGAGTGGCCACTAAACTGGGGTGAACAGAAATCCTGTGACCTGGACCAAGGGAGAATGGATCTTAGTTAGGATTAAAGGTAGGAAATGGCCTGGGGCCATAGGGAGGTAAGACAATGGAGGGCTAGGCTAGATTAAGGGTAACAGCATTGGGTATAGCCACAGTGAAAGGCCAGTTGATGGGACTGTAGCCTCAGGGGACTGCCAGAGATTTGGCCATGTGGGAAAGTTCAGGGTTTTTCCTTTCTGGGGTCTAGCTCCCATCCTCATCATTCCCCCGTCAAACAAATGGGACCCAAATTCTTTTGGGGTAAGGGGTGAAGGTCTTGGCTTCTAGAACTGCTTCTTGCTGGCAAGGGGCAAAGAGCTGTCCCTGCCTCAAGGGAGTCCCAAAGAGGAGGTTGACTGGAACTGAGCACATGCTGTATCCAGGTAATGATGGAGGGAGGGAGGCATTGGTTGGTACCAGCTGTTTGCTGCCAACTGTAGGTGAATGGCATGTAGTCTGGAAGATACAAATCTGACAGAAAAAAACTGCAGGGCCCAGATATGACAGGATAAAACATCCTTAGCTTAGTTTGGATTCAGATAATTCAGTTTTCCAACTATGCAGTATCAAATCCACCTCATAGCCAGACTCAGGAATAGCCAGGTAGGTAACATTCCTTTTCACAGGAACATAATGGGAAACTGAGCCAGGAGGATCCCATCTTAGACTGAGGCTAAAATTGTCCTCTCAGCTTTTCCTGATGCTGACTTCCCACTAGTATCTCATTCTGTCTGAGTAGCTTGTGGCATTTCTCTTTAGATGGTGTATTGTTGATTATCAACGGGTTATGATCCATCAGACAACTTATTTAAAACTTTAATAATCGGTGTATTCCTCCTCAATAGAGGTCTTCAAGTAAAGGCAAGATAATCCCTTGCCAAGTAGTCTGTAGTGGGGATTCCTTTTTAGGTTTGAATTAGATGTGATGCCTTCTGATGTCTTCAAAGTCTGAAATTCTATAATAATGAGAGTGGTTCACTGTCAGGAGTCACACAGATCCCTGGTAAAGAACATTTTAAATCATGGGAACCTGTAGATGTAATGTAGATATAATCAGTCCAATATTTGTTAAAGGTATTTCATGAAGACAACTTTGTATCACTCTGTCCCACATGACCTGGCTATGGATGGCAGGCAACCTTAACCTTGATTTTAGAAACTGACCTCAGCTTTCATTCCATGTAAATATGTTTGTTTTTTGTTTTGTTTTGTTTTGTTTTTGGACCATTTGATGTATGCTGATGCCACAAACTCTTTCCCAGTGTCTTCTAATGATATGAACTTGTCCTCATTCCTCAGTATTCTGTCCCAGAGATGTCCTTTGGTTTTCAAGGAATAGAGACCTATGAGCCATTCCTAGTGAACTCCATCATCATAACTACCTATTACTCTTCAACATATTAGTTGCATCTCACTTCTCCCTGGTTGTTCACTGTACTCCAGTGAATGGTTATAGAACTACCTTTCGTGAAATTTTGTGTTGGAGCATATACCCAGGATCAGAAGCACTATATTAGATTCTGGAAAGTATCCAAAGATAATTATGAGGTCCTTGTCCTCATGTGGCTTAAATTTTTATAGGTTCTTCCAGATAACAAAATAATTTAGCCCAATTAAGAAAGACCTTTAGGTAGTAAAGATAATTCTGGGAATTTCACATGTCCTAGCTGTCCAGTGAAAGTTTCTTTATTGTGAGTTGAGATAGATAATTGGGTAAGATGAAATCTTCATTTCTCTCAGATTGTATCACATGGTCAGCTCCCTTCTCCTCTCATGAATAAGACAGTTTCTGACATTAGGGTTAAAATTGAAGTAAAATGTTTGCCTGGATGCTTGCTTAAATTTTTTTTTGTTTATATTGTAAGGTCTCCATTTATATCACATCTACTCTCTGAGCAAGCCAGTTTTAAAGTATAGATACAGTCAAAACCCATATAAGACAAGGTAAAGGAATTAAAGCAATAGCTTCACTTTCAAGGCATAGACACACAGACCAGAAAAGCTACTGTGAATGTGCATTCCTTAAAACTCTTGCTTCTAATTCCCTGAAGTCCTATAACCTTTCCTGACACTAGTGAAAATTATTAGTTTTCTTCTCTGGTGCTGTGCATCATGGTTACCTCTAATTGAAATGGAGGTGTTCTGAATGGCACAATCAGTTAAGAATCTCACCAAATGCCTCATTTGGATAATTTATTGTGGGATCTGAAGCTTATGAGTTCAGAGCCCATAGGTCCCCAGAGTCCTTAATCCTTGATCATATTTTGTGTTGGGACAATGCTTGATAAAAGTGGAGTTTGAAAATTGGTACTCATTTTGAATGTATTTATCAAATACCAATGTTCCCAGAAAAAGTGATTTGAGATGAAGGTTACTTATCACTGGAAATGAAGCACAAGGAGTATCTTAATTTGAGAAAGGATAGGCTTGATGCTTTTTAATAAATTCCTGATATTGAATAAATTGTGCCAGAGCGCTCAAGTATAAATGAGTTATTTCAACACAAAAAAAAGAGTAAAGGAAGGAGAGAGGACTGAGTAAGAAGTAAAGGTATTAATACCTAGGGATAAAATTCTACACAGTTAGAGGCATACTGAAAAAAATGAGTGGCCAAAACAGGTCAGGCCCCTGATACACCAGTGCTTTCTTTTAAGACAGGGAAACAAATAGAGACAAAATATCTGGGGATATATCATTATCTGTCATGATTTGTCAACATCAAAAGGTTAACTATATCTCATAGATATTCTTAATTTCATTTTATTGACTTGTTATGGATTTATATGGACACTTTTTGATTTATATTTTTTGTATGCATTGGGAAAATTGTGTCTACTCCATAAAGTTGAGGCTCATGAGATATTGCTTTAGGGTTGTGGACTGAAAAGATTTCTTGAATCTGAGGTAGCTGCCTTCCTATGGGCAAACTTTGAGTGTGATTTGAAGGTGGGGGAATAATTCTTAGAGCGTACTACAATAATAAAGTTCTGAAGGACTAGACTGAAGAGGATAGGTTTACCCAGAATTGTGTCAAGTCAACAGGCTAGGTTATAGAAGAATATTTAAATTAAGTTTGATAACAAAGCCAGTAGAATGGGAGGAGTCTTGAACTTTTTATTTTTACTTTTCTAATTCATCTATCCAATTCAATAACCAAGTTTACTTCTAAATATCATGTAAAATGGTACTTCTGTTTATTTTTTCCAGATTTAAACAGCCCATAACCATGAAAATGTTATTATAATAATGGATTCGATAAATCTCTTCAAATCATGAATTTAAGAATGATTTTTTTAACAAAGGGACATAATGTGGATTATAAAAAGGTTAAAATATGTTTTAAAATAAGAATATCATGATAGAACATGATTTACACCTTGTGGAATGTTCTATTACACCTAGTTTTGTCTCTATCATCAACTAGTTCTATGGAATTTAGCAATTACTTCTTTTGAGCCTTAGCTTATTCATCTTTAAAATGGAGATATGGACTAAGGATTTTATGATCCTATGTTTTTCTTTTGATTGGTAATGAGAGTAAAAGATAACCAATGGGCAGCCTTTTTTTTCCTCTAAGTATTCATTGTTGACCTCATGGTGGCTAAATTTGAGAATGTGGGAAGCAAAAATGGTGATGGGAGCCACAAGGAAGTAGCAAAAAGAATTTTATTAAAGTATTATAAAAGACGTATGTGTAAGGGGAACTTAGGCTTCAAGCAGTAAAAGGAGCTGCCATTAATGTCCCTATGGAGTATCACAGCAATTTGCAGAGCTCCTAACATCATGGGTTTGATCTGGGGAGAAATACCTCTGAGCTAGAGCAGTGTATAATACATAAGAGCCAAAAAAAGTTAATTACAGTGGCCAGATTTATTCGAAGATCACTCCTTGTCTGAAACCAAACTTTTGTTTAAACTGACAAATAAATTCTTTTTTGAATTTCTCCATCTACTTCATTCAAATAAAGTTGGGAGATCTAGAGGAAGTAACCCTACAATTGGGTAAAATATCTATGAAATAATTGAAAAAGGACATGAAGAGCAATAATAGAGAATAAGAAGTCTTGGATGGATTACAATCTCCAACATCAAAAAAAGAATGAACATCAATGAAATCATAAATCCCCTGGAAGTTTCAAAGTAGGATCACATTGGTAAATATCCAGATAATGATGTGCAGATGTCTGACTAAAAAGTACTATAAATTTTGGGGGAAAAAAGTATCTGGAGGAAATCAATTGATGCACAACATTAAAAAAATTCCTTGAAATAGCTTACTAAACTGGTAGTCATTGTTTGAAAATTGACTTGATTTCATCTAAACAATTGTGTGGATATTTGGAAATAACAGACAGAATTTGAAATCATGAACCCAAGGTGTTCTGTATTTCCAATTCATGCCCCATCCTCAGTGACTGGGGGAAGAAAGAGTTATGGGTCAAGGAGAAGGTATATATTTCTCATTTGAGTCAGTGGAGAAGTTTTGTGGATAAAGGTATATCCCTGGGGTAGCAAGAAGACAATAAAATCTGGCTGAACACCACATCTCCTCCCAGAGGAACTCTGAAAGCACAGCCTCTCCAGGACATTACCTTGCCAAGGCTTCTCTAGGGTAACAGGTCATGGCTGAGCTAAACATACCTTGAGGCAGGAAAATATTCAAAGTAGTTTTCATTCCAGTGGCTTAAAGCCATGACCAAATAAATTCAATTTCTTGCCATAATCTAGGTAAATGATTTTACTTGGTATGGGCCACTGGTCACTGATCACTAATATTTGCTTGGAGGGATAGCTAGGTGGTTCAGTGGATAGAGCACCGGCCCTGGAGTCAGGAGGACCCGAGTTCAAATCTGTCCTTAGACACATAACACGTACTAGCTGTGTGACACTGGGCAAGTCATTTAACCCCAATTACCATGCACACACACACACACACACACTCACACACACAAAACTCTTATATTCAATTACAACATCATGAATTATGCAGTACTCAAGACTAATATTATCACCCATTTCTTCCATAACATCAGTTCATAAATGTACTCTATTCCATTACAGGTACCTTGCTTTCATGTGCAAGAATCCTGAACCAACCAAACCATAGAAAGGGAGTGAAGAAACAACCTCTCAGCTACTATGAGTTTTGCTGAAGTCCAACTCAATATCTTGAATTCCTCTTACCCCTTGTGGGTGTGAGCAATACAATTCTCCCCTATCTTATGCACCAGAAATAGTATAGGAAGTAAAAAGCTACCTTTCTTTGCTTATTTGACAGCATTTGCCCAAGTTTTTAAACAGTTTCCTGTTATATTTCTCATTTAATACAATCATATATTTAAACCTAATCTTGATTCCATGGGATTAAAAAAGGGGGGGGGGGGGGGGATTAGAGGAAATTCTGCCCTGTAAGTCATATTAGAAGGATCTGATAACAGGTAAAATGTGATTTTCCCACACCCTAAGGTTTCAGCAGTTTATTATTCTTAAAAATTAGAGAAAGTGTTTCTGACAACAAGTTTAGAATTTGGTTATTTGTGTGGTCTCCTCCTTGGGGAAGGAGAGAGTAATCGTTATAATATCTTGTAAAGTAGTAATACCAGGAAGAAATAAGACAAGAACTCCTGGACAAACCCAAGACACTTCTCTACAGAGTTGTAGTTTTACATTTCTGGAATCAACACATCTAGTATTTTAGCAGCAAGCAGTGCAATTATTTAGATTTAATAAATATCTATCATTAGTCATATGAAAAACAGTAGTACTTTCCATCAAGATAAGCCACACTATTGTCCAATCAAGAAAGGATATAAGAGATTTATAGCACACATGCTTATAAGTATCACCTGTACTGATGATTCACAATTCCATCCACCACACTCTTAACTCCCTACTCATAAAACCTTCAGAGGCTCTCTGTTGTCAATGGAATACAATATCATCACTATCTCACTCTAATCTACCTTTCCAGTATTATTTCCCACTAATCCCTATCACAAACTCTATGTACCAACTCAATTGCTTATGACTCAATATCCTTTACATTCTACCTTGAAACATTCCTGAAATATACTTTGTTTTACACACACACACACACACACACACACACACACACACACACACACACATCTCTATCTATTATAATTCTCTTTTTTCAAGATCCTACTCAGGTGCCATTTACTTTATGAAGCATCCTGAGGTCCCCTCATCTCTACTCCCTATCTAGAAATGAGCTTCCTTGACTAAATGACCATTAATAGAGTAATTGCTTAATATCTCAGTGATGTAAGATAATATACTTGTTATTAGCACCATTTTTTTCAGAAAAAGAAATGGAAGCTTAATGAATTAACATGCAACTATCCAGAAAGCATTGATTTGAAAATAGTTTCTTTTTAACTGAAGTCCAATGCTCTTTCTCCTATATCACATTGCTTTTCTTGAATCTTTGATATATCTCATTTTGCCATACATATCACATTCTATCTTATTTCACATCTATTTGTGTACATGTCTCCTCCTCCCACCCTTGACTGCAAGATCCTCAAGGGTGAGATGTCATTGAGCTCTCTTTAGTGCCAACTTCCAAAGGGAACCACCAAGTAAGTTATTGAGTCACCAAGGACAAGAAAACAAGGGCCATGTACAATTCAATACAACTGAAGATTCTTGTATGAGATGGAAATCACAGAATCAAATATTTAAAGACAAAAGGAACTTCAGGGGTCATCTATTCCAACCACCTTATTATATAGGTAAAGAATTAAAGCTGACTGAGGGTAAATTTCTTGTCCAATGTCATAGAGCTAGTAAGTCTCTCAGGTAGGCTTATAAAATGACATTGTACATCGCACTAGTTCTGAACAGTAACAAAGGAGCTGTTCACTTAGATGTAAAAATCTATAAAAGTAATCATTTGACATAGTGTAAACAAAGTACTAAGAAAAGATTTCAATTCTCAAATAGTTGCATTGATAGACTCAGCCAAAAAAGAATAATTTTATGAGACCAAAAATTATTTGCCTGTTTTTTTACTTTTCTCATGATAAAACTCCCATAAAGGACCAATTTATCAGCATCCCAGTAAGGGCTGATGGAAGCCATAAGAGAAGGGAATGCTTCTCTTTGATTCTCAGTGTAAGTACCCTTTTGAATTCACCACAGTGTGTGAGCACAGCTTACAGCATTTCCAATATAACATTAGAGTGTGAAAGAGAAAAGGCAGAGATCACCCTGAGAGAAATGCTACTGAGAATAACTGGAAAAAAGTCATCTTCTTCATGGTAAGATTCACAAAGTAATTCCATGGCAGAAGAGTCAGGGTAAATATTTACTGCAAGTTTCTTAGAACCTGCAGTAGTCTGAAACCTTCAGTTTTTACTATTTTAATATTTATCCCATACTTTTATAAATTAGTTTTATGACCATCATTTCCCAAAGAGTATCTATTTGTGAAAATTGCTGGATCGGGGCCATGTTCTGCTGCTGATATGAAAGAAACTAGTATTTCAATGAGGGAACAATGTCCCCATCAGCCCTTTGGCATAGCAGGATCCCGTCTTTTCTGTGAAATGCCCTTCTATCAGATAGTATAGATGCAGGGTCACCAGTCCGATCCAGAAAATACAAGCCAACTTGGAGATTTGGTCTGATAAGGGAAATGGAGGTGACCTGAGAAGGATGCACCCTCTGCAGAGAAAGGTTCAGAATGAATTCAGGGACCCTTGCTGAATCACTGATGAAGCAAACCCATTTATCGCAAAGCACTGTGTTTTCTAAGTCTCAAAGGACTCAGAGCTCCTATGTGATTGTCTGTTTCCTCCATGTGGAAAAAGCTTTGTCTTTCTCCCTAGTGTACTTATAGAGTCCTATTACAATGGACAAAACACACAGAAACTTTCCTGATAAATCTTCTGTTTGGCATTCAAAGCCCTTCATAGCCTCAGCCTTCCCTTACTTTCTAGCCTCCTTATACCTTATTCCCTACCATATATTCTCTGATTCTGTGACAGTGGCTTCCTGGCTGTTTCACAAACAAGGCACTCCATCATTCTTCTCTGGGCATTTTCTTTGACCTTTCCCAATGCCTGCAATGTGCTCCCTCATCATCTCTCCCTCCTTGCTTCCCTGCCTTCTTTCACTTCTCAACCAATACCCTTCTATAGGAAGTTTTTTTTTTTCCCACTACTCTTCTTAATTTAGAGCCTTCCCTGTGCTGATCATTTGTTTGTCCTGAACATAGCTTGTTTGTACATATATGTTTGCATGTTGTCTCCACCATCAGATTATGAGCTCTTTGAGGGCAAGGACTTTTATTTCTTTTTCTATCTCCAGCACTTAGCACAGTGCTTGACACATACTAGGCACTTAATAAATGCTAATTGACTGATATACATAGAAAACAAAGATCGACAAATAGGCTGGTAATTCAATTAGGTTTCTTATTTTGTCTGGAGTAGAGGCCCACACAACATTTGATGAAGAAGAATTATTGATGAAGAATAGTTCATGAGATCAGACAGGGAAGGAAGAAAATAAATATTTAAAGACAGTTTTCACTTTACCTAAGTGGTTCAGTAAACTTCTGAATAAAGTAATTTTTTTTTTTTTATGTAATACAAACTTGCCCACAGAAGTGAAGAAGTGAGGAATGAGGCAGGCAGGAAGTAGGCAGCTTCTGGTGGAGGGAGGGTACCAACATAGGGTTCAAGGATGGTAGGAACCAGAGACAGAGCAATGGGAATAGAAGAAGGAAAATGAGGTTACTGGAGCTGGTCAAGTGGGGGCCTGCTTATAGGAGACGACTGGCAGCATGCAAGGAAGACAAATAACCTGAGGGCTAGACACAATGGCAAATGGGTGGAGCAGGACAAAGGACTCCTCTGTCTGTTGCAGGAGGTCTCAAGCAAAGCCCTAGAACCTGAGGAAGTGGTCTCTCTGCCTGTCCATTTTTCTGCTTTCACTTGGAGAATTTTTTTTAAGAATTTAATTTTTAGGTTTTCATTTTTTGGTGGGGTGGGTGGGATGCCTCTGAGAACTGAGTGGAGTGGCAAGGGAAGAGAGAGAGTACAATATTATATGGTAATGTTAACAAGTGGTTTATTGTTGTTGTTGTTGATTTGAAGGCAGATTTCTTTCAGAATTTTTTAGGTAAAATCAAATTTGCATAATGTAAATTTTATGGAAAGCAAAACTGTCTGTATATAGGAACTATTATGTATCATGCACTGTGCTGAACACTTTATAAATATTATTTCATTTGATCCTCATAGCAACCCCGCAAGATTGTTGCTGTTATTATCCTTATTTTACAGTTGAGGAAACTGAGGTTGGGTGACTTGCAAAGGGTCACATAACTCATAAGTACCAAAAGTCGAATTTGAACTCAGGTCTTCCTGACTCCAGGCCCAGTGCTCTACCTACTGCACCACCAGAGGCCTCTATCAAATCCTTTGTTATTGCTAGAATTGGGATATAGGAGGGGATTGAAGTTGTTGTAACGTAATACTGTAAGTGAAGTTGTTAAATGAGACAGGAAATGCGATACCTATTGGTCCCTAATTTATTTTTTCTTTTTTTTTTGACAACTCTCTAGCCTATAATCTGACATAATAACTCTGAGACATATAGTATTATTATGCTATGATTTAGACTGACTCCAGAAGGTAAATACACTTTGTGAGATGCTGAGCAAGCAATCTTCCCACTGGACTGTTTTAATATTTCTCACATACTTACATAAGGTACTTTTAGGTCCAAATAACCCCAGGTTACGTTGGCAGGAACAAGGGGTGGCAATTTCCAGATCTCTCCTTGCCTCCTCCTTCATGGTATGACTTTAATCCCTCAGTTCAGAGGTGATTCTCTTTCTTCTCAAAGAAGCTTACTAATAAGAAAAAAAGATTTTCTTCGTAGAAAACTGGAGTCAAAATGTAAATACTTATGATTTCTAAAACTGAGGAACTATTAAAACTCTCCATCCATAGTTGTTAGAGTTCATTAATATACTCTAGTAACTTCCCTCTCTGGCTATATGTAAGTAATATCAGCCTCTTTCATAAGCTTCAGTCACAAATTGCCATCAACTGACAAAGATCTCACCCTGTTTATTCTCCCAACACAGTTGGGTTCTGTTATGCCCTGCCTATCTCTGCAAAATAGAGAGTGCAAGGGAGAGAGAAAAGTCAAGAGATGATTGAATTTCACTACTTCAAGCCAGTTGAGATTTTGTAAAATTTTTTAAAGATTTTTAAATATTTTTTCTAAATGTTATATCTGCCTTGAAGTTAAGATCTCCCTTTAAGAGGGAAATAATAGAAATTGTCCAGAGTAAAGGGGATGATGACAATGAATGATGATGACACACAGAGCTAACTCCTCAACTGTTCCTTGCTTTTTTTTTCTATTTCAAAGGAAATGATCTTTGGACAGAGAAAGGTAGAACATAACTTGCTGCCTCAATCAGTTCAAATGATCATGCCAAATGAACCTTGTTTTGAGGGACTGAAAGAATTGTCAGATGAGATTTCTAAGTGATATGCTATGATCTCTCTCTCTCTCTTTCTCTCTCTGAAAAATTAGAACAGAATGGGCATTAGAGAATAGTAAATGTCTTAACTTTCTTAAAAAAGAAGGTAGAACCTACCAACTATAGACTACTGAGCTAGAATAGCAAACCTTACATGTGATGGGGAGAAAAAGTGGAAGGAGTTCTTGAATGTCTCATTAAGAGGATGATAATCAATGTTCCAAGCACTATACTAAATGATATGAATACAAAGAAAAACACGTAATAGTCCTTGTCATCAAGGAGTTTACATTCTAATGTGGCTATTGTACTTATTTATGTGTATATGTATAATATATAAAGTATGTAGCAAAAATATATAACATGTGCATTTAAAATTTATATATAGTTTATTTGTATACGCACATGCATATACACATGCTTAGAAAATGAATACAGTTTAAGAGAGAGGATTTGGAAAGCATTCATTTCTTCATGTTGGTGGTAGTACTCGAGCTGAGTCTTGAAAGAAATCAGAGATTCCAAGAAACAGAAGTGAGGAGAGATTGCATTCCAGACATGGAGTACTGCCAGAGAAAAGGCATAGCAATGAGATAGAGTGCCATGTGTGCTTTACTTTCATCCACATCATTTATAAAACTGTTGAATAGCATTTTCAAAGGGAAAATCCCAAGAATCTTTTATCCATGTTGACATTGACCTATTAATATTCACTCTTTGGCTCCATATTTTCAATTAGTTCCAAATCGACATAATTTTACTGTCATCTAGTCCATGTTTATCCATCCTGCACACAAGAAGAGCATGAGAGATTTTATGAAATGCTTTGCAGGAAAGTATAATGTATTTTCCTGATGTGTCAATCTAGTTGCTGAACGAAGATAGGAAATGGAGTAATTCAGGTAATGACTTGTTCTTCATGAAGTCATGATGACTTTTTAGTAACCACTACTTCCAAGCACTCTTAAATCATTCTTTTAATGAGACATTTCAGAACTCCTCCTGCTTTTATTCCCTCTGACCATGGTCCAGGTCTGAAATTCTTGATCAGTAGTCTATAGTTGGTGTGTTCTTTCTCTCTTCTTCTCTTTTAAGAAAATTAGGACATTTACTCTTCTATGATGTCCATTTTGTTCTAATTTTTTCAGACAAAGATCGTAACAAGCAGCTTAGGAATCTCATCTGACAGGTCTTTTGGTCCCTTAAAACAGATTCCATTTGAGCATGATTACTTGAACTGATAGAGGTGGCAGTTATGTCATCCCTTTCCCTCTCCAAAGATATTCCCTTGAAAGAGAAAAGCAAAGCAAACCATAGTTAAGTAATTAGTTGCATGTCATCATCATTCATTAAAATCATCCCCTTTACTCTGGACAATCTCTATTAATTCCCTCTTAAATGGAGATCTTCTAAACAGCAGGTCCAGGGAGTGTTCCTTCCCCTACACAATACCAGCCTACCAACACTATGGTTTCTTCTCCTTTCAGGGAAGAGGAACAAGTCAGAATTTAACCTGAAATAATTTCCACTTGCTCATCAGCAAAGGAATGAAATTTTAGATCTTTGGGAACAGGAATATTAGTCCCTTATTCCATCTCACTCATTTGAAAATAGATATTTCCCCTAATATAATTTTAAATAGAATTCATCACCAATATCAGCTCATTTTTGGCTTTAGATCTCCTAGTAGAATATTTACATGGTCCTGCTACTTAAAAAAAATCCATTATTTTCCCTTGTTTCTGTATTTTATAATTCCTATTTAAAATCCTAGTTGTTCAGTGAGCATCCTATTCATCTACATCAGTCTCTTTAGACAGTTCCCTTTTTCTTCCTATTTGAATCATTTCTTCATGTGAAATGTCAGGACTAATAATCAACATCCAAATAATGCCCATGGATATGAAGAATAATTTAAAAACAATGGTTGTCTTTGGTCAATTGAACAAATAATTTCATTTCTCTCTGATCCAGTTCCTTCATCCTTAAAAAAGGAGGAAAATCTATGTTTCTAAATATTTGTGTACATTTAATAACTCTTTTTTAAGAAAAAAATACTTGTTTCAGTAAAATTTTAAGCTTACTTAAAAAATACCCTGGAAAAGGGGATAATGTGTTTAATTTTCCAATAGCATGTTTAAATTTCAAATATCTCACAATTCAGAGTAGGGGTCCTGTTTCAGTCACTAATTCCTCATGTTGGCATCTATAATTAAGAATTAGAGTCTTGTATACCCTACTGAAGACTACATTTAAGTTAAAAACATCAGCTATACAAATTCAGGAGAGGAGAGAATGAGAACACTGGCTCATGATAAAAAAAAAAGAAGTGGGAGGTAGGGTTAGTTATCTTGGAGCTCAAAATGTGCCGATACATGATGTAGGCTGCTAAGGGATGCAGGCTGTATGGATTTAAGCAAAGCATTACCATTATAGGAAATAATGGTCCCACTTAGCTTTGAAGAGGTAAGACCCCAAAGTAGCCAATTCAATAAATATTTATCAAGTCAATGCTCTGTACTAACTACTGGATATAAGCAACACAATCCCTCAAGAAACTGAAAGTCTATCAGAGGAAAATGTGTATATGTGTATGTATATATTTTATATTTATATACCCACCTTATATACGTTATATAATATAACATATTATCTATAACATTCATATGTATGTATATTTCTATGTTTAGAAAACAAATTAGATTACCTATAAGTGTTTAGGAGAGGTTAAACAGAGAGATATGGAATATTCAAGGAGGTAATGATTATGCTGGGGTAGGAGATATCAGGCAGGTAAGAGAGACTAGAGGAGGAAAAACTAATATTTGGTTGAAGAGAGGAAGGAATATACATACATACATACATACATATGTATATCTGTGTATGTGTTTGTATGTGTATATATATATATGTGTGTGTGTGCGTATATATGTGTGTATATATGTATGTTTGTGTGTGTGTGTATATATATATATATAAGAATTCTTGATGGAATGACAGGAACTTGACCTTGAAATAAGAGGCAGAGGAGTCCATTCTAGGCACAAAGGCATATGTATATATACATACATGTGTGTGTGTATATATGTGTGTGTGTGTATACATGCATGTGTGTATAGATACATATGTATGTATGTGTCTATACACATATGTGTATATACACACACACTCACATGTATATATATATATATATATGTGAATCTTTGATAGAATGACAGGAACTTGACCTTGAAATAAGAGGCAGAGGAGTCTATTCTAGGCATAAAGGACAATAAGTATGCAAATGTGTAGAGGCAGGAAAGGGCAGGTCAAGATAGAGAAGAAGGGAGGATACCTAGTTAACTGTAGCATGAAGTAGGCAAAGGAAAGTAGTATGAGATGAGGTTAGAGCCTTGAGATCCATCCCAGGAGCCCCACTTTCAAAAGAAACAAAGGTCAACTCTGAAAGCAATACCACACAATACATTTTAAATAAAGATCACTAAATTTAGAGGTGGCTGTAAAGTTAGCAGTTGAACTGCAAATGTACAAAAGCTACCTGGTGACTTTCACTGAAAAACAAACCCAGAGCAGAAGACATCCAAGTAAGACAAAAGAAAAGTCTTTCATTCCTTTGTGCCCCAACAGGAGCAGGCACAAAGACAGCAGGCTGTCACAATCAAACCCAGAGTGTTCCCATCCGAACTAAGTTATCATTAAACAGGAGCAACTCCTGCCCTATTATGCTGCTGTCATTTCTTAGTAAATCCATGTCATTAGCATTGATTTTTTAGAGAGGAGATTAAAAGAGGTTTAGTTAGGAGAGTGAGGCAGGAGTCTATATTATCAAGCCAATGTAGCTCTGGGTCTCAAAGATGACATTTCCTTCTCTGCTTCATTAACTTGCACAGTTAGTTGAGCCTTGACTCTTTCTAATTAATTCTTTTACTGGCTTTTTTTTTGAATGTGTATCATCTCTCCCAAACCATATAAAATGAAGAAATCTCTCTAAGGTTTTACCCTTTTAATTATTATTTTTATTGCTTAAATGAAGCTCCAGAATTGCAAATGTTGACATTTTAGTTTATTCTAGTCATTAGAGTTTTCAAAGAGAAGGGAAAGAAAAAAAGGCAAAAGAGCGAAAAGGGTAAGGAGGGGAGCACTGGTGAGGAAGGGAAATTAGGGCAAAACCAGATCCTGATTGCTGAGACAAACATGCAGAGAAAGAGGAAACAAATAGGTTTGTCAAGAGTGACCTCCATGATGGCTTTGCCCTTTTAAATACAAGCAGGAAAGGAAACATCATTAGAGATAATTTCTCTTGGTCGTTTCCACACACTGGTATGCATATTAAATGGTGCCTGGCGCCTTCAGTGGCATTTGCTTTAACTTAAGCCTGTTGTATCTAGTGAACGAGGTACACCCAATTTCTTTCATTGGGAAGTCAAATTAAGGAGACTAGCTTGGTGGGGGGGGCAGAGAAAAAGAAGAAAAAAAAGCAGGAAGGAAAGTCATTTGGAATAGAATCATGCTTGTTCTTGTCATTCTCCCAATAACCAAACCCTTTCCCCACTCCCCCCCAAACCTCATCAGGCAAGACCCTCTAATCAATCAATAAACAAGGTTATTTACCAAACATACACTAAATGGAAAGCACTACTCTGAGCACTGTGGAGTAAACAAAGAAATAGAAGAAAGGTTCTCTGCCAATCTGGATCTGAGTTTAACTGGGAAAATAAGACAAATATTAAACTGTCATATGGGATAAGTGCCCACAGAGTTATGCAAACAGTCAAGCCTGCCAAATCACCAAAAAGGGAGAGAATCCTATAGGATGAAATGGTCAAAAAAGCATTTATTGAAGGATTAGGACATGAGTTTCACCTTGAATGATTTCTAGGGATCGGAAAGATCAAGAAGAGGTATGATGTCACTTTGGTTTGGAAGAAAGCAATGACATAAGACAGAAGGGGCAGAAATATCATCAATTAATTGTTGGGTCTGCTGGTCATTGAACACACCATTCAGAGGATTGCAATGGTGTTTTCTTGAAGATACTAAGTTTGGATTTGGGTTCACAACCAGGATTCAAGTCCTACCTATGACACACACTGGCTTGTGTGATCCTTGGCAAGGAACATAACCTCTTAGTGCTATAGGAAACCCTATAGATTATAAGTTGCTGAAAAGCTGCCCATCTGATTTGATAGAGGCAGTTTCTCCTATCCTATCCCCTTTTTGGGGTGCTAGGAAAAGATGCATTGGTTATAAGGAGGGGCTAGATACTAGTCAGGTTCATAAGTCTCATAGCCTTGCCCCAGATCTCTTCAAAAACTGATACACCACATGAAAGCAAGCAAAAATAATAATTATACCTAGCATTTTTATAAATTATTTTACCTCTGTTATCTTATTTGATCCTCACAACAACAATTTAAAGTAGATATTATCCTCACTTTTGATATAAGAAAACTGGGTAAAACAGATTAAGTGACTTTCTCAGGGTCACACGTATGATAAGTATCTGAGGCAAGTTTTGAATTCAAATCCTCTTGATGAGTATGCCAGCATAGATATTGCCCTCAAAGGAGGGAAACATCTCAGTATGCTAAAATTGTCAGTGATGGTATCAAGGAGAAAAATGGATATGTTTGAACTTGATGGATGGTTAGGCTTTGGAAAGGTAGAGAAGAGATAGGGAAGGAACTTCAGGTGGGAGAAAGGCTCTGTTTCTTCGTTTATCAAATGAGAAGGGCTCCTAGGATTCTCCCTTGTCTAACAATCTGTGATTCTTTCATTGAACTCTGAAACACAGCCTAAAATATTGAAGTCATAAGCATTCAATCACATTACTTTTTGACTTCAAAAAGAAACTGATACTCAAAGGTGATCTGATTGGCTATTAAATACCACCTATATAATTTGAGACTCAAAGCATGCCTTTTTGCCTGTTGTTTAGGGTATCATTTATGTTAGTCTTGTTTTCTCAATTAGCTTATAAACCCTTTGACTCAGAGGTTACTATAAAGTAGAAAAGTTTACATATATACTTTCCTAATTATCACCCACACAATTTTCTAGAAGCTCAGCAAACAATAGGTACTCAATAAATATGTAGTTATTGATTGATTATCCAGATGCTATAATAAGACAAAAGAAGAAGTTGGAGGGGGGCAGTTAATAGACATCCAAATTGATTTCTCTCACCAAAACAATGACTAGGTAGGAAGGAAAGATCTACTATGTGCTAAATTACACTATGTGCTAACTACACTGTGTTAAATGCTTTACAAATGTAATCTTAATTTATCTTCACAACAACCCTAAGAAGTAGCTGCTGTTATCATTTGCATTTTACAGTTAGGGAAAATGAAGCAGATAGAGGTTAAGTGACTTGTCTAGAGTCACACAGCAAGTGAGAATCTGAAACTGTATTTGAACTCTGGTCTTTCCTGATCCCAGGACCAGTGTTCTATACATTATGATCCCTAGCTGCCACTATAAATTATCATTAGCTTTTCTTGTGAACTCCTTGCTTATGTAAGAATTGTTGGGTGGGAGGAGCTAGGTGGCACAGGTGGATAGAGCACTGGTCTTGAAGTCAGGACGACTTGAGTTCAAATCCAGCCTCAGACCAAACACTTAACACTTCCTAGCTGTGTGACCCTGGGCAAGTCACTTAACCCCAATTGCCTAAAAATTAAAAAAAATAAAAAATAAAAAAAAAAGAATTGTTGGGTGGAGAAATGTTACTTAATTCTGTTACAGGTACTTGGCAGATAGCCTCTTTTTAAAAAAAAAAGTATATATATATATGTGTGTGTGTGTATACACATATATATAATGTTTTTTCAATAACATACAGTAACAATTTTTTTTAAATTTTAAGTTCAATTTTTTCCATAACTCCCCTTCCCTCTCATTGAGAAGAAAAGCAATTAATATAAGTTATAAATGTGCTATCCTTCAAAACATTTTTTCTACATTAACCATATTGCAAAACATACACACATACACACACACACACACACACACACACACACATACAGACAGATACAAAAACCTCGAGAAAGATAAAGTAAAAAAAGTATGCTTTAATCTGTATTTAGATTTCATCAGTTCTTTCTCTAGAGGCAGATAGCATTTTTTTTTTCACCATAAATCCTTTGGAATTGGCTTGCATCATTGTAATCCTGAAACAGTGAAGTCATGCACATTTGCTCATCATACAGTATTGCTGTTATTGTGTACAATGTTTTCTTGGTTCTGATCACTTTATTTTGTATTAGCTCATATAAGTCCCCCTAGGCTTTTCTGAAAACATCCTGCCCATCACTTCTTATATCAAAATATTATTTCATCACAATCATATACCACAGTTGTGGACATTTCTTCAATTTCCAGTTCTTTACCACCACAAAAAGAGCTGCTATAAATATTTTTGTATACACATGTCCTTTTCCTTTTTCATTGATCTCTTTGGGGTACAGACTTAGTACACCCCCATCCTTCCTCCCTTCTATCATCCTCCCCTATTTTTTTATACCCCTCTCCTCCTACTTCACTCTAGGACAAGATAGATTTCTATACCCAGAATAGGGTGTATATTATTCCCTCCTTTAATCAATTCCAATGAGATTAAGGTTCAAGAATTGCCAACCAGCCCCACCCCCCCATCTTCCTCTCCACTGTAAAAGTTTTTCCTTTGCACTTTGTTTTTGTGGGAAATAATTTCTGCCATTCATCTTCTGTCTTCTTCCTTCTACTGCTTCCCTGTTTCATATCCCTTAATTGTATTTTTTTAAGATATTCTCATCATTGTCTATTCACACCCATGCCCTCTGGCTATGCATACTGTTTCTAACTGTCCTAATAATAATAAGGTTCTTAGGACTTACAAGTATCATCTTCCCATGCATGAATGTAAATAGTTTAACCTTATTGAATCCCTTATGATTTCTCTTTCATGTTTATCTTTTTATGCTTCTCTTGAGTCTTGAATTTGGAAGTCAGATTTTCTATTCAGCTCTGGTATTTTCATCAAGTCTGCCCAAAAGCCTATTTCAGGAAATATCTATCCCCCTCTCCCACCCCATCGCCTGACCAAATGATCATGCTAAGTTTTTCTGAATAGGTCATTCTTATTTGTAGTCTTACCTCCCTTACCCTCCCAAATATTACATTCCAAGCCCTCTGTTCCTTTAATATAAAAGTGCTAAATATTGTGTTATCCTGACTGTAGCTCCACAGTATTCTAATTGTTTCTTTTTGACTGCTTGCAACATGATCTTGACCTGAGAGCTCTGTTATTTAACTATAATATTCCTGGGAGTTTTCATTTTAGGATCTCTTTCAGGAAGTAATCAGTGGATTCTTTCATTTCTATATTACCCTTTGGTTCTAGGAGATCAGGGAAGTTTTCCTTGATAATTTCTTGAAATAAGATGTCTAGGATCTCTTTTTTTAATCATATCATTTAGGTACTCTAAGAATTCTTAAACCATCTATTTCAATCTATTTTTCATGTTAGTTGTTTTTCACATTTTCTTCTATGTTCTTTATTTTTTAAAATTTTGTTTTATTGTTTCTTGGTGTCTCATGAACAATTTGCATGATTAACTCATTTGATCCTCACAACAATTCTGGAAGTTAAATAACTTTTATTATTCCAATTTTATAGATGAGGAAACTGAGGGAAACTCAGGTTAAGTGATTTGCCCAGGGTAACACAGCTAATGTCTGAGGCTGGATTGGAACTCAAGTCTTCCTGATCATGGTCCCAGCATTCTATCCACTGCATGAAAGGTTATCTTCTACAAATTTATTTCTCTTGGGAGAGGGTAGAAGTTCTTTAAGAACAATAATCATGTTGTATATGCAAAGAATCATGGAATTTTTTAGTTAGTTGGGAGCCTTAGAGACCATCTTGTCTAATACCTTCATTTTCCTGAAGAAAAAGATCACAAGCTCAGAGAAGGGAAATAGCTTGTCTGAGGTCACAATAGGTAGTGACAGAGATCATATTAGTGCCTGTGTCCATTCATTCACAGACCAGGTGTCTCCCCTTCCTACTCCTTATAAGAGATCTGGTCACATCCTTGATGCTCATTAGATGTCTGTTGAATTTAATGTTTGTTATCATATGGATGACACATTTGTGATTTTAAGCAAATGTTTTCATGTTTCATAGTTGTATTTTGATGTTTAGATTTCCTTCATATAGATATAGTTGTCCTAATGTTATGTTTCCATGACATCTATTTCCTTATTTCATACCATCACTTAGGTTTCTTTTTGTCCCTTCAAATAAGGAGCAAAGACTGCCCAGATATTATGCCTCCCCCCAATTTACTGAGAAGGGCAGTAAAATTTAAAGGGACCCTGACTATTCCTAGATGTGTCAGGGCTGCCTCATTAAGAAATTGCTTCAAATCAAACTACTAAAATTATTTTATCATTAAAAAAATAATAGTAAGATTCATTTGGAATAACAAAAGGTCCAGAATATCAAGGAAACTAATGAAAAGAAATGCAGGGGAAGGTGGCTTAACCATTCCAGATCTTAAATTGTATTATAAAGCAGCAATCATAAAAAAAAGCTTGGTACTGGCTAAGAAATAGAGTGGTGGATCAGTGGAATAGGTTACGTATGCAAGACACAGTAGTCAATGACTATAGTAATCTATTATTTGATAAACCCAAAAAACCCAGCTTCTGGGATACGAACTCACTCTTTGACAAAAACTGCTGGAAAAACTGGAAAAGAGTATGGCAGAAACTAGGCATAGACCAAAATCTCACAACAAATACCAAAACAAAGTCAAAATGGGTTCATGATTTAGATATAAAGGTTGATACTGTAAGCAAACTATGAGAGCAAAGAATAGATTACCTATCAGATTTATGGAGAACAGAAGAATTCATGACCAAACAGGAGATAGAGAATATTACAAAATGCAAAATGGGTAACTTTTACCACATTAAATTGAAAAGTTTTTTGCACAAACAAAACCAATGCAATTAAGATTAGAAGGAAAGTAGAAACTTGGGAAAGAATTTTTACAACCACTCTCTGATGAGGGCCTCATTTCTCAAACATAGAGAGAATTATGTCAAATTTATAAGAAGGCACCTCATTCCCCAATTGATAAATGGTGAAAGGATATGAACAGACAGTTCTCAGATGAAGAAATTAAAGCCATCTATAGTCATATGAAAAAATGCTCTAAATCACTACTGATTAGAGAAATGCAAATCAAAACAACTCTAAGGTACCACATCATACCTATCAGATTGGCCAACATGACAAAACAGGAAAATGATAAATGTTGGAGAAGATGTGGGGAAATTGGGGCACTAATGCATTGTTGGTGGAGTTGTGAAAAGATTCAATCATTTTGGGGAGGAATTTGAAACTGTTCCCAAAGGTCTATAAAAATGTGCATGCCCTTTGACTCAGCAATAACATTTCTATGGCTGTATCCCAAAGAGATCACAAAAATGGGAAAAGGACCCACATGAACAAAAATATTTATAGCAGCTCTTTTTGTGGTGTCAAAGAATTGTAAATTGAGGGGATGCCCATCAATTGGGAAATGGTTGAACAAGTTGTAATATATGAATGTAATGGAATACTATTGTGCTATAAGAAATGATGAACAGGTTGACTTCCAAAAAAAAACCTGGAAAGACTTGTATAGTCTGATGCTGAGTGAAGTGAGCAGAACAAGGAGAATGTTGTACACAGTAACAACCATGTTGTGTGATGACTAACATTGGTAGACTTAATCCTTTTCAGCAATACAAGGATCTAAGACATCTCCAAAGGCCTCATGATGGAAAATGCTGTCCATATCCAAAGAAAGAACTATGGAGTTTGAATGCAGATCGAAGCATACTAGTTGCTATTTTTTTCTTCTTTTGTGATTTGTTTCCTCCTTCTGGTGGATCCTCCTATTGGTTCTAATTCTTACTTACAACATCACTAATGTGAAAATATGTTTAATAGGAATGTATATGTATAGCCTATATCAGATTGTGTTCTATCTTGGGGAGGTGGGGAAGGAGAGGGAGAAAAATTTAAAACTCAAAAGCTTATGGAAGTGAGCGTTGATAAATCAAAATAAATTAACTTAAAAAAAAAAGAAATTGCTTCATAAGAAGATTTTAGTCAGGAGGATTAGCTGCAGTCTTTGCCAGAGCTCAGTTCCATCACAGAAAGACACATACAGAATTCTAGATCTAGTACCGGAAAGGATCTTAGAAGTTACCTACTCTAACCCTCTCACTTTATCTATTAGAAAACTAAGTAGGTGATTTGCCCATGGTCACCCAATGTTTCTTTCCACTGTACTACCATGCACTCCCTGGGTGCCATTATTTCTCAGGTGACTGAATGAGACCTGGCTCTATAATGTCTGTTTTTGCTCTCCATACACCACAAGCTGGTTTTAATGTATGCTTAAACACAATTCCTCAATGAATAGCTCCTACTTAATTAGAACTCAAAAGTCCAAAGTTACAAATTGCATATGCTACTTCTCAAAAAGCTCACAGAGTGACTTAGAAAATTCTATATTTTCTATATAGAAATTATATATCTCTGAGAAAATATTCTTCTACTTAATCTCTTGGGGGAACATCTGAGGTTTGGAATTAAGGATGAGAGACATTGACAACATGAGTTGCAACCTTTTCTCGCCAATAATACTGAGGCCCAGTCCTATTAGCTTCCAGCATCATATTCATTTGCCTAGATTGTGAGGTAGGAGAGTATTAGAAAGGAGCAAGAAGATGTCTGTACTTGGGTTTGTCCTTTATATAACTGTCAGGTGTTCTGGCAAAAGCAGAGTCTGATGTTGAGGGGATTTTGGCAAGAAGTTATCCAGAGGGAAAGAAGGAAGGAATAAAATCCCATAAAGAGTCTGGGTTGCTGCCACAATGGCTTTGTGAGTCAAAAACCTTTGACTTTCTTGGAGAAAATACATGAAAAAAATGAAAGAAATATATAATATTTGTGTGGCTGTGCCTATGTCTGTCTGTATATCTATGTGGCACTGGAGGAAGGAAGAATGGGGCCAAAGGGGTAAATATTACTGAGGAGTGGAACTTTCTCCAAGCAGGTGGCTAAATCTTGATAAACTGCCAAAGCACTTAACAGCAGCCTCTATGGCTCAGGGCTCTATGCCATGCTTTTAATTTTTTCCAGACTGTAGCACCTTGAGCAAAAGGGCCTGCCAGAAACTGCCATCAAAGGGAGGGTTATGTAAGTGACAGGAGGTACAGCTAGGTGAGGCAATTAAAGTGATAAGTGAGAAAGAGGATGGGAGTCAAGTTGAGTGTTAGCTACATGGGTGAATAGGCAGGAGCCTGATGTAGAGTCCAGGCTTTAATTCATTGGAAGGCAATGATGGGGATGGGGTAGAAACAGGTGAAATGAACACACTCATCTGGAAAAAGGTAATTCTGGAAGAGAATGTCAGGGGAGAAAGTACAACAAAGGACAAGAGTAGATCCCAAGGTACTAGTCAAAATGCTGGCACAGTGTATGGTTTTCCAGAAACATAAACAAAGAACACTGGTGTAGCAGTGAGGAGACTGTATATTTATTTTCAACTCTTCTACTGATTACCTATGTGACATTGATCAATTCACTTAACCTCTCTGGGCCTCAGTTTGTTAATCTGTAAAAGGAAGGGTATAGATTAGAGACTCTCTAAGATTCTTTCCAGATCTAAAATTTAAACTATTTTCTGATTATAGGAAAGAGTCTAGGATGAAAAAAAGGTAAAGTAGTGAGCAGAGCTAAAGGAGGAGGAGGAGATGACAAGAGAGTTTGGGACTTTTTGTGAGATTACCAAAAATTTCAGATATTTTTGACAGGGCATGAGAATGGGGTGGGATTAAGTAAGTCTGTGTGTGTGTGTGTGTGTGTGTGTGTTTGTGTGAGTGTACAAGGAAAAACATGATTAACTTGACTAAAATTAAATTCTTCTAAGCTCACAAAGAGAGAGAAATTGTCCTCAAACCCCCTTCACTAAAAGCTCCTGTGTCTACAAGGACCATAAGATTGTAAGGATCACTTTGATGTCAACAACTACAAAGTGATTAGGGAAAAAAGTGATTTGGAGGCAGAGTCAAGATGGCAGAGTAAAAGCAGTGACTTGCTTGAGCTCTCTCCCAAGGTCCTCCAATACCTTTAAAAATGGCTCTAAACAAATTCTAAAGCAGCAGAACCCACAAAAAGACAGAGTGAAACAAATTTCCACCAACTTGGATGGTTGATTAGAAAGGTTTATTGTGCCAGGCTGGGAGAGGAGTGCAGTTTGCCGCGGGCACGCAGGCCTCAGTGAACCTGGAGCAGGCCTCAGAGGACTGAATCACAGGCAGTTGTGGCAGTTTCAAGACTTCTTAACCCAAGAAAATGTCAAAGGCAACTTAGAAGGTCAGTAGGAAAAGTCTGTGTCTGTGGTGAGAGAAAAGCACAGGGTCCCAGCCCCAGTCCCTGAGTGCAGCCTCAGGGCAGCAGCTGCCTCCAGAGCTTCTGGCCCACAGACTGAGGGGGAATGGAGTGGCTGATGAGGGGGATTGTAGGGATCTCTTTGCTGGTGCAGGATTCTCTTGCCTTGCCTGTGCTTGGATCTGGGTCACAGTTCTAGGTCGGGTCCTGGGGTGAGGAGGAGTGCTGGTGTGGTGGAGCTTGCAGTGGTTGTGGAGAGAGAAACCTCCTCACAGTTCCAAGACAAGAAAGTGTGCTCATAGACCAGAACTCAGGCCAGGAAAGGAGTAAACACCTCGCCCTTGATCATAGCACTTTGGAAGAACTGAAAATTTATAGGTCCTTAGAAGTATCTCTAAAAACAGTGGCACAAAACCCCTGAAGCTTGGGACAGTACATTTTCCACACTGGAAAAAGATTCCTACCTTAACAAAGAGTTAATAACTCAAGTAATTGACTGGGATCATGAGCAAGCAGTGCAAAAAGAGTCAGACTATATTATCTTACTTTGGTGACAAAGAAGATCAAAACATACAACCAGAAGAAGACAACAAAGCCAAAGCTCCTACATCCAAAGCCTACAAGAAAAATATGAATTGGTCTCAGGCCATGGAAGAACTCAAAAAGGATTTTGAGAAGCAAGTAAGAGAGGTCTAGGAAAAACTGAGAGTGATGCAAGAAAATTGTGAAAAACAAGTCAACAGCTTGCTAAAGGGACTCAGAAAAAATACTAAAGAAAATAACACCTTAAAAAATAGCCTAACCCAAATGACAAAAGAGGTCCAAAAAGCTAATGAGGAGAAGAATACCTTAAAAACGAAAATTGGCCAAATGGAAAAGGAAGTGTAAAAGCTTACTGAAGAAAATACTTCCTTAAAAATTAGTGTGGAGCAATTGGAAGCTAGTGACTTTATGAGAAATCAAGACACTGTAAAACAAATCCACAAGAACAAAAAAATAGAAAACAATGTAAACTATCTCATTGGAAAAACAACTGACCTGGAATACAGATCCAGGAGAGATAATTTAAAAATTATTGGATTATCTGAAAGCCATTATCAAAAAAAGAGCCTAGACATCAACTTTCAAGAAATTATCAAGGAAAACTGCCCTGATATTCTAGAACTAGAGGGCAAAATAGAAATGGAAAGAATCCACCAATCACCTCCTGAAAGAGATCCCCAAAGGAAAACTTCTAGGAATATTGTAGCCAAATTCCAGAGTTCCCAGGTCAGGGATAAAATATTGCAAGTAGCCAGAAAGAAACAATTCAAATATTGTGTAAACACAATCAGGATAACACAAGATTTAGCAGCTTCTACACTAAGGGACCGCAGGGCATGGAATATAACATTCCAGAGAGCAAAGGAGAAAGGATTACAACCAAGAATCACCTACCCAGCAAAACTGAGCATAATCCTTCAGGGGTAAAATGGACATTCAGTGAAATAGAGGACTTTGAATCATTCTTGATGAAAAGAACAGAGCTGAATAGAAAATTTTACTTTCAAATACAAGACTCAAGTGGAACATGAAGAGGTAAACAGGAAAGAGAAATCATAACAGACTTCTTAAGGTTGAACTGTTTACATTCTGCATGGAAAAATGATATTTACTACTTACAAGTCCTTTGCCAGTATTAGAGTAGTTGGTGGGAAAAATTATATGTATGTATAGATAGATATAGATAGATAGATAGAGGGCACAGGGTGAGTTGAACATGAAGGGGTGATATCTGGAGAATAAAATTAAAGTGTGAGAGAGGAATATACTAGGAGAAGGAGAAAGGGAGAGGTAAGACGGGGTAAATTATCCCACAAAAAAAAAAAACAGAAAAGAAAAGGCTCTTATAGTGGAGGGGAAACGGGGGAAAGTGAGAGGAAATGAGTGAGTTTTATTCTCATAGAATTTGACTTAAGGAGGGAATAACATACACACTCAATTGGGTGTGGAAATCTGTCTTACCCTACAGGAAAATGGGGGGTGGGGAAGGGGACAAGAGAATAGGGGAATGATAGAGAGGAGGGCAGATTGGGAAGGGGAGTAATCAGAAGCAAATACTTCTGAGGGACAGGGTCAAAAGAAAGAATAGAATAAATGGGTGGGTGGGATAGGATTAAGGGAAATAGAGTTAGTGTTTCACAACATGTCTGCTATGGAAGTATTTTACATAACCGCACATATATAATCTATATTTAGTTGCTTGCCTTATCAATAAGGGTGGGTGGGGAGGGAGGAAGGGAGAAAATTTGGAACCCAAAGTTTTAAAAACACATGTTTAAAAAAATGTTTTCTCATGCAACTGAGAAATAAGAAATACAGGAAATGGGGTACAGAAATACATCCTGCCCTACAGGAAAGTTGAAGGGGAAGGGTATAAGAGAAGGGGGGGGAGAGATAGAAGGGGAGGCAGGTTAGGGGAAGGGGTATTTAGAGTGCACGCCATCTTGGGGTAGGGGGAGGGGCCAGGTGCAGTGAAAATTTGTAACTCAAAATCTTATGGAAGTAAATGTTGAAAACAAAAAAATAAATAAAAAACATTAAAAAAAGAAAATTATATGAACTAAAATAATTATGGATAAGGGCACATAATGGAGGGCAATAAATATTGGGATCAATCAATTACCAAGCAGTTATTAAGTGCTTACTATGAGTCAAACACCATGCTAAGTGCTAGGAATACAAAGAAAGGTTAAAAACAGTTTCTGCCTTCAAGGAATTCAAATTACAATGGGCAAGTCAATATGTAAATAACTTGATACATATAAGATATACACCATGTATGATATAGTAGTAAAGTAATTTAAGAGAAGGTACTAGCAGTTAGGAATACAGGAGTGAGAAAATGCCTGAGAAAGTCCTTCTGCAGAAGGTTGGATATGAACTGTTTAAAGAAATTCAGAGAAACAAAGAAGCAAAGGTGAGAAGGTGGAATATTCCATGTATAGAGGACATCCAATTGCAAAGACATGGAGACAGGGGATGGAGTATCTTGAACAAGTGACAGCAAGTAATCCAGTGTCGTTGGATTGTTGACTGTGTAAAGGAGAGTCAAATGTAAGAAAATTATAAAATAGGAAGAGTCCAGTTATAAAAAAATATAAACATCAAACAGGGCATTTTATATTTATTCCTGGAGGTAATCAAGAGTCACTAGGATTTGTTGTTGGAGGTGAGAAGGGTGATGGTAGAGGTGGGAAGCCAATTAATGACTCAGATCTCTGTGGTCAGATCTCTGATTTGGGAAAATCACTTTGGAGATTAAGTGTAGAATGGAATAGAGTGGAGAGAAAATTGAAGCAGGACATATTGCAGGGTAAAGGAAATGAGGTCCTGAACTCAAATGATGACTGTGTGAGTGAAAAGAAGGGTACATAAAAAAGGGATGTGAAAACAGAAATGATGATATTTGCAACTGGTTGAATATGTGGGGTGAGTGAGATCAAGTATCAGAATACGACACTGAGGTCGTAAAAGTCTGGATGACTGAGAGGATGGTGGTGCCTTCATCAGAAATAAAGTTCAGCAGAAAGAGGAAAGTAGTTATTTCTCTTTTGGTCATGTTGAATTTGAGAAATCTACAGAACATCCAGTTCAAGTCGTTCAAAAGGCAGTATTTGAAGATGTAGCTCAAAAGAGAGACTAGGACTAGGTACATAGATCTGCCAATCATTGACATAGAGATAAAAATAGAACCAATGGAAGCTGATTAGATCACCTAGTAAGATGCAGAAAAAAACAACAAAAATAAAAAAGAAGAAGGCCCAATGCAGAGCTTTGGAGGACACTCATTTTCTGGGCATGGCATGGGTAAAGAATCAACAATAATGAGTGAGAATAACTGGTCAGACATGTAGGAGGAGAACCAGGAACAGGTAGTGTCAGGAAAGCTTGCAAAAGAGATATCCAGGGGGATAGGTCAACGAGTATTTATTAAGTACTTACTATGTGGCAACAACAACAGGCCTCACCCTCAGGGAATTCATATTTTAATGGGAGAGACAGTATGCTGACCACTATGTACTACAAAAGTAAAGTGCAGGTAAATGCTGAGGGAAGCCGCTACTAGCATTAAGGGGAACCAGGATAGGTTATTCATAGCGTCAAATGTTGCAAAGAAATCAGTAAAGAGAATGATGGTGAAAAGGCTACTCGATTTGGCAATTTAGGAATCCCTGCTAAAGAGTTTGAATTTACTGGTATTAGGTGGCCTTCGTTGCTGAAGCAGTTAAGTTTCTCCATGAAAGCTGAGTTGGGGGGGAGGGGGAGATTTAATTGGCAGCCATATGTGGGATGTATTTAAGGTGGAAAAAAGAAGAGAGGCATAGTGCTCAAATATTATTGTCTATACATCAGGCATCTGACCCACTTCCAAGCCAGGACTAAAGCTTCTACTTTCTAGTAGAATGAGAAAAATTAACTTCTCCTACAATACATGGCTAGGAATTGGCATTGCTGAGAGTGAAGGAATGCTGAGGAGGAAAAATACTATTGAGGGAGCAGGTAGCAGTTCACAACACCCATCTCTATTTCCCCAGTCTATCACCTACATTCTAACTTCAATTTAGTACTATTAAATCTTGATCCTATGATTAACCAGTTCAATTTGATGCTTTCAACGATCCCCAAATCCTTCACCACCTTCAGGTGTTGCTCATACTTTTCCAAGCCCCACCCCTAGGCTACTCTCACCCTTTGAGTTTTCTTCTCCTTGTGCCACTGAATGGTACAGGAATATGTCACACAAGTCTGCTGAATGGACACGCTGCAATTGTTCTTCTGATTCTTACCTGGACACTTACTGATATTTGGTCATCCTTTTACTTTCTTGAATGATTTTATTGTATGTAACACAGAAGCCATTCCACACTTTATCTTCTTTGTTTCCACTGCTAATTTCCCTTTTCTATCACCTCAGTTTCATTAGAACATTTTAACTAATGATATACTGAGAAAATACAGGTCATTTCTCATTAGTTCCCTCTTCATACCAATTCTACACCTCAAATACCTTCATTATAGACCCCTGCAAGTCTTTCTTACTTTAGTCCAGAAGGAAAATATGTATCTTTTCTTTGCCAATGCCAACCTCTGTGCTTATGTCTTTGATCTTACCTCCTCCAGAACCTTTCCTCTACTTCCTTCACCATTGTCTTAAAATCTCTTCAGGTTTCTCTAAAATTTTAAGAGAACTAACAAACAATAAAGCTTCCCTTAGACTCTTCAATATCCTCAAGCTATCTCTATCTCTCTTTTGATCTGCAGTTTAGATCCTAGAAAAAAGTTTATGCTCATGACTTTCACCGCCTGAACTCCTTCCTATTCATTTCTGCATCCATTTCAGTCTGGGTCCTGAAACCCATGACTCAATTAGAATTTCTCTTTCCTAAATTACCAATAGTGTTGGACATGGACTCTTCCTTGCATTCTCCACACAACTGCTGAAGTGATCTTCTTAAAGCACAGTTCTGACCATGTTACTACCCTTCTCAAGAAATTTCAGTGAGTAGGATGAAATGTGGACAATTTAAACAAAAGGATTTTATGCCCTTCCTAATCCGGCTCTGACCCATCCTTCCAGTGATTCAACATTCCCTACATTCTGCAAAAGCCCATTCAATCCCATTCAGTGCTAGTGTCTTCCTTTGAGCTACTCCCATCTTATCCTGTATTGATCTTGTTTATATGTGCTTTTTTGCATGTCCTCCATCAGATTCTGAACTCCTTAAGAGTAAGGAATGTTTTGTTTGTTTGTTTTTGCCTTTCTTTTCATTGCTAGAACTTATCCCAGTGATTGATTGCCATATTGTAGGCAGTTATCAAACGTTCACTGACTGACTACTAGACCTAGATCTCTTCAAGCTCTAAACCTATGATCGTGAAAATTCAGGCATAGTTTAAAACAAAGAAAACTTTATATGTCCTTTGAAATAGATGTGCTACAATGCTCTGGCAAAATCATAAAGTGATCAGATTTGGTGTCCTTGGATCCACAGCCTCCTTTTTCTTTACCTTTTTTTGTATCTTCTTTTCACTTATGAATAATTCCAGCTGCTTTGACTCTTCTCAAAACAGGGGCAGAACTGACAGCATAGGTTGATATTGTGTTTATAGGATCATGGAATTTAGAACCTAAGGGAATTTTAAAGCTCATCCAGTCCACCCCACCCCATGTCCAAGGGGTTTAAATTTCTCAGCTCCTCTGATTTCCATATCAAAATCTCTTTCTACTCCACTACTAAAACTCATCCATGCTCCAGTATCACCCAAAACAAATATTTATATTTTAAATATTTCTTTGTTAATTTTAAGTTGAAATGCTTTCTTTATTATTAAAATATTGTCCTGCAAAAGCAAAACAATTCAGAGATCAGGTAGGGGACAAAGATTAAGGCAGATCCTGAAATCAAACTTAAAATACTAACTTTGACCATGAGGGCAAACTTGATTTAGTATTCTTAGAGGGACTTGGTCCTGAGATGAATGAGCAGAATCAGTCAATTGATACAAATACACACACACACACACACACACACACACACACACACACACAAATAATAATCCCATCCCTCCCCAGCTTGGGGAACCTGAGCTCAGGACAGGACTGATTGAAGCTACTGAATGACAAGTCCCATGAGTTATAAAGAGTACATTTCAGGGGAGCTGACAAGTACCCCCTCCCATTCCCCTCTTCACATTTCACATGCAAAGACCTGACTGCAATTCTGATCCCCTTGCTCACCTTTCAAAAATTAACTCTCACCTCTGTCTAGCTCTCCCTCTGCTCCGACATGTTTTGCTTTCTGGAGCATTTGAAACAATTTTAATTGGAATTTAACAAATTTTTGTGTGCTAGAATTTCCATTATCTTACCACCCTTATTTCTGCTTCTGGTTATTAATTCTTTAACAAAGAACCAGAGTCATTATAGTGCGCCATTTTTTTTCTTTTGGGAAACATCCTTTTACATACAGTATACTTACACATTTTCCCACATACTAGAAGTAGAAAAGAACATGTCCATAGAGTGGCATTGCAAAACAATTGGATTGATGCCGAACTTCCCTAATAAGAGAAATTATTTTGTCTATCTTCATAATCATTCATTAAACATCAATTTTTACAGTTTTTATTCTGTAACACCATTGTTTTGAGCACTCTTGGGGTGATAAGAGGAATAAAAAAAAGTCATTGCCTTCCAATAGCTTATAATCTAACTAGAAGTAAAAATGTATCATACACACATAAACACACACACACATATACACACACACATACTATCGTACTATAATATACAATACTATATTTGTGAATATACACAAATATATTTGGACTATATATACTATAACATATATACATATATGTATAAATATATACATATGTACATATGTGTATAGATATATAGATATATATGTACATATAGGTATGTGATAGTACATATTATATAATGCACACACTTCTTCCAGGAGCTGTCCTCTGAGCCGTAGGGTCCTCCACTGAGGATGGTCCAGATATCTGAAAGCACAACAGTAGTCTGTATTGCCCTGCTTTTATTGATATCTTCCAGTGCAGTGATTTAATGAAATATACAGCTTAATATTGGTCATCATGACATTAAAGAGGCTTTGATTCTAAACAAAACATTTCCTGACCTGGTTCTCTATGAGATGATGAATCATGTATTCATAGACTAAAGACTTTAAGGGGGGCATTTGTAATGCACAAAGCTTGCAGTTTAAATTACCATGGGTTTGAGAAATTCTTTAATATGTATAATCTGACCCAATATTGAGATGATTTTTGGACAGATACTTAGGAAAGGAAAAAAAGAAGTGTCAAAAAATAGCAGGAAAATTTCCCAAGAGCAAAGAGACTTAATTCAGTGATCCTTTGCTGCATTTCTGATCAGAACCTCTCTAAACCTATTTGTCCCTTTTGGATTTGGCTGCCTGGTTATTCCATTTCAGTAATCCCCAACCATGCTGCAGCATCAAGGATGTCAGACAGGTGCTTGGTTATGATTTTGTCAATCCTCTAAAATCAAAATGTCTCTAGCAAAGGGGGTTGGAGAATGGGGGAATTGGAAAGCAAAATGTTCCAGAAAATTCAAGAGAACTTGATTTCTCTATCTGTTTTCTAAGAGAGGGCTGGAGGAAGAAGCATGACAAAATCTTGTTGACCACTGCCTACACCTGCCAAATGTCCAACTGAGTCTGCACACAATCAATCAGCAATAACAAATAAATGTTTGTTGAATACCTAACAGGGGCAAAAATTTATACTTAAGGGATTGTGAAAATACAATATGTCGTATTAATTCTGGACACCTTACTTTAAGGGGTATGTTGACAAACTGTAGTTTGTCTAGAGTAAAATGATAGGTGGACTAGAAGCCATGACATGAGGATGAAGTGAAGGATAATGAGCTTAGGGAAGAAAATTCTGAGAGAACATAATAGCAATGATCAAATGTTTAAAGGCCAATGATATAGAAGACGTATCTGATTCACCATTATGTATGCATGTGTGTGTGCGTGTGTGTGTGTGTGTGTATTCCACAAGGCTTATAACTGAGATGAATGGGTAGAAGTGACAGGAAGGCAGATTTTCCATTTAATATGAGAAGACTTCTTGACAATTATAATTGCTAAAAAATAGAATTAGCTGTCTTGTAAAATGATGGTTTCCCTCTCACCAGAGGTATTAAAACAAAGGCTATAAAATGACATCCCAGGGAGATGGTGGAGGAATTTAATGCATTGATTGGGTATAAGGTTGAACTATGTGTTGCTCTGATGTCCCTCTGGATTCTAATAAATTCTAGGATTGCATTTGCCATGTTCTCTTCCTTAAGGAGCTTGCCTTGGCTGGAGAACCAATACAAATATAAATAAGAAATTTGTTGAAATTATTATGGTAGTTTAATATATCTGTGACTTTCTAATATGGGCACTCTTGACAATGATGCAAATTGCAAGTCATACATATCAACCCATCTTCTGCAGTCCTGAATATGAGCTACTGCATATCTAAAGGAGTCTAGTGCTTGGTTCACTATATTTATTCCCTTACCAACACTCACTCTCATTGCTAGGGGATTTCAACACAATTAATAGAGAGAGCTTTAATACTTCCTCAAACACCATGACCTCCTAGGTCATCAATTTACTTATTGTCCATCACCTATTTCATCAGCTTATTGCAACTATACCCTTATTCTTGACATCATCAACAAACATTATAGTTCTATGTTCATGAACTCTGACATTCCCTTAACCTATTTATAATATATTTATAATAAAACTTATGTTTTTATTCTACCTCTCTCAGATATGCAACCCCAAACACTATTCTTTGTCCCTCACTGTGACTTCTGGTCTCTCCAACCCTTAATTCTTTCAAAGGCTATCGCCCCTACACTGGCATCCCTTCCCTTCTCCATCTTGACCCATTGATGAACCAAGTAAAGTCTACACTATGCTCTTTTATGAATTTTTTGTCCCTGTTTTCTGGTTTTGTCACACCTCAGCCTGGATGATTTCTCCCACCCATTACTTTGACACCTACTCAAATATTGCTGAGCCAAGCTAATGCAGGGGGAAATGATGAAACTGTACTGACTGAATCCATATAAATTTACATTGCATAATCTTATTTGGGCCTCACTATGGCAAGATAATCCTTCCACACTTCTCTAAAATTCCAGTAGTCTAGTCAGGAATTTATAAGGGCTTGAAATGGCTGTGTGTGTGAAAAGATAAAAAGTGGGTAATTAACAAAGTTCATACAAATTGTTTCAATAATTATCAAATAAATTGTGACGTATGAATGGAATGGAATATTACTATACTCTAAGAAATGAGTAATTCCTAGAATGAAAGCACATATGTGATAACTGATATTAATTGACAGAAAGTGAAGAAAGCATAACAGATAAAAGAGTGATTACTACCAGTACTATAGTATAAATGAAAATAATACTAAAAGGAGTAGAACTCAGATTAAATGCAGAAATAAAAAAAATAACAGAGTGAAATGAGCAGAGCCAAGAGAACATTGCATACAGTAACAGCAATATTGTTCTAAGGACAACTTTGAGTGACTAAGTCATTTTGACTATCATAAATACACAAATTAACTTCAAAGGACAAATTAAGAAAGACATCATCTGCATCCAGAGAAAGAAATGATAAATAGAAGTATGAATAGAATGGTTCCACATACATACATAACACACACATATGTAAATATACATACATTCACATGTGTACATATATTTGTGTCTAATGATAGCCATGTCTAGGGCAGAGGGAGAGGAAAAAAAGAAAAATAAAAGTTTCATGATAATTTTATTATATATTTAAATGGAACAGCAAGTAGTACATAATAGATTTATAGTTCCATTTACAATCTTTTTTTCTATTGGTTATGTTATGGAAATGCTTATTTTATTTCTTAAGTTCAAAATAAAATAAATGTTTTTTTAAAAGGTGAGGAAATGCATTTTAACATCTTTAGTAGAGGGGATAAGGATATCTCATATAGTGTAGTGCATGTACTGATAGATATAGACACTGTGATGACTGGTTTTCTTTAACTCTTTTTCTTTGTTATAAGGGAGGATGACACTTGTGAAATAAGTATATTGGGAAATGATTGTGGCATAACAAATGAAAGGTATTATTTTTTTTATAAAACAAAGGAGCATAGGACCATAGAAATAGAGCTGAAACGATTCAAAAGGTATTACAAAGAACAAGTCATCAGGATTTGGTGACTTATTGAAGTAGAAGAGAGTGAAGAAAGTGGGGAGTCAAAGATGACTCCGAGGTTTTAATCTGTGTAACTAGAAGAATTACAGAAATAAGAAGTCAGAAGAATCTAGTTTGATGGCGAAATGAGATTTCAGGGCTACTAAAAGAAGGCCATGGATTTCCAAATGTAAACCTTAAAATTATAGACCTCTGTCCAAAGTATCTCATAGATATCTGTGCATATGGATATAAGAAAAAAAACCCAGTTATATTCATTGAGAAAGCAGTTCATTCTCTTTGAGCTATGATGTTTCTTAATCATATTTGGATCACTTGGTGTCCTCAGTTTTACTTGCTGTGGCAAAAGTGGAAAAGACAGATGGGGTAGATGAGAAGCAATCAAAAAGAACCATAATAATCATATCATGCTGAACAGGAGCCAGAAGGCAGGGTTAGATGCAGTGGAGGTAATTTTGCAACAGTTTAGTCAATAACTACATTGGAAACAGTAATGGCCTCTTAAAATGGTGTTTACCATGGGGGAATTTGGAGGCACCAGAATATAACCCACTCACAGACTCAGCTTTACAGACTCCTTCTTGGCATCCGTGCTTTCAACTGCCTTTCAACTGGCACAGGTTGAGACGGTCTGAGTTGACCTTTGGCAAAATTGTAAAGTCAATGTATGTTTTTGGCCTCCGTGCCCCAGCGACTAGCCACCTCTGAGCCAAGAAGACATGAATTCAGTTCTATTTTTTGGCATATACTGGCAATATGCTCCAAAGCAAGTCAATTATTGGCTCATTGTTCTAAGAATCTGTCTAATATTATAAGTTACAGCCTGTATTGATAGAGATAATTCCCTTACCATGGAGTTCCTTAGGCCAGTTTCAATCTCTTTCCCCAACATATTTCAAAAATCATCCTTTCCTTCCTGGAGCCTAAAGTTGTCATTCTATTTCCATCTCTGCCTTCACATAGGAAGAATTAGAATAAAACAATGGTCAGTTCCATATGTAGAAAACATTGCTCTGAGAATCATAAAATTATGGGTATAGTCTTGATTTTACCAATGTCTTACCATGACAATCAATTTTGCCTCTCAGAGTCTTGGTTTCCCTAATTTGTAAAATGAGGGAGGTGGTATGGATGATGTCTCAGTTCTTTTCCAGGTCTAAAATTCTGAGTCAACAAACACTTCATTCATACTGGGGTACATGTTCTCTTTTCCCAGGACTATTGGCTTATTTAGAGAGGGACACTGAAAGTAATACATTACTAATGGAGGAATTCCAGACATCCATAAATGCAATATTTTTTTTTTCTACAGGATGGTTCCAATCACCTCCCATAAGCAGTAACTTTAAATTGATTCCATACATGTCAAACACACACAAAGGACAGAATCAGCATGGAACCCTACTTCACCATTCTAGACAAAGTGACTTGGGGACTCCTAACATGAGCTACTCTAAGACACTTACAAACACTGATTGTTCACTTGATTTTGAAACAAAGACCTTGCTTTGATCTGTAGAATTAGTAGACCAATGACCAGTAAGTTCAATGGTTATAACTAACTTAGTCTTTCTTATTTCATTTTGCATGGGCACAAGTAATAATGATAGTGAAAGAAGCCATGCTGGCCATTCTGCCCAGGGCAAAATTATGATAGAAAGAGTAGAAACTTCTCAAAATTTGGATCTTAAACAATCTCAAAAAAATGTCTAAAATATCAACACTAAGTAAGTCCCCTTAGAACTGACACGAAATGAATTTTGTCCATTAAAAATTCAATATGTAGTGTTGAAGGTCCAAATGGGTAAAATGAAAGAAATATTTGTTTGTTTTTTCTTCTTTTATTTTAAGTAGCTTTATGTACCTCCCCCCACACATGCACATCTTGTATTTACATCAACAATATTCCCCCAAGGCCCTTCTCTTTTCTTCCCCTTTCCAGCACATAGACTCTGCCTTTTAAAAGAAGATATATCTTGATACAATTATCTTGCCTTTAATACTTTTTCTTCTTGTCTTCTTTTCCCTCCATTTACCCTCTTTGTCTATTCTCCTTTCCTGAAAGCCAAGAGGACTGAAAAGGTGTTGGAGTATATTCCATTTTGGAGAGACAGGGTCAGTGTTAGAAAGTAAGTCCTTGTAGCTCCACCTCCTCCCTTCTCCCACTTCAAGTGCAGCTGGCTAATGTCTGCATCACTGGGTCAGTTACACATGGACACCTCTGTGGCCTGGACCTCAAGGCTTTTCTGTGTCATTCAGGATAAAATGATAAAGCAACCAGTGGAGATGCCAGATCTGTAGCAAATAGAAAAGATTTCATCTTGCTGGCTAATCGCCCACTGGATCCGCTTCATTGGGAAAGTCAGCCTTTGGTGGCTCACGTTTAAGTCAGAGACAGGCGGCAGATGTCAGGTTGTCATTTCTGATCCAGAGCCTCCCTGCATGTCGTGTCAGGCAGCTCAGCTTACACAGGATCAGGAAAAAAACTTTCCGAACAATTTAGATAGCTGCAGCTGACACTTCCCAAGCAAAGTGACAAATTGCTCAAAATAAGTGTCTGGCAACCACACTGGGGCCATCAAGGACCTCCTTCCCACAGAGGTAAGGCCTGATCTTCTGGGTCTGTGGCAAGAAGCAGACATCTCTGATCCTGAAATCTGGTTCAAAGGACTTCCTCAAAGTCCTGTTTCTGCAACTTTTATTTTTCTTGGAAATTATTGCAGTATTCCCTAAATAAATATTTCTTGGATTTCTTTTTGCCTCTTCCACGTTTTGGCAACCTGTTTGATTCAATTCAGTGAGGATAGTTGTTTTATTTTATTTGGTTTTATGTTTTTTTGTTTTGTTTTGTTTTGGTATTTCTATTCTGTACCTGGCTAGATGTAAATGAAAGAGGAAACAGAGTCTATCCACTCTTAACAAGCTTCTAATCTAGATAGTGAGACAATTTTTAAACACATGACATTGTTTTAGGATATTATAAAGAGAGTAGCAGTAAAATATTAAGTGAGCACAATGCATGTCACAGTCTTGATAAATGTTATCAAGAGTTAGAAAAAGGAAAGAGTCATATTTACTTTCTGAGATAGCTCAGAAAAAGAATGACATAATGTGATTGCTCAGAGCAGGGGATGACAATCTATGCCAATGAAATATAAAAAGAAAACAAAACAAAAGAAGAAAAGTACATGATATAGGAGAAAGGATCCAGGACTATTCTAGGGAGAGTAAAGGTCCAGCCCTTTCAAACAAAGAGAATTTTAAGATGGGATGACCAGGGCATCATTTTAGAGGGTTAAATTTAGAGGTCACTAAAAACCATTTTTATTTTTTAAGCCTCTAGACACAATAGTGCCTCAACACTTACTCTAAAGAATTTTAAAGTAGTATGGATATGGGGCAGTTATATGACATAGTAGATAGAGTGGAATCAGGAAGACTCATCTTCTTGAGTTCAAATCTGGCTTCAGGTACTTATAAGCTATGTGACCCTGGGCAAGCCACTTAACCAGGTTTGCCTCAGTTCCCTCATCTGTAAAATGAGCTGGAGAAGGAAATGGCAAACCACTTCAGTATCTCTGTCAAGAAAACCCTAAATGGGGTCACAAAGAGTCATAAATGACTGAAAAATGACTGAACAACAAAAACTATGGATATAAGCTACCCACACAACTATAGAACTAAAAACAATGCAGCTTTAGAATGTCCAAGGCAGTTGCCACAGTGAGCATAATTTCTGCTACAACAGGCAAAAATATTGACAAATACGTGCACAAGCAAATTCTCGCTAACTCACTCCCCACCTCACATTCTCACCTTATTTCCCACTACTCTCTAATATTAACCTTTAGGAAGATTGGTCACTTCAATGTTTCCCCATACTTGCTCCACATAAAACACACCCTCCCTTCCTTACACACAACTGATTCTGTTTATGAAAGCTTCTCATCATATCCCTTCAATTCTCTTTCAATTCTCATTTTGCACCTCTCCAACCTCTTACCACACACCTAACCTGGGATCCTATCTGCCCTGGCTTTATCACTGTCCAAAGTCTCTAAATATTTGCTTTGGAAAAGTCATCTCATTTCCTTGAGCCTTAGTTTCTTTTTTGTAAAATGAAATAGAATGGATGATCTCAAAGATCTTGTCTATTTAAATAAATGAACAAAACTCTTTTCCTCCACCTAGCCAAATTTTATCCATTATTATTATATAAAGTCAAATTGCTATTTCATTTTACTTGTAGCTTCACTGATCTCTTCATCTCTAATTTCATGTTCTATAAAATTATTTTGGGTATTTGATCATATATTGTGTTATATTGTTCTTAACTGATATACTTGTCTTTGCTTTGAGTATCTACAAAAACCATACATATCCAAAGGAGCCATGCTAAATTGTTTTCTTATCATTCCTCAGTGGCAAAGACATCAACAGCCATGTAGTATGCTCTCAATAAGTGCCATGTATTCCCCAAATAAATGAATGAGTGATTCACCATATAAATGAATGAATGGGCTAGGTAGAATATAATGGTGGCTTTGAATCAGCCCATGGAAAGTGAGAGTTTGAAAGGAATAGGGAACAGAAACATCCCTGTTTATTACCTACCTTCATGAGATATGCTATCTTGGGTATTATTCAAAGTGTTTTTCTAGTAGCTATTTGGCACATAAAAAAAGTAAAAATTCAGTTTATCACAGAATTATCCAGCAATTTTAAAAATTTGATTTTTTTAAAAAAATTCTTAACCTGACAAATACAAACATGAATATTTCTATTTATAAAGAACATAAAATAATAACATGAAACTGCTAATCTATATCATATATAATTTGTTTCTCCTAAGTATATTTTAAATTCAACATATTAATTTTTAAGCTGCCCTGCTTTTTTGTGGCTTCCTCTTAACTTTCTTCCTTTCTGTGCATTTTTAATGTCAAAGCAAACTCTTTTTCTTTTTTCTTTCCCTTTCTTTCCCTCCCTTCCTTTCTTTTTTCCTTCCTTCCTTCCTCCCTTCCTTCCTTTCTGTTCTTTCTTTCTATCTTTCCCAACACAATAATTAGCATGACTTTCCCACTATCACCCCTACTTAAAAAAATACCTCTTTGTAAAAAAAACATTGAAGATTAATTGAAGATATTCGACAGTATTAAGGAAGGAAATATCATTAAGGCAAATCTGCAAAGGCAGGTGGGAGTACATAGCAGGTGTACTAAACACCTACTACAACAGTCTAGGTGTGAGGAGATGAGGGCTTTCTCCAGGGTGGTAGAGTATTAGAGGAGAGAAAAGTATGTATACTGCTGATGTCACAAAGGTTGAATTGACAGAACTTGGCAACAGTTTGGATATTGGGGTGGAGGGTTGAAAAGAGTGAGAAGTGGAGGATAATACTTAGGCTTTAAGCCTAGGTGGCAGAGAGCATGGCATTATCTTCAGTGATAATAGATAAATTACTAAAAGACAAGGATGTTGTTGTTGTTGTTGTTGTTGTTGTTGTTTTTGTTGTTGTAAAATAAAATTAGTTTGGTTTTGGACATGTTTAATTTGTGGTGTGCCGCAGCCGCTGCAGTGGAGAGCATGAGACCAGCTCAATGCTCAGTAACCCGGAGACGCATGGATGAGGCGGGAGACAAGATGGCAGAAGCTCCTGTTTATTGTTAGCTGGGTGTGACCTTTATAGCCCTCAAGGCACCTTGGGATCACGTGATCAGAGCCTGACAGCCAGTCAGTAGATCCCCTCATAGCATGCAGGCCTCGTGTCAGGGTCATGCAGAGGATGTTCACAGGAACGCTTAGCCATTCAGAGGAGAGCCGAACCAGCCATGGTTGCTGCGTGTCCACAGAGGAGAGGTCAGTTAAGACTTCCTTGCTTTCACACAACAGATTGTGACCCTCAACTTCCTGCTTAGAAGCCAGGACTCCGATAGGCAGGGCACAGCCCAGTTACAATTCCTGTGACAGTGGTGTCTATGGGATACCTAATTAGAAATATATAATAGGAAGTTCATGATGTGAGACTGAAGGTCAGGAGAGAAGTTAAAGGTGGATAATGGAACTGATAATCATCTATATAGAGATTATAATTGAACCCATGGGAGCTGATGAGATCGCCACACAAAATGGTACAGAGGGGATAGAGCTTTTGGGGACACTCATGGACAATGTGATTGACCTGGATGAAGATCCAGCAAAGGAGACTGAGAATGGATGAGTAAGAAAGGAAAAGGGTTAAAAGAAAAGCAAATTTGTTACATAGGGAACAGGGTATAGTGAAAGATGTGTGTAGAGTGGGATTATGGGGAGGGGAAGAGAGGATGAGTGGGCTGTGTGGTACAGAGAACAGGTTTATACAATGACAATCTTTGATTAACCATCACTGGAATAATGAGAGTATGATGTGGTGGGAGTATAGTATTCATTAAAAAAATGAGTTCTGGGTAGTTTATCACTGTCTCTAGAAGGCCAGGTATGAAGGCAAAGCAGGCTTATAGGGAAGAGTGAGAGATGCAAAGCAGGCTTATAGGGTCTCAGAGTGGGCCCATCCTAGAATGTCAGCAGTGATATGTAGCTATAAAGAAGAAGAGGTTTTCAAATTGTCTAGAGTTAAAAGTGCTTACAGAGAGAGTGCTTCAGGTGTGAGGGAATTGGGGGCCTAGGCAAGGACTCATTCCCAGAGAAGTAAGGAAATTGGTACTAAGTTTCATGTGAGGTACACAGAACAGTTATTGTTAGTTTTCACATCCATCTAGTAAACATAGGTCAGTGATAAGTTAACCTTATGAATATGATTTGATGCATGTACTGTATTTAAAAGAATGAACCAAATAAACCCAGTGTATCATCAAGAAGACACAAGACAGAAGAAAAAATAATCAGTTCTTCCCTTGCACCAAGAAAGAATGCATAGGGCAATTCTAATCTCCATAAGCAAAGAAATAAATAAGAAAGGTGGAAAAGTAAAAGAAATTGATAACTAAAATAATTAAACATACAGCATGAAGATATATTTAAAAGCTTGGTCTTTTTCTTTTAAAGGCTAAGGATATCATGGAAATGAGTAAATATCATGAACATTAAAAATAACCCCTGAATAGCATCAAATCCAGGAACACCAGAACAAGTTTCCTAGATGCAAATTTAAATTAAAAAATCAATAGAAATGTAGAAACAGAGTTAGTGATATAGAAAGATTACACATACACACACATCTGTTGTTCAGTCTTTTCAGCTGTGTCTGACTCATCATGACTCCATTTGGGGTTTTCTTGACAAAGATAATGGAGTGGTTTGCCATTTCTTTCTCCAGGTCATTTTATAGATGAGGAATTGGAGCAAGCAGGGTTTTGTGACTTGTCTGGGGTCACACAGCAAGTAAGTGTATGAGGCAAGATTTAAACTCACAAAGATGAGTCTTCCTGACTTCAGGGCTGACCTTCTATCTTCTATACCACCTAGCTACTCCCATATATGTACATGTTTTATCTATCTCTATATACATATATGTATGTATGTTAAAATAGATTTTTCAATTTAAAGTGCAAAATAAGGCCATCTTTTACTCAAATGATTGGAATAGGCAAATACATGATTCCCTATAGCAAGCCATATATTTACATAATTGACTTAATGTTATAGAAAGTAAAAAATCCTGCTGTCTATTATTTATTTATTCTTAAAAAAAAATAGAAACAAAACAAAACCCACTATCCACAAAAAGCCTGTGACAAAGTAGGGAAAAAAAGCCTATTTTAGAAGTTATTTCTCATATATTTGTTAACATAACATCTTGTAGGGGGCGAAGCCAAGATGGCAGAGGGAAAGCAGTGACTGTCTTGAGCTCTCCCCCAAACCACTCCAAATACCTATAAAAAATGGCTCTAAACAAATTTTAAAGCTGCAGATTAGGAGTTGGGAGCAGTTGGGAGAGGATCACAGTTCAGCATGGGTGTGCAGGCCACAGCAAACCTGCAGCAGGCCTCAGAGGACTGAATCACAGGCAGCTGTGGTGGTTTCCAGACATCTCAACCCACGAACGCCAAAGATAACTTGGAAAGTCAGTGGTAAAAGTCTGTGACTGTGGTGAGAGAGAGAAGCTAGGTCTAAGCCTCAAGCCCTGAGCATGGCCATAGACGTGGGGCAGGAACTGTTTCCTGAACTTCCAGCCCACAGACTGAGGGGGAATAGAGTGGTTGATCAGAGAGGGATTGCAGGGATCTCTTTGCCAGCGCTGAGTCAGGAATCTCTTGCTGTGCTCATGCTTGGATCTGGGTCACAGTTCTGAGGGGCAGTCCTGGGGCAAGGAGGAATGCTGGCATGGTGGAGCTTGTTGTGGCAGTGGAGAGGAAACACCTTGCCCCTTATCATACCACCTTGGAAGAACTGAAAATTTTCAGGTCCCTAGAAGTATCTCTGAAAACAGCTGTACAAACCCCCAAAGCTTGGGACAGTACACTCTTCACATTGGAAGCAGACTCTTACCTTAACAAAGAGTTTAAAACTCAAGTAATTGATTAGGGTCATGAGTAAGCAGTGCAAAAAGAGTCAGGCTATATTATCTTACTTTGGTGACAGAGAAGATCAAAACATACAACCTGAAGAAGACAACAAAACCAAAGCTCCTACATCCAAAGCCTCCAAGAAAAATATGAATCAGTCCCAGGCCTTGGAAGAGCTCAAAGGGGATTTTGAGAAGCAAGTAAGAGAAGTAGAGGAAAAACTGGGAAGAGAAATGAGAGTGATGCAAGAAAATCATGAAAAACAAGTCAATAGCTTGCTAAAGGAGACCCAAAAAAAAATACTGAAGAAAACAACACCTTAAAAAATAGCCTAACACAAATGGAAAAAGAGGTACAAAAAGCCAAGGAGGAGAAGAATGCCCTAAAAAGCAAAATTGGACAAATGGAAAAGAAAGTCCAAAAGATTACTGAAGAAAATACTTCCTTAAAAATTAGAATAGAGCAGTTGGAAGCTAGTGACTTTATGAAAAATCAAGACACTGTAAAACAGACCCAAAAGAATGAAAAATTAGAAAACAATGTGAAATATCTCATTGGAAAAACAACTGTCCTGGAAAATAGATCCAGGAAAGAGAATTTAAAAATTATTGGACTATCTGAAATCCATGATCAAAAAAAGAGCCTAGCCATCATCTTTCAAGAAATGATCAAGGAAAATTGCCCTGTTATTTTAGAACCAGAGGGCAAAATAGAAAAGGAAATAATCCACCGATCTCCTGGAAGAGATCCCCAAAGGAAAACTCCTAGAAATATTGTAGCCAAGTTCCAGAGTTCCCAGGTCAAAGAGAAAATATTACAAGCAGCCAGAAAGAAACAATTCAAGCATTGTGGAAACATAATCAGGATAACACAAGATTTAGCAACTTCTACATTAAGGGACCACAGGGCATGGAATATAATATTCTGGAGGGCAAAGGAGATAGGATTACAACCAAGAATCACCTACCCAGCAAAACTGAGTATAATCCTTCAGGGGTAAAATGGTCATTCAGTGAAATAGAGGACTTTCAAGCATTCCTGATGAAAAGACCAGAGCTGAATAGAAAATGTGACTTTCAAATACAAGATTCAAGTGGAACATGAAGAGGTAAACAAGAAAGAGAAATCATAAGAGACTTATTTAGGTTGAACTGTTTACATTCCTGCATGGAAAGATGATATTTGTAACTTATGAGACCTTTGTCAGTATTAGGGTAGTTGGAGGGAAAAATTATATGTATGTATGGATAGATAGATAGATAGATAGATAGATAGATAGATAGATAGATAGAT
>NW_020954569.1:55795659-55841461 GCF_900497805.2 Vombatus ursinus | reverse complement strand
AGATAGATAGATAGATAGATAGATAGATAGATAGATAGATAGATAGAGGGCACAGGGTGAGTTGAAGATGAAGGGGTCATATCTGGAGAATAAAATTAAGGGGTGAGAGGTGATTATACTAGGAGAAGGAGGAAAGGAGAGGTAGGATGGATTAAACTATCTCAAAAAAAAAACCAGAAAAGAAAAGGCTCTTACAGTGGAGAGGAAATGGGGAAGGTGAGAGGGAAATAATGAATCTTAGTCTCATAGAATTTGACTTCAGGAGAGAATAACATACACACTCAATTGGGGATGGAAATCTGTCTTACCCTACAGGAAAATAGGAGGGCAAGGGGACAAGAGAGTAGGGGGATGATAGAAAGAAGGGTAGATTGGGAAAGGGGTAATCAGAAGCAAATACTTCTGAGGACGGACAGGGTTAAAAGAAAGAATAGAATAAATGGGAGGCAGGATAGGATTAAGGGAAATAGAATCAGTTTTTCACAGCATGTCTACTATGGAAGTGTTTTCCATAACTGCGTGTGTACAACCTATATTGAGTTGCTTGCCTTTTCAATGAGGGTGGGTGAGAAGGGAGGAAGGGAGAAAATTTGTAACCCAAAGTTTTAAAAACATGTTTAAAAAAATGTTTTCACCTCCAACTGGGAAATAAGAAATACAGGAAATGGGGTAGAAAAATCTATCCTGCCCTACAGGAAAATAGAAGGGGAAGGGGTTAACAGAAGGGGGCAGAGATAGAAGGGAAGGTAGACTAGGGGAAGGGGTATTCAGAATGCATGCCATCTTGGGGGGGAGCGGTGAGATGGGGTGAAAATTTGGAACTCAAAATCTTGTGGAAATAAATGTTGAAAACTAAAAAATAAATAAATTTATTAATAAAAAAGACAACACCTTGTAAATATAACCACAGAAAAAAATGAAGATGTATGCTCACCAAAGGTATTTGGCATTGTCATGGTGTTATGACAAAATGAAAAAGGATTTCTCATAGATGGGAGGTCTTTGAGATGTTATTATCAAATGATATTATGGTGACTATATCAAACCCTAGAATATTTTGTTGTCTTTTCAATGAAATCCATGATTATACAAAAGGGTTTGGCCTAATAATATAGGAAGATACATAGATCTATATCTATATCAATATAGATACTGATATCTCTCTATCCATCTGTCTGTGTCTTTTTTTCTGTAAGGGAAATTTACTTTTGCATTTCTGAAAAAGTATCAATGAAAAATAAACAGTATCTTTCTATGGGTTACAGTCAAGAATGTAACCAAAATGATAAAGAAAATAATTGTGTCTTGAGGACATTTAAAAATTATAGTTAACATTAGCATTAATAAAATATTACCTTAAGACACACAGTTTACCATCTTCTCTACAACATAAGATAATCTGAACTTATCAGTGAGGTGAAAGAAACAATCAACTTTGCACCATGAAATTTTGACATTTAAAAGTGAAATGTCAGGGTGAGAAAACAGTCTATAAAACTGAAAACAAACCTTTAAAAAGAACTAATTCCGTTTATCACAAAGTTTCATGCAGTACCAGTGATTAACTTGGGGAAGAGTTGTTTTTGAAAAATGCCATATTTAGATAGTAACAAAACCATAAAAAATAAATATGAAAGATCTAAGACTTGAAAATGAAAAAAGGGGCAGCTAGGTGGTACAGCGGATAAAGCACCAGCCATGGAGTCAGGGGGACCTGAGTTCAAACTTGACCTCAGATACTTGATACTTACTTAGCTGTGTGACCCTGAGCAAGTCACTTAACTCCATTGCCTTGCAAAGAAAACAAAAAAAAAGAAAAGAAAAGAAAAAAAGAATTCTCTATCTAGAGGAGCTCTCAAAATTAAAATGTAAAGGGGACCTAATTTTATGACAACATATATTAGACAAAGTACATTCTAGATGGATGTAGCTGTCTTTATACGCTCAAATGTCTTTAAGTTCCAAAGGATCCTGAGTCTCATGCTTCTGCACCATTAAAGTACCTTCTTCCTTAAACCTGGGCATCAGCAGGAACTTTATATAAAAAGCATTTCCCCCCCATTTCCCTAAGCAATACTGTTAGTAATGTGCATAAATTTTTCCCCAAGTTATTCCACACAAATCCTGAAAAAGCAGATGTTCTATGAAGCTAAAAACTTCTAAGTTAAACTTTACTCATGTATGAAAAGTTCTAACATTTTTAACTTTCCTGTCTTTAAACAGTGGTCCAAAAACTAAAATTCTGTTATCTTTTAGGAATTTTATAATGTTATCCTCAAGCCATTTCCAGTCTAAATAATGAAATAATGCTTTGGGGAGTAAATAAGAAATTTAAACAATTAATCACTCCCTGTGGGGGGAGGATGAATACACTATTCTGTCCAGTACTGATTCAACCAACAGAGCTGCTGGTGAAATACGGCATTGTATTTCTAATACTTCCATAACTTTGAAAAACTTTAGATTAAACTCGCCTCCAAGGCAAGTTTCATTATGCAATAATATTCTTAACTTGGATAGCTTATTTTGTGCCAGTCTTTGGAATATGCCTTTTCTCTTGCTATTTCCTCCCTCAACTGATTAATTTTCCTCCAAGATCAGGTCACTGTCATTTGATTCAGCATCTTCCATAACTTGGCTTCCATTTTCAGATTTGGCTTCTTTCTCACTTTCCTCCTGGGTCTCAGAAAGTGGCCCCTTCTCACTGATACCCTCTACCACCACCTGGGAATTGTTTTTGTCTTCTGCAGAGTCACTTTTGTTTGAACTGAGATTCTCCTTGTCTGTTTCTAAACTCCAGTTTTGCCTTGTTTCCATTTCTTTCTTTTTTTTTTTTTTTTGGCAATTAGGATTAAGTGACTTGCCCAGAGTCACACAGCTAGTAAGCGTCAAATGTCTGGTCTGAGGCCAGATTTGAACTCAGGTCCTCCTGACTCTCCAGGGCCAGTGCTCCATCCACTCTGCCGCCTAGCTGCCGTATTTCCATCTCTTACTTGTGCATCGTGGCCAGTGTTTGATTTAGATCCCCCTTTGCTACTCTTGATCACTTCCTGAAGGTTGTATTTTTCTGAACAACATGTAGTCTTTTACAACACTCAGGCAGCAGACAGCCTTAATGATTTCTACCACAATGGTGTGCTGGGGATTATTAAAATTGACCTTATTTACAGGATTGAAGCAGCCCACTATGCCTCCTAGTTCTTTAATACCTTTTTCTCTGTTTATGTGCTTTGTAAATAATCTGGAATATCCTTTTATTTGGTCCTTTAAACCAAGGTTCCAAGAAGGTTTTAGCATATCTTTTTTTCCAAATCTTCTAGAAAAGTTGGCATGTGCCAGATATGAGTAACATGCACAGAATAACCTACATTTCCTTCTTCTTGGTTGAGTACTTATCCTTTAGGAAATGATGCACAAGTTTTTCAGGTTCTATGCAAAGCGTTCTAATGAAGACTACGTTTTTTGCTCCATTTCCAGTGACTGGAATTGTCTTAATCTCAGCTCTGTAGAGGCCTGAATTTCATTGATTTCTTACTTCAAGGCGACTTCCTAACAGTCTTCCTCTTCCTCCTTTCTTCCAGATGGTTGCTCATCTTTGTGTACAAACTTCTCAGTCATGTACAGGTTGTCCCCATTCCCATTGAGAAGGCTGTAGGCCTCCTCCATGCTCTTGTGCTCACTCATGTTGCGAGTAATGAGGATGCACTGAAGCCTGGGCTTGTGCTGCCTCGGGCCACCACCACCACCCCTGTGCCAGGCCCTCTTAGCCTGCATGTACCGGTCCTTCCCTCTTCATTTTACCCTGCTTGCCTGTGGGAGCTGCTCTGTGGCTGTGGCCATTATGGATGGTGTAGGGGGCATTATTGAAATGGACTAGGGAGGGCAGGAAAGGAGAAAAGCATGTGACAGCAGTTCCAAACCGTGTGTTCCCTCTATCTATTTCTTGTTATAGTAAATCATTTATCTGTCTATTTCAATCATTGGAAAACATTTTCTTTTCAATTCTTCTATTTTTTTCTATTAACAAACTTCTGTATTTTTCTTCCCACTTCCCCCCTCAAAAGAAAGAAAAATAGGAAAGAAAGAAAAACAGAAGGAAAGAAAAAAGGAAGGAAGGAAGGAAGGAAAGAAGGAAGGAAGGAAGGAAGGAAACTAGTAGGATGATGTGGTTCTTTAGAGGTCCCAAACTTCTATTAAGTGGAGTAATTTACTGTGCCCGTGCATGCCTTTCTCCATGAGGCATAAAGGGAACATTCATTATTCTTTCTTTCTCACTGAGACACTTTGCACAGGTTTTTCAAAGGTGTTCTTTCATGTTCTTAGTTCTCATCATGCAATGACATCATTACTGTTAGAAAATATGGACTAATCTCTGAAAATTTCACAAATGGAAAAGTATTCTTGTAGTCTGACATAAGAAACACACAAGTAGGCATGTAGGATTTGCAATGAAGCTATAGAAAAATATCTTGGTGAACTGAATGTACTTGTGGTAGAAGTGGAACTCTGGACTCCTCAGGAAATTGATTCAGTTGTGGAAATAGACAGGGTCACCCATGTAATCCTTCCACTTGTGCAATGCATTTGTTTGCTGTTATGGTAAATGGGTGCAGAAGTTTTTTGTTTTTTTTTAAATCAATTTATACAATCACATTAATTTGCATTGTGTAGAAAGAGCTATCGTCATGGATTCTATCCTGCCTTAAAAACAACTATGGTATTACAAACAAGAGAAGAGTTTGAAATTATAGGATTATCAGATATCAAAATTAGAATGATTATATGATCATAGGATTTAGAGGGGGAAAGTACCTTAAAGATCAGTTGGATCAATCTCCTTCTTTTACAAATGAAGAAACTGAATCTCAGATTAAAAACAAGTCTTTCCAAAGGTTCATTCACTAGTTAGATGTTGAGTAGGAGGTGGAATCCAGAACTCTTGAATCTAATGTTGATGTTCTTAGTAACAGACTGTGAATAGTTCTTTCACTTAGATAGAAGATGACATGAAGATGGCTATGAGAGAAGCAGTTTGCAAGATTGAGGGAAATATGCCCAGTGTTCATTATAGATTGGTTATATTTGGTATCACCTGGACTAATTGAGGTACACTGGTCTTTGTTAACTGGGTCAGCCAAGGGTCAGGAGAACAGGTGGTCGAGCACAATTTCATAAGCACCTGTTTAATATTTGGCTCAGACATTTCCCTGAAGTTGCTCAAAGGAGCACTATGATCATTATGCAAAGATTGTTTAGAGAGATGGAGCCTTGACTGATGGAAAAAGCTAATTAGAAATTCATCTTTCCAATCTGGAAAGAGATAAAGTTTAAATAAGTTTGGCGAGCCATGGATTGACCTGGGAAATTTGTCCCAAGTCACTACTCTTGTCTTTCCACAATCCAACTTTATGGCCCTCTCTTCCAACCAAATATCTTTCTCCCTCTGTGAGAGGAAAATTTCATAAACAGAACATTAGTTCTCAGTTCTTAAATGTGTCTTAAATAACTAATGTCTCAATGAGGCAGGGAGAAGGTTTTCAGCATGCAGGGGGTGGGGGAAAGTAAGACCTAAAAATAAATATAACTCTTTGTAACACCACTTATGCTGAAATTAAAGAGAGTATGAAGCATTAGTAACTCATTAGAAACTCAATAATTTTATTTTTTTTAATATGTGATACATAATCCCTTACAATTCTTGTCATGGATAACTATAAAATATTGTCTGTCTCAGTTTTCCTTGCATTTAAGTTCAAAACATTAATTCTGGCATTGTTGCCTTATTCCTTGTTTGCTGTAGATTAAAAATAATCTGAGGTCTATTTTATATCCAGGTCTGTCTGGTATATTAACTTCAGTTTGAAGACTGGAAGCTTCCAGGTTTGGTAGAATATCATGAGAAATCACCTTGAATCTAATATAATATTATATTCCTGTGCAAAATAGTTTACATTAAATCATAATCTGTGAATTGGCTATTGGCTAACTGAGTTGCTGGCAGGATTTTTATTGATGGCTTGAGATAAGCAATATCACCATTCTTATCTTCCTATGTCTCATTTTCTTCTTACACCTCTTCCTTCTCATCATCACAAAATCTAAATTCTATTACTTTTATACATGTAAAATTTGATAGAAAAGGGGGTAAATAACTTGTTATTTTTTAAAAAACACTTATTTAGTATTTTATTTCCCCAATTATATGTAAAATGATTTTTAGCATTCATTTTTTAAACTTTTGAGTTCCAAATTTTCTCCCTCCCTCCCCTTTTCCCTCATTGAGAAGGCAAGCAATTTGATATTGGTTATACATGTGCAATCATGTAGAACATATTTCTATATTAGACATGGTATGAAAGAAAATAAAGACCCACACCCCCCACAAAAAAAAGAAACAACCACAAGAAAAGTAAAGGAAGTTAAAAAGTAGTATCCTTTGATCTTCAGTCAAACTCCATCAATTACTTCTCTGAGATAGACAGCATTTTTCATCACAAGTCCTTCAGAATTGTCTTGCATCGTTGTGTTGCTGAGAATCTCTAAGTCACTCACAGTTGATCATCATACAATATTGCTGTTGCTTTGTACAGTGTTCTCCTAGTTCTGCTCATTCACTTTGCATCAGTTCATGTAAGTTCAGATTTTATTCTTTGAGCAGTCTGCTCAAAGACATCCCCTCAATTTTTGATTCTTTGCCACCAGAAAACAGCTGAGAGCTTGTTATTTTAAAAGTAATTTCCAACAATCAAAGCAACCAAATTAGAGTGAGTTTCTGTATGTAAAGACAGGTTATAAAAAGGTTACCATATTTTGTCCTTAATGGTAATATATATGTGTGTGTGTGTGTGTGTGTGTGTGTGTATTCCAATTACATGTACATTTAAACATTCATTTTTGTATAATTTTGAGTTCCAAATTTTTCTCCATCCTTCCTTTCCCTCACCCTCTCCAAGATAGCAAATAATCTGATATGGGTTTTACATATACAATCATGTTAAATATATTTCCACATTAGTCATATAATGAAAGAAGAATCAGAACAAAAGGGAAAAACCATGAGAAAGAAAAAAAAACAAAAGAAACAAAAGTAAAAATATTATGCTTCAATCTGCATTCAATGTTCATAGTTCTTTCTCCAGATGTAGCTAGCATTTACTACCATGAGTGTTTTGGAACTGTCTTGGATAATTACATTGTTGAGAAGAGCTATGTCTATCATAGGTAAACATTGCTGTTGCTGTTGCTGTGTACACTGTTCTCCTGGTTCTGCTCACTTCACTTAGCATCAGTTCATGTAAGTCTTCCCAGGTTTTTCTGAAATCTGCCTGCTCAGCATTTTTATAACACAATTTTATTCCATTACATTGATGTACCACAACTTATTTAGTCATTCCCCAACTGAAAGGCATCCCCTCAATTTCCAATTCCTGGCCATCACAAAAAGAGCTACTATAAATATCTTTGTACATGTGGGTCTTTGGATCATGACAATGAATGTGGCTTAGAAATACATTGGAATTTATATGAATCTTCTACAAAGAGCAAGATTGACAAGATGGGATGATCTTCTTGGTCACTGCATTTTAATCAAATATCAAAATTGTAAATTAGGGGTATTTGAGAAATTACCCAACAATTCTTCTGTCAGTAGCAATAGCTGCAGCCAAAATCCAGTTTGATAGAATAGACCTTATTCCATTTTAAAAATGAAGAATTTGGAGCTCAAAGAGACAAATGGCTAACATAGTGATCCTGAACTTTTATCATGCCATATTGTTCCTTATGCTGTACCAGTTGATCCCCTGCAGCATGCAACAGGGACTCTGTCTTCTCCATCCATCTCAATCCTGATATTTTTGTGTCAGTGATTATTCATGGATACACCCAATTGTTTTTGACAGCCAATAGAAGCAAAATAGGGCTGCCTAACCAATCTTTCTATGATATTTTCCATTTCTTCTTACATTCTGTAAAATAAAAGTAAGGAGGTATCAATCCATGTCTTCATATTCCAAAGTAAAAGCTGAGTATTTCTTTAGGACCAGAGGCTTATGATGTTTGGATACAAATGATCTTAGAAGTCCTAATTTTACTGACAAAGAAAACGGAGCTCAGAAGTTTAAGTGACCTAACCAAACTTACGTGGGAAGATGAGACAGGATTCAAACCCAGATCTTTTAACTCCAAATTCACTGCCAATTCTGCTATGCAATGCTTCAAGAATTTGAACCTTATAGAATGTTTCTTTAGTCAAGAAGATAGCCCTTCACCCTTTGATTCATGCTTATTTTCTCACATATTCACAGAATTAGGGCATCTTAATTGGGATGAAATTATTTGATAAGACACTGTTATTATGAAAATCTCCATTACATAAATAGTGCTAGAATTCAGACCTATGCTAAGCATAGCAATTCAGGTTTGAATCCCTTCTTCCCTTTCCTTCTAGTAGTCAGCTCTGATATGAAACCTTATGAAAAGTATCTTTTCATTACCACAGATATGAGAATCTTTCTTTCTAGGTAAAATATCATTAGTCATGTTCTGGAAAGCCTACTTGGAGAAGAGGGGTTTGGGGAAAGGTCATGGTCAGAATCAATAGAAAGTTGATATTCTTGTACTATCTTAATTCCAATTCATTCACAATTATTTCCTTGATAATCCTAATAATATCCTTTGACCTTCCTGAGTAGGAAGTATTACTGTCTTTATTACATTTGGAATAGCACTTATTCTTCTATGCTGTCTTATAACATTCCCTCTTTGTTTAGTACCAAAACTGTAAGGTCCTTGAAGGCAAGAGCTGAGTCTCCTTTCCTTAAACCCAATAGTGGCTATCACAGGGCTGTAAAACCACTATGCACTCAAGAAAATATTTGCTGAAATTTGTTGGAATTTAATATCCAGTTGAAAAGAGTGTATGTCTTAGATATATAGTAATAAAATAGCCAAGGAAATGAATTTGGAATTATCCCCTTAGAAACATATTCAATACCCTTACATTACTGATTCATGGAGAAAGGAAGAAGTCTCTTTTAGTTATCATAGTGGTAGAGGAATGGTCATTTCCTGTCCTCAAGGCTTACAAAAATTCTTATGCTTAGTTGCTGAATTACTTAATCAGTCTTTATTTACTGAGATGCTTCTAATGTGCCCTTAATTATGGTAAGTTCTAGGGACTGTGAGCGATACAAAAGGAGAAGAAAACCCTAACCTAAGGTTTGGTATGACTTCCATAACAAGATGTCCCTACCAGGATAAGCTGACCATCTGAAATCTCATCATTATGCTGTTTAAGTCAACTTTTGATATTCAACACTTTCCCAACTCTCTGTCTCCTCTCCTGTCTGAGTGGAAAGCTGGGAGGTAAATTATCAACCTCCTCCCAAAGTTTTCCTTTATAGAAAGAAGAACCTGGAATTTCCAGCACACTCTCCACATTCCATCTGCAGCTCTGATTGGTTTGAACTCTATAAGATGCCCCCAGTACCTTGCACCCCATGGTAATCCTCCCCTTTCCAGCTTCCTTTCCTGTGTTGTCCTCCCCCAGTAGATTGCAAGCTCCTTAAGGGCAAGGGCTGTCTTAATTTAATTAAATTGAGGCACTTTCCAGCTCTTTGGAAAGAAAAGGCTAATGTGAAATAATCAGAAAATCACCCAAAACTAAACCATATGATACTGACTTTAAACTCCACAGTATCTCACCTCTTTCGATCTCTTGGCTAAGATCCCATGTCTTCTTTTCTATACAATTATATTAGTCATCTGTTTCTTTTTTTTTTCTTCTTTCCTATTACCTCTCCAGGCCCTCATTCATAGTTCCGGTAATCCATACTATATCATCCCTCCATAAAAATCTTTGGTGACTCTATTGAATACCTAAAATAGTATTTAGGCATTCAATGTCCTCCCAAATTGAGCATCACCTAACTTTTCCAACCTTTTCTCCTACCACCCCATTGATATACTCTGAGGTCTGGTTAAACTAAACAACTTTCTCTCCCCTTCAATTCCTGTTATCTGCCTTTGCTCAACCTATGTGAACACTCAAATTCACTTTTACCCTCACTGCTTCAGTTTCTATTTCTCAAATCCTGTTCCTTAACCCACTTTACATTCCAAGTTCCACAATAAATCCTCTCCTGATACTCATTACTGAAAATGTTCTCCCACTCCACATATTGTACATAGTACTTTCTCCCTTTTGCTTCAGAGGTCAGTATCAGTCTCCTAGTCCTTCAAGCTCTTCTCTGACACTTCCAACACCCTGGTTCAGGCCCTCATCACCTCATATTTGCACTATTGCAATAGTCTGGAGGTGAGTCTACCTGCAATTCTTTCCCCTCTCCAATCCGTTTTCTTTTCAGCTACTAACATGATTTTCCTACAACACAGCTCTGACCAGGTTACTCCCCTACTCAATAAACTCCAGTTGCTTCCTATTGCCTCCAGGAGCAAATAAAAAGTGCTCTGCTCATTATTTAAAGACCTTCATAGCCTAGCCCACTCTTACCTTTTCTGTCTTCCTACAATTTACTTCCAGCCAATGTTTTTCATTCCAGTGACCCTGGCCTCCCAAGTCATTCTATAAAGAAGACAGTCCATCTATAAGTTCTGGGAATTTTCTTTGATTTTCCTTCATACTTGGAATGCTCTCCCTCCTCTGTTCTAACTACTGCCTTCCCTGTCTTCCCTTTAAGATCCAACTGAAATCCCACCTTCCTCAGGAAACCTTTTTCTAAGCTCCCTTAATTCCATTGCTTGACCTTTTCAGTTATTTCTTATCTGATTTTTAATTATTTCTTATCTGATATCTGGCTCATAAGAGATGATTGTTAAAATTTCAGTGTTGACATTTACACCTCTCAAATTGGCAAAAAACTATAAATCAGTGATTGATTTATTATTTTTTACTGTCTAATCTTAAGAAAGTGATTGAAAAATGTTGAAAATGCAGATAGAAACTTAAAAGTGTGTTGTGTATACAATTTTTGTTAAATATTTATCAGTGCATCGCTATACATATGTATCCCACCCATTAAATGATAAACTTTTTGAGAACAGAGTCTTTATCATTTCCACCTTTGTATCTTCATTGCCTAAAATAGCATCCTAACACATAGTACTTCAACAGCCCAGTAAATTATTACTGACTGGATACATCATAGGAATTCAGAGGTGGGATAGACCAGTGTAGGACTATAAGCTGAAATGGTGATTGAAGACTTCACAGAGGAAACACTTGAGTTGGGCCTTGATGGATCAGTAAGCTATGGATAGTCAAAGAGAAAACCAGGTCAATTTTCAGAACAAAGCTTCATTTAGTAGGGTACTTGCTGCACTTTCTCCACCTCCACACACAAACAAACCTAAAGGACCAATTAACACCCTGGAAAGCACTTTGGAATTGCTTTCCAAACTTACTATAATGAAAACAAATGGACATTTTGATTAAATAGATATCATTAATATGACATGTTTTGATCTGAACCCATGGTTTAATGATCTAATTAAGACCAAGAAAAATTCATTATGGACTCTCAGATCAAATAACTCATTTTACAGAGCTTAGAAAAAAAAAGAGGCCATTCATATGAGCAGGAAAAGGATACTGTTGTAGCTGAGTGAGGAAAAGCAATTTGACTCTGGAAGGTTAAATATGACCTTATTCTGAAGATAAGAAAAAACATAGCAAAACTGCAAATAAGGGGAGTACCATTGTATAATAGAGAGTGTCCTAGGACAAAGAATTCCTTTGACCTTAGGTGATTTCTTGCCATATTTATATTTCAGGACCTCTATTAAAAATAGGTATACTAAGTTTTTTTCAGAATTTTATTTTTGATTGTGAATTTAATAATAATAAACATTTCCAAGTCATGAAGACTTGCTGAAGAAATGATGAACTGCTACCATGGACCATCTATTCATCATCCAGCAGCCAAACAGCTGATGAGTCTATTTTCAACTCAGGTAGACTGGTCCTTCATCAATAGATATACAGACCACTAATAGGCTTCTAAATGAAGACTGTCTAGCTTCATAGGGCCTGCCTATGAGGTCACATTGTCTCCTGTGCTACATTTAGTATCACATTCAGGCTTACAGAGTCATCAGAAAAGGACTTTAGTGGAAGCCAAATCTGTAAATGAAAGTAGAGATACTGATTCAGTCCTACACATGAGTGAAAAATGAATGATTTTGTTTAGACAAAATCTTGTGAAAATAAAAGATTAATGGGTTTTATTGAACTGAAAGCTACCTATTACAGGATAGATAACCCCAAGTCAACCTCATCTTTGAAAAAGGATGTCTGCCTAGGTACAAGTTGAACAAGACACTGTGAAGTCTCTTTCAGAATTGGGATTCCATGATTCTGCGAATTCTTGTTCAACTTCCTCTTTAATTAACAACTGACACCACAAATCTTCTGGTCCTTTATGTTTCTTTGGTTCTTTGTTTGTTTTTTAACCTGAGAGACCCAGTTTCTTCTACTGCTTTGAAACCTGTTCTCCTGAGATCATCTCTTCCACTGTACTCTTTTGATATCTTTGTATTCTTCCCAACCATTTTCAAACCATATTACCTGAACTCTGACCTGTGTTTTCACCCTTCTCATATCTCCTTTCTTCCATACAATCAGACCCTATTCCTGGGAACTACCATGGATATAGTTAGATTCTCCTTTATGTGTTGCCTTCCTCCATAGATTGTAAGCTTCTTGAGGGCAGGGGCTTTGTATCCTCAACACTTAGGTACAAACACTTAGGTGTTTGGTACAGGGTAATCACTTAATACATATATTATAACTGCTTCATTCATTTTAGTGCATTTTCTAATTACTACCTTTTACCAAAAAGTGGCAGAAGGTCAGAGTCTAGGTTTGTCTATAATTCCTCCATAGTGTACATGCCCAAAAGCTTTCCTCTTCTTTCATTGGCTTAGTCTGTCACTGATTTCTCATCCTTGTTTTATTTGACATTTATATTCTTCTGAGATTGTGATATCCTAAAATTTAAGGCCATATAGAATTTCAGAATGTTTTTGGTATTAAGGAGGTGATAATTTGGGACCATTGGAGTCAGTGTACAATTTCTCCTATGTGAAAGTTCTCTTCTCATTATATTTGGCACCCAATTTCTTATATCTCTACTGTTCTTATCCATTATGTTCTTATCCATTATATTTATTGGATTAATTAAGTTGATAAGTTGCATATACAGCTCTGTCCAAATGTTGTCAGTATGAAGTTTTTTATCTACTTTCTTTCTTTCAAATGTAGATGCTTAGAAAAATGAAAAAAAAAGCATTTTTACAAAATAAAATTCGTAATGTTTTGTGAGTCCAATGTGGAAGTTTGTCTCATTTTATTGCATTTTTTTCTATTTTATGGGGTATCATAGTCTTATCATAGGACTTTAAATCTGAAAATGAACATCTAGTTAGATCCCTGTTGTAGAGATAAGAAAGATAAAGCCAAAGAAGTCAAAGCAATTTTCTTGACACTATGGATTAAAATTTCTTTCATTTGGAAAAAAAAAATTACCAGGGCATTCTTAGGTACTGAAGGGTGCCCTATGCAATTTTGGCAAAATCATCATTTATCTACATTCATATGTTCATTCATTTTACTTCTATTTGAATCCAAGAATCGTGCTCCTTCCAGGAGCTTACAATCATAATTAGAGTGATAATACATAAAGAAATAAAAATAAGTAATAATACAAGGATTGTATATGTTAATTCCAAAGATGAGTTAATTAGAAAGTATATGATAAAGGAATGACAGATGAAATCCATGTGGACTATAATGTTAGTCAACGCCTTGAGACTTTGAGACTTGATGTGGACTTTGATGAACAGATAGGATTTGGCTAGGCAGAAACAAGGTGAGAACTTTCCAGGTTGGAACCTTTAATGAGCAGAGATTTGAACTCAGAAATGAACATAGTATCTGATGATAAGTATAGTGACCTGGCTGAAAGAAAAAGGAGCATTGGGAGATCAGACTGGCAAACTGATTAAGGCTAAATTATAAATGGACTGAAATGGCAGAGTGATGAATTAGAATTTGTCTTACGAGCATTTGGGAACTACTGGAGTTCCCGAATGTGGAATGGAGGGATATGGTGAAAATTAAGTTTTGTCTTTGACTAGGACAATAGTATGTTTAGTTCTAGAACCAGGTACTTTCCTTCTCTCAGGAATCATTAAACTTCCAGAGAAAAGCCATGCTGATAAAAATGAGCATCATTGGCCCTCTATGAACTCCCAGATACAAACCTAACCCTCCGGAATTATCTCACTTCAGTAAGGAGAAGGGCCCACATAGTGGGAGACAGTTTTTGGTTTATTTATTTTGTTTATAATATTTATTGCCCAGGCCTAGTACTCTGGAGCTTCAGAGCATATTTACAAATGTCATAGGAAAGAAAGTGTCCTTGCCCTTGCAGCATATAATCGATAGCAAACAACATAAACCCAGACCACGCAAGCACAAGCACACTCTCACACATTTAAAAATGAAATAAAAGGTCCCTGCTGCATCCTAGATCACTGCATGATGTTCCAAAGCAGGAAAAAAAAAATTTAAGGCCTCAGATACAAACAGCTAGGAGGACAAAATCCAAGCTAAGCCCTAAGCCTGTGTTTATATAACACTCAGCATCCAGAAGGGAAGTTCTGGGATGCATCCAGATGGTCCCAAATATCCACATGTTCAGCGTCATGTAGTCCCAACATCTGGATGATAGACTAATTTTTTTTGTCACTTTTCAATTGGATGTTTGGTATGTAGATGGAGTGAAAGAGATGGGTTTTTGTGCACAGCAAACTTTTTTTTTTAACATTCCTATAGAAAAAAAATCTTAGTGAAAGAAACAATTCATAAAGAATGACAAGTTAACTTCAGCAAAAATCAATCAATTAATCCTGGGTAGAGTTGGAAGGAATGAAAGATGCATTTTTATCCAGTGTTTTATTTTGAAGGATGTGCACATTCATCGCTCTAGCATATCATAGGTCAGTGTGGCTCTAAACACACTCTTTAGGTCACTTACCTTTACCCTGCACAAACTTGTTTGACTGAACTTTCACATTTGTCAAAATGCTCAGAAAGCTGAATCCTGAGTAGAGAATCATTTATATTTTAAAAGCAAAGCTTAAAAAAAAAGGATATGAAAATGGGGCTATAGGCAAGTTAGAATTTTCTTTTGTCTTCACAACAGAGATGTATCACATGTGAGTGGCTGTTTTGGACCTCCCTCCATGGCACTCATAGAAGTATGGGAGGAAGCAGACAGAAAGGATTATTACAAACTTGTTTTCATCTAGATGACATACAACGTAACATTACTGATTTGAGGGGAAAAAAAACTTCAAAAAAAAAAAAGGTTGGCAGCTACATGACTCTGTGGACAGTGTCAGGGCCTAGAGTCAGGAAGACTCATCTTCCTGAGCTCAGATCTGGCTTCAGATACTTACTAACTGTGTTACTCTGGGCAAGTCAAGTAACCCTATTTAACTTGGTTTCCTCATCTGTAAAATGATCTGGAGAAGGAAATACAATACCACTCCCAGTACCTTTGTCCAGAAAACCCTAAATGGGGTCCTGAAGAGTCAGACACAACTGAAAATGACTCAACAACAATAACAACAAAAAAAGAAGAGATTACAATTTTGAGGCATACAGGGGATTCAGGCTTTGTTTTTGTTTTTAGAAATTATTGTAGGGGTTCTGAACCATTTTTTTTAATTTCATCATTTGGTGAAGCCTGTGGACTCCTGTTCATATCATGTTTTTAAATGCATAAACTAAAATACATAGGATTATAAAGGAAACCAATTATATTGAATTTATAGATGTTGCTTATACACATTAAAAGGTTATAGACATCAGGTTAAACATTTGCTGAATGACATTTATTCTGCCATTTGGCCATTGGTATTTTCAATTTAATTCAATTCAATTCAGTTAGCACTGTTTAAACCAGAGAATGTGTAAAGCACTGTGCTAGACTTTGGGAATATAATGAGAAAACAAAATAGGGTACCTACCTTTCCTTTACCTTATATGATATTTAAAATATATATTTTAGCAATTTAACATTCATTATCAATATGCATCCTTACATTAGATTCATGAAATGAGTAGGGTATTATTACCCTTTATTTTGTAGCTGGGCATACAGAGAGGCCCATTCATTTGTCCAGGGTGGCACGGTTCAGCCAATGAAAACCCAGCTGTCGTCTTTCCAATCTTCTGATTTATCTTTATACTATGATTCCTTCTTAATAATTCAACTATTTGATTTCCTACTAAGAAAAATAAAGCATGTTTACTATTATGTCGAACAGACATTTCTTATTCTCCTATAAGCACAATCTTTCCTGAAACCTAAACCAAAAGAAGAGAAAGAATGATAAGATATGAACTAGTCACAATATGAAGATGAGAACTTATTTGATCCTAGAAAATCCTAGGTCTCAAAGTAACTCAAGATTGAATTCATTTTTATAATTTTTTGCTGACATATCATACTATTGACTATTGAACTAACCATCTACTAAAACCTTAGATGTTTTCATCAAACTGCTGCCAAGCCATACTTCCCATTTTGCATTTGTAAAGATGAGTTTTGAACTTTTGAAGATGCTGTAAGCTTAGGAATTGACATTTTCCCTATTAAATCTTGTCTTATTAGGTTGAGCTCAATGGTCTATTCTATCAAGATCTTTTGGAATCCTTGCTCTGTATCAACTGTCCCTCCCAACTTTGTATCATCTGCAAATTCCATACAAATACTATCTATATCTTTTTCCAAGTCATTGATAAAAATTTTAAACATCACAGAACTGAAGTCAGAGGGTATTTCATTAGAGACCTCCTTCAAGTTAACATTGGACAATTAAATTAATGGCTATTATTTGAGTACCATCATTCAACCAGTAAATGTTTGCAAGTTTCTGGTCATGAGTCTCTTCTAACCATCTCACTCTCTATCTCTTTCTCTTCTGTCACTGTCAAATTTCTAGAAAGAGTAGTATATGTTTACTGCTTCCATTTCCTCACCATGCAATCATTCTTTAACCTTTCGCAATCTTGTTTCCTCCCCAATTCACCTGAAACTAATCTCCCCAATGTCGCTACTGAACTCCTATTCATCCAATTCAATGGTCCTTTCTCAGTTTTTGTTCTCCTTGACTTCTCTGCTAGATTCCACACTGTAGACTTTCCCATTCTTTTTTATAGATTCTAATCCCCTGATTTTCTTGACAATGCATTCTCCTGGTAATAGCATCCTCCTGACCAACCTTTATGTGTGTTCTTTGATCTATAGTAGTGTTCTCCACTCAAACACATTTAGTGACTTACCATTATCTAGTGAATAAAGTTTAAAATACTAAGCTTGGAATTCACCTTCCCCCTCAACCAGACTCTACCTTCACTTTACAGCATTAATTCATGTTATTTCCTTTCATATATTCTATACTTTAGCCAAATTGATCTACTGGATGTCACTCATTCTCTTCCTATCATCTGTCTCAATGATTTTATTTTTGACATCTTCCTTTCAGAATTGATTTCTTCCCCACGACCTCAACCTATTCAACCATCTGCCTTCCTGTATGAACCAAGAAAGGGGTATCCTACTAAAGCTTTGCCACAGATACTATTTTCATCATTCTAGACTCCTACAGACTCGATGACCATCTCCTGTATAGATTAGTCCCACAAATTTTGCATAACTCTCTACCTATCTATCTATCTATCTATCCATCCATCCATCCATCCATCCATCTATCTATCTATCTATCTATCTATCTATCTATCTATCTATCTATATCTATATCTATATCTATATCTATATCTATATCTATATCTATATCTATATCTATATATATATACATCTGACTAGATTTCTATCCCATCATCTTTCTAGTTAACTAGCTAGATATTATCTATTTTCCTAGTGAGAGTATTTGCTTGATTCCAGTCCTATATCATCACCTACCAGCTGGCAGCTCCTTCTAGATGTCATCACTAGATCTTAAGTTCCTTGAAAACAGGGACTGGCTTTTGCCCTTTTTTTTGCATGCCCAAAGTTTAGCATTGTGCCTGGCACAAAGTAAGTACTTGATAACTTTTTTGATTTGTTGATTGATTTGGGGCATTTCATATTTAACTGCCTGAAATAGATTTTCTTCTTTAAATACACTCCTCCTCAAATTTCCTTAATTCTCTAAAGAACATTATAATTCTTTCAATAATTTATGTTCACAATCCTAAATAAATCCTTGAATTTTCCTTCATTCCCCATATCCAATCAGTTGCTAAGTCTTGTTGATTATGCATCCACAACATTCATCCCATCTTGATTCTGAACATTATCCCCTCTTTCCTGGATTATTGCTCTAGCCTTTTAATTAGTCTCCTTGAATTCAGTCTCTCTTCTCTCAACCTTATCCTCCATAAAGTGGCCCAGGTAATATTCCTAAGATGTAGGACTGACCATGCCATTCTACTCCTAAAAATCTTTCAATGACTCCCTATTCTTACTAGAGTACAATACAAAGTAACCTAGCATTTAACAGTTTACACAATCTGGATTCTGCCTTTCTTTCCATGGCATTTCATATTACTTCTCTTCATACCTTCTATGTTCAAGCCAAATAGTATTACTATATCTTCCCTGAACTCAATAATTCATCTATCTGCTTCCTGACATTGTGCAGAAGGTATGCCATGTGCAGAAGGTATGCCATGCACAAAATGTACTACCTTCTCTCCTCCCCAAGCCTTCAAGAATCCCAAGTTTCCTTCCAAGTCAAGTTCAGGTGCTACCTCCCATGGGAATCTTTTTTTCCCTGATTTCACTAAGTTCCCCAAATTGTTAGTGCTCTTTCCATATTCAAATTGTTCTTTATTTACTTATCTGTGTACCTATTGTATCTACCCCCATCCACCAGGGAAATATAAGTTATGTTGGAGCAGAGACTGTCTTAATTTTGGTTTTGTACTTACAGGATTTAGTACAGTGTCATATGTATATAGTAGGTATGTGATCAATATTAATGGAATTAAATCAAATTGAAATAAATTGAATTGAATGGAAATAAATTGATTGAATACATTGAATTAAATTGAATTCTGGTGTTTTTTCCTCCTTAAAGCCTGCAAAGGACTTCTCCATCCTCGAATTTCTGAAAACACTTTGTCCTGATCTCTACCTTGCCATTCTACTATTTTCTTTCAGAATGTTTACTTATTTGTATGTCTTATATCTCCATTATTTTTTTCCATTTCTTGATGGAAACCTTTGGGTCTTTTGTTGTATATGTTCTTCAGGATCAAGGGCAGTGCTTTGAAACATGAGGTGATTAATAAATGTTTGTTGAGTGGAAGTAAATTGAATTGAATCCTTCATGGAGAGCAGCCCAGATGTCTGAACATATCTCTAACTCTCTTTCAAATGGAATCACACCTTAGCTGCAAGTTTCAGACACAGGAGTTGGTAAAATGAGACCATTATGCTGGCTGAAAAAAATTAAACTTGGCTTTAATTGAAGAAGATTGTCATTTGGGAACTTGAGGGTTTAAAGCCAGGTGTGTAGGGTCTTCTTTGCATGGAGGTAGGAGGAACCATCTGCTTTGTGCCTATTACATTTCAGTCCAAACCATTTATTTTCTGGTTGAGAAGGAGAGAGGCTTACTGCTATCCTATGTAATCTGATGGGGTTTTGGGTAGCCTGCTGGTTAGTCCTTAGCCTGTACAGAGCAAGTTGATTCGGATGAGCTTGCCAAAGGCCATAGTCACTCCTTCTTCAAACATCTGTGGGAGATCCATTCCTCTGAAATAACAATATCTGTCTTCGGACTAGCTGACTGGAGAGGCTTCATGCCAGACTCTCACAGCTGTTGATGTAAGTCTGTTGATCCATCTTTGAAATGTGCCACATGCCAGTTGTTTGGATAGAGGTGGATTAGAAAAGACATCCATTAAAAAAGAAAGTAGCTGCCAAGCTGGGGCTCTTTCTTGAATTTTCATCTTCTTGATTTTTCAGGTTTGCAAACGTCTAGAAAGTAGAGATAAGAAAGATATTCTCTCTTGGATAAGAAGATCAGCCCTGAGTAAAAACTCTCCTCCTCTCTAGCCCATAACTTAACTTTTAGATATTTCTAGAGCCCTGGTCTTAGAGTCAGAAAGAGCAGTTTGAAAAAAAAAATTGAGTAAGTATAGTAGTTGCTACCTTTGTGACTCTAACTAAGTCAATTAAGCTCTAACAGCTTCATTTTCCTTATTTGTAAAACGGAGATGATAAATAGCACTTATAATTGAAGGTTGTTCTGGTACTAAATTGAAATAATATGTAAAAGTTTTTCAACCTTAAAGTGCTATATAAATGTTAATTATTAGTAGTAATAATAGTATTGTTACTATTATTTACTATAAAATCTTAAGTTCATGTTCCTTTTGGGGTATTAACTCAATTATTAGAGAAAAGAACATTTCATCCCCCAGATCTATGGTTTTGTTGGTGTTGGGAACTGCTGGTGAGGAAATTCCCTCTACCAGTGCAGATGGCAACTGTTCTCCAATTTATAATCTTAGATGCTTGAGGTCCCGATAGATTGTGACATTTTCAGACTCACAGAGAGCCTTTATTAGATACAGAACTTGAATCAAGAACTTTGTGACTTTAAGTAAAGCTCTCTAGTCCCTATGCCATACTTCCTATCATATAACATTTTATAGTTACATTTTCCTGATAACAATCTTGTGAGGCAGTTGATGCATATATAATTATCCCCATTTTGTAGATGAATAAACTGATATTTAAGGAAATTATATGACTTGACCAAGATGTAATAGTAATTCCAAATAATCTGATTTTGATTTTGGACTAAACAGAGCTGAAAGAAGCTTTGTTTCACCATACTTGAACCTCCAGATCCATTCCTGACAGAATAGATTCAGTGTTGTTACCATGGCCCTTCTTCCTCTCACAGGAAATTCCTTTGAATGTTGCAACAGACAACTCAAATACCTTATTAAAAATCTCAGTCAGTAGATGTCTCTTAATTCACAGAAATAAGGCTTTTGGGGGAAGTGGGGGAGTGTCACTTTTCTCCAAGAATCAGACATTTCCTAAACTGATGCATGAACAAATTCTTAAGTAATTGATTGTGGTATTACATAATGTTACAGAGCATAAGAAAAGAAGGCACCGGTAAAATTTGGCTCATTAACTGACTCAAGTTACCCTTACATTCTCAATATGAATTTACTTCAGATGCTCCTCATACAATCAGGGATCACCAAACCCAATAGTAAGGAAAAGAAAAAAATCACAGCCATAGAGGAGGATTTCATTGACACCAATTAAAATTTAATTGTTGTGATACATTCCATAGTGTCTAGTTTTCATATTGTGTTTATTCTGTGTGTAAAGATAAGTTTGGACTCTGGTATTTTCGTAAGTACAAATTCTTTCCTTCCTTTGTGAACATAAACAAATGGATATCCTTTGCTAGAAAATGCATATATGGGTAGAGATACTAAACTTTTCAACTGGTCAAAATACAGCAACAAAATATTTAAACTTTGCTATTAACAAACATGGAAAATAAAGACAAAAATGAATATAGTTCAAGTAGGTAGAGAATATTGACCTTGTCTTCTCACCTTGCTTTTTTTTTCCTTGATCAAATTTATTTGCAGCTAAGAAAAAGAGGATCTTAGTAGAATCTAAGAGCAGCAAGACAGTGTAAAAGAAAATTTGAATTTCTGCCCAGACATAAAGGTGGTAAAGGAAAGATTTTTATCTTCATCCAGAGGCATTCTGCCATATTTTTGGCATTCTGGTGTGGTGGCTATGACTAAAGGTTTATTTGCTCACCCTCATCAAAAAGAGTTTCAAGCCACTAAACCCTAGCAGACTAAAGTGGAGATGATTTGGCTGGTCTTAAAGAAAATAGCCCATTGGATCAATCCTCTCAGCATCTGCTCTGTGCCATTTAAATTTCAGCCCAAACTATTTATTTTCTGCTTGAAACGAAGAGTGACTTATACAGTAGTTCTGTCCATACTGTTGGTGATTTGGGTAGTGATGCTGTGAAGCCTCTAACCTATATAGAGAAGAGTGATTTTGATAAGCTTGTTAAAGGACACAAGCATTCCACTTCTTCAAATATCTATAAATGTCTTCGGGTGGTGCATATCCTCAAATAACATCTATCTTCAGTCTAAGACTAGGATAAGAAGAAATTATGTGGCAAGACTAGTAAAGCGAGGCATAGCCCACCACATGAGCATGTCCGACAGAAATGCCTCAACAAGGTCATATTTGCCTCATAAAACATCTTACTTCCTTAAGGACCACAGCTTGAACACCATCTTCCTAATAGAAGACTTTCCTGATTCCCCCTTGTATTTAACTACTATGTATTTATTGGTAATTATTTTCTTTATGTTTATATAGAAAATTTATGAATATAGTCAATGTGAGAATTTCTTTGCTTTGACTTTACAGCTTGCTTGACATCACATAATGCACATAAGAGAGATTTTATGATGGTAATGAATGTAAAAAGTCCTTCTGTATGAGTTCACAGCTTATGTAGTATCAGAGAACTCATACTGGAGCAAAATCTTGTAAATGGAATTAGGAGTCTTATCAGAGAGAAAATATTATACTAAGCATCAGATAGTTACCATCTGCTTCTGAGAGAGGAGCTTAGTATTATTTACTATAAAATCTTAAGGTCATGTTCCTTTTGTGAGTATTAACTCAATTATTAGGGAAAAGAACATTTCATCCCCCAGACCTATGGTTTTGTTGGTGTTGGGAACTGCTGGTGAGGAAATTCCCTCTACCAGTGCAGATGACAACTGTTCTCCAATTTATAATCTTAGATGCTTGAGGTCGTGATAGATTGTGATGTTTTCAGACTCACAGAGAGTCTTTATTAGATACAGAAGCCTAAGGTCTGATTGATAGAGAAGCTATCACTTTATGTTGTCCAGGACCAGGTCACCATACCATTTCTTAATCATTTCTGACCCCTTATCCTTAACCTTCTCTTTCTACCTCTACGTAATGTTTATATTTCCCCAATTAGAATGCATGCTCCTTGTAGGCAGAGACTATTTTGCTTACACTTTTCTCTCAATTGGTTGCACAGTGCTTGAGATATAATACGTATTTAATATAAATTCTTTTTAAAATTCATTCCTAAGTCCTTTTTTTCTCCTTCTTAGAACATAAGCTACTTGTAAAAAAAATAAAAGGATTGTTTCAATTACTGTATTTGTATGCCCAATTCCTAGTCTAGTGTCTGGCCCATAGTAGATGCTTAATACATTCTTACTGATTGATTGGTTTCAATAAATGACTTCATTTTTCACTAATTAAATCCTTTGGCTGACTAAAGAAAAAGTCTTCAATGGAGGGTTCATGTGTTATCATATTTGAGTGCAAGTCAATCAACACGCATTTATAAGTAGCTATCATTTGCCAAGAACTCTGTTGAGCATTAGAATTACAATAATAGACAAAAAAGTACTACTTGCTCTCAAGGACCCCATATTCTAATGGGGGAGACAATGTGCAAAAGACTATGTACAAATGGTGTACGGATAGGATCAATTGGAGATAACAAACTGTGGGAGCACTAAGGGAAAATGAGAAAGACTACCTGTACAAAGTAGCATTTGTCTGAGACTTGAATGAAGACAGGAAAAGCAGAAGGTAGATATGAAGATGGAAAGAATTACAGACACAGGGGACAGGCAGTGAAAATACAAGGAGTCGGGAGACAGAGAAAATTGTTTGAGCAACAAGGTAGTTAGTGTCACCAGATAGAAGAGTAGATGGCTGGGAATAAAGTATAAAAAGATTAAAAAGTTAAAAGTTTCATGAATAATGAAAGGTTTTGAATGCCATAAAATGGTTTTAAATTTGATCATAAAGGTGATAGGGAGCCACTAGAGTTTATTGAATGGAAAAGTGTAATACTAATCAATCAATAAACCTTTATTAAGTGCCTAATATATGCCAGTCACCAGGCTGAGTGTTGGGGATCCAAAAAGGGGCAAATAGTCTCTATGCTCAAAGAGCACAGAATCTAATGGGAGAGATAAAATACAAACACATATATAAAAAAGAAGCTATCTACAGAATAAATAAGAAATGATTAATATAGGGAAGGCATTAGAATTAATAGAGGTTAGGAAAGACTTCCAGTAGAAAATGAGATTTTACTTTGAGGCTTAAAGGACACCAAGAAAGTCAGTATGCAGAGTTGGGGAGGGAAAACATTCCAAATATGGGGGAGAGACAGAGCTGAGAGACAGAGTATATTGTTTGTGGAACACCAAGAAAGCTAGCACCACTGGATCAAAGAATATGTAGTGGGGTGTAAGGTGTAAAAAGACAGGAAATATAGAAAGGCATTAGGTTATGAAAAGTTTTGAATGTCAAACAGAGTATTTTGTATTTCATCCTGCAAGCAACAGGTAGCCAAAGGAGTTTATTGAGTAGAGAGGTAGGGGAGGAGGGTGACATGATCAGGCCTAAGCTTTAGGAAAATCATTTTGGTAGCTGAATGGAGAGTGAACTGGATTGTGGAGGGGAGACTAGAAGCAGGCAGATCCACCAGTGGGTTATTGCAATAGCCCAGGTGTAAAGAAATGAGGGCCTGTACCAGGGTGGTGGTAGTGTCAGAGAAGAGAAGAGGATATGTTGGGAGATGTTGCAAAGTCAAAGTCAATAGGAATTAGCAACAGATTGACTGTGGGGGTTGAGAGCTAGTGAGGAGTGCATGATGATTTTGAGCCTGAGGGACTAGAGGGATACTATTGCCCTCTATAGTAATAAAAGTGGTAGGAAGAGGAGAGGATTTAAGAGGAAAGCTAATGAGTTCCATTATAAATCTGTTGAGATTTAGATGTCTACAGGATATGCTGTTGGATATGTCTGAAAGGCAGTTGGAAATGCAAGCTTGGAGGCCAGCAGAGTGAGACAGGATAGGTAGATTTGAGTACCATTCATATAAATATGGTAAGTAAATTCATGGGATCTGATGAGATCATTAAGTAAAATAGTATAGAAGAAGAAGAGTGCCCAGGGCAAAACTCATAGGGATTGAGAAAAGGCCATCAGATTTGGCAAGTAAGAGATCACTGATAACTTTAAAGAGAGAAGTTTTGGAGAACAAAATCAGAAGCCAGAATATAAGGGGTTAAGAAGAGAGTGAGAAGAGTGAAAGGGAAGGCACCTATTTCAGAAGGCCTTTTTGAGTAGTTTAGCTTCAAAGAGAAGAAAAGATATAAGATGACCTTTAGTGAGGATGGAAGGATTAAGAAAGATGTTTTTGTTTTTATTTTTTTTCAGAATGGGGGAGATATGTACACATTTGTAAGTTATAGGGAATGAATCAGTAGATAGGGGGAGAATGAAAGTAAATAATAGAATGGGGTTAATAGAGGAGATATAGTCAGACCTACATATTAGGAAGAACAATTTGACCAATGAGTGGAAGATTGACTAGGGTGGAGAGAAACTCGGAGTAAGGAAAACAAATAATAGGCTATAGCAGTAGTCTAAGCATTGGAGGAGGAACCAAGATAGTAGAGTAAAGGAAAAAAAAAACTAGTCTGAGCTCTTCCCAAAACCCCTTCAAATATCTTTAAAAATGACTCTAATCAAATTATAGAGTAGCAGAACCCACAAAAAGATAGAGGAAAACAAATGTCTAGCCCAAGACAACTTGGAAGGTTGGCAGGAAAGGTGTGGTGAACCAGGATGAGAGAGGGGCACAGGACCCAGCAAAGCCAGAGTAGGCCTCAGGGTAACTGAAACACTCACAGCAGTGGCAGTTTCCAGACCTCACAGCCCACAGATGCCAAAGAAAAATTAGGAGGTCAGCAGGAAAGGTCTGTGGCACCTGGGTGAGAGTGGAGCCCAGTCCCACACAGGCTGTGCCAGCACAGCCCCAGCCCCAGCAAACCAGGAGCAGGCCTTTGGAATAACTGAATCAACAGAGGTAGGGGAAACAGCAGTGGGAGCAACTACTTCTGGAGCTCTCAGCCCACAGATGGTAAGTGGGTGGAACAACTTATCAGAAGGAGAGTATAGAGGTCCTTTTGCTAGCACTAAGGCAGGACTCTGTTGCTTTTCCCATACTCAGATCCAGGTCCTGAGTGGCAGTCCTGTGGTGAAAAGGAGCACTAGCACAGCAGAGATTGCAGCCCAGTGGAGAAGAGACCCTTCTCACAGTTCCAAGGCAGAAAAGAGTGCTTGTGGTCACTCACAAACTAGAAGACAGGACAGGAGAGGAATAAATTCCTCTCCTTAGATCTCTAGAAACATTTCTGAAAACAGCTGCACAAAACCCCCGAAGCTTGGGACAGGGTGCCCTCCACCCTGGAAGCAGAGCCCTACTTTAATAAAGACTTAAACATCAACTAATAAGCTGTGAAAATGAGCAAATTATGGGAACACAAAAACAGAAACCTCTGACTATAGATAGTTGCTATGGTCACAAGGAAAATCAAAACACACAGAAGAAAACAACAATGTCAAAGCTCCTACATCCAAAGCCTCCAAAAAAAATTGAATTAGTCGCAGGCCATGGAAGAGTTCAAAAAAGATTTTGAAAATCAAGTAAGAGAAGTAGAGGAAAATTTGGGAAGAGAAATGAGAGTGATGTCAGAAAACCATGAAAAATGATTCAACAGCTTGGTATTAAGGAAAACTGACCTGATATTCTAGAACCAAAGAGTAAAATAGAAATTGAAAGAATCCACCAATCTCCTTCCGGAGAGAGATCCCAAAATGAAAACTGCCAGGAATATTATAGCCAAATTCCAGAGTTCCCAGGTCAAGGAGAAAATATTGCAAGTAGCCAGAAAGAAACAATGCAAGTATGGTGGAATCATAGTCGGGATTACACAAGATTTAGCAGCTTCTACATCAAAGGATCTAGGGCATGGACTATGACATTCTGGAGGGCAAAGGAGCTAGAATTACAATCAAGAATCTCCTACTCAGCACAACTGAGTATAATCCTTCAGGGGAAGAAATGGATATTCAATGAGATAGAGGACTTTCAAGAATTCTTGATGAAAAGACCAGAGCTGAATAGAAAATTTTACTTTCAAATATAAGCCTCAAGAGAAGCACAGAAAGGTAAACAGGAAAGGAAAATCATAAGGGTCTTAATAAGTTTAAACTGTTTACATTCCTACATGGGAAGATTATATTCATAACTCTTAAGTATTTTCTTATTATTAGAGTAGTTAGAAGGAGCATATACAGACAGTGAGTTTAATATGAAAGTGTGAGTTGAATATGAAGGAATGATATCTAAAAATAAAATTAAGGGGTGAGAGAAGAATGTACTGAAAGAAAGAGAAGAGGAGAAGTAGAATGGGATAAATTATCTCACATAAAAGAGGCAAGAAAGCTTTTGCAACAAAAGGAAAGAGGGGGAGATGAGGAGATGTGAGTAAACCTTACTCTCATTCAAATTGGCTCAAAGAGGGAATAGCATACACACACAATTGGGTATAGAAATCTAGCTTACCTTACAGCAAAGTAGGAATGGAAGGGGATAGGAGAAGGGCAGGGGAGGGAGTGACAGAAGGGAGGGCAGATTGGGGGAGGAGGTAGTCAGAAGCAAAACACTTTTGAGGGGGGACAACACGAAAGGAGAGAGAGAATACAATAAATGGGCATAGAATGGAGGGAAATGGGGTTAGTAATCATAACTGAAAAAAAATTTGAAGCAAATTTCTCTGATAAAGGCCTCATTTCTCAAACATGTAGAGGACTGAGTCAAATTTATAAAAATAAGAGCCATTCCCCAACTGACAAATGATCAAAGATATGGTCAGTTTTCAAATGAAGTAATTGAAGCTATCTATGGCCATATTAAAAATACTCTAAATCACTATTGACTGGAAAAATGCAAATTAAAACAATTCTGAAGTACTACCTCATACCTATTAGATTGACTAATAGGACAGAAAAGATAAATGACAAATGTTGGAAGGAACATGGTAAAAATGAGACTCTAATGAACTGTTGGCAGAGTTGTGAATTGATTCCAGCACTCCGTAGAACAAGTTAGAACTATGCCCAAAGGGCTACAAAACCACACATATCCTTTGACCTAGCAATACAACTACTAGGTCTGTATCCCAAAACCATTTTTTAAAAAAGGGACAAGGACCTACATGTACAAAAATTTTCATAGTAGTTTTTTTCTGGGGGCAAAGAATTAGAAGTTGAGAAGATGCCCATCAATTGAGGAATGACTGAACAAGTCATGGTATGTGATTATGATGGAATACTATTGTACTATAAGAAATGATTAGCAGGATGCTCTCAGAAAAACCTGGAAAGATTTACATGAACTGATGCAAAGTGAAATATACTGTATACAAAGTAACAGAAATATTGTAAGATGATCAGCCATGAATGACTTAGCTATTCTCAGCAATACAATGATCCAAGACAACTCTGAAGGATTTATGATGAAAAATGCTATCCATTTCCAGAGAAAGAACTGATGTTCTGAATACAGGTTGAAACATACTTTATTTATAGATTGAATCATACTTTTTAAAACTTTATTTTATTTACTTTCTTTTTCTTGAGTTTTTTTTTCCTTGTCTATGTTTTTTTCATAACACAATTATCAATATATTTTGCATGACTACACATGTATAACCTGTTTAGAATTGCTTGCTTTCTCAATGGCAGGGTGGGGAGAGAGGAAAGGAGAGAAGTTGGAACTCAAAATTTTAAAAACAAATGTTAAAAATTGTTTTTACATGTAACTGGGGAGAATAAAATACTGAATAAAAGTTTTAAAATAGTCCAAGCATGAAGTGATGAGGGTCTATACCAGGGTGGTCACAGTATAAGAGGAAATAAAAGGGTATACAGAAAGTACGCTATGAATGTAAATTGGCAGTACCTGGCAACAGATTTCATGTGAGAGATAATATAGTGTGAGGAGTCAGGAATGACACCCAGGTTTTGAGCCTAGATGACTACAATAATAGCAGTGCCCTTGACAGTAGCATGGAAACTTGAAAAAGGAGACAGTTTTTAGGGAAAGATAATGAGTTAATTTTGCAAATAATGTGTTTAATATGATTATGGGATATCTAGTTCAGTATGTCCAATAGGCAGTTGGAGATGTAAATATGGAAGTTAACAGATCTACTGGATAAAAAGTCCTGAAAATCCTGACACTGAGATAATATTTGAATCCATGGGAGCTCTTGAGATGACCAAACAACATAGTATATATAGAGGGAAAAAAAGAGTTTAAGACAGATATTTTTGGCATACAATATTTTGGCAGATATTCATGGCAGATATTTTTGCTAGAGTTAGTTCATACCAGCTCATGAGAACTGATTGTTAAATTTTTAGTATGAACATTTCCTCCATCAAAATTGTCAAATGCTATAAATCATGATTGATATATTGTTTTGTTCATTTTCTTGACTTAAAAAAGTGATGGAGAAAATGTTAGTAATGCAGATTAAACTTAAAAGTGTGTCATGTATACTTTTATGTAAAACCAATTATTAAGCATTTACCAGTTCACCACTGCTTTGTAGATATGTGTGGTTACTAAGCACAGCCTGGATGAAGATCCATCAAAGACTATTTAAAAGGAGTGATCAGACAGTGAGGAGAACTAGGAGAGAAGAGTATGGTGAAAACCTGGAGAGAAGAGCATAACAAGGAAAAGGTGGTGATCAGCAGCTTCAAAGCAACAGAAAAGTCAAAAAGGATGATGGCTAAGAAAAGGCCATTAAAGTTGACAATTATGATATCATCTGGCAAATTTGGAGAGAACAGTTTGAATGATGAGGTAGGAAGCCAGACTGTAAAGACTTAAGAAAAGAAAAAGAGGAAAGGAATGAAGACATTTCTTGGAGACAGACTTCTCGAGTTTAGCCACAAATGGAAGGAGAGAAGGTAGACAGGGAATAGAAAGATTAAATGAGGATTTTCTAAGGATAAGAGTCATAATAATGTTTATAGGCAGTAGATAAACATTCAAGAGTCTGGGTGAGGACTGAAGGTAAAGGAGAGAGTGAAATTATGTAGGTGACTATTTATTAGAAAATGTGGGATAGAATGGGATCGTTTGCACATGCTTTGGTAAGAAGGGCCACTTTCATGTAAGACAGGTGTGAAGGAGGTTGTGGCAGAAAGTGTCTGAATGATGTGATATGAAAAAGAGGGGGAAAGAGGGTGCTTTTGAGAAATGCCCTCAACTTTTCTCCATGAAATTTGAGTCAAAGTTCTCAGATGAGAGGGTGGGGATGTAGAGCCATTGGAGGTGTGAGGAGACATAGACAAGTTGAGAGAGCAGCAGCTGCAAGTGGAATCATGAGTCAATTAGAGAAGTGTACCAAGATTGCCATGTTACTATTTGAGATTGTGTAACATAAATTTGTAGTGGACCCAATCAGTTTTTATGATTTTCTCCATCTTCATTTGGCAGCATATGAATAAGAGTAAAAGTAGCAGATGATGTGAGCAATGCAAAGCTGAGAAAAACCAGTGATAGGATAAAGGGGCAGGGGATTCAGGAAAACAGGACAGGGTAAAGTTGAATTGGTACCCCATGGAATAAAGATAGGGGAGGATGGAAATGACAGCCAATGCAGGTCTGATAGCCTAAGAATGGACTGAGGGTTTGGAGGTTTGGAGGTCACAGTAAACTCTTATACTCTGAATACAGAGGTCAACTTTCATATGAATTCATGGACAAAGTTATTAACTCTTTTGAATAATCACTCTATTGACTTTTGCTAAGGATCATGCCTTAATATTGTTTGACCTGACAATGAAAGAGAAATATTTTGATGGTAAAGAAATCTTAGGAAGTCAAAAACAGTATAAAATATTCCTTATCTACCAATATATTCATAACCACATATTTTCCTGGTAGTAAAGTAAAGGGAAATAATATTGATGCCTATCAATTGAGGAATGGTTAAATAAATTGTGGTACATGAATGTAATAGCAAGTTATTGCCCCCCAATAAAATAATAGATTTATATGGAAGTATTTGTATGAAATGAGGCAGAGTGAGTTAATCAGAATGAGTAAAACAATATAAACAATTACTAAAACAACATAAATAGATCATTAAACAGAAGGAAATGGGATGCCATAATTATGATGACCAATTTTAGTCCAAGAGAAGAGTTGAAAAATGCATTTCTCTCTTTGCAGATGTGAGGTACTATAGATGTTGAGTATTGCATATACTCTCAGATAGTTTATAACTTGGTTTTATTTGTGTCTTTTTCCCTTTTTCTTGTACAAGTTATGTTTCCCTGGTTAAGGCAATATGGAAGGATATATTCATAAATGAAGGTTATGAACAAATAAAAGATACAAGGAAAAATATTAAAAAAGAAATTTTCTCAAGAGATTTTCACCAAACATTGTTCTTCTTGCCTATGCAATCTATTGTGATTTCATTATTTTGCCATCTACCTCTAAACTACTATGAAGATCTTTACTTGCTTCAAAAATTGTGATCATACTCATCTTAACCAAGTTGAAGTCATTTTGATGTGCTTTGTTGTTGTTCTGTAGCAATAGTGCCTGGAACTACTGATAACACATACATCCATTCTAAGTGGAAGTAAGAAAATAAAGCTTCCAGTCCTCCCCTCATCAAACCATCTAGCCAATCACAATACTAGAACCCTGAGAATCTGAAAAGTACAATGTTCCTGGATGTGCATCAGAGAACGGACATTTTGTGCATAAAAAGGGAAGTCTGGAAAACCATATCGGGTGCTACCATCCCATCCATAGTGCTGTAATCTCCTGTCATTCATCTGGGACCTACCACCATCCACAAACTGTTCTGAAAACTCACTCCAAGAACTAGAGAAAATATAGAAACAATACAGTTAATGGAGAATAACACAAAAACATATACTGACTAGAAGAACAGTGTCATCACTGCTTAAGATCAGAAGATCCTGAACTTGGTGAAAAATGCTAAAGATATGAAATGTGTGTATATGTATCTGTGTGTGGGTAGGTGGGTGGGTGGGTGCTTCTTTTAGTTATATTGTGGAAAAGAAGAAAATCATAGAGGGGGCAGGATTATACTCAGATGGAAGAGATGATGAGAATAAGAAAATTAGAAAAAAGTAAGTTACCCAACTCATTTTATTTGTTTTCTTGGCCAACAAGTATGAATTTTACACTGAAAAAGTATTAATAGTGATTTTATACTGAAGATAAATAAGAAGATTGTAAGAAAGCTATCTAAACTACATCTAAGGGTACTGAGAGGCCAGTGGTCAAATAGGGTTATGAAGTTGTCATCAGTGATCTTTGAAAGATAATGAAGAATGGAAGAAGTGTGACAGAATCTGAGACAGAATCTGTATTCTCAGTTTTCACAAAAAAGTAAAAAATAGAGTCTTCAAACTATAGGTCATTGGGTTTGTCGATGATTCCTGGCAACATTCTAGAGCCTGTTGTTAAAAGTATGGTTAGTGAACATCTGAAAAAAGAAGTAATTATCACAAGTGCCAGGGCTTCATCAAGAATATATTATAGTATTATTAACTCATTTCTTTGCTGTCAGGATTGCTAGGTTGACAGATCAGAAAACTGCTGGAATATTGTTTACCTGTATTTTAGGAGGGTATTCAACAAAGTTTCACATGTAATTTTGTGGAATATATGAAAAGATGAGAGCTAAATACTAGCCTAATTATGGTATTTCCAAACTGATTGAAAGGCTAGCCCTAAAGAATAGGTATTAATGATCTGAAGTCAACCTGAGGACAGGTGATTTAGGGATCTGTGCTTGGCCCACTTTATTTTTTTTAACTAATGTCTTAGCTAAAGGCCTAACTGCACTGCTTCTTTTTTTCCTATCACATTTAAGCCTGGTACCATGCACTCATTGCTTCAGTCCTCTGCTAGCTCCACTCTGGACTCTCTCAACTTCTCTTCCAAACCCAGAAAGGTTTCTCACCTTGGGAGATCCTTCTCTCTGATATCCAATTGGTGAGCTCTTCCTAAAACCTCCATTTTGGGAGTGTGCCCACACCAGCCATGCTCACTCCAAACTTCATTCAGCTTATGATTCCTCAGACTACTTCTTGGCTTTGCCTTCACTATTTGGATATTTCTCCATCTTCCCTCTTAGATTTTCAGTCCCCTTTTATACATCATTTTTCCACCATTATACTCCAAGCTATTTGGGGAAAAGATTCTATTTTTTTTTTGCTTATATTTGTATATGCTACATTTATCACAAAACCTAGTGCTTATTAAAATCTTAGTAAATGCTTCTTGACTTGACTTGGCTTCACTCCCTAGTCATCTTCTAACTGGAAGCCTTGCTGCTGAACTCTTTTACTGCTCCTCACTCTCAGTCTCTCCACATCCTTTCCACTTCTTGACTGATAATAAAATCAGCTCTGACATTGCTCTAGGAAAGTACGAATCAGTCTACACCTTTGTGGCTTTACTGTTTGTATAAACATCCAAACTTAAAAATTTCTCTCTGGTGACTATTCCTCTATTGTTTCCCCATTAAAATGTAAACCAGGAACTCATCTTGGCTTTTGTATTTCTATATCCAGACTTGGTATAATTCTCTGTACATAGTAAGCACTACATACATTTTTTCAGAATTAATTAGGTAATTCTTTCATTATGACTATGTGGTGGCATCTAAAATAGATAATTCTCAGAGTTTGACCATGGAATTGAGAAGAAATGTCTTTTCAAAATGTAGACAGGTTGTTGATTTCATTATGTATCTATTTTACTCTCACTGGACAACTCCTTTTCCTACTCATAAGAATTCTTGCAGACCTCTCCCCTTTAAAATTTGAGTTCAGTGAAGGCAAGAGATATTTAATTTTCATGCTTATAGTCACAAGGATTTGACCACATAGTAGGTTTTTAATACAATCTTGTTAATTTGAATTAAACCAATAAAGTTAGCCAATTCAATCAAAATTGATGGTCTCTTCTGTTGCAGAGTCTGAGGTCAATAAATCCCATGAATTTGGAAGTTCAGAGCTGCAACAAGGCTAAATATGATCCATTGTCTTTCCTAAGTTTATCACCAATCTGGACCCCAATCAAGGGTCAGGGGAGGGAACCACCAGGCTGCCTAAAGAGGAAGTAAATGGGCCTAGGATGGAAACAGAGTAGATTAAATGTTCTGTGTCATGAACAGCTGTGTTGGGCCTGTGGGGGGCTGCTATACTTCCAACCTAGAAGAGATAGGTAGACCCAGCCTCAAAACAAACAAACAAGTTTGATGGCCCTAATGATAATACCAATTAACTATGCCCGAATATATCAACTTGCAATTAGTTGTTGGTAGGCTTTATATTTGCATGTACAGGGACAACAATAATAATGTTTTATTCCCATATTATATAATTTTCAAATCATTTTAACATGTATTTCATCAGTTATTCCTCAAAATGGTCTTGTGATTTATGGTAAGGTAGTTTTTCCCCCTATTTGACAGAAAAGGAAACTGAGGCCCATCAAGCTTAATTAACTGGGGATGGAAGGAAAGGAAATATTTTTAAGCACCTACTATATGCCAGGCACTGTGCCAAGCAGTTTATTAATATTATCTCATCTGATCTAGCATAAGCTCACATAATAAGGTAGCGGCAGAATTAGGCTCAGAATTCAATTCAATAAAAATTTATTAAGTGCCTACTATTTGCCAGACTTAAAACCCACTTTCTTTTTTTTAATTCATTGTTGTTATGACCTTAAATATCAAGCAAAATAATTTCAATATGCAAACAAGATAATATAAGAAACTATGTATATATACATATATAATATGAGGAAGAATATAAGAAAAAGTATAAAAAGTGAACTGTTATATATGGTTTTTTAATATATAACTTAAAAATACATAAAATCTAATTTTCCTTATTCTTTTCTAGACCACTTTTCCTTCCAAAGTTCAGGTTTCTCCTGCTATCACTTGTTAGACTATGGCAAAATATTCTCCCTGGGGTCATCCAACCCTGAGGAGGCAGGAGCATTATTTGGTCCCAACAAGCATCTGAGACACCTGATTAATTTATTATTTTCCATTCCAGTCACTTTCCCAGGTAGCATCTGCCAAAGAACAGCAGGACAGAGTTCCAAAAGATAAACATCAGCATTTATATGCTTTTCTTTGTAAAAAGAGAGAAATAGAAGAGTTATGCTAATGGGGAGTGTCTGCTTTCACACAATAACTTTATCTTGATTACAAATTCCCATTAAAGCAATGAAGGACAATATCTCAGAGAATAAGAACCCCGCCCCCCTTTTGCTGACCTACTCAAAAAGACAGTACGGCAAAATCCCCAAATGCCATAGTGGACCCTTTTGCATTCAACTAATAGTAGCTCTCAATATTTCCAGGATAAGAAGTAGATACTTTATTATTTCTTTTAGAGACACCAAGGGTATGTGTTCAGCAAGGATAGGGTAGGGAGACAGAGAAGGGGAGAAAATTATTCCTTGGGAGGAGAGGACCACAGTGCTCTTGATTGGAAGAGAAACGGATTGTAGTTAGAAGAGCCCCAGCAAAGTATAGTTCCTCTGAAGGCGAATAGCTATAGTTTTTTAGAGAATTATCCTTCCTTAACATGTTGATATAGTTCTCTAGAAAAGGAGCTGCTTTGCTTCTTTAGTGGTTTAATTTCCTCTAATCAGCTTTGATAGAGCAGCTTATGCACATAGTTACTCCAGGTATTTTTTAAGTGGAGGTTGAATTACTTTTATACTACCACCAAATGTAAAGAAAAAATAAAATAAAAATTTTGAAAACTTCATTTTTGCCATCATTGTGGTTTCCCACTGCCTGTTTGGAATGGAAAATTCTCATTTTAATCCTGTTTAAACCACATTTGCAAATGTGCACTAAAATATAGATTTTAAACACTTAGGAGGAATTGGAAGATGCTGTTGAGCAGAGCAAAGTAGTATTCATTATCTTACCAAAAGAAAAGAACTTTGGAAGGGGAAAAACATCCTCAAATGGCAAGACTTTGAAGAATCTACTAGTTATTTTTTCCACTCCAATGATTTTAGATGTTCCCACCAAACTGAAGCACCATTTTCTGAACAATAATGTAATACATTTTTGACATCACAAAAGAATGCTTTTAAGGCAAAAAAAATGCATTTCCCTTATGTAATCAAAAACAAAAACTCTATAAATTATAATTCAACGAACAGTCCAATTCCTCTATTGGACATATTGGAGCGGTATGTGCTGATTAAGCTCTTAGTCATTTATGTTAAGTGTCTAATGAAAGCTTTTTGAATCTGGTTTAACCCATATTAAATGCCATAGTGGTGGCCCTCGAATTAAAAGAGAAGAAGAAAATTAATCCTGCTCTTTGTTCCCTTTACACATTTTAATAAATTATGCTGAATCTTCCTAATGCATTTATGTCTCAAACAAAATGCCAAATGGTTTGATCCTTTCAACAAAAAGACAAGGAACAAATTTGCACATTAAAATGTAAAGCGATTCAACAATTCAAGCACAATGTTTTCCAGAAGATGATGTGTTTTCTATGTTTCCTAATAACTCTGCATAGTGATTTCTGCTTTATATGTAAGTAGGCTTTTCTGAAAGTTTGCAAAGTTGTCCCCCATCTCTCCCTTTGTCATCTTCCCCAGTACTGTGAAAGTCTGAGGAGTATCTTGCACATTCACACTTTAATAGATTCAGTTGCTTTAACATAATGATTTGCAAGGTGATAGGGCATTTGCTAGGAAAAGTAAGGATCTTGTGATTCAACCGACATCCATTGCTATGGAGCCCTTTTACTTAAGGAAAAGGGGGAGGAGGAGAGGAAAGGCTATAGAATTTCATTAGAAAAACCCCAGGGAAGAGTCAGGCTTTCTATCAGGAAAAGAAGACAGTCCTGGTAGGGTTGACAAGTGACAGGAGCTAAGCCAGCTTCACATTGGGATGGTACACAGAGCACTCATAACCACATCCTGGATCACAGCAGCCCAACTCAAAAGTATTTTCCTCCTAATTCTTTTAGGAGTAAGACAGTGCATGTTATCCTTGGTGTTCATGTTAATGATAGAACTTTATCTTATCAAAGAAAGATTTTGAATTATTCCCATTGTACATACAGATTCAACTAAACAGTTGAAACAGTCCCTGTGGGCTTCAGTTCCCATTGCTGAATTTGCCACTGACTCTAAGAAATCTTTCTTAATTGACAGCTGTATAGTACGTAGGAAGCTAATGGGTCACAGAGTAAAGTGTCATCTACAAGCTGTTCCACAGTAGAAAGGAAAGATTAGCAGGGGTGGGGAGCCGATGGCTTTAAGGCCACATGGGGCCTTTTAGGTACTTGGGTGCAGCTTTTTGACTAAGTCCATCTTTTATAGAACAAATACTTCTATTAATGGGATTTGTTCTGTGAAGTTTGGATTAAATCAAAAGGCCACACTTGAGGACCTAGAGGGCCACATGTGACCTCAAGGCCACAGATTCCCCACCTTGGGTTAGAGGATACTATGGCCCGGGAGAAAACTAGAAATCTAGAATACTAGCAATCTAGAAAACTAGCAATCAGGAGGCCTAGTCAGGGGCTTTTGCCAGGTCAAGAATAAGTCCTATGACCATGGACAGATTGGACTTTCTGGGCTTCACTTTCCTCACCTATAAAGCTTAATGACCTTCAAGCTACCTTCCTTTGCTTTTTCACAACAACTTTGACAGGTAGATTTTTCAAGTTCCCTAGTATTAGTGGTATTTTATGAGTTGCTGAAGTGAAGGTCACAGACATTGAAACAAAGGTTGGATCCAAGACTCAGACCTAAATCTTGTGACTCCAAGTGTTTTTCCACTATATGATGTTATGCCTAAATGTTAGAAGACATTCCTAACCTGGAGATTGATGACAAAGAATATAACTGTTACATTCGAAAAAAACACTCCTCATCAGGAACAGAATCCTAGACCATGGGTATGATTCAATGCTATTGTTGAGTTATATGTGCTTTTTAAAGCCTTGATCCTATGGATTTGGTAAAAGTGTTTTTAAAGAGATGTGAGCTGCCCCATCAAGAAGGATCTGAGAAACTGGGAAAGCATAAGCTACATGGACTATCCATCTGATAGCAGAAAAAAGCTTTTCTTAATCATCATCATCATCATCCCCAAATACTCATAATCTCCAAGTTCTAGTGAATGACAAGCTATCAAAATATATAGCCCCAGTATAATAAATTAAAATATGAGGAAGTAAGTTAAGATAGATATCATGCCTATCTTTCTGCTACCAGAGTTGTCCTAAAGATGATTTTAGTTAGTTTATAGATGAACTTATATATTCTCAATTACAAAAGAAAAATAATTTTACCCACCTGCTCAATATTTCACAGAACATACATAAAATAATAGCAGAGTAGTTACTAGTCTTTAGGCTCTTTCTGTCAGAATCCCAACAAAAATGATGAGAAGAATGTGATAAGTGATAAACAACATTATTTTATATAATTTTATAGTAAAAAGTATTTTACTTATATCATTTTACTTAATGTGTTCTAAACATGATCTTGTGGGTAGATAGTTTAATATTATTATTCTGATTATAATAAGAAAGCTAAGGCTCCAAGAGATTAAGGAATTTGTCCAAAGATATAACTAATAAATGCTAGGGATAGGATTTGCACTCTAACCTTCTTATCACTTGACTTACTTGGAAATTTAGATATCAAGTTTTAGGTTTTACAAGGAAATAGCCCTAAAACACTGGGGTGTGTTTGGGGTTGTGGCAGCTAGGAAATAAAGAAGATATCTCAGAAAAATCATCACTAATATAAAGAACTGAGTCATGATAATAACAATATTAAGTGGTTGGTTATTTCTAGAAACCTCCCTGTGCTGCCAGCCTCACCTTGCTACACTAATACCAAGCCTTTCAAGATAGCCTATGATTATATTATCACAGAAATCCTAATTAACTAGCACCTACTAAAGTATTAAGGAGTTTTCTGCAAATATTTGAAAAAGGATTATTGAAGAAGAAAGTGGTTAACACAAAAGAGTCCATATTTAATGGTAAAACATTAAGTCCCATAGCTGACCAGTGTTGGACCCAGTTTTGTCTACTAATGGCTTTTTGAGCAATCCTCAAAAAAAATCACAAGGGACAGCTAGGTGGTGCAGTGGATAAAGCACTGGCCCTGGAGTCATGAGGACCTGAGTTCAAATCCAGTCTCAGACACATAACACTTACTAGTTGTGTGATCCTGGGCAAGTCACTTAACCCCAATTGCCTCACCAAAAAAAAAAAAATCATGAAAACAAGCATGTACTTGGTAGATCTTTGTACAAGACCAGCCCTAGTCTTATGGGCCAACTATTCCTTAGATTCTTTAATACTTTTGACTTTTGAAGATTAGTTACTCTTTGAAATAACATAATTTCCTTATTTCTCAATAACCTTTAATTTCACGCAATAATTTCTCCTCTAAGCTGAAATACAATTACCACCATGATTCAATAGAAGCCTCTGATTAGATGATCTCTTCAGTTAGATGAAGAGAAAGACCCATGAAGTGAGGTCAATGACTTATTGACTCAAGGATATCAAGAAGATTAACATGGGTGATATCACCGGGAGTCCTTTGCAAAGTGATTAAAATTCTATCCCCTTGGAACCTGAATAACAAAGGAATCTATAGTCTCACTTTCCTAGGGTTGTGTCCTGTTACATAACTCTAGTATCCTTAAGGTTTAAACTGCCTCTGGTTCTAGCTAAAACTGGCTGCTGCTACCTCCCAGTAATCTTGCTAATGTGGAAGAGTTATTATTCTACCTTCATTATCCTGAATATACTTTCCTGGATAATTTTCAAAAACACTTTACTGTCACCACCAACTTTTACTACAGTCTATGCTCCCTGACTCCATCACCCCACCAGTGACATAGCAGCTGACACTACAAACCCTTTATCTGAAAACTTTACATAAACATAGTCCCAGTGGCTCTGGCTTTCAATCAGAGAATGCAATCCACTTGAGGTATATGAGGTATTTAAGGAGGGTGCTCAGCCACCTTTGGTATCTACCTGCCTCCCAAGTCTTACTTATGGCTCCAAGAAGCTGTAGCATGTGAAAAGACCACACACTGGCAAAATCATCTTGGCAGGTAGGCTAAACCAGATTGAGGGTAATCAATGGGTCTCAAATACATTGGTGAGTTGTAGGGGGTAATCTATCCCAAGCATGTGAAGACTTCCCCAGTCAAATAGGTGGATGTGAATAGTTTGTTCAAATGAGCCATGGAGGTGGTGCAACAGGGGCTGTGGAGTGCTTAAAGCATGGTCACACAATGAAAACAACTTCCAATGGCATACTCAGCCATTACCAATCATCTTGACTTTTGTCTTGACACTGGACTCCAATGACTTTGGAAGAGAGAGTAATGTTGAGGACTTTGTGCAAGTCTGCCTCACTTAAATCCAATTTATGTAAAAGTCAAAAGACATTACCCATACCAATTTACTATTTCACTATTGAACTATTCAATGATCTTACTATTTTATTATTTTACTATTCAACTATCTTATTATGTTACTATTTTACTATATTACCTACCCCAAAGTCCTCTGGCAATGAAGCAGCAGGTGTGGATACACTGGGAGCTGTACTCACAATCCAGCACACAGGTGGCCAAGACTATAGAGTCATCTTCTCACTGAACTGAAGCAGCAGTGAGATTTGACAGCCCCCTTGGTGTCTGAGCAGTTTTTCTTTTTGTTTTGTTTTGGTTTTTTTTGTTTGTTTGTGTTTTGGTTTGTTTTGTTTTGTTTTGTTTTTTGTTTGTTTGTTTTTTAGGGACTGCACTGCTCATTTTCTTGCATGAGGAAGGGGCTAGAAGAAAATGTCCTAAAAATTGCTTCACCTAACCCAGACCTACTTACCACAGCAGGGAGGGACCCTTTCCTGAAGTCAAAACAAAACAAACTCCACTCACCAATGGTACATGAAATGTATGCATACTCATGGACAACAAGAAATCCAGCAGACCTAAAAGATGAACAGCTCTTGTTTCGGGAGAACTCAGCAGGTATCACATCCAAATAGCAGCCCTTTATGAAACAAGGCTGACAAATGAAGTCCACCTTACCAAAGCCAGAACTAGATACATATTTTTTTTCTAGAGATACCACAGTGATGAGGAGTGCTGTAAATCTGGGATAGGTTTCATAATCAAATATAATCTAGTCAACAAACTTGAATGACAAGCCCTTGGTAATGGATTGCCAACTGCAAAAAAGTGCTTCACCTCAACATCAGTGTGTATGTTCCCACCATGATGAACTCTGACGAGGTCAAAGAAACATTTTATGAAGACCTGGAGACCCCCATCATCAATGTGCTAAAAGAGGACAAGCTTGTAATTCTGGGTGACCTTAATGCCAGAGCTGGCACAGACTATCAGACATGGCAGGGAGCTCTTGATTTGGAAACAGCAAAACCAATGGCCACTTACTACTGAAGACTTGTACTTCTCATGTTGTCTTATCATCAACACTTTTCCTTTTACTTAAGTGCAATGAACACACTCTCACAGCAAATATTGGCATTTAATAGACTATGTCATTGTAAGGAGAAGAGGCAGACAGGATTTGAGAATGACAAAGGTGATGTATGGAACACAGTGCTGGACCAATCATAGACTTATCCTTTCCAAGGTAAATATTTGTTTTCAACAAAAGTGGTTGCCCCAAGGCAAGACAACTTTTAGAAGACTCAACTTTAATAGATTAGAGTACTTCTCCATGTGTGAACAATTTGTTGATGAACTAGAGGGAAAGCTAAGCCAATACATCCACAACAATAGAGGGGAAAAGGAGTGGGAAATATTTAAAGATTTGGTATACAGCACCACATTTACTCATCTGGGTCAGAACATTCACAAACATTGAGAATGATTTCACAAAAATGATGGGGAAATTCAGAAGCTGATAAATGGAAAATGGGAGCTCCACAAGGTCTGCCAGCAGAATATTTCCTCTGTTTCTAAGAAGTTGTTAACTCCATCAAAAATGAAGGGCAAATGAACCTTAGGGAGATGCAGGAATCTTGACTCAGTAAGAAGGTAGATCAGATTCAGTTTTACACTGAGAGTAACAGTCCAAAGTGCTTCTATAATACTCTGAAGAATATTTATGGGCCAAAGGCCTTTGGTGCATCTCAACTACTCAGTGCTGATGGAGCCACATTGATTAGTGACAAAAACATGATCTTGGAGAGATGGGTTGAACATTTCTGTAGTGTTCTCAATAGAGTGTCATCAATCAATGCAGAAGTCAATCAAGCGGAAGTCAATCCCTCTCTAGCTGAACTTCCAATTAAAGAAGAGGTTTTGAATGCCATTAGGCTCCTCTCTTGTGGCAAAGCACCTGGTGCTGATTCCATTCCAGCAGAGATTTATAAGGCAAGTGCTCCACTGCTCATACAAAAGCTGACAGAAATCCAGGTTACATGGCAAGAGTAGGTTATCTCCCAGGAGAAAAAGGAAATCTCCATTGTCCATCTCTATTAAGGAAGAGTAAGTTGTCCTGTCACAATCACAAGGGAGTCACTCTCTTAGTCATTGCTGGCAAGATTCTTGCCAGAGTCCTTCTTAATCAGCTGAACCTTCACCTGGAAGATGGTCACCTAGCTGAGAGGCAGTGTGGCTTTGGAAAGGGCCAAAGAATAGTCAACATGATGTATACTGCCTGAAAAGCCCAGGAGAAATGCCAAGAACAGAGCAGAGGTCTGTAAACATAGGTCTGTCAATATAACCAAGGCTTTTGATACTGTCAGTCATGAGGGCTTGTCAAAGGTCATAGTGAAATTGGTTGGCAAGAGAAATTCATCAGTATTGTACATTAGTTTCATATTTATGTTTGTACTAGTTCTGCATAATAGATAGTGCTCTTGTGTTTTCTGAGTCACCAGTGGAGTGAAGCAGAGCTGTGTGATTATTAGCATGCTTTTGAGCATGATGTTTTCAGCAATGCTGTCAGACACCTTCAATAAAGACGAAAACAGCATCAACATTAAATGTAAATTATTTAACTTGAAAAGGCTGTAAGCCAAGACTAAAACGGAGGGAGAATTGGTGTGCAACATTTTGTTGGCAGATGATTGTGCAATCAATTTAGCCTTTGAGTCTGAAATGCAACAAAGTGTGGATCGATTCTCTGCCACTTCTTATTTTGGCCTAACAACACCAAAGAAACAAAGATTCTTTAGTTAGCGCTGCACCATCCACATGTGGGACCATTGGTTACACCAAATGGAGAAATTTTGAATGCTGTGATTAAGTTCACTTGCAGTAGGTTTTTGGCCTAGATAATCTTTGTTTGAATTGTCCTAAGTTTTTGTTCCTGACTGTTTGGCATTTTATTTGACAGGACTCTTAAATGATACTATTCTCCCATTTCTGAAACATTCTTAGTGTGGATCTGAGCTTGGGTTGCCATGGGTATATACCTCAGAAATGGTTTGTTTGTTTCTTTCTTTAAATGGTTAAATAAATTCATTGTTGAGAGATCACAAAGACTTCTTCAAGAAAACCAGGATGTTTTGTAGGTACACAAAAAGATATGGAGAAAACCCAGGCTTCAGTATATTCATTGGTGTCAGTTGGAAATAGTGAACTAATAGAGATTAACAATCCATGTACTTGGCACAGTATATTGCTCTCATATTATCATGAATTATGTGGAAAGGTAAAGATCTTCAGTGAACATGAATTCTCCATTAGGTTTTACAGAGAATATAAGGATCCTTCATAGAACTTTTGTTTGCACACTAGGAATGAAGAATGGATAGCATTTTGCCTGTGAGTTAAGCAAACTCCTCAATAGCATAGTTAGGAAATAGCTTTAAGCATGACTTCTTTATCATAGAATCAACATCACGTTTTCATGCTTTTGCAAACCAAAAAAAAAGATCTATATTTGAATTGTTGCTTCTAAAGAAGGCTTACTGACAGTTGGTATGCTTCAATTAAAATTACAGTCATTATTTGGTGTTGTAGTAAACTAGAATCTTGCTTTCTGCGGCCCTAAATATAAAATATTAGTTACTGTTGAAAACACCCATGCTTCTTGAGTCCATGATAATGTTTTATCCAACAAATGAATTGAAACCCAACTATCCCAATGGCAGTTCTCTAATAAGACTCTCATTTTATAACTCATCGCTAAAAAAAAAGCTTACTTTATTTCTAATAACAAGCATTTTAATAGCACTTTGAGGTTTTCAAAACATTTTACGTGTGTTAACTCATTAGATCCTCACAACGACTTTTTGAAGTAGGCATTACTCACCATTTTAAAGATGATAAAATCTAGACTGAGAAGTTAAGTCCATTTTTCAGGATCACAATGCTGGTAAGTTTCAAAGGCAGAATTCAAACTCTAGTTTTCTTGATCTTAAGTCTATTACTCTACCTAATACATATCCAGTTGCCTTTAAATATGAGTTACCATCATTGTGCTCATATCCAAGAAAGAAAAAAAAATCTTATCTGTATGATTCCTATTCCCTGTCATCATAAACTGGCATTTGATGGATTTATAAGATGATTATTAGGATATGTATCTATAACTATATATTTACATGTATGCATATAAACATATATACATATATGTGTGAACATATGTGCATATAGAACATTAAGTATATATGTGTATAGCATTTGTGTTATATATACACTTATGACACTTTTGATATACAACATGTATGCATACATTTATTGTTTTATATAACATATTTTCTACATATGTAATACATATTTTGTTATTGTTCAATCATTTTCAATGATATCCAACTCTTTAGTACCCCATTTGGGATTTTCTTAGCAAAGATACTTGAGCAGTTTGCCATTTCCTTCTCTAGATCATTTTACAGATGAAAAACTGAGACAAACAGACTTAAACGACCTGTCCAAAGTCACACAGGTAGTAAGTATCTGAGGCCAGATTTGAACTCATGAACTCATGAGTCTTCTTGATTCTAAGTTTAGTGCCCTACTTACTCTGCTACCTAGTTGCCCCTATAATATACACACACAGTCACACATATGTATATGTATGTATGTATTTGGGTTATGTACATGCAAAATGAGAGAAAGAGGAACAGAAACAGACACAGAGAGAGAAAGAGGCAAACACACTCTGGTGTAATTGAAAGAGTGCTAAATTTGGAGAGAGAGCAACTGCCCTCTTTTTCCATCTCTACTACTTCCTGCATGGATTGCCTTAGACTTAACCACTTAACCTTCAATTTCCTACACTGTAAACTAAGAGGTTTGGGTTCAATGGCTTATGGAATCCCTTCTACTTCTAAATCTATGATCCTGTGTATGACCAGAAAAGATATGCACATATATGAATTTACCAATATTTCTATAAATATTATTCACACATACACACATACACACATACACACATGAATATGCATATATCAAGACCTGTGACTTCATCAGCATAAGGAACATTCTATGAAGAAATTTCTTCAACCAAAGCAGACCAGTAATTGCTTCATAACTTTTTGACAGGTGATTTGGACAACTTCATTTTTAATGACCAACACAGGGTCAAACAACTGGCACACATTAGAGACAAGACTAGAGGCTATCTACTTTTCCTATCTATCTATCTATCTATCTATCTATCTATCTATCTATCTATCTATCTATCT
>NW_020954569.1:55791913-55795649 GCF_900497805.2 Vombatus ursinus | reverse complement strand
TCTATCTATCTATCTATCTATCTATCTATCTATCTATCTATCTATCTTTCTAGCTTCCTATCTGTGTGTTTGTATCTGCTGTGTGTATATATATATGAATATACATCCATATATGTATGCATATGTATCTGTATATGCATATACATGCAAAGAATAATCCACAATGTCCACTTCTCTGTTTTCTGATCACAAATGTTATCATATATACATACTTTTAAATATATATATGTATATGTATATATATATGTATATGTATGTATATATATAAATATGTAGAAATGTATACTCTCTACATGTGAATACACACATAGATAGGATATGTACAAATCCTATCTGTATATTTTCCACTCCTTGAATTTTTTTCTTCATTGACTATATATTTTACATCTCCGTGAAGCTGTGTTGGTAACAGTGACAATATGAAAATATATACACATTGGTATTCAGATTGAGATTTGCCTAACCAAACAGACACACACAAAAATTATTTGAATACAACTGTATTGACTTCAGAGATAAATCACACCTGGAGGGTAGCATGAATAAACTGAGAGTTTGGGGAGGAGGTAAGAATCTGCTGTATTTGAAAGGTGGATCATCATACCCAGAAGTTAAGTTATAATCATAGGCATAACTTTTCTTAGTGTCTGTCAAGCAAAGAATGACAGAATACCAAATAGGAATCCCAGTAATCGTATAGGACTAGAGAATTTTATCGTTCATGTACTTGCCACGCGTTTGTGTGTGTGTGTATTGTATGTGTGTGTTTAAATGCTGTGCTCATTGATGGGAGTTTTACAATTCTACCTTGGTTTGGGGGTATTCATCTTTTTTGGGTTAAAAAAATATATGAACTTAGGAAAAGCTAATTTCATGTGCTGTTAATTTAATTTCCAACAATAAAATCTTACTCCTTCTGATGGAAAATGAAATTACCCTTTCTACACCCTTTTTATCTGTCAATTAAATGTTTTTTCTCCCCAAAATAAACCTTACACATTATTGGTAATATTTCCTTAGCTCCTAACAAAATTAAAAACAAAATGGGAGTAATTCACTACAGTATTTCCAGCAAAAAAGCTGTCGTTTTAAGATGTTGGAACAATAACCCTAATCTTTACCTCCTCAGGGTTGAACCCTCCAATGAGTTGACAGTGTTTATGGTGGCTCGCTGATGTTATATAGGCATTTTGTGAAGTGCTTGAAGCCCATGTGTAATTTTAAAAATATAAATTTTCTAATGCAGGGAAGAAAACAAAAAGGTGTTATGGCATAACTTTCTGCTCCAATACTGCATGCATTAATATTTCATTTTATTGATCACCAGTGACAGAAATTAATTTGGAAGCTTTAGTAGACCATAGATAAAATTGATAAAGTCATTGACAAATTGAAAAATCTGATTGTGGGCTATAAAACATATGGGGATCTTACTGGGTATAAAGAAGACACACCTACAAAGAGTATACAAAACATACAAAATTTTTTCAACTTGGAACTATTGAGGACTAGTAGTAACTGGAAGGGAATGGGGAAGGATAGGACTCGAGTAGGAGGTAACTCTTAGATTGAGTCTTGAAAGAAGAGAGTTTCTGTAAGGCAGAAATGAAGAGGACAAGAATTCCTGGAATATGGTATAGACTGTGCAAAAGTACAGAAAAGTAAAATCGAATGTCATGTACAAGAAAATATAATTAGGACAGTCCAATTAGGATATAGTGTTTTTGAAGAGGAGCAATGTATCATAAGCCCAGAAAGGCAGGCTGAAACCAGATTGTGAAAGGCTTTAAATGGCTAACAGAGGTGATTATATTGTTATCCTGTTGACAAGAGGGAACCAATAGTTTTTGTTTTGCTTTTTTTGTTTTGTTTTTTTCTTGACTAAGAAAGTGACATGTTGAGTCCTGTGTATTAGCAATATTTATTTAGAAGTTTCATGGAGGATAGATGGGAGAAGAGAGAGACTAGATTATACACAATCATTTAGCAAAGAATCAAATTCATTGGTAATGGATATAAAGAAGGAATGAGTCAAATACAAGAGATATTGTGTAAGAGGAAGTAGCAAGACTTGACAACTTATCAGATATAGAAGATGAGTAAGTGTGAAGAGTCAAGGAAGGCTCCCTACTTGTGAACCTGCATGATTAGAAAAATGGTACTGCCCTCAAAAAAAATCTATGTTAGTAAGTGCTAAATATTTGGTGAAAAAAGATAATGAATTTCAAGTCCTTAAGACAATTCTATGATTACATAAACTTATCAACCTTTTTCCACCATAATGATGGAGATCAAAATAATTATACAATAAAAAGAACAATAAATGTATTTCAGCTAGCCTCTGTTGCTCCACAGGACAGAGGTATGAGGAAATGAAAATTTCAAAGAAAGATAGTGAAGATGACGGAGAAAATAATTCATGGAACCTATTCAGGAAAGTTAAAACAATTTGAAAAAAAGTTCATCAGGGGATGAAAAATGTTGAAGGATTATATTAAAGTATCACAGGGTCATAGATTTAAAATTGGGAGGAATCTAATATAATCAATAATATAATTTTAAAGCTGAAAGGGACCTTAAAGATCTTCTAATCATATGATAATAAGTTTAGTGTTGGCAAGGAGCTTAGATATCAATTATAGACACTGACTTGTAAATGGAAACACTGTGGGTGAGAGGTTATGTGATTCGCCCAAGACTACATACAAGCCAGCTAGGTGATGCGGTGGATAGAGACCTGAGCTTGAAGATGGAAGATCTGAGTTCAAATTTGACTTCAGACACTTACTATCTGTGTGATTCTGGGCAAGTCCCTTAACCCCTATTTGCCTCAGTTCCTCACTTATAAAAATGGGGGTACTCTGTAGAAGGAAATGGAAAATCACTCCAGTATCTTTGCTAAGAAAACACCATGGACAAAAGTCACATGGCATCACATAATCAGACATGGTTGAATAATTTAACAACAATGACATATAAGTCAAGTCTTCTGGCTCTCAGGTCAGGATAGTTTGGAAGTTAGTGCCATAGTACCCTCAGCAGGAGGTAACTTGTTTAGATTCCACTTTGAATGCTGCCTTACACATAGTGAAATTAATGTTTGCTGATTGAAATATGTATTGAATTATGACATAAGGGATTTAAATTTCAGGTACCTTGGGTCCTACATAGCTTGTTGTCACTAAAATAGGTTGACTTTGCATAGAATAGCTCCCTCACTCAATGACTAATTATCTCTCCTTGAGACTTGATGGTTAGATTCTTGTAAATTCCACTTTTCCAAGCTATCCATTCATTTTCTGCTAGTAGTATGATTCACATCTCTTCTGATCTTCTTTGGGACATTAATTGGTCCTTTTCCTCCTTACTCTTTACTAGCTTCATTTTCTCTCTTCTCACAAACTTTTTCCTTTCCTCCTTCAAATGTATCCATCCTTAAATTCATATAAATAGGTTACCTTTATTTGGCTCTGTCACCACTTTTAGTTTTTGTGCTTTTTTTAGTGACTAGTCTATGTTTTGCCCAATTGCTGGAATATACAACTTTCAATCACTATCTCCACTTTCTATCTAAAAATTCCTTTCTTAATCTCTTACACTCTGATGCCCATTCATACCATTCCACAGAAACCAACCTATCTGTCAGGAGACCTATGTTACATGTTCCATCTCTGTCACCACTTCACTGCAGAAGAAGAAGAAGAAGAAGAAGAAGAAGAAGAAGAAGAAGAAGAAG
>NW_020954569.1:55779761-55791903 GCF_900497805.2 Vombatus ursinus | reverse complement strand
AGAAGAAGAAGAAGAAGAAGAAGAAGAAGAAGAAGAAGAAGAAGAAGAAGAAGAAGAAGAAGAAGAGGAAGAAGAAGAAGAAAAAAGTAGTCACATTTTTCTGGTCCTTCCAGTTTTACAAAGAATATTACCTGATTTGATCTGTATGACCTTGAGTATATGACATAATTTTTCTAATTTCTATTTTTTTCAGTTTCCTGAATACTACAGTGGTATTGAGGAGAATAAAATCTGTACTGACCAAGAATGAAGAAATAAATATAGTCATGGAATTTAAATTTGAACAAGACATTGAAGACCATCTAGTCTGCTTCTTACAATGGAGTATGAACTTTAAAAAAATATTTTGAAAACTGCATTTCAATTAAACTAGTTTGCTTTGCAATCATAAGGATTTCATTTTATGTATTTAAAAACACTGGTCTGAGAAAGGATCTATAGGCTCCAGCAGACTACCAAATGGATTCATGACACAAAAAAGGTTAAAAATCTGTGAATTAGTCATTCCATAGCCATTAATTCTGGTAGTGACCCTTTCCTTGAAGCCTTGACCTTGTTTTGTATGAGGATAGTAGTGCTGTGAAACATTTTTTTCAATTTCTGAGTTTTTGTGTATGCTTTCTTCATTTTTGAATGCCTGCAGTTGAATTCTGTTATGATCTTTAGAGTAGGGTTGACCCAAAATGGTTTTCCAACAATAAGAGAACTATCAGGTACAGACTTATTCATTTCTTGGTGTTAACACAGAACAACTGTTCTCTTGGCTTCTTCAACATTTTACCACTATGGTTTTTATCTTGCCTCACTTAAAAATTTTTTGGGGCTCTTAAAAGTCTCCTCTTCTCCTCCTATGCTCAACCTCTGTCTATATCTTCCTCCTAAATGTTTGTTGGCCAGGCTTCATTTAAGACATGTTCACTTCCTCCACCTTTTATTTTCACCAAGGATAATTCAAGAGCTATCTTAGAAAGAGAGACAGGAAAACAAGATATTCATTGGCTCCCAGAACACATTACTACCATTCATCTAGCCAGACTCCCCAAATCATTTTCACCATGATTTACCATGGTCTCTGACATGGAATTTAATATGAGATGTGGAAACCCAGAAAGGGATATATTTATTCTAGCAATAGCTTACATGTTGCCACTCACCTCTACCCCTTTGTTAGGCCAAATTAGCTAGCGTGGTCATCTTTATTACTATTATTATTATTTCCAATTTAACTCTGCATTCCTTTAAGGCATTCCAAGCATGAATTTCAGTTACAGTATTTGTTACTGCAGAAATGATGAAAGTAAATCATGCTGCTTAAGATGAAAAATGTGGCATTCACAACACCATTGCTCTCCCTGCTTTGCCCTCCATTCAAAATGTGTTTCTTTTTTTCCCTACCTCATCAAAATGCAAAATACAGTTTGAAAAATTAAGCTGAGGCCTAAGTGTTTTTCAAGAAGTTTATTTGTATTGCCATCCCTCAAATGAATTTGGTAGATGGGCTAGTCTGAGGGGAGCCTGCTGTATTTATGGATTGCCACAGCAACTTGGGAAATGGACTTGAGCAGTCCAACTCACTTAGTACAAGTAAAGCCTTATGGATAACCATGCAGGAATTTTCTTCTTGTGAATAATACTTGGTTGATTTTAAACTTTAGGAATAATAATAACATTTTATTATAATATTGCACATCAGACTTGCTTGAATTAACGTCAGCACTTCCATTAGCACATCCTATAGCTTAAGATGAAGGCTTTAAATACAGAAATTCCCAGACCAGGCCTCAGTACCAAAGCATAATGTTGTTGTCAACTTTACAAAGCTATGTGTGCTTATAAAAGAAAAGAGGAACAAATGATTGAGGTTTGTGGCTGTCACTGTTTTGTTGTTTTTATAGAGAGGGAAAAGCAAATAGTACAATTATTTTTTAAAATAACTTTTCTATATAACTTGTCACAAAGCTGGGAACATAACACAAGTCCTCTGATTCCAAAACAATTATTTTTAACCACCCATACCACAGCATATTTTACGTATATTGAAGGCCAGCCCTGTCTATCTAATTATTTGGCTCAGAATGGATTACATACAGAATGCACACCATGCTGTCTTACAGAGATAGATTGAACAAAAGGAGGTGGGATGATTTTGTACTTTGTATGAAAATTAACAGGATTATTTAGCCTTTGAGAAAGGGGAGTGTCTAAAAGAAGTCTTATGGGTCTAAAAGCTAAAGGCAGTTGTTGGCAAAGTGCATAGAGTGCTGGACTTGGAGTCAGGCAGACCTGAGCTCAGATCCAGCATCAGAAACTCATTAGCTGTGTGATGCTGGGTAAGTCATTCAACCTCTTTCTCAGTTTCATCAACCTATAAAATGGGAATATTGATAGCACATACCTCATAGAGTTGTTTAGAGGATCAAATGAGATAATATATTTCGGGGTTAGGCAATGGAGGTTAAGTGACCTACCTAGAGTCACACAGCCAGAAAGGGTTAAGTGTCTGAGGCTGGATTTGAACTCAGGTTCTCCTGACTCCATAGTAGGTACTTTATCCATTGTGTCACCTAGCTGCCCCCTAAGATAATACTTTCAAAAAAGCACTTAACAAAGTACCTGGAACATAGTAGATGCTGCATAAATGTTTATTCCCTTATTTTCTCTCAATTTTTGTCTAGAGGAGATAGGTAGATAGACAGACATATAGAGACAGACAAACAGATATTGATATCTTTGTCTATCTATGTAGACAGATATAGAGATACACATGGATATATCTATATCTATCCAGATTTATATCTATCTTTATAGCCATGCTGTAATACAAATGGTGTTTACAGTAATAAAATCATCTTGATTGACTCTGAAGTGAAGACAGATCCTTTCAGAACCTCAGTTTCCTCATTTACAAAAAAAAAAAAAAAAGATCTGTTCTGTCCTCAACAACAAAAATGAGTTGAGGTCTATGAGTTAAAGTGCTTTGTGACTTGTTAGGTGCTATACATAATTACTTGTAAATGATGATTTTGGCAGTAGTGCCTGTTCTATATGTATGATTTGTTGTTGTTGTCTTTTGTTTTCATTTTAGAGGAAGGAGGAAAAGAAAAAGAAACAAAATAAGCCTTAGTAGTTATAAAGAAATATAGAATGTTCAAGAGGAAAAAGTCAAAGAAAGATAACCAACCAAAAACTGTCCCAGAAGTGTTCAAAAAGAGTATAGGGAGGTTTTGGTGCTTGACTAGAAGCTCAACCAATCAGAAGTTGTGAATAGATGATCCTTAGAAGTTTCATGCTATCTGAATGTGGGATGGAGTCCATACTACTATTTCAATTAACAACAATGAACATTGCAGAAATCTACTCCATTGTAGTAATCTTGCAAATAGAGAAATGCAGCCATGATGTCTAGGTATCCAAGCAGGAGAATCAATTTCCATTTCCAGGGCTTGGATCTACAGAGGCAATGGAGATATTAGTTTCTTTCTCTGTTTGCTCTTTCTGCTACCCGAGTCAGCTCCCCAGAACTGTTCTTCTTTTTCTCATTGTCTGTCTTTTCTTTAATTTTGAACTCATAGGGCTTTTCAACCCCATACTCATTATTTTTCATCTCTCAATACTAGCAATTCTTTTATTTTTTAAAGATTGCTTCCATCCATTATGGACAATTATAGAGGTTCTTAAGAATTTCTGAAATCAGGTAGAAACTGGCTAATTAACAACCACAAATCAGCCATTTATATGTGTCATTATGTGGATTTAAAATCAGATTTCATTTCTTTATAATCATTCTATAATGCAGAATTTTCACTGACTTTAGGAGATTTTCACCATAATTGTTCTTAAATGATAAGGTTTAAAATTATATATATGTATGTATATCCATAATGGCACACATGTATGCTTATATACATATGCATAAGTAAACATATAGATATACATGCATATGCACATGAGTATGTAAATCTAGTGCCAAGAAAAACCTAGAAGTATCCTATTCCAACCCCTTAGTTTTCTAGAGTCGGAAATTGTAACTCTAGAAAGTTGTGTTTTGCCCAAGAGCAAGTAGGGCCATCTAGGTACCATTTAGACTAGTTTCCAAGCATCAGATGTGGGTTTGAATCCAGGTGTTATGATTTCAGAATTAGCATTCTTTCTAGTCTGTTGACTGGAATCACTGCACGATTATAAATTCCATGATTTAGATCCATAAATGATAGGAGGCAAATGTCCTACGATTCCATTCCTTATCTCACATAAGCATAGCCTTTGTTTCTCAATCTGAAAAATGGAATGAATTAATACATAGGTCTTATCAAAATATCATGGAGATTTTCTGAAAGATAATGGTAAATTTATGTCATAAGACACTGGCATAGTTGATATTTCCCAATTAATACCAATATCAATTTATCAGCCAGGAACATGAACAACGAACATTTTCTCTTTGTTACAGGCTTTAAACTCTCTAACTCATTCTCTCCCTCTCTCTCTCTCTCTCCCTGGCTTTATTATGTCCACATGTGTGAGTTGAGAGAATTACATAAAGTGGCCTGTTCATTAAGAAGAGAATACTGCAGCCTTTAAATCAGAATTTATGCAATTTTTAACTGTTTTTAACAAGCACAAAATGGTTCACGGGAATTATGCAAGTATAGATCATTTTAATTTGAATCATTGTGGAATCATAAAGGATTCAGTTCTTTAATTTTGTGCCTTCAAGTCAGCCACTTTGATTAAAAAATAATAAAGCATGAGAGCCGTAGGGTCCTTGCAGGTTCTCGGCACTATCATGGCTTCCTGATCTTCAGTGCTAATTCTCCTCATTAATATTAATAAAAGGCTGATAGGCCATCTCAAAGCATGATACGAAAAGCATGCAATTAATTGCTTGTAGTATTTTTATGCTTATTTTGCACAATGAAATAATGCCTTGGGACTGACTATCAGCTAATCAATAATATCAAATGTGCTGAAAATGAGCACCTCAAGTTCCTTTTTCATAAATCTCTTTTAATTCTGGAACCATGAAAATCTAGTGGAAGTTGTGTGTCGTTTTGAAATTAAAATCAGCATGCAAAGGGGCTTAGTTCCTTGAAGCTCTAGTTCCTCTATTTGATTTTTTTTCAACCTCTGGGCTTTAAATAGTCTCCCATTCCCTCAATTGTCACATTCATGAGACAGTCTGATCTCATCTGGGCAACCTTGGAAATTATGGATTGTGGTCATGCAATGTTTGAATGACTTGATTCATCAACTTGTTTCATTTATTATATTTTCCCTGCTGAATTTCCAAGTTAATGGACCAACAGTCAAATTGGCCAGTGGCTTTCATACCGTATAGAAAGGTAGACAGCTCTCCTCAAAAGTCAGGGTATGTAACAAGGCTAATCTATGCTTCGAATTATTGTGTTGTTCTTTCTTTATCCCACAATTCTAGAATTCAGGGCATAGTGTTATTATGCATTCTCTAAATAGGTTACAGCTAAAAGATGACCTAAATGACCTAGAACTATATGAGGATTTATCATCCCCAGAATGGTAACTACTTATTCTTCTCTTGGTTCTATCACAGATTAATCAAATGTCTAATTATATCACTCTAATATTTAGAATTTTTAAGTAGTTCCCCATTGCAAATAAGGTAAAGTTCAGAATCTTTGATCTGTCAAGGCCTTCCACAATTGAGGTCAAACCTGCCTGCCTAGTGTTATTTCACATAAATTTCTATGAATGACCAACAAAGTCCTTGCCTTTGAGCAAAAGTTTCCTTTAATTTTTCTCCTTCATGCCTTTAATAATACTGTTCACTGTGGGTAGAATGCCCTCTCCTGTTCCCCAATCTCTGCTTTTTGAAAATGTACCTATTTTTCAAGGACCAACTGAATACCAGTATGTTTCTGAATCTTTTTCTTATTTTCCCACAAATGAGCTCTCCCTCATTTTAATCTCATAGTGTCTGTATTCTTTTTAAGTATTTATAATTTAATATGTATTATATTTGTCTTTATGTAGCAACTTGAACTACTTTTTTACTTGCAGAATGAGCTCTCATGGGCAAAACTACTATAGATTTCTGATACTCTGTGGGTCTGCATCCACGTGAAACCATATTTCATGAGCTCCCATGATGATTTACTAATCATCCAGAAAACGCAAGTTCAAACTAAAGACATTTAGTGAAACACCAGATTTAGAAAAATGGCAATAAAATTATTTCTTCAATATAGTCTCACACTGTCTGAATAATATGTATAACACCAATGGAAAGAATAAATATACATAATGAATATGAGTAGAGAGGCACAGGTATAAAAAAAAACTTATACAACCAGGGCACAAGTATAGAATAGCACATACATATGAAACTGGAATGCATCGCATTCAGCCAGAGTATGGATATGGAGACAAACCTTTTACTAAGTGAAGTTCTGTGTTATCTTTCTGGGGCCCAGACATCCAGGTAACTTCTTGCATTCTCATCACCATGGCCCTAATCCGCAACCATCTCCACTTCATCACATCCTAGCATACATGAAACTTGTTGGTCATTTCCTCATAATGTCACCCTGCACTGGTATGCTATCTTCTTCCCTCCTGCTGATCCTTAGCACCTTTTTATATGTTGCTTCCCCCAATTAGAATGTAAGATTTTTTTATTGTGTATTTATCCCCAATGTCCTTAATAAATGTTATACCTAGTTATCTATTTATCTCTACCTACAGAACCATCATATTGTCATGTTGCTCCTTTTTGTCCTTTTGTTTGCTTGTACAGTTATTTTTGTTGGTCATGTGATACCCCTAATCCCATAATCCCCCGGATATTTCTCACTATCAGACTTATTTGGCTGCCTTTTAGCATCATTTTGCATATCCCATAGTTGTTACTAGCCACTGCTAGGTGTAGATCCAACTTGTCATGTTGTTATAGAACTTCTCTCTGCCTTGGCTTCTCTCTTCAAGTAGAATACTTTGCTATTGTATTAGGTTTTCCTCACATGAATAGGGGTATCCATCATGCTCTTTCTGTTCAAAGTTCATATAATTTTCTACACTTCAGTAGCTCTCTTAAATATCAAAAACACTCAACATGTTGAGCCACAAGACCAGTAGCACCTTAGGTTTCAGGAGTAATATACGATGAAGTTTATATTTGGTTTCCATAACTTATTTAATATGTGACCTTCATTAAGAAAATTTCCCTTTTTTAAGCCTCAGTTTCCTGACCTATAAAATGTTTGAACTGAATGATATTTAAGTTCCTTGACAGCCTTAAGCCTATGGTCTTATGATCTATGACACTTGATTTGCCCTTGATCCACATGTCATAACAAGCCATAGGGCTGCGAGGACTAGTTTTAACAATTTAAATATGGATCTCATTATCAGCTATGTGGATTGTTGCAAGAACCTGCTAATCATTCTTCCTGAATTTACCCCTTACCCAATACATCATTTTTAATCTGTCAGAATAACTGTCTCTCTATACAGATATGGTTCAATTAAATCCAACCCAACAAGCATTTACTAAATGCCTACTCTGTGTCAGGTATTGCATGCAGTTGGTGCTAAGGATACAAAGACCAAATGAAAAATTGTCCCAGTGTCCTAAGACCTAACTTTCTGCTGGATGTAATTATGTAACTCTTTTGTGGTTGTAATAGTCCAGTCATTTCAGTCATATCTAATCTTTGTGACCCTACTTTAAAAATTTTTGCTGTGTGTCCTTATTGGCTACGAAGTGAAGTTTGAATTATGATTCCAGGCATGTAAGATCCCTCACTATTTGGCACCATTTTTACCTCACTTTAGCATTTATACTTTATGAGATCAGCAAATTAGGCTACTTCTTGTCACACTTCCTCTTCCCACAGATATGGTGCTGGACTACATCCATACCTATGTTCACATCATTTCTATTCTAGTAATTTCCAACATCCCTTCTTTTCCTTGCTGAATTTCATTTTTTAGCCCATCATCTATTCCAAAATGCCTTCCCAGATCCCTGGCTCCCACCTTCACAAATCACTTTGGATCTGCAACCCATCAGCAGACTTATTACATAATGTATATTAGTGTTACTTCAGATAAATTCATCCCTATATAATAATATAACCTACTTGAGTTCAGGAATTTTTTTCTTACCCAGAATTTTAGGCCAGGACTTTGAAAACAATGCAATTTTTAAATGTTCTTTAGTTAATAAACCAAGTCTGTCTACAAACACTCTATTTTTTTATTGAAGGAAAAATGATTTCACATGAATTTTTCTCATATCAGTAAGAATTGTTTTTTTTCCCTCATAAAAGGCATTTTAAAACTTTTCACTTCATTTTTCTAAAGGAACACATGAGGATTTTAGACAAAATGGTCAAAACAATTTATGTGCACAGGCAATCTCAATCCTATGCAAAGAAACCACATACAAAAAGATTCATCCTGATAATCAGATAAGGTAATTATTGATAATGGAATCAGAATTCTGGAAGTTTAATTAGCAACACCTTGTCATTTAAATTCTTAGTGATTAGATTATCCTCTACTAGGCCAACAAAAATAAATAATCTAGAACAACATGACCTACAGTCCAGGACCTTATCCTGGTCTCTTTCCTCTAAAATGCACATTTTCTTGGTTGACAATGGTAAAATTTCTTATGCTGATGCCTGTAACTTCTATAAAGTAGAAAAAAAGGTTGTGTTATATTTAGAAAACTGTGCAATGTTTTTAATGATCCTAAGATTCTCTGACACAGAGGCCCATATTTTTTTAATAAGAACATTTTCTTAAGTCTATTACATGCCTGCAACACAGTTTCAAAATTATTAAAATTTCAAGTAACTCTAATGGTAGAGTCATACTACATAGGTGACATTAAAAGAAGTTCTAATACTTTTAGACACTACTCTGTGTGTGTGTGTGTGTGTGTGTGTGTGTGGGTGTGTGTGTGTGTGTGTGTGTTGGACTTCACTGGTGTGGATTGCATTTACTTACTTTGATATCTCTAAGGTTCTTGTCTAATCTGAAATTTTCTTTTCTGCTCCATACCTGACAAGCTACCTCTCACTTCTATATATTTATATAGGCCACATGCCTATTAAGGTATACAAAGTAATTCTATGTAGTCTAGAGCATATTACCAATGATAAAGTGAAGACATATGGTCTGGATAAAGAAAAAAATGATCTTGAAAAGGAAAGTGCAAAATCATAAAAAGAAACAATACAATCATACCGTCATTCAGTTCTTAAACTACCATTTAATACAGGTCTGCTATGTGCCAAGCAGTTAAGCTAAGTGATGGATAATACCTAACATTTATATAGTTCCATAATATTGGTAAAGTGTTTTACATATGCGAGAGCTAGCAGAACAGAAATCCTAAGGGTATTCTAAGACACATAGAATGTTAAAAAACCTACAGGATGGCCTTCAGTACGTTAGGGAAGGTGATCTTCATAGTATTTGTGGGATGGCAAAAGCAAGAATTGTACACAATGAAAAAGGTGGGAATAGGCTGTGGTCTAGTTGATGAAGGGAATGCTGACATGATGAAATCACAGATCATTCCAATTCAGTTCAACAAAAGAATATTAAGCACCTGAGGTAGTCAAAGTATTATGCTACGGATACAAAAGCAAATATAAGGCAATTCTATCTATACTTATATGAAAAAAATTCTCTAACTCACTACTGACTGAAGAAATGCAAATTGAAACAATTCTGAGGTACTACTTCATACCTGTTAGATTGGCTAATAGGACAAAAAAGTAAAACAATTCTGAGGCACTACTTCCTACCTATTAGATTGGCTAATAGGACAAAAAAAGTAAAAGAATAATATTAGAGGGGATATGGGAAAAAGTGAGACATTAATACACTGTTAGTGGAGTTGTGAACTGATTCAACCATTCTGTAGAGTAATTTGGAACTGTGTGCAAAAGTCTATAAAACCATGCATACCTTTTGACTTAGCAATACCACTACTAGGTCTATATCCCAAAAAGGAAAAAGGACCTGTATGTACAAACATTTATAGCAGTTATTTTTTGGGGCAAAGAATTAGAAATTGAGGGGATACCCATCAACTGGGGAATGACTGAACAAGTTGTGGTATGTGATTTTGATGGAATATTTTTGTACACTAAGAATTAATGAGCAAGATGCTTTCAGAAAAATCTGGAAAGACTTGCATGGGCTGAAGCAAAGTGAAATGTACTGTGTACAAAATAACAGCAATATTCTAAGATGATCAGCTATAAATGACTTAGCAATTCTCAGCAATACAATGATCCAAGATAGCTCTAAAGAACTTATGATGAAAAATACTATCTATTCCCAGAGAAAAAACTGATGATATCTGAATACAAATTGAAGCATACTATTTTTTAACTTTTTTTTCTTGATTTCTTTTTTTTTTGTCTATGTTTTCTTTCACAACATGACTATTATGGATACATTTTGCATGGCTACACATGTATAACCTGTATCTAAATGCTTGTTCACTCATTGAGAGAGTGGGTGGGGAGGGAAGATTTGGAACTCAAAGTTTTAAAAACGAATGTTAAAAACTGTCTTTACATGTAACTGGGGAAAAATACAAAATAAAAGCTAGAAAAAAATAAAACAATTTCTGATTTTAAAGGGCATACATTCTTTTACTGCTGGGATACAAAGTAAATACATTACTTTTGATACAAAAGTATTCAGTGAGAGCACTAGAACATTTCTTTGAAAAAATCCAGGGAGTCAAAGACAGTGGGACATGGAACAAGCAATTATTGAGTGCCTACTAAGCACCAGGCACTGCACTAAAAGTTTTACAAATGTTAGCTCATTTGATCAGGCCAAGGTGAGCGAGTTCCTACATTCTGGGCATTGGGAACAGCCTGTGCAAGATACAGAGGTGGGGGATGGCACATTATGTGTAGGGTACAGATAGAAAACTACTTGATTAGAATGCAAACCTAGAGGCATACAAAGTAAGTAAATGTGGGACCATGTCAGAGAAGTCAAATGTATATTGTAATCCCTAAGAGGATTAGAACTCCCTTTAACATTTCCTATGTGGTATGACTAAAAGGGGTCTGCAAGAGTTCTCCAAAAATGTTCCCTACTGAGTTTTCACAGTACCTGATGCCCCATTATTAGAAAAAGATATTTGTGATAGTCATTGCTTCTTCTCCTTTTTAAAAAAAATTCCAGAGACATTAAATCCACATGTTTTAACAAACATATTTCTGAACTTGCTCTCCTCCAGGGAAAGACGGAAGGCAAGGAGATTATGTGAAGTAAAAGAGCACAGTGACAGGGTATTAAAGGAGTGAAAAAGAAAGGAATGGGAATTATGTAAAGTTTGCCTATAATTTTTCTCTACCCTTTTCATGCCTAAGAAGCAAAGGATCATATCTCGAAAGCTGAAGAGTAGTTCAGAGGCCATTAAGTTAAATTTCCACATTTCACAGATGATGAAATTGAGAAACAGAAAGGTTGAGTGGCTTACCAGTTAATGTCTGGGCCAAGATTTGAACCCAAAACTTCTTGATTACAAATCCAGTATTCTATCCACCTGTCCTATGGAGTTCTTGGCTTATACAAATAAGTCCAATATCACATATAATAATGGAATTTCAGAGTTCAAAAGGATTTTACAGGTCATCTAGTCACAGAATAACAGGATTTCAAAGTTGGACATGAGTTCCACTACCACCAAGTTTAGCACATTATGGGAAAAGAGTCCTTACTACAAAACACCCAAGAGGTGGTGACAACATTTTTGTTTGAAGACCCACAAAGGGAAGAAATCTGTATGCCCTATGGTAGTCCATTCTCCTTTGGTACATCTTTAATTTCTACAATTCTCTCTCTGTTTCTCTCTCTGTGTGTTCTCTTTGTCTCTCTCCGTCTTTCTGTCTGTCTGTCTCTGTCTGTCTGTCTCTCTTTCTCTGTCTCTCTGTCTCTCTCTGTCTTTCTCTCTGTCTCTCTGTCTCTCTCTGTCTGTCTCTGTCTCTGTCTCTGTCTCTGTCTCTCTCTCTCTCTCTCTGTCTCTGTCTCTCTGTCTCTCTCTCTCTCTCTGTCTCTGTCTCTCTGTCTCTCTGTCTCTCTCTCTCTGTCTCTCTCTCTCTCTCTCTCTCTCTCTCTCTCT
>NW_020954569.1:55750427-55779661 GCF_900497805.2 Vombatus ursinus | reverse complement strand
CTCTCTCTCTCTCTCTCTCTCTCTCTCTCTCTCTCTCTCTCTCTCTTTCTCTCTTCCTCCCCCCTCAACCTTAAGTTTTCTTTTCCTTACCTCCCATCCACTATTTCACTACTTCTAGTTCTAGTCTCTGGGACCAAACAGCCCACATGAAAGCATTTTAAATGCTAACAAACAGCTATAATGTCCTCCCTGAATATTCTCTTCTCCAGGCCAAACATTCTCAATTCCTTCAACTGAGCCTTATATTACATGACCTTGAGGACTTTCACTTTTCTGTTTGCCCTTTTCTGGATGTCCTTATTAAATAGTTAGTCCAGACCAGAACACAATACTACAACTAAGGTCTGACTAGGGCAGAGTAGAGTTTCCTAGTCCTCAAAAATATACATGCCTTAATACAATCCAAGTTCATATTTGCTTTTTTGACTGTCATATCACACTTTTGACTCCTGCTATGCTTACTGTCCACTAAAAAAAACCCAGACATTTTTTTTCAAATACACTATGTAAACATCCTTCATTCATCATCTACTTACAAGGTACATTTTTAATCCTAGAGCAAATCTTTATATTTATTGTTATTAAATGTTAGTTTGTTAGATTAGACCAAATGCTTTCCTGTCATGAACTTTTTGGATCCTGATTCTATCATCCAATGTATTAGCCATCCATATAAGGTCTGAGTCATCTGCAAATTCAATAAATATGCCATCTATACCTTAATGCAAGTCACTGATAAAGATGTTGAACAATGTGGGACCAAGAAACACTTCCTGCCAAGTTGACACTAAGGAATCAATGTCAACTTGGCAGGAGGAACCATCTTTGAGTCTGACCATTCAACTACTTCTGAACACATTTCTAGATACTTTTTCTCACAAATAGCATGAGAAGCTTTATTAAATGCTTTGCTAAAATTCTAATTAAACTATATAAAACTATATAAAATTATATTTATGTTAGTCTTCTAATTTACCAAGTTAGCAATGCTTTCAAAAACGGAAGTAAAATAAGTGAGGTATAACATTGTCTTGATAAAGCCATGTTGGCTCTTTTTGATCATGGCTTGCTTTCACTACCTTTTTTAATAAGACATACCAGATTTTTTTCAGGAATGGTATTCAAGCTCATTGGCCTGTTAACCTTTCATTTAAGTTTAACAGTTTAACACTGTATTAAGACTTTTGCAATGCACAACATTTTGCATAGTTCATTCTTTGTTCTTTTGGGGAAATCAGAACAACATTTGTCTTTCTATTGTTCTGCAGTACCCTTCCATTTCTACCTCTTATTTTATAGATGAAGTGCAGAGGTAATTTTTTAAATGATTATTTTTGAGAATAAAGTTTTCCCATAGGTCATATACCTATTGTGTAGGATAAATGAGAAGTAGAGGTCAGTTTTTCTCTTCTCTATTACAAACTTGTGAATAAGGGGAAGAAAGTCTTCGGCCTCCTAAGAGCCAAGATGGTGGAGTAAGGAGTACATTGCTGTCTCTCTCCCATTCTTATCCCTGAACACCCATAAAATAGCATCCCAGAACAGATACTGGAACAGTGGAGCTAATGGAAAGACATGGTGGGCCAGTCTTTTCATCTAGGAGACTTAGAGGACTGGCAAACAAGGTCCATAACACTTAGGTAAAAGGGGAGTACAGTACAGGACAAGAAGTATTCCAGTAAGCTGGCAGCAGGCTCCACCTCAGCAAACAGCAGGAGATCCTGAGCCCCAGAGCAGTGGAGCAGGCAAACACCAACACCAAGACCACCTCACATGCCTTAGCAGCCATGAGAACAAGCAGAATCCAGCTCAATGAACCACTATGTGTGCTGGACAACCATGGTTGGTGAGGCATCCAGCAGTGGACTTCCCTGTGCTTCAGTGCAGCCCCCAGTGGGCAGGCATCCTTCAGCAGTGGAACTCTCCATGCTATATAGTAGGGGTAGAAAGGAATACACCTTTTCAAAAATTTTTATTAATTTATTCTTATTTATCAACAGTCACTCCCATATGCTTTTGAGTTTAAAATTTTTCTACCCCTTCCTCCCCACCACCCTTCCCAAGACAGTGCACAATCTGATATATGCTATACATATACATTCTTATTAAACATATTGTCACATTAGTGATATTGTAAATAAAAATTAGAACCAATAGGAGGAACCACCAAAAAGAGGAAATAAAACTCAACAGAAGAGAAAAAAATAACAATTCAACTTCCACAGTTCTTTCTTTGGATGTGGATAGCATTTTCCATCACGAGGCCTTTGGAGATGTGTTAGATTCTTTTATTGCTGGGAAGGGTTAAGTTTATCAATATTAGTCATCTCACAACGTGGCTGTTATTGTGTACAGCATTCTCTTGGTTCTGCTCACTTCACTCAGCATCAGTCCATACAAGTCTTTCCAGGTTTTTCTGAAGTCAGCCTGTTCATCATATGATGAACATTCCATTACATTCATATACCACAAATTTCTCAGTCTTTCCCCAATTGATGGGCATCCTCTCAATTTCCAATTCTTTGCCACCACAAAAAGAGCTGCTATGAATATTTTTGTACATGTGGGTCCTTTTCCCATTTGTATGATCTCTTTGGGATATAGCCCTAGAAGTGCTACTGCTGGGTCAAAGGGTATGCATATTTTTATAGCCCTTAGGGCATAGTTCCAAATTAATCTCCAAAATGGTTGGATCATTTCACAACTCCACCAATAATGCATTAATGTTCCTTTCGCAATCTTCTCCAACATTTATCATTTTCCTGTTTTGTCATGTTGACCAATCTGATAGATGTGATGTGGTACCTCAGAGTTCTTTTGATTTGCATTTCTCTAATCAATGGTGATTTAGAGCATTTTTTCATATGACTACAGATGGCTTTAATTTCTTCATCTGAGAACTGCCTGTTCATATCCTTTTACCATTTATCAATTGGGAAAGGAATATACCTTTTTCTCAGCCGTACATGGCACCTACACAAAAATTGGCCAGGTATTATGGCATAAAACCCAACAATCCAATGCATAAAGTCAGAAATAGTAAATGCATCCTTTTCAGATAATGATGCAATAAAAAATTGCATGTAATAAAGAGCCATGGAAAGGTAGACTAAAAATTAATTGGAAACAATAATCTAATCCTAAGGAATAAGTCAAACAATAAATCATAGAAACAATCAATAACTTTACCCAAGAAAATGACAATAATGAGATAACATACCAAACATATGAGATGCAGCCAAAGTAGTTCTTAGGGGAAATTTTATGTCTCACATTGATTATATGAATAAAATAGAGAAAGAAGAGATCAATGAACTAGTTGTGCAAATAAAAAAAGCTAGAAAAAACAAACTAGAAATTCTGCAAATCAAAGGAGAGATTGTTAAAATTGAAGTTAAGAAAACTATTGAACTAATAAATAAAACTGAGTTGATTTCATGAAAAACCAATAAAATAAATAAATCTTTGGTTCATTTGATTAAAAAAAGACAGAAGAAAACCAAATTACCAGTATCAAAAATGAAAAGGGTGAATTTACCACCAATGAAGATGAAATTAAAACAATGATCAGTAGCTATTTTGCCCAACTGTATGCCAATAAATTGACAATCTAAGTCAAATGAATTAATATTTACAAAAATATAAATTGCCCAGATTAACAGAAGATGAAATAAAATGCTTAAATAACCCCATTTCAGAAAAAAATTTGAACAAGTAATAAATGAACTTCCTAGGAACATTCTCCAGAGCCAGATGGATTTATCAGCAAATTCTATCAAACATTTAAAGAACAATTAATTCCAAAACTATATAGACTATTTGGGAAGATAGGCAAAGAAGGAGTCCTACCAAAGTCTTTTTATGATACAAATATGGTACTGATACCTAAACTGGGAAGAGGCAAAACAGAGAAAGAAAATTATAGACCAATTCCCTAGTGAATATAGATGCAAAAATTTTAAATATAATATTAGCAAAAATATTATAGCAACTTATCACGAGAATAATACACTATGACCAGATAGGATTTATACCAGGAATATTGGGCTAGTTCTATATTAGGAAAACTATCAGCATAATGGACCATACCAACCACAAAACTTACAGCAAACATGATTATCTCAATAGATGCAGAAAAAGCTTTTGAAAAAATATTATACCATTCCTATTAAAAACACTAGAAAGCATAGGAATAAATGGAGTTTCCCTTAAAATGATAAGTAGTATCTGTCTAAAACCACCAGCAAGCATTATATGTAATAGAGATAAGCTAGAAGCATTTCCAGTAAGTTAAGGGGTGAAACAAGGATGTCTATTATCACCATTGTTATTCAATGTTGTACTAGAAAAGTTAGCTTTAGATATGAGAAAAAAAGAAATTGAAGGAATTAGAATAGGCAATGAGGAAACAAAAATACCACTCTGCAGATGGTATGATGGCATACTTGGGGAATCCTAGAAAATCAAATAAATACTACTTGAAATATTAACAATTTTAGCAAAGTAGCAGGATATAAAGAAAAATCCACATAAAATCAGCTTTTCTATATGCCACTAACTAAGCCCAGCAGCAAGAGATAGAAAGAGGAATTCCCAGAGTAAAGGCAGGGACTCACTTGGGCTCTCCTCCAAATCCCTTCAAACACCTTTGAAAAGTGACTCTAAAGAAATTCTAGAGCAGCAAAACCAACAAAAAGATGGAGCAAAATAAATTTCCAAGACAACTTGGAAGGTCATCAGAAAAGGGCTGTTGTACCAGGCTGAGAGAGGAGCACAGTCCAGTGCAGGATCTGCCAGTGCAGACCAGGCCCTAGCAAACCCAGAGCAGACCTTGGGGTGACTGAATCACAGGCAGCAGTGGTGGTTACCAGACATCTCAACCTACAGACATGAAAGGCAACTTACAAAGTCAGCAGGAAAGGTTCATTGTACCTGGGAGACAGTGGAGCACAGTATACTACAGGTTCTGCCAGCACAACCCTGGCCCCAGCAAACCAGGAGCAGGCTTTGGGGGTGACTGAATCAGCAGCAGTGGGGGCAGCAGCTGCTTCCAGAACTCTCAACCCACAGACAACAAGGGGATCATCTTTTTGCTAGCACTAGGGGAGAACTCTGTGGTTTTACCCATATTTAAATTCAGGTCCTGGATATCAGTCCCAGGGTGATGAGGAATAATAGCATAGCAGAGCTTGCAGCCACAGTGGAGGGGGGGAGCCTTCTCACAGATCCAGGGCAGAAAAGAGTGCTTGTGGTTGCTCACAGTCCAGAGTACAGGTCAGGAGATTAATAAACTGCTCTCCTTAAATCGTACCATTTTAGTAGGATTGAAAACTTACAGGTCCCTAGAAGAATCTCTGAAAACAACTGCACAAAACATCTGAATTTTGGGACAGTGCACCTTCCACCCTGGAAGCAGAGTCCTACTTTAACAAAGACTTAAAAGTCAACTAATAAGCTGGAAAATGAGTAAACAAAGGAAAAAAAAAAAACTTTGATTATTGAAAGTTACTATGGTGACAAGGAAGTTCAAAACACACACTTAGAAAAAGACAAAAAAGTCAAAACTTCTACATCCAAAGCTTCCAAAAAAAAATATGAATTGGTCTCAGGTCAAAAAGCATTTTTAAAATCAAGTAAGAGAGGTAGTGAAAAATTGGGAAGAGAAATAAGAGTGATGCAAGAAAATCAAGAAAAATGAGAGAACAACTTGGTAAAGGACACACACACACACACACACACACACACACACACACACACACATGCACACAAATACTGAAGAAAATAACACCTTGAAAAACAGACTAGGCCAAGTAGTAAAAGAGGTCCAAAAAGTCAATGAGGAGAAGAATATCTTAAAAAGCAGAACTGGCCAAATGGAAAAGGAGTTCCAAAGACTCACTGAAAAAAATAATTTCTTGAAAATTAGAATGGCGCAAATGAAAGCTAATGACTTCATGAGAAATCAAGAAAAAATAAAATAAAACCAAAAGAATGAAAAAAATTGAAAACTATGTGAAATACCTCATTGGAAAACAATTCACCTGGAAAATAGATCTTGGAGAGGTAATTTAAAAATTATTGGACCACCAGAAAGCTATGGTCTAAAAAAGAGTTCAGATATCATCTTTCAAGAAATTATCAAGGAAAACTGCCCTGACATTCTAGAACCAGAAGGTAAATAGAAAATGAGAGAATTCATCAATCACCTCCTAAAAGAGATTCCAAAATTAAAACTTCCAGGAATATTGCAGAGTTCCCAGGTCAAGGAGAAAATGTTGCAAGCAGCCAGAAAGAAACAATTCAAGTATGGTAAAGCATTAGTCAGGATAACACAAGATTTAGTAACTTCTAGATTAATGAATCAGAGTGCTTGTAATATGGTATGCCAGAGAGCAAAGGAGCTAGTATTACAGTCAAGAATCACCTACCCAGCAGAACTGAATATAATCCTTCAAGGGGACAAAAGGATATTCAATGAGATAGATGACTTTCAAGTGTCCTTGTTGGAAAGACCAGAGCTGAATAGAAAATTTGACTTTCAAATACAAGACTCAAGAGAAGCATAAAAAGGTAAACAGGAAAGGGAACTCATAAGGGAGTTAATTAATTTAAATTATTTACATTCCTACATTGGAAGATAATACTTGTAACTCATAAGACCTTTCTCATTATTAGGGCAGTTAGACGGAGCAATTATAGACTGAAGGCACAGGTGTAAGTTGACTATGAAGGGATGATATTTAAAAAAACAAAATTAAGGAGTGAGAGAGGAAAGCACTGGGAGAAAGAGAAAGCGAGAGGTAGAATGGGCTAAATCATCTCACATAAAAGAGGCAAGCTACTCTCCTGGCTTGAGGGTCATCGGGGGACGGCACTGCTGCTGCTACCTCCACCGTAAGCAGCAGCCGGAAACACAGTGGGCCAGAGTGGGGTGATCACCACCAGCGTATGTGAGGCCCTCTTCATCAGAGACTGTATTTAGTTTGATCACAAGAGACTGAGTGACCCCAACTTCAAGAACAAGCTCCGAGAGTGAAGAAAGAAACAGAAGCTTGCTAAAGAGAGAACTGGGCTTTCCAAGTTACCCAACCTTAAAGATGCAGAAGTTGTTCAGAAGTTCTTTCTTGAAGAAATACAGCTTGGTGAGGAGTTACTAGCCCAAGGTGAATATGAAAAGGGTGTTGACCACTTGATAAATGCCTTGCTGTATGTGGGCAGCCACAGCAGTTGTTGCGAATTTTACAGCAGACTCTTCCATCAGCAGTGTTCCAGATGCTTCTGACTAAGCTGCCAACAATTAGCCAGAGAATTGTGAGTGCACAGAACTTGGCCAAAGATGATGTGGAATGAGAAATATATCAACATAATAAAATCTTAATAAAAATATTTTAAATAATTCTTAGCCCAGAAGGTGAGCAGCAATGGGGGGAAAGGGCAAACATGCTAGTTATGGACTATGTATTACACTGAAATCTACCAAAGTTGATTCTAACTTTGTGTAGGTGGGTTTGCTTGGATTTTATTTATTTATCTTAGTGAGAAGTGTATTTTGATAAAAAAAACATTTTATAAATACACTATGAATTATCTAAATATTACTAATTTCATTTGTTACTAAAATATGCAGTTGTGAGATACATATGGCATGACACTACTATGTGTTAAAAAAAAATACCCAGTGCTCATTTTTTGAAAAATAAAAGCTGCAAGAAATCTTTTGTAGTGTAGGAGAAGTGGAGGGGTGAAGGGAAATATATCAACCTTACTGTTATCAGAATTGGCTCAAATAGGGAATAACATACACAACTGAGTATATAAATCTATTTTGCTTATCCTACAAGGAAAGTAGAAGGGGAAGGGAAAAACAAAAGGGTGTGAGTGGATGATAGAAGAAAGAGAAGATTGGGGGTGGGTTAATCAGAAGCAAAACACTATTGAGGAGGGATAAGAAAATAGAATAAACGAGGGGATAGAATTGGGAAATACAGTTACCAATAATAACTATGAAAAATATTTTGAAGCAAGTTCATCTGACAAAGGCTTCATTTCTCAAACACATAGTGAACTGAGTCAATTTTCATAAAAATAAGAGTCATTCTCCAATTGATAAATAATCAGAAGATATGATCAGTTTTCAGTTGAAACAATCAAAGCTATTTATAACCATATTAAAAAAATACTCTCACTATTGATTGGAGAAATATAAATTAAAACAATTTTGAGTTACTCCCTCATACATATTAGTTTAGCTAATAGGACAGAAAAGGTACATAATAATCTATGGAGGGGCTTTGGGAAAAATGAGACTTTAATGTACTGTTGGTGTATTTGTGAATTGATTCAATCATTCTGTAGAGCAGCTTGGAACTATGCCCAAAAGTCTATAAAATCATGTATATAATTTGACCTAGCAATACCACTACTTTGTTTGTATCCCAAAAGAGATGGAAAATAAAAAGGAAAAGGACCTACATGTACAAAAATATTTATAGCAGCTCTTTTCTTGTGGGTAAAAAATTATTATTTGAGGGGATGCCCACCAACTGAGGAATGGCTGAAAAGTTGTGGTATGTCATTATGATGGAATAATTGTACTATAAAAAGTGATTAACAAGATGCTCTCAGAAAACCTGGAAAGACTTGAATGGACTGATGCAAACTGAAATGTACTGTGTACAAAGTAACAGCAATATTGCAAGATAATCAGCTGTGAATGGCTTAATTATCACTCAGCAGTACAATGATCCAAGACAACTCTGAAGGACTTATAATGAAAAATGCTACCCATTCCCCCCCAAAAAAAATAATTGATAGTGTCTGACTACAGATTGAAGTATACTTTTTTTTACTTTATTTTTCTTGACTTTTTTCTTGTCTGTTTTCTTTCACAGAATGACTATTATGAATATGTTTTGTGTGACTACACATGTATAACTTATATGGAATTGTTTGCCTTCTCGATGGGGAGGACAGGTAGGGAGAGAGAAAGTTTTAAAAACCAATATTAAAATTGTTTTTACGTGTACCTGAGGAAAAGAAAATACTAAATAAAAGCTTAAATATAATTTCCCAGACCCCAGGTAAAAACCTCCTGTTTTATAATAATGCATTGTTGGTGGAGGTATAAACTAATCCATCCACTCTGGAGAGCAATTAGGAACTATGCCCAAAAAGCTATAAAACTGTGTATACCCTTTGACCCAGCAATACCACTTCTAGGTCATTATCCCAAAGACAACATAAAAATGAGAAAAGGACTCACATGTACAAAAATACTTAAAACAGCTCTTTATGTGGTGGCCAAGAATTGGAAATTGAGAGGATGCCTATCAATTGGATATCAATTGGGGAACTGCTGAACAAGTTATGGTATATGAGTGTAATGGAATATTATAATTTCATAAGAAATGATGAGCCTCTGAACTTCAGAAAAAACCTGGACTTATGCGAATTAATTCTGAGTGAAGTGAGCAGAACCAGGAGAACATTGTACACAGTAACAGCAACATTGTGTGATTACCAACTGTGATAGACTAAATTCTTCTCAACAATACAATGATGTAAGACAATTCCAAAAGACTTACGATGGAAAATGCTAACCAAATCCAGAAAAAAAACTATGGAGTCTGAATACGAATAGAAGCATACTATTTACACACTCTCTCACTCTCTCTCTCTCTCTCCCCCCCCCCACTCTCATCTCTCTCTCTTTTGTTTCTCCTTTCTCCTAGTTTTTCCCTTTGGTTCTAATTCTTCTTTGCAACATGACCAATGTGAAAATATCTTCAATATGGTTGTACATGTATAACTGATATTAGATTGCGTGCCATCTTGGGGAGGGGAGAGTGGAAGGAGTGGGATAAAATTTAGAATTGAAAGTCTTATAAAAGTGAATGCTGAAAACTAAAAGCAAGCTAATTAAAAAAAACAGCAAAAACAAATTAGCTTTGAAAAAAATAAGCTAACTGTAGACAATATAAAATATTAGAAAGTCTATCTGCTGAAACAAACTTAGGAACTATATGAACACAAATTACAAAACACTTTTCACACAAATAAAATCCAATCTAAATAACTGGAAAAATATCAGTTGTTCATGGGTAGACTGAGCTAATATAATAAAAATGACAATTATACCTAAATCAATTTACTTATTAACTGCCATACCAATCAAACTACCCAAAAATATTTTATAGGGCTAAAAGAAAATAATAGATTTCATCTGAGGGAACAAATGGTCCATAATATCAAGGGAATTGATGAAAATAAATGCAAGGAAAGGTGGCCTAACCATTCCAGATCTAAAATTGTATTATAAAACAGCAATCATCAAAGCTACTTGGTACTGGCTAAGAAATAGAATGGTGGATCAGTGAAATAGGTTAGGTACGGAAGACACCGCAGTCAATGACTATAGTAATCTACTGCTTGATAAACCCACAGACTCCAGGTTCTGGGATAAGAATTCACTACTTAACAAAACATGCTAGGAAAACTGGAAAATGGTATGCTAGAAACTATGCATAAACCAACATCTTGCACCATATACCAAGATAAGGTCAAAATGAGTACATGATTAAAGATAAAATGTGAAACTAAGCAAACTAGGAGAGCAAGAAATAGTTTACCTATCAGATCTATGGAGAAGTGAAGAATTTATGACCAAACAAGAGATGAAGATGAAATGCAAAATGGTTAATTTTGATTATGTTAAATTAAAAAGGTTTTGTACAAACAAAGTCAATGCAACAAAGATTTGAAGGGAAACAGAAATCTGGGAAACAATTTTTACAACCAGTGTCTCTGATAAAGCTTTCATTTCTAAAATACACAGAGACTCAAGTCAAATCTATACAAATACAAGTCATTCCCCAATTGATAAATGGGGAAATATTATGAATAGGTAGTCTTCAGGTGAAGTTTTCAGATGACTATATATAGTCATAGGAAAAAAATACTCTAAATCATTATTGAGTAGAGAAATGCAAATTAAAACAACAATTGAGGGAGAGGATTTTGGGAAGATGGTGGAGTAGGTCAGAAAATTTCAAGGTCTCAAGATTTTCCTCCACAAAAGAGATAAAATAGTGCCTCTGGGCCAACACATTGAGTGGTGAAAATGAATAAACAGTAAGAAAATAAATAATAGTAAGGGCAGAACAGGGGTACTCTTGGGACAATCAGAGAAGATCTGAAGAAAAATCCCAGGAAGAGATTTCCTCCCAGTGAAGAGTAAACACCTCAAGGCTGAGGACTGCTTAAACAACAAGAGATAAGTCTTGGGGTTTGCTGTTTTGGGACACTGGCTTAGCCCCAAGAACAGGAACTTTTACCTTTGAGATATTAAGGGGAGTTGGGTTTCTGACCTGGGGAAGATCTAGGGAACCTCAGCTGACAGGAAACATCAGATCAAGTTCTGCTGTAGAAAATAGCAAGGGAGAAAAGGAAACAGCACATGCATGGTGAATGAAGAAGCAGTGGGGCAGAGACATAGCTGACTATGTGCATTTACAGAAGTCTGGGGGTCTTGGTTCAAGTTCAAGGTCAGAGAGGAGAACTGAAGAGGATCAGAGGCCAGAGGCACAATGGCACAATCCCCCATATCTCAGGCCTAGAGGTGATTATAAAAACGAAACTATTACAAAAAAAAATGCACAGGAAAAGGAAAAAGAATCCAACCATAGAGAGCTATTATGGGAATAGAGAAGACTGGGGTTCATCTTCAGAAGAGGATGCTGAAGTGAAGAAATTCTCTTCTACCCCAAAGAGTAATGCCAAATGATCATTTGCCCAAAAATAATTCATTGAAGAACTTTAAACAAGACTTTAAAAATCAAATTGGAGTGATTGCTGAAAAACTAAAAAGAAAAATAATCCATGAAAAACAAAAAGATTATGAAAAGAAAATTAATCAATTACAAAAGGAGATCCAGAATATTAAGGAAGAAAATGACTCCTTTAAAATCAGAATTGGGCAGGGGAAGCCAGTGACATATACATATATATATGTATGCACACACACATACATATACATATGTGTGTATAAAGAATAAAAAAAAGACAATGTGCAACATCTCATAAGAAAAACAACTGATGTGGAGAACAGATCAAAGAATAGAAAACATATGAATAATTGGACTATCTGAAAACTATGATTAAAAAAAGTGGATACAAAAATACAAAAAAATAATTAAAGAAAATTGTCCTGAAGCATTAGAACAAGAGGGGAAAGTAGAAATAGGAAAAAAAATCCACGATTACTACCTGAAAGATATACTACAAGGAAAACTCAGAGGAATATTATGGTCAAATTCCAAAACACCCTGCTCAAGGACAAAATATTATGAGCAACAAGAAAAAAAAATGTACATATGGCAGTACCACAATTGGAATCTCACAAGACCTAACAGTGGTAACAGTAAAAGATCAAAGGTCTAGGAACACTATATGTAGAAGAGCAAAAGAACTGGGCTTCCAGGCAAAAATATCACACCCAGCAAAGCTCAGCATAATTCTTTATGAAAAAAAATGAACATTTAATGAATCATCATAATTTTAGGAATATGTTTAAAAAAATCCCTCAACCCAATATTAAGTTTGACATACAAGAAGGAAGAGAAATATAAAGTACATACCAATGACCACTTACAAGGGACTCAATAAGGACAGAATATTCACCTTTCATGTATTAAATGTAAAACGTGTATCTAAGATTGTTATTAGTAATTAGGTAGCTTATAAGAAAGATTGAGGTAGCCCTGAATATGATATGACTTCAAATAGTAACACCATTCAAGAACAGCTAAATAGTAACCATCTTATACAAACAAGGTACAAGAGGAAGAACAAATATAGAGGAATTAGATGGGGGAGGGGGCTGTTAGTTCTGGAAACCTACTTTCATTGGGAATGGGTTCAAGAGGGGAAAATATATGTAAATTTAGAAGAGTATAAAAGTCTTCTAAATTTAGAAAGAAATAATACTCTAAGGGGATACAGAGGGGAGAGAGAATAAAAGAGGGATCTTTGGAGAGGAGGGTGAAGGAATAAGTCAAAAGTGGGGTATAGACAGGTATTTAGATTTAGAGGAATGGGAGGATAAGGGAGGGACCTTTAGAGGAAATGGGGATAGAATAGGTCAAAGAGCTTTACAAAAGGGTGTTAGATTTAGGGAATGTGACAATAAGGGAGGGATTGCTGCAGGGGGGCATAGGGTAAGTAAAAGAGGGCAAGGTACCAGTTAGAAGTAAAGTAGAGGAGTTAGGAGAAACAGGAAATAGGAAATAAGAGATACCCACAAACATAGAAACAAACATTAAGAGTAGAATCTATTAAGGAAAGTACATGTTTGTGTATGTATGAATATATGTATGTATGTGTGTGTGTATAGTTTATACAGATAGATAGATAGATATAGATAGACATAGACATATATCTATCCTTAATTATAGCCTCAAGGTGGGGAGTAGGGGTGAGAAAGGTGAAAAAAGAATAAAGTAAAAAGTGTACAGCAGAGAACAAAAGAAAACCTTCAAAAAAGCAAAGAAAAGATGGACAGCTTTCAACATAACACATAGTATATAATACATAGGTTTTATGAAATGAAAAGTTATTCTATACATTCAGAATCCTCTCCTGTGTTCTGCTGTGTACATGCCATGTTTTGGGGGACAGCTAGGTAGAACAGCAGATAGAGTACGGGCTCTGCAGTAAAGAGGACCTGAATTCAACTCTAACCCCAGACATTTGACATTTAATAGCTGTGTGACCATGAGCAAGTTACTTACCCCCAATTGCTTCACACACACACACACACACACACACACACACAGAGAGAGAGAGAGAGAGAGAGAGAGAGAAAGAGAACCAGCTAACAAAATATCCCTCTAAGTTACTACATCACACCTACCTGATTGGCTAACTTGACAAAACACAAAAATGATAAATGTTGGAGAAGATGTGGGAAAATTGGAACACTAATGCATTGTTGGTAGAGGTGTGAACTGATCTAACCATTCTGGAGAACAATTTGAAATTATGCCCAAAGGGTTATAAAACTGAGCATATCCTTTAATCCAGCAATACCACTACTGGGTCTGTATCCCAAATAAATTATAAAAAAGGGGAAAGGACCCATATGTACAAAAATATTTATAGCAGATTTTATTGTGGTGGAAAAAGAATTGGAAATTGAGGGGATAGCCATCAATTGGGGAATGGATGAACAAGTTGTGGTATATAAATGTGATGGAATACTACTGTTCCATAAGAAATGATAAGCAGGTAGACTTCAGAAAAACCTGGAAGCACTTACATTAACTGATACTGAGTGAAGTTAGCAGAACCAGAACACTGTACACATAGTAACAGCAACATTGTGTGATGATCAACTTTGTTAGACTTAGCTCTTCTCAGCCTTTCAAGGACCTAAGAAAACTACAAAAGACTCAAGATGGAACATGCTATCCACATCCAGTAAAAAGAACCATGGAGCCTGAATGCAGGTCTAAGCATACTATTTACTCTCTCTTTTTTTTTTTGTTTCTTCTTTCTTATGGTTCCTCCCATTGTTTCTAATTCTTCTTTACAACATGACTAATGTGAAAATATGTTTAACATAAATGTATATGTAGAGCCTGTATCAGATTGCTTGCCCTCTTGGGGAAATAGGAGTGGAGGGAGGGGGAGGAAATTTAAAACTCAAAATCTTATTGAAGTGAATGTTGAAAACTAAAAACAAAAAACAAAAAACAACAAAAAAAAACAATTAATACTTAAAAAAAGAATGTTGTCCAACCTCAACTCTGCAAAAAGAGGAGCCAATGTGAAGTGCAATGTGCCAGTGTTGTTGGATTATCTTTTCTTTCCTGAACCAACTGCCAGAAGCTTTGGTCCAAGCATTCCAGTCTTTCAGGAGAAATTCACAGATGGATAAATAGAGGGAGAGAGAGGGAAGGGAAAGAGAGAGAGAGAGAAAGAGAGAGAGAGATGGATATAGATAGATATAGATATATACACACATATATAAACATATATGTGTATATGTACATATGTATGTGTATATATGTGTGCGTATAAGTATATACATACAACTGTGTACATATGTAGGTGTTTGTATATATGCACAAACACATGCATATACATATCTATACATATCGATATTCATGTGCATACACATATCCATATGTGTATATATATATATATATATTCATATATATGAAGAGAGAGAGAGAGAGAGAGAGAGAGAATATATAAGAAGAGATAGGAAAACCACACCATTTGCAAAGAGGCCTGATTTTCAGATAAATCTAAGAGAAAAACCTGCAGAGAACCTCAAGACCAGGAGGAAAGGTCAAGGCACTATTCTTTGCCACCAAAGAGGTATATAAAGCTCACATTTTTCTAGGGTGTTACAATATATTCAGGAATCATTTTGTATATCATATATTCAAAATAAATACACAGTGATTTTGGTGAGATAGGTAGAAGGGTAAAACAACTAAGGAAATCAGAAATACCTATTTAAGGTGTTTCATACACAGAGACTTGAAGTGAGTAGGTAGTGGACCCAAGAACAATGATAGGAAGAAATAATCCAAGAATAGGAAACACAGTTTATGCAAAGACATATGGACTGAAGTTGGAATTTTATGTAAGGAGAATACCAAATTAACCAATTGGGTTGGGGTGAGTATAGTTGGTTGTGGGAAATAGGGGAAAAAATACAAGGAAAATTATGAATTGATTCCCCAAGTCAAATTTGGAGGAAGTGATCTTTTTTTTTTTTTTTTGGCTAGGCAATGGGGTTAAGTGATTTGCCTAGGGTCACAAACAGCCAGTAAGTGTTACGTATCTGAGACTGCATTTGAACTCAGGTCTTCTGGAATCCAGGGCCGGTGCTCTACCCACTGCCCCACCTAGCTGCCCTTGGAAGTGATCTTTTAAAGCAAGAGTTCTTTGACCTTTTGTGTGTCATGGATCCATTTAGCAGTCTGATAAAGCTTATAAACTCTTCTTGGAAAAAAATCTTAAATAATTTACAGAAATACTAAATTTTAGTTAGAAATTAGTGAAAATATGTATTTTTTCATTTACAAGTCCACAAACTCACTGAAATTTATCCATAGACCTAGGGGCTTTATGAACCCAAGATTAAAAACCCACAGTCTAAAGAATGTACCTTTGTATTTCAAACATAATTTAGTTACATTACACATCACAAAGATGACTCTGTTGCCATAGTTAAAAGCATAAATAGAAGGAAGTTACTTCCAGGAGCCAAGATGGTGGACTAAGAAGTAAGTTTCTCTCACCTTCCCTTATTAACCTCTGAAAGCCCAGAAAATATCACCCCAGGAAAAACCCTGGAACAGCTGAACCAGAAGAAAGATGGGTTGCAGCAGTCCAGTAGTCCAGGTAGCTTGAGGGATTAATGAGAAAGGCCCCTTTTACCCTGGGTTAAGGGGAGCACTATAGAACAGGAGGCATCCCAGCAAGCTAATGGAAAGACCCACCTCAGCATACCAGGAGAAGATTCTGAAGCCCAGGTGGTGGAGCAGGTAAACACCGAGACCTGGACCCCCAAGGACCTCTTTGAGGGCAGGGGAACCAGTGGAAACCAGCTCAGAAAACCACCAGGTGCCTCGGCATTCTGCAGCAACTGGCTCTACCAGTGCCTCAGCAAAACTCTGGGAAGCAATGCTCCAAGGGGCTCCAGGTGAATAAACATCCTGCAACATCCATCTGAAAGTAACTGAAAGAAGCAAAAGGAAGGAAAAGCCTGGGTGAGCAGGTAACCTCCAGGGGCCAGACTATCCAATCTTACCCCTAGAGTTCCAGTGTTGCTGATTCCAGCCCAACACCAGGTAAGCTGCCAGAACCCTATAGCTTCCAACTGCCAACATCGGAGGCCCCAGCACACAAAGCCAGTGACCAGGCCCTAGGCTCCTAATACAAGAAACTTGGGTCAGTGTGCCCTGCTCCCCAGCAGAAGAGCTCAATCTCTTTAAAGACCAGGAAATAAAAAAACATCATGAGCAAAAGAAACATACAATAGATTTTTATTATGGAAACAGTGAAGATCAAGACAAATTCTAAAGAGGACAATATTGTCAACAAACTCGTATTTGGAAACTCAAACGGGAATATGAACTCATCTGAAGCCCAAAAAGCCTTCTTAAAAGAGCCCAAGAAGGATTTTAAAAGTCAAAAGAGAGGTAGAAGAAAAATTGGGAAAAGAAATGAGAGGTATGCAAGAGAGAGTCAATAGCTTGGAAAAGGAAGGACAAAAATTAACTGTAGAAAACAAGTTCTTAAAAAATACAATCGGCCAAATGGTGAAGTACATACAAAATCTAATAGAAGAAAAGAATTTGTTAAAAATTCGAATTGGGCAAATGGAAGCTAATGACTCTATGAGAGAGTGAGAATCAGATAAACAGAAACAAAAGAATGAAAAAATAGATGAAAACATAAAATACCTCATTGATAAAAACAACTGACCTAAAAAAAAAATCAATCTGGGAGAGACACCTGGTCTACCTGAAAATCATGATGAAAAAAAAAAAAAAAGCCTGGACACATCTTTCAGGAAATCATAAAGGAAAACTGCCCTGAGGTCCTAGAACCAGAGGGTAAAATAGCCATAGAAAGAATCCACCGATCACCTCCTGAAAGAGATCCCAAGTTGAAAATGCCAAGAAAGATAATAGTCAAATTCCAAAACTATCAGGTTAAAGAGAAAATACTGCAAACAGCCAGAAAGAAACAATTTAAATATCATAGAACCACAGTCAGGATTATACAGGACCTTGCAGCTTCTACATTAAAAGTTCATAGAGTGTGGAATACGATATTCCATAAGGCAAAGGAGCTTGGATTACAACCAAAGATCAACTACTCAGTGAAAATGAGCATAATATTTCAGGGGAGGAGATGAATATTCAATGAAATAGGAGACTTCCAAACCTTTCTGATAGAAAGACCAGAGCTCAACAGAAAATTTGATCTTCAAATACAAAACACAAGAGAGACATATAAAGGTAAATGGGACAGAAAGAAACAACATGTTATTAATAAGGGAAAACTGTTTAAATCCCTACAAGGGAAGATGACACTTGTAACTCTTGAAAACTGTATTGGTATTACACCACGTTAAAGGGGTATATATAGAGGGGGTGGGTATAAGTTGACTTTGATGTAATAATAAAAATAAATCTAGTCAAGGTGGAAAAAATAAAATCGTAAATACACTACATAATAGGACCAGGAAAAATTAAGCCATTAGTGAAGTGTACCTTGACTCTGCCATTGCCCCCAAAATCTTGTCTTGTCAGAGGCAGGTTGACTCAGGCTGAGAGTACACAGATACTTCAGGCTGATAGCACACATATTATGATCTGGGAATACCCATAGCTATCAGGAAAGGACTCATCTTTGGAGCCAGAAATTAAGTCAAACAATAAGTTATATCCCTGAAATTCCTTGAGCCCCATGATCTTCTAGTGATCTCAGAATTTGAATTTCCCAAGTTTAAAATGCATTTCTCACCTCAACTGCTTGAATTTTGGCATACAAAATGTGGGACCACTCTAGCCCAGTCTTTTTTATTTGTTTTCTTTATCCCTACCTAGGTCCTGATTTCAACTCTGTCTCTTAACAGGAGGATATTATCCTACTTAGCCCTTGTACATATCCTATTAAATTCCCATGCATATTCCCAAGTTCAGATATAATATGCCCTCCCATTTTTTAGTCTCCTCAGTTTGAAATCTTTTCTCTCTTTCGTACAGCCATTGACCTACCGGCTATTCTCCTCCCTTTTCATCTTTTATTCCCATTACAGTACAAATGGCTCATAACAGTTTAAAATATTATCCCAGCCAAGAGAATTTGCATTCTATCAGTGATCAGAATCATAAGATAAAGAAATGAATTTCTGACAGTGGAGGCAGCTGGTCCTTCATTTGGAGAAACATCCGACTGTGAATTATAAAGATCTATGCCCATTGAAAAGATGTTGAGAGCTCTTGAAGTAATATAAATCTACCATTTTTATTTGAAAAAGATAATATGGACTTCTCCATACCATATGAGGGAATTGGACTCACTGGTCTCTAAGGTTGCAGTTTTTAATTTATGATTCTTTGAAAAAGTGATACTTATTCAAACCTTTGTTTTTATTCTCAAATAAGTTATGATGCTCTGTGTTGTCCTATATATAAAAAAGTTATGCAAGATTTTACATTTAAACAATGCACAATCTAGTAGGAGAAGTGAACCATATTTAATTAAATTCAATGGAAAAAATAAAGGCTTATTTGAATTCAAATAGTTTACAACACATAGTAAGGAATGAAGCATATGTGCAAGACACTAGGCTAAGCATTGAGAATATAAAAATGAAAATAAAAAGTATAGCCATTGCCCTTGTGAATGTTTCAATAAAAAAGGTGATACATACACACACACACATACACACACACACACACACACATATATTCATAACAAAGTAATGTCGGAATGATGTGTCACATTATAAGACTTTAGAGAAGGAGCAGATCACCTCCACATAGAAATGTCAGGGACATTTAAGCTGGTCCTTAAAGGATGAGTATGATTTTGATAGGTAAAAATAGGAGTAGTGAGAGAATTCTAAGTAGATGGCAAAGACTCAAGGTAAGAAAGCAGAATATGCATTCAGGGGATGGTGGATAATTCAAACTGATGATAAAAGAGGGTTCAGATGTCCTATAGTTAGAGATAAATCTTCAAAGCTAATTTGGGGATAGATTGCAAATAACCTTAAATTTCAGGCTCAATTCAATAGTCAGTGGGGACAACTGAAGGTTTTTTTTTTCTTTTTATAAAAGGAGTTTATAGTCATAGCAGGATTTTTGGAAGACTAATCTGGCACCAGAAAGGCAACAACAGTTGTAGAGAACTACTTTCAGTAAGCTGATGGAGAGCAGCTCTCAGGAACAGAACATGTGATTTCAAGGGCTACCTCTGAACCACACTTTATCTGTGTACCTAGACAAGTCACATACCCTCTCAGTGTCCCAAGAGACATTCTAAGACTACAAATTACAGAACAAGCACCTATCTGCAATAATGGAGGACATTTCTAACTAGATCATAGGGTAGTAGTGAAAATGAGTAACAACAAGAAAAAAAATAAGAAAAAAAATAAGTACCTACTGTAGTATTCCTGGTATTGTGGAAGGAATAAGAGCCTAAACTAGGAAGGGGCAATGCCAATTGACTGTATTATTTCAAAGAAATAATAGTAAGTCTTGACAGAATTTTGCAAGGGGGAAAGACAATGAAGGAAAGGAAAGAATCAAATAGTAATTCATGGTTTTTAGGCTAATTGACCAAGATAATGGTGGTACCATTCATGCATTCACTATTTTAAGTGCATGCTATGTGCCAGATACTATGCTAACACTGAAGATACAAAAAGAAGAAAAAGACTGTCTTTGCTCTTGAGGACTTATAATCCAATGGGGGAGACAACATATAAACAAATATATAAAAAGCTATCTATATGCAAGATAAATAGTAAATAATCAAAAGAAGAATTAAGAGGACTTAGTGAAGATTTCTTATGGAAAATGATATTTGAGTTGTGATTTAAAGGAAGCCAGGAAGGTCAAAGGTCAAAACAGATGATGGGGAGCATTCCAGCTAGAAGAAAATGAATGCAGTAGAGAAATGGAATGTCTTATTCATGGACTATTTGTTAAAAGCTACTGTAGTTCTCACATTAGACAAAAGGGAGGACAACTGAATGGGAATTCAAATACAAGTACACAAAAATAAAGGACAATCTGGAAGCATAGATTCAAAAAAAAAGATCTCCCTACAAACAAAATATATTAATCTCAAACACAGGAAGTACATAGACAACTTAACTTTCACTCAGAAAAACAAAAATTCAAAAAGTCTGTAAGCCATATCACATAAAATAATGATGCAAGAGAAATGTTCAGAACTTCTAAACAAAGAACACAAAGTAAAAGAATAGTGAATAGAGAGAGCCCAAAGATCACCTCAGTGTGGGCTGAAGAGTTATGCTGTAATCTCTAAGACATAAAGTGATTAAATGTGATGATTGCAGTGACAAAAAATAATAACAATAATTCCACAAATGACTGAAAATCCTTCAAATATAAGGAAAGACAATTTAAATAGTATAAGACTAGTATATCAGAAACTTTAGTAGAAAAAATAAAATGTTTGGTTCAAAATGGAACCCAAAATGAAACACCCTGTAAGCCCTAGCCTAATCATTTGTGAAAAAAAAATAATATTCAATAAAAAGAGGAAATTGACTAAAGGTAAAGGTAAAAGGTAAAAGAGGCCAAAAAATCCAATGGAGAACAGAATTCATTAAAAAGCAGAATTGGCTAAATGGAAAAAAGAGTTCACTGAAGAAAATAATTCCTTAAAAAAATCAGAATTAGGCAGTAGAAGTTAATGACTCCATGAGACATTAAGAAAGAATATAGCAAAAGTAAAAGAATGAAAAAAAATAGAATAAAATATGAAATATCTCATTAGATAACAATGATCTGGAAAATAGAGGAGATACTTTGAGAATTATAGGACTACCCGAAAGCCATTATTTAAAAAAAAAAACAAAAACAAAAACAAAAGAGCCTAGACACCATATTTCAATAAATTCTTCAGGAAAACTGTTCTGATATTCTAAAGTCAAAGGATAAACTAGAAATGGAAGGGATTCACATATCACTTCCTAGAAGAGATCTCAAAATTAAAACTACCAGGAATATTATATCCAAATTCCATAGCTCCCAGTCAAGGAGAAAATACTGAGAACAGCCAGGAAAAAAAATATCATGGAGCCACAGTCAGAAAAAACACAAGATTTAGCAGTTTCCACACTAAAGGATAAGAGGACTTGGAAGATGATATTCTGGAAGGCAAAGGATCTAGGATTATAAGCAAGAATTACCTATCCAGCAATCTTAAGTATAATCCTTCAGAAGAAAAAAAAAAGTGGATATTTAATGAACTAGAGGACTTTTAAGCACTCCTAATGAAAAGACCAGAGTTGAATAGAAAAATTTCTATTCTTTCCACTTAATAATATTTTATATTTTCCCAATTACATATAAAGATAAAGATATTTGACATTCAGTTTTATAAGATTTTGAGTTCCAAAATCTTTTTTTTTCTCCCTTCCCCAGGCCAAAAAAATGGCACACAATCTGATATGGGCTATACATGTACAATCATATTAAACATATTTCTGCATTAGTCATGTTATGAAAGAAGAATCAGAACAAAAGAGAGAAGGCATAAGAAGAAAAGGAAAAAAAATAGTATGCTTCAATCTTCATTCAGACACCATCATTCTCTCTGCTTATGGAAAGCATTTTCCATCATGAGTCATTTGGATTTGTTTTAGATCGTTTAGATCATGTTTTAGATCACTGTATTGCTGCAAAGAGCCAAGTCAATCAACAAGTCACACAACATTGCTATTACTGTGTACAGTGTTCTCCTGGTTCTGCTCACTTCACTTAGTATCAGTTCATGTAAGTCTTTCCAGTTTATCTGAAGTCCACTGGCTCATCATTTCTTTTTTTTTGAGTTTTTTTTTTTTATTAATTTATATTGACATCAATAATCACTTCCATAAACTTTTGAGTTTTAAATTTTTCTCTGCCTCCATCTCCACTTCCACAACAAGATGGTGTGCAATCTGATTAGGCTATACATATGCAGTGCTATGATATATACTTTCATATTAATGACGTTGTAAAGAAGAAGAATTGGAACCAATAGGAGGAACCGTCAGAAAGAGAAAACAAAACACAACAGAAGAAAAATATAGCAAATACTATGCTTTGATCTGCTTTCAAACTCCATTGTTCTTTCTTTGGATGTAGATAGCACTTTCTATCATGAGACTTTGGAGATGTCTTAGATCCTTGCATTGTTGAGAAGGGCTAAGTCTATTAATGTTAGTAATTGCACAATGTGGCTGTTACTGTGTAAAATGTTCTACTGGCTCTGCTCACTTCACTCAGCATCAGTCCATACAAGTCTTTCCAGGTTTTTCTGATGTCTGCTCTCTCATCATTTCTTATAGCACAATAGTATTCCATTACATTCATATACCACAACTTATTCAGTCATTCTCCAATTGATAGGTATCCTCTCAATTTCCAATTCTTTGCCACCACAAAAAGAGCTGCTATGAATATTTTTGTACGTGTTGGTCCTTTTCCCATTTGTATGATCTCTTTGGGATACAACCCTAGAAGTGCTATTGCTAGGTCAAAGGGTATGCACATTTTTATAGCCCTTTGGGCATAGTTCCAAATTGCTCTCCAAAATGGTTGGATCATTCCACAACTCCACCAAAAATGCATTAATGTTCCAATTTTCTCACATCTTCTCCAACATTTCTCATTTTACTGTTTTGTCACATTGGCAAATCTGATAGGTGTGATGTGGTACCTCAGAGTTGTTTTGATATGCATTTCTCTAATCAATGGTGATTTAGAGCATTTTTTCATATGACTATACATAGCTTTAATTTCTTCATCTGAAAACTACCTGTTTTCAAACTAACCCTTTGAGTATTTATCAATGGGGGAATGACTTTTATTCTTATAAATTTGACTTAGTTCTTTATATATTTTAGGAATGAGGCCCTTATCGGAGACACTAGTTGTAAAAAATCTTTCCCAGTTTTCTGCTTCCCTCCTAATCTTGGTGGCATTGGCTTTGTTTGTACAGAAACTTTTCAATTTAATGTAATGAAAATTATCCATTTTTCATTTTGTAATGCTTTCTGTCTCCTGTTTGGTCACAAATTTTTCTCTTCTCCTTAAATCTGATAGGTAAACTATTCCTTGCTCTCCCAGTTTGCTTATAGTATCAGCCTTCATATCTAAATCCTGAACTCATTTTGACTTTATTTTGGTATATGGTATGAAATTTTGTTCTATGCCTAGTTTCTGCCATACTCTTTTGCAGTTTTCCCAGCAGTTTTTGTCAAAGAGTGAGTTCTTATCCCAGAAGCTGGGGTCTTTGGGTTTATCAAATAGTACATTACTACAGTCGTTGACTACCATATCTTGCATACCTAACCTATTCCACTGATCCACAACTCTATGTCTTATCCAGAGAAAGAAGAGATCAATGAATTGGTGATGCAACTAAAAAAAGTTAGAAAAAAAGAACAGATTAAAAATCCCCAATTAAACTTTTCATCCTCAATGAAAATCAAAGGAAAAATTAAGAAAACTGGAATTAAGAAAACTATTGAACTAATAAATAAAACTAAGAGCTGGTTTTATGAAAAAAATAATAAAATAAACTTTTCATTAATTTGATTTAAAAATGAAAGAAAACCAATTCCCAGTATCAAAATGAAAAAAGTGAATTCTCTACCAATGAAGAGGAAATTAAAACAATAATTAGGAACTGTTTGGCCCAATTGTATGCCAACAAATCTGACAATCTTAGTGAAATGGATGAATATTTACAAAAATATAAATTGCCCAGATTAACAGAACTACCCTGACATTCTAGAACCAGAGGGTAAAATAGAAATTGAAAGAATCCAATGATCACCTCCTGAAAGAGATCCCCAAAGGAAACTCCTAAGAATATTGTATCTAAATTCCAGAGTTCCCAGGTCAAGGAGAAAATATTGCAAGCATCCAGAAAAAAAAGGAAAAAAACAATTGAAGTATTGTGAAAACACAATCAGTGTTACATAAGATTTAGCAGCTTCTACATTAAGGGACCTAAGGGCTTGGAATATGATATTCTGGATGGCAAAGGAGATAGAATTGCAACCAAGAATCACCTACCCAGGAAAATTGAGTATAATCCTTCAGAGGAAAAAATGGACATTCAGTGAAATAGAAGACTTTCAAGCATTCTTGATGAAAAGACCAGAGCTGAATAGAAAATTTGACTTTCAAGTACAAGACTCAAGAGAAGCGTGAAGAGATAAACAGGAAAGATAAATCATAAGGGACTTATTAAGGTTGAACTGTTTACATTCCTACATAGAAAAATATGTGTAACTCATGAGACCTTTCTCAGTATTAAGGTAGTGGGAGGGAAAAATTATATATATAGATAGATTGATAGATAGAGGGCACAAAGTGATTTGAAGATGAATGGTTGATATCTGGAGAATAAAATCAAGGGCTGAGAGAGGATTATGCTGAAAGAAGGAGAAAAGGAAAGATAGAGTGGGGTAAATTATCTCACATAAAACAGACAAGAAAAAACCTTTTACAGTGGAGGGGAAGTGGGGGAAGGTGAGAAGGAATGAGTGAATCTTATTCTCATCAGATTTGGCTTAAGGAGGGAATAACATACACACTCAGTTGGGTTTAAAAATCTATCTTACCCTACAGGAAAATAAAGGGGAAGGAAATAAAAGAGTGGGGGAATTATAAAGGGGAGAACAAATTGGGGGAGGGGGTAATCAGAAGCAAACACTTCAGAGGAGAGAAAGGGTCAAAAGAGAGAATAGAATAAATGGGGGGTGGGTTAGGATGAAGGGAAATAAATATAGTTAGTTTTCCACAACATGATTATTATGGAAGTGTTTTGCCTGACTACACATATATAACCTATATCAATTTCCTTGCCTTCTCAATGAGGGTGAGTGGGAAGGGAGGAAAGGAGAAAATTTGGAACCTAAAGTTTTAAAAACAAATGTTAAAAATTGCTTTCACATGCAACTGGAAAATAAGATATACAGGCAATGGGGTATAGAAATCTATCCTACTCGTGAGGAAAATAGAAGGGAAAGGGGATAAGAGAAGGGGGAGAGATAGAAGGGAGGGCAGATTAAGGGATAGGGTATTCAGAATACATGCCATCTTAGGATGGGGGTAGGGGTGAAATGGGGGGAAAATTTGGAACTCAAAATCTTGTGGAAGTGAATATTGAAAACTAAATATATATCACAAGTATCATCTTTTTCATAGGGGTGTAAACAGTTTAGCTCTATTGAGTCTCATGTTTTCATTTCCCTTTTTATCTGTTTATGCTTCTCTTGGGTCTTGATATTGAAGATCAAATTTTTGGTTTAATTCTGGTCTCCTTATGAAATCTTGAAATCCTTCTGTTTCATTGAATTACCATATTTTTCCTATGATGTATTATGGTTAATTTTTCTGCATAAGAGATTCTTGGTTGTCATCCTAGCTCCTTTCCTTTCTGGAAAACAATGTTTCATGCTCTCCAATCTTTTAATTTTGCAGCTTCCAAGTTGTGCGTAATCCTTATTGTTGTTCCCAAATATTTAAATTGTTTCTTTCTGACAGTTGTAGTATTATCTCCTAAGCTGATATTTCTGAAATTTGGCTATACTGTTCCTTAGAGAGTTTTTTTTCCACCTCTTTCCTGAGGTGATCATTGGATTCTTTCAATGCTTATTTTGCCCTCTGGTTCTAGGACATCAGGACAGTTTTCCATGATAATTTCTTGATTGATGGTGTCCAGAAGAGACAGGATTATAGGAAGATGGCAGAGTAGGTTAGAAAATTCAAAACTCTCCATATTTCCCTATGATCAACATAAAATAGCACCTCAGGGAGAATATAGAGCATTTAAAAAATAAACAAGAGTTGGGGCCGAACAGGGGTCAATAAGAAAAGGGCCAAATAAACATCCCAGACTAGTTCCTACGAAATGACAAGTGGAGAACTCTGGGGCTAGTTGGGTTGGGAGATGGTCTCTGCCCCAGTCACTGAAACTTTCACCTACAATACAGTGAGGGTCATCTATATCTGAGTCTGGGAAAATTGAGGGATCTTCCACTGATAAGCAACACAAGACCCAGCTGGGGGAGACATAACTCTGGGCAAGAAGGAACCAGCACATGTCCATTGAGTACAGAAGCAGTGGGGTGGGGATGTTGTTGGCTGTTGGCACTGACAGGATGGTGGAGTTCTTCATTATGGTTCCAAACCAGTGAAGGAGGAACTGAGACTAGAGGCACCAACCTCTGAACATCTTGACTAGAGGTGATTAAAAATAATAATAAGGTGCTATGAATTAAAAAAAAAATAAGTAGGGAAAGGAGAAAGAATCCAACTACAGAAAGTTTAAATGGGAATAGAGAAGAATGGGGTATATCTTCAGAGGAGGATACTGAAGCAAAGATAGCCTCTCTTACCACAAAGAATGACATTAAATGGTCACCTGCCCAAAAAGAATTCATAGAAAAACTTAAAAAAAATTCTTTATAAATCAAAAGAGAGATGGTGGAGGGAAAGCAGTGACTTGCTTGAGCTCTCCCCCCAAAGCCCTTCAAATACCTATAAAAAATGGCTCTAAATAAATTCTAAAGCAGCAGAACCCACAAAAAGACAGAGTGAAACAAATTTCCAGCCAAAGACAGCCTGGATGGTTGATCGGGAAAGTATATCGCTCAGGGCAAGGAGAGGAGTTTGGTGTGGGCACACAGGCCGCATCGACCCTGAAGCTGGCCTCAGAAGACTGAATGGCAGGCAGCTGTGGCAGTTTCCAGACTTCTCAACCCACGAATGCTGAAGATAACTTAGAAGGTCAGTGGGAAAAGTCTGTGACTGTGGTGAGAGAGGACCTGGGTCTCAGTCACAAATCTCGAGCATGATCTCTTTGCCAGTGCTGAGGCAGGAATCTCTTCCTTTACCGGTGCTTGGATCTGGGTCGCTGTTCTGAGGGGTGGTCCTGGGGTGAGGGGGAACACTGGTGTGGTGGAGTTTATTGTGGTGGTGGAGAGAAAACACCTCACCCCTTATCATACCACCTTGGAAGAGCTGAAAATTTTCAGGTCCCTAGAAGTATCTCTGAAAACAGCTGTACAAACCCCCAAAGCTTGGGACAGTACACTCTTCACATTGGAAACAGACTTTTACTTTAACAAAGAGTTTAAAACTCAAGTAATTGGCTGGGATCATGAGTAAGCAGCACAAAGAGTCAGACTATATTATCTTACTTTGGTGACAAAGAAGATCAAAACATATAACCAGAAGAAGACAATGAAGCCAAAGCTCCTACATCCAAAGCTTCCAAGAAGAATATGAATCAGTTCCAGGCCTTAGAAGGGCTCAAAAGGGATTTTGAGAAGCAAGTAAGAGAAGCATAGGAAAAACTGAGAGTGATGCAAGAAAGTCATGAAAAATAAGTCAGCAGCTTGCTAAAGGAGAGTCAAAAAATACTGAAGAAAATAACACCTTAAAAAATAGCAAATGGCAAAAGAGGTCCAAAAAGCCAGTGAGGAGAAGAATGCCCTAAAAAACAAAATTGGCCAAATGGAAAAGGAAGTTCAAAAGATTACTGAAGAAAATACTTCCTTAAAAATTAGAATAGAGCAATTGGAAGCTAGTGACTTTATGAGAAATCAAAGCACTGTAAAACAAATCTAAAAGAATGAAAAATTAGAAAACAATGTGAAATATCTCATTGGAAAAACAACTGACCTGGAAAATAGATCCAGGAGAGAGAATTTAAAAATTATTGGACTATCTGAAAGCCATGATCAAAAAAAGAGCCTAGACATCAACTTTCAAGAAATTATCAAGGAAAACTGTCCTGAAACTTTAGAACCACAGGGCAAAATAGAAATTGAAGGAATCCACCGATCTCCCACTGAAAGAGATCCCCAAAGGAAAACTCCTAGGAATATTGTAGCCAAATTCCAGAGTTCCCAGGTCAAGGAGAAAATATTACAAGCAGCCAGAAAGAAACAATTCAAGTACTGTGGAAACACAATCAGGATAACACAAGATTTAGCTGCTTCTACATTAAGGGACCACAGGGCATGGAATATAATGTTACAGAGAGCAAAGGAGATAGGATTACAACCAAGAATCACCTACCCAGCAAAGCTGAGTATAATCCAGCAGTGGAAAAAATGGTCATTCAGTGAAATAGAAGACTTTCAGGCATTCTTGATGAAAAAACCAGAGCTGAATAGAAAATTTGATTTTCCAATACAAGACTCAAGTGGAACATGAAGAGGTAAACAGGAAATAGAAAATCATAAGAAACTTATTATGGTTGAACTGTTTACATTCTTGCATGGAAAGATGATATTTGTAACTCATGAGACCTTTGTCAGTATTAGGGTAGTAGGAGGGGGAAAAAATTACATGTACATTTATATAGATATAGATAGATAGATAGATAGATAGATAGATAGATAGATAGATAGATAGATAGATAGATAGATAGATAGA
>NW_020954569.1:55739950-55750417 GCF_900497805.2 Vombatus ursinus | reverse complement strand
AGATAGATAGATAGATAGATAGATAGATAGATAGATAGATAGATAGAGGGCACAGGGTGAGTTGAAGATGAAGAGGTCATATCTGGAGAATAAAATTAAGGGGTGAGAGAGGATTATATTAGGAGAAGGAGAAAGGGAGAGGTGGAATGGGGTAAATTATCTCACAAAAAAAAAAACAGAAAAGAAAAGGCTCTTACACTGGAAGGGAAACAGGAGAAGGTGAGAGGGAATGAGTCAATCTTATTCCCATAGAATTTGACTTAAGGAGGGAATAACATACACACTCAATTGGGTATGGAAATCTGCCTTACCCTATAGGAAAATGGGGGGAGGGGAGGGAACAAGAGAATAGGGGGATGATAGAGAGGAGGGCAGATTGGGAAAAGGAGTAATCAGAATCTGACCCTGAGGAGGATCAGAGTCAAAATAAAGAATAGAATAAATAGGGGGGTGGGATAGTATTAAGGGAAATAGAGCTAGTTTTTCACAGCGTGTCTACTGTGGAAGTGTTTTGTGTAACTGCACATATATAACCTATATTTATTTGCTTGCCTTATCAGTGAGGGTGGGTGGGGATGGAGGAAGGGAGAAAATTTGGAATCCAAAGTTTTAAAAACACATGTTTAAAAAAATGTTTTCACATGCAACTGGGAAATAAGAAATACAGGAAATGGGGTACAAAAATCCATCCTGCCCTATAGGAAAATTGAAGGTGAAGGGGACAAGAGAAGGGGGGAGAGAGATAGAAGGGAAGGCAGACTAGGGGAAGAGGTATTCAGAATGCATGCCATCATGAGGTGGGGGGAGAGGTGAGATGGGGTGAAAATTTGGAACTCAAAATCTTGTGGAAGTGAATGTTGAAAACAAAAAAGTAAATAAAAATTTTAAAAAATTAAAAATAAAAAAATGAAAATAGAAAAATTGGGGAAAAATTAAAAAATAAGAACAATTCAAGAAAAATAAGAATAATATAAAAAGAAAGTTAACCAATTAGAAAAGGAGATCAAGAATCTTAAGAAAGAATGTGACTCCTTGAAAATGAGAATTGGGTAAGAGGAAGCCAGAGAAGTCATAGGAGACCAAGAAATAATAAAACAAAATATAAAGAATGAAAAAATAGAAGAGAATATGAAACATCTCATAGGAAAAATAAACAATTTGGAGAACAAACCAAGCAGAGAAAACATAAAAATAATTGGACTATCTGAAAGCTCCAATAAAAAAAAAGAATTTTGATACAATAATACAAGAAATAATTAAAGAAATTGTCCTGAAGCATTTGAACAAGAGGGAAAATTAGAAATAGAAAAAATTCACTGAACACCACCTAAAAGAGATCATATGAAGAAAACTGACAAGAATATCATAGTTAAATTTAGAAATCCACAGCTTAAGGATAAAATATTATAAACAACAAGAAAAAAAATTAAATATTATGGTGCTGCAATAAGAATCACACGAGACCTAGAAACAGTGACAATAAAAGACCACAGGTCTTGTAACATCATATGCTGAAGAGCAAAAGAACTGGGTTTGTGGCTGGAAACAGTAAAATTAGCAAAGTTAAGCATAATCATGAATGAAAAATGGATATTTAATGAATTGCCAGACTTTGGGGATTTTTTTTAAAAAAATCAGAACTTAATAAAAGACTTGATATAAAAGAGCCAAGAGAAATATAAGGTACATACCAAAGACTAATTACAAGGACTTAATAAGGAAAGACTATTTAGCTTTTTATTTGAGGAAATGTAAAATGCATGTCTAAGATTGTTACTAATGATTGGGTAGTTCATAAGAAAGATTAGGGTAGATCTGAGTATGATAAGATTTTAAAAAGTGAAATCATTTAGGAACTGGTAAAAAGTAATCATTTTATACAAATAAAGTATGAGAGTACTGACACAGAGGAATTAGAGGTGGAAGGAGGACTGGTAGTTCTGGAACCTTGTTTTCATTGGGAATGAGTTAAAAAGGGAACTATCTCTCTACCTATCTATCTATCTATATCTACATCCATAGGGGTATGAAAGTCTTCTAAATTCAGAAAGAAATAAACAGGTAAGGGAATAGGGAGAGAGGAGATGATAAGGGAGGGATTTTTAGAGGGGAGAGTGAGGGAATATTATAAGGGGGACTATAGAAGGGTGTTTAGATTAATGGGAATGGGAGGATAAAGGATGGATCTTTGAAGTGGGGGTTGAATAAGCAATTGGAGGGAAAGGTAGAGGCTAGATGTAAAGTAGTTGAATCAGGGGGAATAGGAAATAAGAGATTTGCACAAAAATAAAATAAAAATCATTAGTATAATTTGTTAGGGAAAATGTAGATGGGGTGAAAATCATGCTCTCGTACAAAGTTAAGACTAAAATAGATTTAATCAAAAGAAAAAAGTAGGGAAACTACACTATGTGTCAGCCACATTTATTAATGTTGTTTTTGACTATTTAAAATACACAATGTAAGATTGGAATATTGCTGTGGTGTAGGAAATGATGAGTGGACTTGGAAAAATATAGAAAGACTCAGACTTATGAAGGAAGAAGTTATCCATCTCAGAGAAATAGAAGACAAATACAAATAATATGGTCTTACATAGATGCATATGAATGTATATGTCTACATATAAGTATGATTATAGATATTTAAGTATATGTATGTGTATATAAGTGTATGTATATATGAGTATACACACATATATCTTTGTGTGCATCTGTGTATATATGTGTGTATGTGTATGTATGTGCATATACATATATGTGTGTACACACACACATACACACACAAATATATGCATGCTTAATTGTAGCCTTCTTTGGGGAGGGGTAGAAAGGGGGAAAAGCAAAGTAAAAAGTACACAAAAGAGAGCAAAAGAAAATTTAAAAGAGAGCAAAGAAAAGATGGACAGCTCTGACCACAATGCATAGTATTTATTATATATGCTTTCTTGAAATGGAAATTTATTTCTGTATATTTTTAATCCTCTCTTATGTTCTGTGCATATAGCACTGCTTTTCTTTTTTTCTTATTTTGTATTTAAGTTTCAACATGTTTAATTATCTTTTCTTATTGTGTATTTAAATTTTTGTACTTAAGTTTAGAATTTATTTTTTTAAATTAGAAAAAATTAATAAAAGAAAGATGCTGTCCATGTCCTCCTTTTAATTGTGACTTTCAGGTAGTCCAATGATTCTAATATTGTGTCTCCTGGATCTATTTTCCAGGGCAGTTGTTTTTCTCATGAGGTATTTTAAATTTTCTTCTAGTTTTTTTTCATTCTTTTAAATTTGTTTGATTGATTCTTGATGTTTTATAGAGTCATTTCTTCCACTTGCCCAATTCTAACTTTTAAGTAGTTGTTTTCCTCAATTAACTTTTGTGCTTTCTATTCCACTTGGCCAATTGTACTCTTTAAGGAGTTGTTTTCTTCAGTGGATTTTTTGTATTTCCTTTTCCATTTGACCAATTCTACTTTTTAAGCAGTTGGTTTCTTTTTCCAAGCTGTTGATTTTTTTTCATGATTCTCTGCATCACTCTCATTTCTTTTCCCAATTTTTCTTTTACTCTCTCTTATATGATTTTTAAGCTACTTTTTTTGAATCCTTCCATGAGTTCTTTCTGGTCTTGAGACCACTTTTCTCTTTGCTTTGAGGTTTTGCCTATAGGTTTTTTGACATTGTTGTCCTCACCTGAATTTGCATCTTGATCTTCCCTGTGAATATAATAACTATCTATGGTCAGATTCTTTATTTTTCTTGTTGTTTTATGCTTATCTTTTTTGGCTTTTTTCCTTTCTTTTGAATTTGAGTTCTGCTCTGTGGTGTAAGGGGCACAGTCTCAGGCTTCTTGCTCCAGAGGCTGAAGGCACTGATTATTTACTTGGTGCTGCACTGATGTTGCCCTGGTGCCCCAAGGGAACCCTCATGTCTGGTGCCGCATTGAAGGAATGGGGTGGGGTGTGGTGGCTGGTGCTGCTGGCAGCCCAAGGGGTCTAGCACCTTACCTGCTGCTGAGCTGGGGTCCTAGTGGTGATGTCTGTTGTATGCTGAGGAAGGTGGGGTTGTTTCTGCATTTCTCTTGGACTATGCTAAAGCACATACTGCTCTGGCTGCTGGCAGCTCCTTGTTTGTCTACGGTTATGCTGAAGCACTAGGCAGGGGCCTGGTAATGCTGGTTTATTGTTTGTTTAGGCAAACAATAGGGTTGGCATTTATATGTTTGCCAGGGGCTACACTAAATCATGTGGAGGTCTGGCCACTGGAGGTTACCTATTTGCCTGGGGTTATGCAAAGCATGTGACTGTTATTAGTACTGTAGTCTTCCTGTTTGTTTGTCTATGCTGAAATATGTGGAGGGTCGAGGTGTTGGCATTTGCCTGCTCCACCAGACTGGGGCTCAGGATCTATGGCTAGTATGTTGTGATGGAACTCACTGCTGGCTTGCTTGGGTGCTTCCTGTTCTAGACTGCACTTCTCCTTTACCCAAGTGGGACATATCTTTCCTATTGATCATTCAAAGTTCTTAGTCTCAAAGATTGTTTCATCCCATCTTTCTGCTGGTTCTGCTGTTACAGGATTTGTTTTGGGGTACTATTTTATGGATGCTTAGAGGTGAATATGGAGAGTTATGTCAAGTTATTGCTTACTTTGTCATCTTGACTGTCATGATGGAACTCCACTTCTAAGTATTTTAAAATAAAGCAACCACTATCTTCCTTTTCTTCCTTTCATAGTTCAATACCTTCCCCATCTCCTTTGACTGTCTATCCCCCAAAGCTGGAATGCTCTCCTGTCACATCTTTACCTCTTGGCTTCCCTGATTTCCTTTAAGATTCAGATCAAAGCCTGCTTTTTGCAAGAGGCCTTTCAGGGTATCTTTCTATGTTTGCCTCCTGATAATTTTCTGTTTTTGATCAATTCCATCTTCTACTTTCTCCACCAATAATCTTAGTTCATCAGTTTCCACCAATTCATCTTTGGTAGTCAGTCAGAAGTCACATTTGAGAAAAAGCAAAGACATTTAGTAAAATAGCATAGCAGGAATAGTAGACATAAAACATTTCATTCAGAATCCTCCAGCACAATCTCCCAGAAATGTACACAATAGCAATTAGAAAACATAGGGAACTTATCTGTAGTGTCACACATGCAGGGAGCACTTATTTTCCAGGACTCACAAATAGAAGACTATACATAGCCAAGGCATACACAATGAATAAACATAAGAAGCATGTAGGACAAGAGGGCATGCAAAGAACGTAAACTTATTAATCTGATTCTTCAAGACTACAGATGTATTCTAACCATGTTGATTTTGCCTAGACTACATCCTCCTTAACATTATGGACTACAGTCCAGTGCTCAGCCTCACAGGGTCTCTGCTTTATGCAGCTTAGCTAGCTTTTATACTTCTGGTCATCTGGTCTGAAGCAGAAATGTCTTGTCGAATATTCTTCAGATTTTCTCTTTCAGATGCATGGTATCTGTGAGACATTGCTTTGATTTCCTGAAGACTGCTTAGCTGACCCATAGTCATCACTTCTAGATGCCTTTTAATAGTATATTGCTCAACTGGATGCTGCTTGCTGCCCTCAACTTTGGAATCAGCTAAAATATTTGACTAACCTTCCCTCCCTCCTTGCCTTAGGAGAAGATCAGGTGCTACCATGCTCTTTTAGCTTAAAATTTGTAGCCTTTTTTTTCCTATAGTTTTTTAGGGGGAAAAAAAGCAGTTCTGGGAGACAAGATGGCAGAGTAAGCAGTAAGTGTCTCTCACTCTCCTTCATTGACCTCTAAAAGCCCAGGAAATATCACCCCAGGAATACTCCTGGAACAGTGAAGCTAGCAGAAAAGCAGGGTGGAGTATTCTATTAGCCCAGGAGGCTTGGAGGATCAGCAGGAAAGGTGTCTCTCACTCTGGTGGAAGGAGAGCACTGTCCAGGACCAGAGGTATCCTGGTAAGTCAGCAGCAAGCCCCACCTTACTTGAGGTAGAAGACAAAAATGGAAAAGAAGTGAAATATAGGCCAGATGAAGTCAACAACCTGGCAAAAGAAGGACAAAAATTAAATGTAGAAAATATTTCCTTAAAAAAATACAATTGACCAAATAGGAAAAAGCCCAATGAAGAAAACAACTCCTTAAAAAGTAGAACTGGCCAAATGGAAAAGGATGTGCAAACGCTAACTGATGAAAACAATTCTTAAAATTTAGAACTGGGCAAGTGGAAGCTAATGACTCTATGAGAAATAAACAATCAATCAAACAAAAGCAAAGAAGGAAAAAATAGGAAAAATGTAAAATAACTCATTGTTAAAATAAAAAAGCTTGGAAAATAGATCCAGGAGAAATAATTTAAGAATTATTGGTTTATCTGAAAACCATGATAAAAAAAAAGAGCCTGACAACATTTTCAAGAAATTATCAAGGAAAACAGCCCTGGCAGCCTAGAATCAGAGGGTAAAAATAGTCTTTGATAGAATCCACCAATCACCTTCTGAAAGAGACCCCAAAATGAAAACTCCAAGGCATATTGTAACCAATTTCTAGAATTATCAGATGTAGGAGAAAATACTGCAAGCAGTCAAAAAGAAACAATTTAAATATCCTGGAAACATAGTCAAGATTACACAGGACTTAGCACCTTCTACTTTAAAAGATCCCTGAGCCTGGACTATGATATTCTGGTAGGCAAAGGAGCTTGGATTATTACCAAGGATCAACTACCTAGCAAAACTGAGTGTAATCTTTCAGGAGAAAAGATTGACATTCAATGATCCTAGGGGATGTTCAATCATAACTGATTAAAAAAAACAGAACTAAACAGAAAATTTTATCTCAAATGCAAGACTCAAGAGAAGCATAAAAAGTGAAACATGAAAGGAAACAATATTATTCAATAACTTTTTATATCCCTACATGAGAAAATGATACTTGTAACTCTTGAGAACTGTATCTTTACTATGACATTTAGAAGGAGTATACACAGACAGAGGATGGGGACATAAGTTGACTTTGATGTGATGATAAAATAAAATTAATTAAGGAGTGAAAAAAAGATTGTACTGAGAGAAGAGGAAAGGAAGAGGCATAAAAGTGCAAACTATATCCCATGAAATGACACAAAGTCCTGTAACAGTAGGTAGAAAGAAGTGAGGGAGACAAATATTGTTTAAACATTACTCTCATAGGATTTGGCTCAAAGAAGGAATATAATATACACTCAATTGGATATAGAAATGTATGTTACTTTATAGGAAGTAGAGGGGGAAGGGGAAAAGACAAGGAAGGGAGTAGACAGAAGGAAAGGCAGATTGCAGGAGATATTGGTCAGAAGCAGAAAATGAGTGAGGAGGAAAAGGGAGAAAGGAGGGAGAAAAACTTAAATGGGGGGAAAAGAGGATGGAAAGAAAGCCACAGTTAATAATCATAACTGTGAATGTGAATGGGATGAACTCTCCCATAAAACAGAAACAGATAGCAGAGTATATTGAAAACCATAATCTTACAATATGTTGTTTACAATAAACACATCTGAAGCTGAGAGATACATCAATGTAAAGATAAAATGCTGCGACAGAATATATTAAGCTTCAGCTGAAGTAAAAAAAATAAAAAGCAGGAGTAGCAATCCTGATCTTAGCCAAAACCAAAGCAAAAATAGATCTAATTAAAAGGATATGGAAAGAAACTACATGCTGTTAAAAGGTACCATAGACAATGAAGTAATATCAATACTGTCATGTATGCACCAAGTGATATAGCATCCAATTTCTTAGAGAAGTTAAATGAGTTACAGGAAAAAATAGACAGCAAAACTATATTAATGGGAGGACCTCAACCTCCTCCACTCAGAACTAGATAAATCTACCCACAAAACAACAAGAAAGAAGGTAAGGAGGTGAATGGAATCTTCAAAAAGTTAGATATGGTAGAATTCTGAAGAAAATTAAATGGGGATAGAAAGGAATATATGTTTTTCTTATTGGTCCATGGCACATACATAAAAATTGATCTTGTATTAGGGCATAAAACCTCATAATCCAATGAAGAAAGCAGAAATATCAAATATATCCTTTTCAGACTATGACGCAATAAAAAAATTACATGTAATAAAAGGCCATGGAAAGATAAACTAAAAAATTAATTGGAAAATAAATAATCTAATCCTAAAGAATGAGTGGGTCAAACAACAAATCCTAGAAACAATCAATAATCTCATTCAAAAGAATGACAATGAGACAACATATCAAATCTTAGGGGATACACCCAAAGCAGTTCTTAGGGAAAATTTTCTATCTCTAAATAGTTACATGAATAAAATAGAGAAATAGGAGATCAATGAATTGGGCATGCAACAAAAATAAAGCTAGAAAAAGAATAAATTAACAGTGCCAAGTGAAATATCAAATTTGAAATTCTGAAAACCAAAAGAGAGATTAATAAAATTTAAATTAAGAAAACTATTGAACTAATAAATAAAACTAAGAGATGGTTTTATGAAAAAAATAATAAAATAGTTAATCCTTTGATTAATTTAATTTAAAAAAGAAGAAAAACAAATTACCAGCAAATTACCAAAACAAATTTTCATCAAAAATGAAAAGTACAAATTCACCACTAATGAAGAGGAAATTAAAACAATAATTAGGAGATATTTTGCCCAACTGTATGCCAATAAACCTGAAAATCTAAGTGAAGTGGATGAATATTATATATATATGTGTGTGTATATATATATGTATATATGTATATACATATATATACACATATATATATCTTGCCAAGATTAAAAGAAGAGAAAATCAAATACTTAAATAACCCCATTTCAGAAAAAGAAATTGAAGGTGTCATCAAAGAACTCTCTAAGAAAAAATCTCCAGGGCCAGATGGATTTACAAGTGAATTCTACCAAACACTTAAAGAATAATTAATTCAAATACTATATAAATTGTTTGGGAAAATAGGCAAAGATGGAGTCCTAGCACATTTTTTCTATGATGCAAATATGGTGCTAATACTTAAACTTGGAAAAGTCAAAACAGAGAATGAAAATTATAGACCAATTTCCCTAATTGGTAAAATTATAGACCAATAATCCCTAATATAGATGCAAAATTTTTAAATAAAATATTAGCAAAGAGATTACAGCAATGTATGAAGAGGATAATACACTATGACCAGGTCAGATTTACACCAGGAATGCAGGGCTGGCTCAGTATTATGAAAACTATCAACGTAATTGATGGTATCTGCAACAAAACCAACAGAAGTAATGATTATTTCAATAGAGGCAGAAAAAGATTTTGACAAAATACAATACGCATTCCTATTAAAAACACTAGAGAGCATAGGAATAAAAGGAGTCTTTCTTAAAATGTTAAGTAGTATCTATCTAAAACCACAGCAAGTATTATATGTAATGGGGATAAGCTAGAAGCATTTCTAATAAGATCAGGGGTGAAAAAAGCATGTCTGTTATCACCACTGTTATTCAATACTGTACTAGAAATTCTAGCTTTGGCAATGAGAAAAAAAAGAAATTGAAGGAATTAGAATAGACAAAGAAGAAACAAACTATCACTCTCTGCAGATGATATGGTGGTATAGTTAGAGAATCCTGGAGAATCAAGTAAAAAAAAAACTACTTGAAATAATTAACAACTTTAGCAAAGTTGCAAGATACAAAATAAATCCATATAAGTCATCAGCATTTCTATATATTATTAACAAAACCCAACAGCAAGAGATGGAGAGAGAAATTTAATTTAAAGTTACTATAGACAATATAAAATATTTGGGAGTCTACCTGCCAAGACAAACTCAGGAACTATATGAACACAATTACAAAACACTTTTCTTACAAATAAAGTCAGATCTAAATAATTGGAAAAATATCCATTGCTCATGGGGAGGCTGAGCTAATATAATAAAAATGATAATTCTCTTGAAATTAATTTACTTATTCAGCATCATATTAATTAAATTACCAAAATTATTTTATAGAGCTAGAAAACAATAATAACAGAATTCATCTAGAAGAACCAAAGCTCCAGAATATCAAGGAAATTAATGAAAATAAATGCAAGGAAAAGTGGCTTAGTCATACCAGATCTTAAATTGTATTATAAAGCAGCAAACATCAAAACTACTTTCTACTGGCTAAGAAATAGAATGGTAGATCAGTGAAATAGGTTAGATATACAAGACACAATAGTCAATGACTCTAGTAATCTACTAATTGACACATCCAAAGACTTCAACTTCTGGGATAAGAACTCACTAACAAAACCAGCTGGGAAAACTGGAAAACAGTATCTCAGAAGCTAGGCATAGACCAACATATTACACTGAATACCAAGAAAAAGTCAGAATGGGAATATGATTTAGAGATAAAGGCTGATACTATAAGCAAGTTAGGAGAGCAAGGAGTCATTTACCTGTCAGATTTATAGAGAATGGAAAAAAAA
>NW_020954569.1:55700095-55739940 GCF_900497805.2 Vombatus ursinus | reverse complement strand
TAAGAATACAAGTCATTCCCCAATTCATAAATGGTCAACAGATATGAATAGGCAGGTTTCAGGTGAAGAAATAAAAGCTATCTATGATCATATGAAAAAAATTCTCTAAATCACTATTTATTAAAAAGTAATACAAATTAAAACAACTCTGAGGTACCACTTTACACTATTAGATGGTTAATATGAGAGAAAAAGGAAATAATAAATATTGGAAAAGATGTGAGAAAGTTGGAACACTAACACATTATTGGTGGAATTGTTGACTGATCCAACCATTCTGGAGAGTAATTTGGCAGTATGCCCAAAGCGCACTTTGATACAGCAATACCACTACTAGGTCTGTATCCCAAAGGGATTATCAAAAATGTACAAAACTATTTATAGTAGCTCTTTTTGTCCCGCAAACTATTGGAAATTGAGGGTATGTCCACCAATTGGGGGATGGTTGAACAAGTTGTGATTGTGGTTGTAGTTTGTCCTTCATTCTCAAAAAGGACCATGACATCAGGGAGATGATGACATGACTTGTAATTATTGACTTTGATTTGAGGGAAGGAGGGTTGTGCAAAATAACCAGCCTTACTTTCTCCTCCACAGCAGTAAGGATCCAGTGGCCAGATATCAATCAGAATGACTGGAGATGGCCCAGGATGCAGTGCGAGACTTTGGCCCTTTTAAGCTAAGGTCTTTTCAGCTTCTCACTTTGAGTAAGGCAATGCCCATTAAGTGAATAGGCCTCTTTACGAAATGAGTCAAGAACAGTTCCTTTAATAAATAAATAAATAAATAAATAAATTCAAACTTGAAGCGGAAGACCCTCAGGGTTTTTGGTCAAAAGAGAAACAGTTGCTATTTACATTCACTCTGAGCGTGGAGAGCCCCCCAAAAAACAACCATTAAGTGGTGCTTGGACAGGGACCTATTGTTATCCAATTGGGTTTAGACTTGGCCTTTAAGAAGGAAATCTAGCCAGTAAACCCCCAGTTTACTACACAGCTTGGTCATCAAAATTTACCTTCCTTTGGGCAGAACATCTTGTGTAATAAGAAATGATGAACAGGTGGATTTCAGAAAAACTTAGAAAAACTGACATAAGGTCTTGCTAAGTAAAGTGAGCAGAAGTAAGGGAACATTGTATATAGTAACAGCAACTTGTGTGATGATCAACTTTGATAGACTTGGCTCTTTGCAGCAATGCAATGATCTAAGACAATTCCAAAACATGTATGTTTGAATATGCTATCCACATCCAAAAAAGAACTATGGAGTCTGAATGTCTATCAAAGCACACTATTTTCACTTTTTCTTTATTATGGTTTTTACCTTTTGTTCTGATTCTTCTTTCATGACATGACTAATGTGGAATTATGTTTAAGATGTTTATACATGTATAGGCAATGTCAGATTACATGCTGTCTTGGTGGGGGGGGCAAGGGGGGAAGGGTAAGAGAGAAAATTTAGAACCCAAAATCTTGTAGAAGTGAAAGTTGAAAACTGAAATAATAAAATTAAAAAAAAGAGATTGTAGTTTCATCTATAGTGATTCTTCTAATTCTGAGATTGAGTGGATAGATAGGTAAATGGTTAGATGGAATATACTGAGTTGTACTAATATAGTGGTAAGATTAGCAGAATATATTTTATCTTTCTATGCTTTACTAACCATTTAAAAAAATTTAGGGCCCACTACATACTATGTATTCAGAATTGTATTTGGTTCTCAGAGGACACCTGAAAAGTAAAACAAAACAAAACAAAAGACCCATAGTTCTAGTCCTCTAAGATTCATAGTTTAGTTGGAATGGTAAAATTTAAATATATAAAATTATTCAAAATATGAATTGGCATAAAATGATAACATTTTAAAGTTTTTAATGATCAGAAACATTGATTCCCTCCCCCTGTAGAAGGGGATTTTTAGATTCATAAAGGGTAAATGACTGAGATAAAGTTACACCATGATTCGGTGACCAAACTGAAATAAAAATATCCTGGAGTCTATAGAGGTATAAGGGAAGCTATCAGTATGGGCTAAGGTATTGCAAAGTAGGAGAATGTTCTTGGGCTGAAATTGGAAGGACAGGCGGGAGCTAAAAATTAAGGAGTTGTGAATAGTAATTACATAAAGAAAGAGGCTTATGATCTCCCCAGAAGCACATTTTTCACTTTAATGCAAGGATAATCTTAAATAAAGTGAACACATTTTCAATTTGATCTCTCACTGTGTGTCTTTCTCTCTCTATATATATGGATAGATAGATAGACAGATATACAGAGATAGAGAGATTCATGTATCTATGTATAGACATCTCTCTGTATCTCTCTATATCTACATATCCATATCTAGATCTAGATCTAGATATCTATGTGGATATATACAGGATAGTAGTACAGTGGATAGAGCACTTGGTCTAGAGTCAGAAAGATCTGATTTTAAATCTAGCCTCAGACATTTCCTAGCTGTGTGACCCTGAGCAAGTCACTTCACCCTGTTTACCTCAAATTCCACATCTGTAAACTGAACTGAAGAAGGAAATGGCAAACCCCTATAGTGTCTTCTCCAAGAAAACCCCAAAAGAGATCACAAAGGGTCAGACATGACTGAAAAGAAAATGATTTAAGATAAACTAAAAACAATAAAGTCTTGGTGCACTTATAAGCTATTAATGATTTAATATTAATAATGCTTTAATATAACTTAATGCACTAATAGCTTAAAACTGCACTGACTTTTGGGATACCTTGCAGATAATGCCACATGCATTTATAAATGTGTGTGTGCATGTGATCCCATATGTGTGTGTGTGTGTTTAAAAGGAAAATCCCACAGATAAAAATGAACTTGACTGATTTTCCTCCAATCCTCCTGCTCCTTCAATTGAATCAAGACTCCAAATAGAGTTGTATCCTTGAAAAATTTTCTGTTTCTATGTGATAATTTTTTTTCCAATTCTTATGTTTGTTGGGTATCATTTTATCACAAAGAAATGTATTTAATCAAATTCCTCCTGCACCTGGGATACTGCTAGTCAACGGATAGTAAACAACAAGTGTATTTCAATCTAAACTGGAGACCCAGTGATTCCAAGAAAGGCATTGATCTTAAATGGCAGAGTTGGTCTTCTTTTGTGGGAAGAATCTTTCAAATAAGTCTGTTTGAGTGTTTGAAGGTGTCATCACTTTGATGTTTCAAAGCCTCAATTATTCAAGTACTACAGAGCTGAGCATTGTGTGTCTGCCAATGTCGTATTTTAAAAAACCTCTGATGTCTAAGGTGCCATGTTCTGTTCAAAGTCTTGTGATGATTGAAATTAAGAGAAGAATCCTTTCATTTCAGCAACTGCTGAGCCTCTCGAAGGCTACAATGTGGAGCTGAAAGCCTACATTCATTAAGTGCTTGATTACAATTTGAATGTATTGTCAGTGGGTCAGACAGCTTTGGAGGTTGGAAGTTCAGCTTATATTCTTTGTCTGGGGAAAACTTTTGAAATCCCTGATTGAGGTTGCTTATAGCATCAAGAGACTTCTTCAGAGTCAGAGATGTATTTGACAACTTAGCTGCGAGGATGGAATTAACATTTTATCCTATATATCATCAGATCATGATGCAAGGGCATTTCAACGTATGATAAAGATTCTGCGGTCCTCCTCCCAGATAGATCAGAGGGTGTTTGCTGAAGATATTTATACAAATACTATGCTTTCAACCTTTATAATAAGTTGTTTCTTTAGAGTAGATCTTGTGATGAATCTCAAATCCATTGGTTCATAAGACAGTAAGAGGCAGACTGACAAAGTAGAAAGAACAATGACTTTAGAGTCGGGTGATCTGTGGTCAAATCCTTCTTCTATCGTTCCCTACCTCTGTGACTTTGGGCAAGCCACTTAACCACTATGGATGAAATGAGGAGTTAGGGAGAAATGGCCTCTGAGGTCCCTTCTAGCTATAAATCTTATGAACCAAAGATCTGAAGGTCTTCAAAATAGTTAACTTTTTCCTTTCTACTTTTCACTGCTCACCTAAATACTTCAGCATAAATTCCTTATATTTTCTATTTCACAGGAATGCCTCATCCAACTTCAAAGAACATTGTCTCTAGAGTGTTCTGAGGTCACTCTGGAATTGACATTTTGTGCTATTGTTTAAAAATAGAATGAGCCCTTGTAATGAATTGGGATTGTGTTTATCTGATGACCAAAAGCAGCCGTTTCTGAGTTTTAAGGGAAAATAATGTCTAATGTTGTAGAGAGTTTGAAAAGTTATTAGAACTGAGAAAAGACTATCAGATTTGGAAATTAAGAAATCACTAGAAACTTGAGGAAAGTGGTTTTAATTCAATAAGATCAGAAATGATATTTCCAGGGGCTTGGAAGAGAGCACCAGGAAAGAAAGTGTAGAGAGTAAATGCTGATAGCTTTCTCAAGGAGTTCAGTCAAGAAAAGGATGACAAATATATAGTGATAGCTTGTAGGGATAGAAGGCTCAAGGGCATGTTTTGGTGGGGTTTGTTGTTGTTTTTAGAATGAGAGAGGCATTGGTATTATTTGAAGGCAGCAGTGAAGGAAGCAATAGATAAGGAGAGAAGAGAGTGACAACGATTGTGAGGGTAATGTACAAGGGAAGACAAGAGAAGATGTCATAAAGAGTGCAGGTAGAGGACTGGCCTCACAAAGGAAAAGAGCTATCATTTCATCTGAGTCCAGAGCGAGGAGAAAGCAGTGGGGCAAGATGAGTGAAGGCTGTGTATGTATGTATGTATATTTATGGGTATATGTGTGTATGTATATGTCATGTGTATATGTGTATTATATGTATATATATATACACTATATATACATAGACATACATCCCCATGTCTAAATGCACATATGTTGCCTTGATAATTATTGCCTTAATTACAAATATAATTTGCATATGTTATTGTATATGATATACTATTACATATAATAACATATGTTACATATGGTGCAGCTAGGTGGCACAGTAGATAGAGTGCTGGGGCTGGAATGAGAAAGACTCATCCTCCTGAGCTCAAATCTGATTTCAGCCACTTACTTGCTATGTGACCCTTGGTAAGTCATTTAACCCGATTTACCTCAGTTCCTCATTTGTAAAATGAACTGGAGAAGGAAATAGCAAATCACTCCAGTATCTTTGTCAACAAAACCCCAAATGGGGTCACAAAGAGTTGGTTATGACTAAACAACAACAACATATATTGCATATACACATATATCTTTACATGTATATATGTTTATATATGTGTGTGTATGTGCATGTATACATACATATATATCACGTGCATATTGTTTTCCTGTTTCTGCCTACTTCATTCTGTATTGGGTCATATAATTATTCCCGTGCTTCTCTGATTTTCTCATATTTTTCGTCTTAAAATACATTGATATTCCATTACATTGACATACTATTATATGCTTGCCTATCCCCCCCAAAAAACACACAACTTTGTTTAAAATTCTTTGCTATCACAAAAAAGTGTTTCTATGAATATTTTGATGTATATTGAATACTTCTTTCTATTCATGACCTTCTTGATGTATCAACCTTCCCACAGAGGAGTGGACATCTGGGCCAAAGGATGTGGACATTTTAGTCACTTCTTCCACATAATTCTCAAGTTATTTTCCAGAATAGTCAGACCAATTAGCAACAAGAGTTTGAGAATCCATGTCTTTGCTCAGTATCTCCAACATCAACTATTGCGATATTATCATCTTTGACTTAATTCTTAAACTTCAAAGGGCAATTCTGTGGGAAAGAAGCCCTAGCTGAACCATAAACTTGTCTTCTCCTAATATTTCTTCTAATGCCCCTATGTCACAATTTTCATTTATTTCTCTGATAGTATATTTGAAGATGAAGTTAAATTCTTCATTATAATATTCTGACATTCCAAATTCTGTTGTATAGTTACTAGGTTGAAATGCTTCTCCTTTTGCTCTGGATCAATGCATCAGTTCTGATACTTAATGAAGTTTGGTTTCTCTTCCCTGTGTATCATTTTCATTTGAAAACATGTAAGGTACTGGTTATGGTAGTGCATAATTTCTACTATTGGTCGATGCTGAGGCTGAACTCTGAAATTCTTAGCTGCATTAGGGTGAAAGATGATTAGGAGTTCACATTAATTTCAGCACATATTTGATTATATTTTAGGATGAGGTGTGGATGGAGGAGGAATGCTTTACCTGAAAGCTCCAAGTCTTACCCCACAACACTCAGTTTGAAAATTTCAAACTAAATTCTCAGTCAAATTTCTTATAGTTGACTTCTGCATGACTGGTTAGATCAATCATGAAATCAATCCAATTTAATATTAACTCCAAAAATTAACATAATATAGCATGAGTAACTACTTACATCAAACTTTTTTTTTCCTGTATAGCTATGGCTTTTGTATTTATTCATTCTTAGAATAAGGTAGTTTGAAATGTTCTAAAAAATCCTTGGGGATCTTGATTTTGAATAACAATAACAATCACTATCATACACACACACAAACATACGTAGATATGTGTGTATATATACATACATGCACATACATATATAAACAAATGTATATAGTATGTGTGTATGTGCATGTGCGTATATATATAAAACACATACATGCATGTATGTATATCTGTGTGTGTGTGTGTAACAGAGACACAGAGAGAGAGAGAGAGAGAGAAAGATTAGGATCCTTGGTTTCCAACTGCGGCCATACAAACAAAAGAAAGACAAATCTTCTCAAATTTTCTGCATACTAGTTCTTTTAATTCATGTCTTCATAGCCTTAGTCAATCATTTGGGCTCTAATGGATATATGAAGATATATTTAAATTTCTCCTAAAATTTTCAAAAATACGACTTGAGACATTTATCCTTCATTAGGGTAAAAACAAGTTTTGTTTAATTAAAAAAGCTGCAGGTTGCCATGAGTTTTAATTAATTTTAGCTGTAAGTTTAGAATTAAAAAAAAACTGGAGGAAGGTAGAGGAGAAAGTCTAGTGCCAACTAGTAAGCTAAAGTGACTTTAATTTTCCTGGTTTATTAAAACCTATTCAAGTCTTTGATGGTCTATGAAATCATGGCATTCCATCAATTATGATCTCAAAAGATTTCTCAAACATTTTTTAAGAGAGAAGTAAGTAAATTATGGGTTTGTCTTTTAAAATGTGTTTTATTATGTCATTACTTCAAATAATGTCAGTAACTCAGTACCAGTTTGAACGGTTATGGAACATTTGTAATTCAAGGGGGTGTGATTATCATTGTATATTCTGGTATAAAAAAAGACTTTAGCCAGATTACTTTTTATCGGCTCATGAATTTAGATGCAGTTCCTTTAGCTCCATAATGCAGCTGTCTAGGGGCAGATATATGCAACTCTCCAGATTGGCTGCCATTGAAGACTTGTATTATGAAACTTGATAGTGTAGGATGGGAAGAGATTTCTGGCTCAGGATGTGGGAGGCAATCTATAACAAACAAACAACTCTGTAAGACAGACAGACATAGAAACAAAGACGGATAGACATAATGCAGAGACAGAAAGATACTGAGAGGTAGACAGAGTGAAACAGAGAGATGAAGATACTGAGAAACAGAGAAAGAGAGAGAGAGAAAGAGAGAGAGAGAGAGACAGAGAGAGAAACAGATAGGATAGACAGAAATTTTGCCTAGCTTATTTTCTTATAACATAAATACCAACATTCTATACACACCTCAAGGATAAGATAATCTTCCTTTTTTTCTCCCAACAACTAACAAAATTAAGCTGGTCCACCAAGAGGAATTATTTACTTAGCTGCCAGATTCATTCTCTCTATTTAATGTGGCTCTATTAGCTATGCTTGCCATAAGCAGTTTTTGGATCATCAGCTGATTAAGAGTGATGCATTCTGTTTTCTTTAGTGTTCATTTACCACAAAAATTCCCTAAACTTCCAAGGCAGAACATACAAACTGTGTACTCTTGCAAAAGTCAGGCACCAAGGGAAAAATTGTCAATCTCATTCATGCAGAATTGGGCCAGAATCAGGACAAGGCACTTGTGCGCCCAAGGCAAGGTTTTCAAATTGAATGCCCTGCAACCCTATGACCCTTCTATCTCTACCTCCTGACACCCAAACTTGCTGCAGACTTTGAGCATATTGAGTTCCTTCTGCAGATTTTGTGTCTGCTCTATAACTTCACAAAATGAAAAAGGATAATGTTCTAACACCTAATAATTTTCACTCAACAATATTAAAAAAAAATATTGCCCTTGTATTGCCCCAACTATTAGGACTCACCTTAAGTGCTACCTAATTTTCCAGTGTCCAGTTCCAAATTCTGGTTATGGATGGTAGTTCTAGTCTTAGGGAAAGCCTTCTGAACAATGAATGAGAAGTTTCTGTAAGATGAAAAAAGGGGGCAGCTAGGTGGTGCAGTGGATAGAGCACCGGCCCTGAAGTCAGGAGGTCCTGAGTTCAAATCCAGTCTCAGACAAAACACTTGACACACTTACTAGCTGTGTGACCCTGTGTCACTTAACCCCAATTGCCAAAAAAAAAAATAAAAAATAAAATAAGGTGAAAAAAGACTCAGTATCCTGTTAGATGTGGCTCTCTAATTTGGTAATGGGCTTCAGTCCTTCAATTATTGTAGAATCATGGGATTCAAAACAACAAGCTAGAAGTGAAATGAAATATGACAGGTAGAGAGAAGTTAAGTAGTATAAATTTACATAGATATTAATTACCTCTAGTCAATGGAGCTGGAAAAAGGCAGAAACTTGCAATCTAGGTTATTAGTAGAAGAAAAAAAAAAGAATATCAATAAAATATCTCTTCTTTTCCCCAACATCCTGAGCCTTCTATCCTTCCTATTCCTCTTTCCCTCATCTTTTCAGATGGGATATTCTTTCTCTCTACTCCAGCTTGAAGGATCTGGTATTACTTAGAATTTAATGTCAATTCAAGTTAATGGTGTCATCTTTTCTAGAGGTATATGAATTTTTCATCCTACTCATTAATTGTAGAATAGAAGGCTTTGTACTTAATAAAGCAATTTGAGGCATTATAAAATAGGGGAGATATATATTTAGGGGTACAGGGTCTTCCAGACTTTAAACTTAATTTAATCTAATTTTCTGTCTGATAAAGCTGAGGCCAAGAGAGGGAAAAATTGTTTGATGAAGGTCATATAAATACTAAGTCATGAATTCAGGATTTGAACCCTGACTCTCCAGCTACAAATTCAGAGATTGTTACATTGTGCCATATTACCTCTCATTTTAATTTTCATTTGAACTCATAAGTATGTTGTTGTTTTTTTTTTTCTAAAGGTACTGTAAGTAGCCATATCAAAGCAGGTTCTCCATCCCCACCACATTGCCATTATACAAAAGGAACTTTTGTAAACTAATTTAAAGGCATAGATTTACCTATTATCAGCTATGTGATGTACCCATTCTCTATAAGTTTCATATTCAGGACCTACTGCTCTCTAAAAGTCTTCTCTATTCTTTCTGAGGTGGAAAACATCAACCCCAACATGATGGCTTGATTTGAGGGAGTTTCTGTCACCAAGCTGTGGAGTTTGTTTTTGTTCTACTCTGCGATTGATTGCTTGAGGCCTAAAGGAGGTCTGTGCTGCTTCTTTGAGGAAAATCACCAGCAAATCGAGTTCCCTGCAGTTTCACTCCCTGGTGGTCTGCTGCCTCCTGCTACTCTGTTAAATACTCTGTGGAGCCCTAGTTGATGACAGCAAGCATCAAGCAGTCTCCTGCCATGATTGGCATTGGGCATCAATCACAGTGCTGGCATGGAACAAAGAGGAGGGCTTTATTCTGCAGCAGATCTAGCAGGGTGAGACGAGAACATTTCAGATGCTCTTGATGATAAATGTCATGCCCAAATAGTTAACACAATAAAAAATTCAACCCCAACACCCATCATTCATTTTATGCCATTCCCAAGTGCCCTCCTGCCTCAGATTGTCTTGAACTACCACTGATACCCCCAATATAGCAAAGGGTATAACATGACTTTGAAAGGAGAGAATGAAACTTTGGACAATACTAACAAAAGAAAGTAAGAGTTTGTTCAAGAAGGCAAAACTGATTTTCTTTTAACTGAAGTGATCCTTAGTCATATTATCTTCCTGGTTCCTAAGAATGAATCTAGACACTATAAACAAGATAGAATTTCCCCTCTGAAGACAACACTGAAGCTGGATCTATAGAGTGATAGACATTTGGAGAGAAAATTGGGAAGAATCTAGCTGTTTCATGTCATTCAGTGTGAACATCCTTATGGTTGATGGAACTGAATTTTTAACTGGGAGCCTTGAATGTTGTATAGACATAGCAACTCAGTCCACTGAAAGTCACAACTTCCTGACAAAGATAATTTGAGATTTATGAATAGCAAACCTAGGCCTTTCCCAAAAATTCCAATCCTAGCCAATAGGAAAAATGGTCAATGAAAGCCTGAAAAGCAATGGAAAAAGCAATATCTTCTAGGAATTATACCTTATTGGCTACAACATAGAGAAAAAAATTAATTGGAATTAAGGGATCAAATAAGGAAGAGACCTAACATGAGGAAAAGTGCTCTCAAGCTAGGAAGGATATTGCATCGTTTTATGTTACCTTGTTTACTATACAAGTTACAATCTTTGTTCATGGGATCATAGATTTGGAGTTGAAAGACAGCATAAATATCTTCTGGTCCAACTCTTTGATTTTGCAAATGAGGAAACTGAAATTCACCAATATTAAATCTTCTGATTGTCAATGCACTCTTTCCATTGCCTTTTTCCTTTTTCAGAACCCTAACCTCTCCATTGCTCTCTCCTTCCCTTCTCTAGATGTCTACAAGACAAGCTTCACCTCAACTGGATACTCTCTGATTTCCTTTTGCTAACTCAGGAACAAATCATTGTACATACATGCGTACATGCATACATACATACATATGCAGACATACACATATATACATACAAGTGTGTATATATGTATATGTGTGTATGTGTTTGTGTGTGTATACACCCAACAACAAAAACAAAAACAAAAACAAAAAACCCTAACAATTAAGGAAAAGAGGTAAGAGTAAAACCTTCAAAGGATATGGGATAGTTAAGTTAAAGAGCCTGGTAATGTTACCTTGAGTCTTCTAATCTGGCATTAATGCTTAGCCACAAATTTAATTCATCTAATGAGCTTACTGTTCTATTTAGCAAAAGTCTAGATAAACTTCATTATGAGACCCCATTATCTTGTTTTATGATCATAAAATTTAGAGCTAGAGAGGACCTTAGAGACCTTCTCATACAACTCCTTTATCTTGCAAATGAGAAAACTTAGGCAGGCTCTGAAAGACAAAGTGATTGCACAAATAGTAAATAGCAAAGCTAGAATTCAAACCCAGAACATCTCACTCCAAAGCAAATAATCTTTCCACTGTTAAATCACATTGCAGAAACCTAGCACACCTCAATCTCAACCAATGTTCCTTGCCATTTGGGATATGTAGGTCTTATTTATCAATTATATTATTAATACCCAGTTACTATGGTTCATGTTAGAAGAAGCTTTTCATCTCTTTGGGCCTCAGTTTCTTCATCTGCAAAATAAGGAGAACTGCACTAGATGACAAAAGAGATTACTTTCTGTTCTTAATCTGTGATCTGATGAACTGTGATCCTATGAGTGAAGTCTGCTGTCCCCTTTTCTCCTTATCATAGCTTTCCATATTTCCCCTCAGTATAAAATCATCATGATACCATTACAAAATGTCAAGAAACTGACATTTGTGTAATCCAAAAAATTAATCATAGCTTGACAATATTAAATAATTTGCATATATGTATATACGTGTATATACACACACACATACATATATGTGTGTTTGTATGTGTGTACATATGCATGTATGTGTATGTAAATTACCTGTGATTTTAACAGTATCAAATATATGCAGCTCCCACTCTCATTAAGGGGAGAATTATCTCTTAGCATACAAACAGTAGGTTAAGTCTTGCGTGTACATGTGTGTGGGTACACATGTATATATTTCTCTTGACTTTTTTCCATCTATTTTTTCCTCCATTCTAGAGTAATTTAATATTTTTTCCTATTTCAAACAAGCAAGGAAAATGAGACAGAAAAATGAACCAACTGAAAGTGTCTATTCTGTTTGTAAATGAGAGAAATGTTAGGGCACAAGGGGTCAGGGTTTATAGCAACTAACAGTTCAACCATATTGCAATACAGGTCAGGGAGTATTCCTAATATCTATACTGCCAAGCTCTCAAGGCAAAGGGTAAATAGAATAAAGGCCTTGTTGTGATTTGAGGAGCCTAGGAAAAGGATCATTCCCCCATTTCCTCTGCCAGCACTAATACTTCCTTGCTCCCTTCACTGGCAAATGACTGAAATACATACATACATGCATTCATACATACATACATACATACATACATACATACATACACACACACAAAATAGGATCAAGCTCTTCCTTTTACAGTGAATTAAAAATTAGCCTCTTATATCTAGATAACAAATGATAGAAGACTGTTATTACAACTTTTATTAATTTTTCCAGTGACTTGCATATTTCTGATGACACAACTATTTCTGATTGCAGATTTCACTGAAGGATGTAGAAAGGAAAAGAGAACATGAGCAGACTGAGTAGCTAACACTAGTAGTAGTAGTAGTAGTAGTAGTAGTAGTAGTAGTAGTAGTAGGAATAGAATAGTAATAGCAACAACAATAATAAAATGCTTTAATATTTTCAAAGTACTTTATATAACCTCACAACAACCCTGGGAGGTATGTCTTATTACTATTCTCATTTTATAAATAAGGAAACAAAGGCAGACAACAGTTAAATGACTTGCTAAGAATGAAACAGCTAAGTAAAGATCTGAAGCCACATTTAAACTCAGGTCTTCCTGACTCCAGATCTTATGTTCCATGTAGTGTGCCAACAAGCTGCTTAACAGAATAGAAAGGTGGGGGTCAACGGAAAACATTACAACTGTGTAAAAGAGCCAAGAAATGAGGAGGGAGGAGGAAGATAGGGCTTTACAGCTAGATAAATTAACTAAGAAATAAGGGAGGGGAGAATCAACTGAAGATATATTTTGCATACTTCACAGTTATACTTAGGCATCAAGGATGTTGTGAACTGGCCCTGAACTTGAAATCAGGAGACCTGGTTTTCAGTCTTAATTGTGCTACCTACAAATCATTTATGTGACCTCAATAAAGTCGCTTTGTGGTCCCTTAACCTCAGTATCCATATAATCAGGATAACAATATTCGTATTTCATGGAACATTTGGTCATCTTGGTTAGGAGTGCTTATGAGAAGTATAAGAAGAAAAACAGGTTATCATGAAGATAAATGCAAATTATGTGCTAATGTCTGCTGCAAATGATGAAAATAATAGAGAAATTCTAAAAAGAACTTGAAAAAATATTCTGGACAAAGCCAACATATATTTGAAATTCAGTGACTTCAGGATAAGGGTGGGCATAAGAGATGTAGGACAATTATTTATATAATGGAAGAAAAATAAAACTATCAACTTACTGGTCCACTTTGTGGCTCATTGTGATTATACAGTAGTTAGTCCTCCATGCTGTGGCTGCATTATCCTCTGAATCCCAGTCATCACACACAGATTTCTTATTTTCGGGTGACTAGCAGACACAGTGGATATTACATTGGAGTTAAAAGTCAAGAATACCTGAATTTGAATGCTACTTTTGAAATTTAATAGCTGTGTGACCCTGAACATGTTACTTAACCTCTCTGGCAGTCAGTAAATACATCAGTAAAATAAAAAGCCTGGAATCAAAGGGCTTTAAGACCCCTTCCAGCTTTAAATTTATAATTGATTTGGATTGCCTCATTCTTCATGTCTTTTTACTTGTAGAAAAAAAAATAGGTAAATTGCTGCCTCCATTTCCAAATGGAGAGTTTTTGTTTCCTGAAAAGATTCTGATTTCTTTCTTTCTTTTTTTTCCCTTTCTCAGCCTTGCATAGTTCAGGTGGTGAGGCGAATCATGGGCATGGGTCTGTAATGAATTTGGACCAGCTGGAAAGCACACAACCCAATGCTAAAACCCTCCAAAAACATTTGCTTTACCTTGTCTGATGGACACTCATCTCTCTTCTTAATATGAGCTGATGTGATACCTGTCAGTCAAGGCAGTGGGGAATGAAGAAACCTAAGTAAGTCTGTTTATCTGAGGTGTGCAGACCAACTTTCTCTTCAACTTCTCCCTTCCACCAGATACTGTTTTGTTTTCACTGTCACCCAATGACCTTGTGCTTTTCTATGATTTATGTTCATGTGCCACACACATACACACACACACACTTCAAGCAGAGGGCCAGGACAGTCCAATTGGCCAATAGCACTTTCGCTTATGAAGATTTTTTTCACCCAGAGTTTTCAAGGCTAGAACCATATAGATCGGCAAGGAACTAGATTGAACAAATGAGGATAGATGACATCAAGACCTTTGCATGGCGTGCTTTCCTCTGTATAAAAAGTAGATGCCATTAAGCACCAGCAGCTAGGTATGGACTATACATATAAGGAGGCCTATTCTGATCCTTCTAGAAGCCATTGACCACTCTTATCAGAAATTACATTTTACTTAACTTTGTTTATATTTTATTTTTAGTAGGATCCCAGCTAGGGAGCATGTTGGCTAGAGTTCCAAGATTCATGAAGATCTGAGTTCTAATCACTTCCTCAGACACTCACCAGCTGTGTAACTCTGTACAAGTCACTTGTCTTCTCTCAGTCTCACATTACTCAATTATAAAATGGAGATGATAATAGCACCTACCTCACAGGGCTATCATGAGCCCTTATATGGAATAATGTAGATATAGCACTTCGCACACTTTAATTACTCTGCAAATGCTAGGCGTGATGATGATGATGATGACAATTATGATGAAGATGATGTCCACAATGCCAAGAAAGCATGATGTTTCCAACCATGTCAAATGCCTTCAATGAAGATGAACATGGTTTCAATATGGTCAGATACCACAGTGATGGCAAATTCTTCAACCTGAAAAGGTTACAAGCCAAGATTAAAGTAGAGGGAGTGTTGGTGAATGATTTCTTGTTTTGCAGATTATTGTGCACTCAATGCAGCCTCCGAAGCTGAGATGCAACAAAGTATTAATTGATTGTCTGCTGCTTGTGCTAATTTTGGCCAGACAATTAACACCAAAAAAACAGAGAATCTCCATCAGCCACTACCACACCACCCACCCATGGAACCATCAGTTATAGCAAATGGTGAAGTTTTGAATGCTGTGGATAAGTTCACTTACCTTGGCAGTATACTTTCCAGACATGTTTACATTGATAATAAGGTTGATTCATGCATTGAAAGGGCTAGCTCAACATTTGAGAGGCTCTGAAGGAAAGTGTTAGGAAGAAGAGGTATTAAACTGACTGCTAAATGGAAAGTCAACAGAGCCTTGTGCTGACCTCATTGTTGTATGCCTGTGAGACCTGGACTGTCTACCAGCGACATGCCAGGAAATTGAATTGCTTCCATTTGAATTGTCTCAGGAAGAGTCTGAAGATCACCTGTCAGGATAAGATGTCATACACTGAGGTCTTGTCTCAAACTAAACTGCCAAGCAATCAAACCCTACTGCAGAGAATGCAACTCTAATGGGCTAGCTACATTGTTCAAATGCCCCCAAAAATGATTGCCTAAAAGATTATCTTATGGAGAACTCACACAGGGCAGGCATTCATATGGGGGTCAGAAAAAATGTGAAAATTGGAGACATTGGCATGGGACCTCCCATCATGTCATTCCCTCATCAGAGAAAGTGCTGTGCTCTATGAGCAAAGCAGAATTGAATTAACTCAAAAAAAAGATCCAAGATGCACAAATTTAGAGAATCCACCCCCAAATATTTACACGGACTATTTGTGCCTGATCTGTACTAGAGCATTCCAAATTCATAATGGTCTGATCAGCCACAGTCGGACACACTGACACTTGAAGCACAGTGATGTCATTTTGGTCCTCTTCTAGAACGAAGGACAACAACCAACTCCCTCTGTATGAGAACCTGCCAAATATTTGAAATTAACAGTTCTCTTAAGTCTTCTTTTCTCCAGGCTGAATATCCCCAGTTCCTCCAGGCATTTATCAATTAATTAATTGAGTAATCAAATAGAGTGGAATCAGATGGTCCCAAATCTACTTAATTACAACATATTGACAAGAATTGTCCTTCAGATGATGAGATCATTCAGGAAAAGGATTCTGTGTCTCTTTCTGCATCTGCATGCTGCTACAACATCTAGAGAGAAATGTGTATTGTAAATGTATTGTGTGAATACACACACATACACATATATATGCATGAATATACATATATTACACATGTGTGTACACATATACATATGTGTTTATGTGTGGATGTGTACATGAGTGTGTGCATATATGTGTGTATACATGCTGACAACCAAATGATAAGTTTCTCTTGGGAAAACTGGTTTCCATTATGATTTAACTGATCTAACTAAATCAGATGGTCAATGTGGCATCAGGCATACTAAAGCCTATAGATGGACATGTTACAAGAGACCATGCACTCATTAAGAAGCAAGTGAAGATGATGGGTCATTTACATTCCTTCATAAAAACTGCAAAATGCCATAGCTACAGGGGATCATCTAGTCAAAAAAAACCCCTCATTTTGCAGATGAGGAAACCGAAGCCCAGAGATGGAAAATTGCTTAATCAAGATATCACAGCTAGTCAGTGGCAGACCAGGGACTAGATGATCCTTAATGGAAGTTCTTTCAAATATCCATGCATTTATATGGAAAGCCCATTGACTCATTACATGAAATCCCTTTTGGTTTATCAAGCAAACCATAAACAAATGCCTACTCAATCCCTAGTATCAGCTTAGCACAGTTCAAGGTACTTCTAGGAGATCAGGGGAATATAAAGCTATATGACAGACACAAAAGATGAAAAACATAGTCAACAGTATAATATAATTATACACACACGTATATATACATACATACTTGGGCATTTATAAACATACATATGTTATGTATGCATAAATATGTAGTATCAAGTGATACAACTAAGAAAATTAAGTGTCACATAAAAAATATGGATGCCAGTCATTCAGTTAATCATTAACTATTGCCTGAGCCCTATATTAAACTTGTTGGGAAGAGAAGTATATAAATGATAGCTATTATTATTATGCCCTATCTCACTGAGGTCCCCAGTTATTTGAAATAGTAACCTTAAATGCCTATGGAGCCCAGGGATGAGTGTAATGTGTCATGATTCAGTATACTTTCATAAGTTTGTGACCAGAAGGAATAGGTATGGTCAAAGGCTGCCTACATTCTACCCCATAGGTCTGTCCAAAAGGTACTGACCATTAAATGTTACTGAAATGCTAGCTGGATTCCCCTTGATGATTCCCTTGCCTACACCTTTGTATTTGCCCCTGTCCTAAACACTCCCATTACAGAGAGATTATAAATGTCCAGTTGAAGAACAGAGGTGGCCCCTACAGTGCAGGTACTTCTTGTTGTTGGGTTCAGTCACCTCCAACTCTTTATGACCCTATTTGTGTTTTTCTTGGCAAAGGTACTAGAGTGGTTTGCCATTCTCTTCTCCAGATCATTTTACAAATGAGGAAACTGAGACAAACAGGGTTTAAAGATATGTCTAAAGTCACACAGCTAGTAAATGTACATGGTTAGATTTGAACTCATGAAGATAAATCTTCCTAATTCCAATCCCTTTGCTCTATCCACTGCACCAGATGGATTAAATCAACTACAGTACAAATATCAGTACTGTTAAAACAGCTACCCAATGAGGCTATGCTTTGCCACCTTGCTTCTCTCCCTCCCTATGCCTTTGTTTATTGCACCTTTCACAGGAACTGAAAAACTACCCCCCTTAGGGCTGTGCCTGGAGCATCCCACCTTGTAAGCTTCTTGGTGATTGGGTAGTTGCAGTTGTAAAATATCAAAGAGCCAGCAATGAAAAAGACAATGTTTTATTTGTTTCCTGGGGATCGTGACCTCAAACCTTCCTCTAACTTTTTCCGACCTAAAGGGAATTCATCTGCTGTCTCTAAACACAGCCTCAGAGCACATTATTTTAAGATCTATTATTTACTGTGCCAGTTAGCAAGCTTTTATCTCTTATTTATGATCAGGTAGGTTTTAATTGGAAACGGATTGGAAGTCATCCAGATAGGGTGGGTACCTTGGTCCCTGTTGTAAATTGATCTTAAAAACACGGGCTTGATGTGTGAAGTTATGCTAAATCTTCCCTGAGCTGCTGCTTTTGCCTTTTTCTTTGCTTTGCTTTCCTTTAAACAAATGCAACAAAACTTTTGAAACAATGAAGCCCTAGCCAATTAAATCAAGAAAACATAAATGTCTCTCTAAGTTTGAAAGGGGGTGGGTGCTTTTTTTTTCTTTCCTTTTAGGGATTAATGCTTTTGACTACGTTATGATTATAATTAAGCATTTGCATAACACTGATATTCTTTATGTTTGTCTCTGCTGCTCACCTCAGCGCTGGGTGGGAGAGTTTCTCCAATGCTCAGAAACAGAGTGATGCCATCATTTTCCTAGGTACATAGCATGGTAGTGAAAGAACAAAAACATTAAGAGAAGACAAGGAAAACAGTGCATGCCCTTATGATATTCATTGTTTATTACCTGTTCCAGTGAAGTGTAAGAGAGTTTTAGGCTACATTCTGAGCTAACACTTTATTTTTCCTCTTCTTTGATCCATAGAGTCAGTAGACATAGGAAAGCACTATTTCTTACCTGTGCTTCTGGTAACAATCAGCAGTTAATTTGCTCAGAGACTGCCTTTGCAAGGAGAGAATCAGTCAATTGTCCTGTTGTTTTTTGTTTGTTTGTTTGCTTTTTTTTTGTTTTTTGTTTTGTTTTGTTTTTTAGAGTGGAATAACAGAAAGAGAACTGAATCTGAAACTCAAACATCTAAGTTTGTCTTTTAGCACTGATATGTGATTGCTTTGTGGTCAAGTATCAACTATTTAATTCCTTTCAGCCTCAGTTTCCTTATCTACAAAATGGGAAATAATAACATTCTGCTTGTCTACATAATAAAATTGTTATGAGGAATAATCGTATATTTTAAAGAGCAATACACATTTAAATTATTATAGCAATTAGGTCCTTGAAACCTCAAACTGAATCTTTTTGCTACTTTCCCCAAAGTCAATGGGGCTGTTGTGAACAATTTATTATGCAAATCATAGCTTGATCCCCCTACAATATAATATTCTCTATTACTAGACCATGTAAGAATCAACAATGTAATATTTTAAAAACCCACTTAATTAAGAAATTAAAAGAATGCATGTATCAAGAGGAAAGGCATGTAATAAACATTCTCTGTCCCCATACCAAAGTGGAAGCAACACTTTACAGACTCTGGAGGTATTCTAATCTAATTGCCACTGATTCCTTCGTCAAAGTGAGACACAGAAATATTTTGGAACTCTTTGCTGCATTATTAAAATCTTAGAGATTAATGTATTCTGTCTCATGGTGCCCTGGGGGGATTACTTGGGCCCAATTGGAGAGCTGGTAAAGCCTCATAAAATTTGTAAAGACTCTTGCTTTGCAGGGAAACAGTATCTTGCAAGTGTAACTCCTGTCCTGTTCTTTGGTATGTGACTCTCTTCTTATTGGTGGAGATGGATGCCCAGCCCTGTGTGAGAAGATGGGCAGAGTGGACAAGAGCTAACTTTTGCCCGTCCCCCTTCAGAACTGGAGAGTCTTCTTCAGTGTTGAGTTGGCTTAAAGTTTCAAAAGAGAAGATGGAGGAGGCTAACCCCACTTTAGATTACTAGTGGAAAAGAGTCCAGTAAGACATGAGAGGAACAAGCAGTATCCATCATATCCATATTCCAAGCTTGCTACTTTAGAGGCTTCAGGAACTTCCCCTTGGGTGAGATCTGGAATGCTAAATGAGAGAGTTCTTTCACTCTGCAATGTTGTTGTTCACTCTTTCAGTAGTGTCTGGCTCTTCATGACCCCATGGACCATAGCATGCCAGGTCCTTCTATCCTCCACTATCTCTTGAAGTCTTTCCAAATGCATGTTCATTGTTTCCACGATCTATCTATCCATCTCATCCTCTGCCAACTCCTTCTCCTTTTGCCTTCAGTCTTTCCCAACATCAGGGTCTTTTCCAATGAGTCATATCTTTTCACTATTTGGACAAAGTATTTAAATTTCAGCTTCAGTATTTTACCTTCCAGTGAATAGCCTGAATTAATGTTCTTAAGTATTGACTGATTCAATCTTGCAGTGCAAGGGACTCTCAAAAGTCTTCTTCAGCACAAATAGAAAGCGTTGTTTCTGTTGTGCTCAGCTTTCCTTACTAATAAAACTCTCACAGCCATACTCCACTACTGGAAAAAAATTAACTTTGACAATATAGACTTTTGACAGCAAGGTAATGTCTCTACTTTTAGTAAACTATCCAGATTTGCCATAGCTTTCCTTCCAAAGAGCAAGTGCCTTTTAATTCCATGGCTGCAGTCACCATCTGCAGCGATCTTTGAGTCCAAAAATATAAAATATGATACTACTCCCATTTCTTTTTCCTCTATTTGCCAAGAAGTGATGAGACAAGCTGCCAAGATCTTAGGTTTTTTGATGTTAAGCTTCAAGCCAGCTTTCCTCTCTTTCACCCTCAATAATAGGTTTCTTAATTCCTCTTCAATTTCTGCCATCAGAGTAGTATCATCTGCATATCTGAGATTGTTGAAATTTCTTCTGGAAACCTTAATTCCAGCTTTTGATTCATTCTGCCTGGCATTTCACATGATGTACTCTACATATAATTAAATAAATAAGGTGATAATATATGACCTTGTTGTACTTTTCCAATCTTAAAACAATCAGTTGTTCCACATTCAGTTTTAACTGTTGCTTCTTGGCCCACATATAAATTCCCTAAGAGACAAGTAAGATAATCTGATACCGCCCCCCCCCCCAATTTCTTTGAGGAATTGCCACCTTTTGGTGTGATCTACATAGTCAAAGGTTTTAATGTAGGCAATGAAGCAGAAGTAGATTTTTTTTTCTGGAACTCACTTGCTTTCTTCTTAAGCAAGCAAATGTTGTTAATTTTGTCTCTCATTCCTCTACCTCTCCAAAAATCAGGCTGCTCTTTTGATAATTCTTGGTTCATGTATTACTAAACCCTAGCTTGCAGAATCTTAAGCATAACTTTGCTGGTATGTGGAAGGAGAACAATCATTTGGTAATTAGAACATTTCCTTGATATTGTCTTTCTTTAGGATTGGGACATGAACTGATTTTTTCCGATCCAGTGGCCACTGTTGTGTTTTCCAAATTTGCTGGCATATTGAATGTAGTATGCTAATAGCATTATCTTTCAGGGTTTAAATACCTCAGATGAAATTTCATCACCTCCACTTGCCTTATTGTTAGTAATGCTTCCTAAGGCACAATGGACTTCATTCTCCAGGATGTATGGCTCTAAATCAGTAACCACATCATCTGTAGTTATCAGTGACATTAATATCTTCTTTGTATTGTTCTTCTGTGTATTCTTGCCACCTCTTCTTAATCTGTTCTGCTGTTAAATACCTACCATTTTTGTCTTTTATCATGCCCATCTTTATATGAAACTTTCTCTTGATATCTCTAGTTTTCATGTAGAGATCTCTTCTCCATCCTATTCTATTACTTTTCTTCTATTTTTTTGCATTGTTCATTTAAGAAAAACTTCTGATCTCTCCATATTATTCTCTTGAATTTTTCACTAAACTGGGTATATCTTTCTTTCCTCCTTTCTCTTTTGCTTTCCTTTCACTCCATATTGTCTGGTATATATTTTCCTATGTATACCTTTTCTGATTTCTGTTTTGCAATGATTTGAATCAAGGGGTTTCTTTGCTTTTTGCTTTGTGTATTCATTGTGGAATTGGAATTAGGTGGAGAGGAGGTCAAGCCTTGGATATAGAGCTTGGAGTTCCTCCTTCCCTTCAAAATGACAAAGTGATTGAAAGTTGTCTGGAACCCAATCATATTCCCTAGATGAACAATATTTAAAGGAACAGATACTTATACTTCTAACTGCATACCCCTTCTGTCTGAAAAGTACAGAATGGTGACCTCTGGCCCCAAACTCTTGCTTCCCCTTGTAGCAGGAATGAAAGTCTCCTTTGGGGAAAGTTGGGGGAGAAGAGGCTAGAAATGTCTGTTCTGCCTTCCTTTGAGCCACACACAATGGCAGCATCCTCACCACAAGGTAGTGTGGGCCCCGCTATTACTATGTGAGAATCTGTAGTTTAGAGAAAGAAGTTCATGTTCTTCTATGGAGCTGCTCTGTAGTCCCCCTACTACAACTGTAGCCTGGACTTCCAGGTTTCCATTCCTGCTTAGTCTTGTGATTCCCTAATTCCCTACCCCACTTGCAGTACCAGCTTTAGGGGAAAAGCCCATATCCATTGTCCTTCATAAGTTGTTCTTAGCCACTATTCTGCAGTTAGGTAGAAAACCAGAGGTGTGCTGGGAAAAATATAACAATCTACTTGGGGTGGTAGGGAGGAAAGTTGAGCTCTGATTTGTAGCTTTTGACGATTTTTGAAATATAAATGCTTATACAAAAAATTTAGCAATTAGGCTTATTTGAGCTGGCCCCAATCATACCCCTGCATAATCTTCTAGGAAATGTAGTCCCCAGAAATTTCTCCCAATGAATGATACTGTGTCAATTCTGAACACCACAGAGAAATGAAACCTTAGGTAAATTTTCTCCTTAGTCATCGCCAATACACATTGTTAATATTATTCAGCGGCCTTTGCCATCTTTTCCCCTAAATAACTGGATGCATTAGTGTTATAACATAAAGGATGTTTTCTTTAAATGCTGAGGGGGTTACTTTATGTGAAAACACTTTACTTTTGAAGAACCTGGCTGGATTTTTTGTTTTGTTTTGTTTTGTTTTTACTTTAGACCTGTCATTTTATTGGTATATGGCGAAAGTGTCTCTAGGCCTGCAAAATTCCCAAGTGAAGATTAAAATATATAGGGAAATGTTCAACAAAATAAGTAAAAGTACAATACAACACAGATAATGCATTTGCGGCATTGCAACAAAGGAAAATGAAACAAGCTACCTCAACGTTGCAGAATTAAAGCAGAGACTTTATGTATGCACTGACATACAAAGGTTGTATATGCTCTGACAAGTTACTTCTACTGCAATCAAGATTTAACACTTGGATCTTCTTCTTTGTGGCTAATTCCTATCATTTTTCATAGCAATGTAAGGTTTTGCAAAATTGCCTGGAGTCTATATGTATATACAAATACATATAAAACATTCGTCTGAGGTAGGACTTGAATGTTGGTCTTCAAGACTGAGGTTATTACACTTCTACCAGAGCATCTAATCAAGTTGTTAGTTACAGTGGAAATAACATAGAATTTCAAATCGGGAGGCCTATATTCAGTCCAGCTCTGCTAATAATGACCTGTTTTATATCAGAAAAGTCATTATCTTTCTCTGAGGCTCGGTTTGCACATTTGTTGAAGAAAGTGGTTGGACTAAAATATTTACAGTGTCCCTTCTAGCTCTAAATCTATGCTCTAATAGCATGGATTATCCAAAGATGGGGAAGAAGGGATTCTATTCATATTTGTCTCCAAAGTGAATTGTTGTATCATTATTTTGCAGCAGAACATTTTTTTTCCTTGGGCTAATGTTTTAATAACCTGATCAACTTATGGGGGAGTAGGAATAGTATCTTTACGATACTTTTGGTGGCAGGAAGCCCAAATTTAAAACAAATAGGAATTCACATGGCCTATTTTAGGGAGAGAAAGAGATCTATCTGGGTCAACCTGAGAAGTTTTTTTAAAGATTAAAAGTAAAGATGAAAATTGACAGTTTTCCTTTGTGGCTATTATTCCATCAGCTGTATTTTTCCCTTAAAGTAAGTGGGATCTTTAGTCTATAATTTCAAAATGGATGGAAGGTAACATCATTCAATAAAAAGAGGACAACCTTTAGATTTAGGATACTTAGGTTCAATTCTCAAGAAACTTCATGAATACAGATTAAAGAATTTTTTCTCTTTATTTTTTATTTTTTCCAGAACATGGGTAATGTGGAGATATGTTTTATAGAAATTCACAGGTTGCGTGCCTCCTCAGTGGGGGAGGGAGAGAATTTAGAACTGAAATAAAAATAAAATTAAAAAAATAGAGAACTTGAAAATGTTTTGTGAAGAAAAAAACTTTGTATCACTAGGTAAGTTGCTTAATAGATTTTAACTCTTAGTTTTGTATATGCAATTATGTTAATTACAGCAATTTTGCCTATCAGTTCTGGGGTTATGATGAGTATCAAATAACATATTTAATGAAAGACAAAATGAGAGTGCTGTGTTCTGGGTAATGTGACAAAACTTGGTGCTAAGAGTGGAAAGGCAGGTGGTTACCAGCATTTTTGTAAGCCCTATAAACTGAGAGATTTGGACTTTGTCCAGCTTGCTTTAATAGGAAGACCATTAGTGAGCAGCCAAGATGATGTATCAGAGGCAGGGACCCACCTGAACTCTCCTACCATTTTCCTCCAAACAACTTTAAATTAATGCCTCAAATCAAATTCTGGAGTTGTAGAGCCAACAAAAAGTCAGGGTGAAACCATTTTCCAGCTGAAGATAACTTAGGAGATAGGCAGGAAAGTCTGCTGCACTGGGGTAGCAATCAGGCTGGAATGCAGTGCACACCATGCTGCAACCAGCAACAGCCATAAGGATGGATGCAAGAGTGTTAGTAGTAGGTTTGAGAGCTCTGAGTCAACACATGGTGGGGAGGGTTTTGGACAACTGATCAGAAAGGGAATACAGGGGACCCTTTGCTGGTACTGGGTTTCAAGACTCTGTTGCATTGCCCATATGATGTTCCAAGTCACAGCTCCAGAGTAAAGAGGAACATTAACATTTGTGACCACAGGAGATCAAGGGTCTTGATCACAGGTCCAGGACAGATAAGAGTGGTCACACACAAGAGAGGAGGAGCCACAGTCTTAGTTCTAAGGCAGAAAGGAGCACTAGCATGAGCAGCTATAAGAGACCAGGGTACCTTGTCACAGTTCCAGTGCCAAGAGGAGTACTAACATTCATAGCTACAGAGGAGCAAGGTCCCTTCCTGGGTAAAGATGAGAGCACAAGCCAGAAGAACTGTGATCACACTTCTTAGAACATACCACCTTGAAGGAATCAAAAATGGACAGACCTCAGAACTAGCTCTGAAAACTGCAGCACGAAAATCATGAAGTTTGGAACAGCTTGCCTTCCACCCCACTAGCATTATAACTTTTACCATAAAGTTTAAAGTTAAGAAATAGACTGGAAAAGTAAAGAAACAACAACAACAACAATAAAGAACTTGACCATAAAAAGTTACTATGATGACAAGGAGGATGACAACACAAACTCAGAAGAAGACAATGATGTCAAAACAACTGCATGCAATGCCTCAAAGGAAAAGAAAAATGTTCCAACAAGAATTACTGGAAGATACCAAAGAGTTTTGAAAATCAAATAAGAGAAGGGGTTCCAGGAAGACGTGCGGACCAAGATGGTGCCATCCCCGATGCTGCTACTGCAGCTGTCCCAGCTTCTCTCTGGGGCCCAACTCCCATGCCACATTTTGGTTCATTCAGCATTTTACATTAGGGGCAACCAAAATGACAAACTCAACTGGCTAAAAGTTATACTAAACTTTGGGCACCACAGCAGGCCTGTGGTCCTTCCTTCTTTAACAACATGAAGGAGATATTTTAGAATATGAAAGAAGAAAAGATCTAGAATAAATTATTTGAATCTGCTTTTTTTCTTAATTGTGTGCTGTAAGAAGTGATGATAACCAGTTTGTGGGTCCATTGAATGATATCAGAAAAACAACTTGTATTAAAATTTCTCTACAGAATCACAGAATGTACAAATAAAAATTTATCTAAAAAAAAGGATACCTACCCACTTATCAGTTTATATACATCCTACTAACTTGTAGAAAAGTCAGTTTGGAACCAGTATTTAATGTACTTGTACAGATGAGTAGGACCTTACTTATATTTGAAAGGCATTAACATAGATAAGCAAATTAACAATTCAATAAAAACTAAAAACAAAACCCACTGCATGAAATTGAAAAAAAAAATCAGAGAAATACAAGAAAAATTGAGGGAAGAAATGAAAATGATGCAAGAAAATTATGAAAAGAGAGTCAAAAGCTTGATAAAATAAGCCCAAAAATTCTGATGTAAGTAACATCTTTAAAAACATAACTGACCAAACGGTAAAAGAAGCACAAAATCAACTGAAGACAACTCCTTAAAAAGCAGAATTGTCTAAATAGAAAAAAAAAAGTTTAAAAATTCACTGCAGGAAAAAAATTAAAAGTACACTTGTTCAACTTTTTTTTTAAAAGAAAGATTCAAAAGCTTAGTGAAAAAATAATTCCTTAAAAATTAGAATTGGGCATGCAGATGTTAATGAGTCAATGAGACATACAATAAAACAAAGTCAAAAGAATGAGAACATAGGGGGAAATGTGAAATATTTCAATGGGGAAAACAACAGACCTGTAAAATATATTAAAGAGAGACAATTAAACAATTATTTTACCACCTGAAAGCCATGATCAGAGAGAAAGAGAGAGAGAGAGTAGACTTTGTATTTCAAGAAATTGTCAAGGGAAACTTCCCTGAAATGTGATAACAAAAAGGTAAAATAAAAGTTGAAATAATCTACCTATCAGCTCCTGAAAGAGTTCCTCAAATGAAAACTCCCAGGAATATTTTAGCCAAATTCTAGAGCTCCCAGATCAAAGAGAAAATATGGCAAGGAGCCAGAAAGAGATGATTCAAATATCATGCAGCCAAAGTAATGCTCATATAAGAATTAGCAGTTTCTACCTTAAAGGAACAGAGCACTTGGAATATGATGTTCTGGAGGGAAAAGGAACTAGGTTTAAAACCATGAATGAGCTATCCAGCAATACCAAGTATGACTCTTTGAGGGGAAAATGGAAATTTAATGAAATAGAGGACTCTCAAGCATTCCTGATGAAAGACCAGAGCTGAATAGACAATTTGACTTTCAAATAAAGTATTAAACAGAAGCATAAAAAGGTAAACTTGAAATAGAAATAGACAAAGATTCAATAAAATTAAACTGTTTCCATTCTTAAATGGGAAGATGACAACTGTAATTCTTAAGAATTTTATCATTATTAGGGCAATAAGAAGAAGTATAAATTGACAGAGGGGAAGGATGTGAGTTGACTGTTATGGGATGGTATCTTAAAAAAGAAGTAAGAATGCACTGGGAGAAGAGAAAAGGGAGAGAAAGAATGGGGAAATTATGTCACATAAAAGAGGCATGAAAAGAAGAGGTTTTAGCTGGAGAGGAAAATTGAAGGTTGGACCACACTTGAGCCTTAGTCTCATAAAAATTAGGCTCAAAGAAGGAATAACATCCACTCTCAGTTGAGTACAGAAATCTATCTTATCCAACAGGGAAGTAGGTGGATAAGGGAAGGGGGAATTCTGATAGAAAAAAGAGTGGATTAAGGGAAGTGGTGGTGAAAAGAAAACCAGACGTTTGAGGATGGACATGGTAAAGAGAGACAGAGACAGAGAGAAAAGAGAAAAGGGGGATAAACAGGAAATTATAAGGTGGAGGGAAATCTAACTTTAGATGTGAATGGGATGAAGTCACCCAGAAAAGAAAAGCAGATAGCAGAATGGATTAAAAACCAGAATTCAACAATATGTTGTTTACACGAAAGACACTTGAAACAGAGAAATACACACAGTAAAAATAAGAGGCTGGAGAAGAGTCTATCTGGCTTCAGCTGATGTTAAAAAAAAAAAAGCAGGGTTACTAATCATGATGTTAGATAACTCAAAACCAAAAAATAGATCCAATTAAAAAGGATGAGCAGGGTAACTATATTTTGCTAAGAGATACCATAAACAATGAAGTAATATTAATACTAAACATATATAATATATATATATATAACAAATGGATCTTAAATGAAAAATTAAACAAATTACAGGAGGAAATAAAGAATAAAACCATACTAGTAGGGGACCTTTATTTTCTCTTCTCAGAACTAAATAAATCTAACCATGAAGTAAATAAGAAGTTAAGAAGATTAATAGAAATCTAGAAAAGTTAAATATGATAAACCTCTGGAGAAAACTCATTAGAAATAAAAAGGAATATACATTTTTCAGTGGTATATGACAACTATACAAAAAAAAATTAACCTTGTAATAGGACATACCAATCTTGCAACCAAATGCAGAAAAGCATACATATTAAATGCATCTTTTTCAGACCATAATGCGATAAAATTACATTCAATAAAAGACCATGGAAACATAGAAATTGGAGTCCTTTGTCATTTCTTTCTCCAGATAATTTATAGATGAAGAAACTGAGGCAAAGAACTGAGTGACCAGCCCATGATCACACAATTAGTAATTATCTCAGAACAGATTTGAACTCAGGAAGAGGAGTCTTCCTAACTACAAGTATGGCACTCTATCCACTGTACCACCAAGCTAACCTTCAGCAAAGTTAGAGAATATAAAATAAACCTGAATAAATTATCAGCATTTTTATGTATTACCAACAAAGTCTAGCAGAAAGATATAGATATAGAAATTCCACTTAAAAAGTGCAAACAATATAAAATACTTGGGAGTCTACCTGCCAAGACAAATTCAGAAACTAGATGAACATAATTAAAATAACATTTTTCATACAAAGAAAGTCAGATCTATACAGCTGCAGAAATAGTACTTGCTCATAGGTAGGCCAAGGCAATATAGTAAAAATGACAATTTTCACTAATTAATGTACTTATCCAGTTTTATAACAATAAACCTCCCAAAAAAGGTGATTTTTAGAATTAGAAAAATAATAACAAAATTAATCTGGAAGAACAGAAGTAAAGAATATCAAGGGAGTCAATGAAAAAAATGTGAAGGAAGGTGACTTAGTAGTACCATTTCTCAAAATGTATTACAAAGTAATGTTACAAATTAATCATTAAAGCAATCTTGTACTGACTATGAAATAAAGTGGAGGATCAGCGGAATAGGTACACAATAGACAGGTAATCTCATGTTTGACAAACACAAAGATCCAAGATTTTGGGACAGAAATCATTATTTGACAAAATTTGCTATGAAAACTGGAAGGCAGTTTGGTAAAAAACAGAGTATAGACCAACATGTCATACCATAAACTAAGATAACATCAAAATGGTTATATAATTTAGCCATAAAAGGTAATGTCATAAACAAATTAGGGGTGAATGGAAAAATTTATCTGTCAGATCTATGGGTGAGGGAAGAATTTATGACTAAACTAGAAATAGGTAAGATAAGGGATGTAAAATGGATAATTTTGATTACATTAAAAGTTTTTTGCACAAACTATTGCTGCCAAGATTAGAAGGAAAACAGGAAAGTGTAGGAAAAATTTTTACAGCAACTTTCCCTGATGAAGGCCTCACTTCTCAGATATATAGAAAACTGAGCTAAATTTATAAAAATAAGTCATTCCCCAATTCATAAATGGTGAAAGAAAAGAAAAAGAAGAAATCAAAGATATTGATAGTTATATGAAAAAATGTTTTGAATTACTATTGATTAAATAAATGTAAAGTAAAACAATTGATGTACCACTCAACACCTATCATATTGACTAATGTAATGGAAAAAAAATGACAAATGATGTAGGGGATGTGGTAAAATAGGAATGCTAATGTTTTTGGAGAAGTTATGAATTGATTCAATCATCCTGAACAGCAGTTTGGAACTATGCCCAAAAAGTTATAAAATAATGTATACCCTTTGACCCAGGAATACCACTACTTTAGTAACCCAAAAAGATCAAAAGAAAAGGAAAAAAAAATCTATATGTACAAAAATATTTATGGTAGCTATTCTTGTGATGGCAAAGAATTTGGAAATAGAGGGGAAGCCTATCAATTGGGGAATGGCTGAACAAGTTGTGTTATGTGATTGTGGTGGATTACTATTGTGTTATAAAAAAAAGTGAGCAGGATGCCTTCAAAAAGACTTACATGAACTGATGCAAAGAGAAATGAACAGAACCAAAAGAACATTGTACACAGTAAGAGCAATATTGTATGATAATCAGCTGTGAATAATTTAGCTATTCTCATCAATACAATGATTCAATACAATTCGGAAGGATTTACCATGAAAAATGCTATGCACCTCCAGAAAAAAAACTGATGGCATCTGAATATAGTTTGACATACACTTAAAAAACAAACATTCTTTTTTAGTCTTTTGCTCTGCTTTCTCTTTTTCAAAATGGCTAATATGGAAATATAATATAATCTATAACAAATTGCTTGTTTCTCACATAGGGGTAGGGCAAAGAGGGAGGAAAGGAGAGAATTTGGAACTTAAAATATTTTATAAAGAATATTAAAAATTGTGCATGTAATTGAGAAAAAATAAAAATAAATAACCTGTTACTTCCCTGATTTTTATGGTACAGTGAATAAATTTTTAATTCCTGTTTAAAAAAAATCTAGAGGTGTGCTTAAGATTAACTTTTAAATAATTTGTCCTCAGAGTGGGTATTTAATGAGTCAAAAAAAATGAAATAAAAAGGAGTCGTTCTCTGATAACAGGTCTGGCTCCCCTGGGATTAAATATGATTTGGACCACGTGCCTAATTACAAAGCACAGTGACCCCCTAAGAGTGTGAATTCTAATATTTGTTTGTTTGTTTCATGTACCCTTTAGACAGAGGCAACTGGTAAATGCTCATCTGGAAAAAGCACAGAAACATTTAAACCATAAGCCTCTAGAGGTGGTATCTGGTTTTAATTCCAAGCACTTCAGTAAGTCTGTTAATCAGCAAGTATTTATGGAGCACATTTTAGTACCCTACACTGCACTAAGCATTGTAATGGATGTTAAAATTAAAAAAACTAAACCAAACTAAAATGAGGTATGCAAATATATTAAAATGTGAAAGAACAATAAGGAATTAGGTGCTAAATTAGATTCTTAAGATTCTAAGTACTATGAGAGGTGAGAGAAAGGCCTCTGTGAGGGCTGGAGTAGTCAGAAAAGTTTCTGAAAAGAAAATAGGATTTATGAGGGTGTGGATGTAAGATAGCAATGAGAGTTAAGAATCTCAATCACAGGGGACAACTTGAAGAAAGGTACAAGGACAGGCACGAGTTTGGCATTGGTAGAACAGAAGCAAGACAGTGAATGAAGAGAAAGTTTTGATGGTGATTATGTCTGGGTTTAAGAGTGGAAAAATACTGATGAAAATGATAAACATATCCCACTGGAAAGTCAAGTCTCATCCATCTCAGGCTTCCCTCACAGGGACAGCCTTTGGATACGAAAATACAGTTTTAAAAGATTAAGTTGACTTTGCCAAAGAGTAAAAAGAGTGATTAGTTTGAAGGAGGTTTATTCTAAAATGAGCTCAACAAAATGACAAATCTCTGCTCTTCTGCTTTTCTTCTATGGGGTTTTTATGTAAGGATTTCCTTTCCATTAGAGATGAACCTCAACCCTTAGGGGAAAGTGGAGCATAGATTTAAAGAAACAAACAAACAAAATAAAACAAACAAAGAAAAAGTCATAAATTCTCCTGCAGCATTAGTTATGCTGTCTCTTCCACAGTCTGCTTTGAGTAGATTAAATTATAGAGTTATTAATTCATGTCCTCTACCCCATATAAAGTGTGGCATCTAAGCTCATTGTTTAACCACATAAAAGTGTCTTAAATTCTCCATGTTACATACTGCTGTACCTTTTAAAGCATCCAGAGTGGAGGTTTGTGGGGGAGAATTCAAACTTTTATGACTACTCTGATTTAGTTTAGCACCTGAGACATCTAAAGCTCAGAAATGCTATGAACTTTCCCAATAGGCAGCATTAAATGCCCTCTGTCCCACTCTTCACTCTCCCTACCCTCCCCAACACACCTACCATGTAGATGGGAAATAATGGTTTAGTAGCAATCCCCTTAGGAACTTTGGGGACCATAAAGCATGTTGTTTTTGTGGCCATGAGTAAGTACTTTCTCCTTCTCCTTCAGGCTGAAAAGCTCATTACCCACCTCCCCCTACCCTTTCTCCTTCCACAAACTTAATATGTCACTCAAAGCAAGGCATCCTTTCTGCAAGAATATAATGGAATTATTCATTACTTTACTTAATGCCCCAAAGACTGAAAAATAGTTGTTGCCCAAGAGAACACGAGTGTGAGGTGCAAGATTGATAGATAGAAGGATTCACCAGCTATCCACTCCTTTCAGAAAGAAATCTATGTTAATCACTTTGGCTCCTGGCACAAGACTTTGGACCTGTGTGTGTGTGTGTGTGTGTGTGTGTGTGTGCACATCTGTGTCTGTGTGTGTCAGTGTCCAGAGACAGGATCACAGCTTTCAAAGACTCGGCTACAGACATCTTCTGCTTAGGGCCAGCCTGGGATGAAGAAGATCCTAAGATGTCAGGAAGGAAAAGACATTGGGAGTACGGTTCAGACCCTGAAACCTTCAGCAGTTCATGAAAATGAGCCTCTTCCTCAAGAATGACCATCTGTTTAGAAAAGTTTAAATAAAAATCCTTTCAAGGCACTCATTAAAAGGAGTGTTTTTGTGTGTGTTTCTTTCCCCTGGCTATTTGGAAATGGATGTTTTAAAGTACAGCTAGTAAATCTGTCCCTTCCCAAATGGTATATACAATGGGGCTTTATTTGGCATAGCATCTTTCATATAAACCATATTCTGAACTACCAGGCCAACATTGCACCGTAAATCATATACCATGGCAAAATATTTTTGCTTGTTTGTTTTTTAATTGAAGTTGAAAAATTTCCCTCACCTTACCTACACACACACACACACACATACATACACACACACACACACACACACACACACACACACACACACACACTCCCATTGCCAGCTCTCACTCCAGTCACCCTCAGATGTCACTGGTGACTGAATAGCTGAGAAGGAGATAAGGAGGGAGAGCATCCCAGGTATAGGGGTAGGTGAGCAGCTGGAGAAAAAGCCCCGAGGTGAGAGATGACTTGCCTTGTTCTTGGAATAGCAAAAAGGTCAGTGTCACTGAATTGAGGGTTATGAGGCAGGGAGTAAGGTATAAAAAGACTGAAAAGGTAAAAAGGGTCTATGTTATAAAAAGCTTTGAATGCCAAACAGTATTTTACATTTGATCTTGCAGGCATGAGGGAGTCTCTATAGCTTATTGAGTAGGTGGAAGTGACATGGTCAGACCCATACTTTAGGTAATTCACTTTGTTGACTGAATGGAGGATGGATTGGAGTGGGAAGAGACTTGAGGTAAGTACACTTACAGTAAACGATTGCAAAAGTCGAGGTATGAGGTGATATAGGCCTGCACCAGAGTGGTGGCAGTGTTAGAGGACAGAATGGGGCTTATTCAAGACATGCTGCGAAGGTGAAATCAACATATTGGATGGGAAGAGACACAGTGAAAAGTCAAGGATGCTGTCTAAGCTGTGAGTCTGAGAAAATAGGAAAATGACTCTGCCCTCTGCAATAATAAGGAAGATAGGAAGGTACGGGAAAAAGTAAGTTTTGAACATATTTGATAATAATAAGTTTTGAATATATTGAGCTTAAGATACATACTGGACAAAATAAGTTTTATACAGGACCCTTTTCCCTTCCCTTCCCTTCCCTTCCCTTCGCTTCCCTTCCCTTCCCTTCCCTTCCCTTCCCTTCCCTTCCTTTCCCTATATGAAACCTATTGTTAGAAGACATGATCTGGATGAGGAGCCAGCAAAAGAGCCTGAGAAGGAGTGATTAAATACATGAGGAGGACCAAAAGAGAGTGGTGTTTCAAAAACCTGCGAGTAGAGTTTCAAGGTAAAGAGGGTGATCAGCAGTGTCAATAGCTGTAGAGAGGTTGAAGAGAATAAAGATTAAGGGATCATTGGTAAAGATCATTTGGGGAGAGCAATTTTAGTGAAATGAGATGAAAAGTTAGATGGTAAAGGATTAAGGAGAGAGGTAGAGGAAAGAAGAGGCATCTATTGTAGACAGCCTTTTAAAGGAGATTAGCCAAAAAGGGCAGAAAAGATATAGAATAATAAAGGGGATGGAACAATCAAGTGAGGGTTTTTTGAGGCTGGAGGAGACATGGGAATATGTATTTTTTTTAATTTGAATTTTTTATTTTTAAATTTTTATTTTAATAGAAATAAAAATTTATTTTTATTTTTAAATACAAAATTATAAAAGAAAGAAGAAACTTAAATACTACGACTAAAATAATACAAAATAAGAAAAGAAAAAAAGCAGAACATGAGAGATGCTTCAAAATATACAGCAATAAATTTCCATTTCAAGAAACCCCATATAATAAATACTACACATTGTGTTGAGAGCTGTGCATCTTAGCTTCCTTCTAAGTTTTCTTTTGTTCTCTGCTTTGTACTTTTTACTTTGTTCTTTTTTCCCCTTCCTTCTCCCCAGGCTATAATTAAGCATAGATATAAATAGATAGACAGATATAGATATGTGTATGTGTGTATATATGTCTGTATGCATGTATATATGTGCATCTGTATGTCTATGTATGTATATACACATATGCATATATGCATATACCTATATTTATACATATATTTTCTATCTTTATATTTTTAGCTGTGTATAGATACACATGTATACACATTTATGTGTATATATACATATATGCATATAGGCATGTATTTGCATAGATACATAGATTCATACATATATAGACATATACACAAAAAGATATACATACATATACATGCATACCCATATATACATATACTTACACATACATATAATTAGATATTAATAATCATAGTCATATATAGACATATACATTCATATGCATCTATATAATATTGTACTATATTTATTTATCTACTGTTTCTCTGAGAATGAATAACTTCTTCCTTCATAAGTGCAAGTCTTTCCATACTTTTACAAGTCCACCAACTCCTCATTCCACACCACAGCAACATTCCCACCTTATTACTGTCTAGTGGTTTTAAATAGTCCAAAACAACATTGATAAATACGGCTGACACATAGTGTGATTTCCCTATTTTTTTATTAAATCTATAGTAGCCTTAACTTTTTCTGAGATCATGATTACCACCCCATCTCCATTTTCCCTAACAAATTCTAGTCCTGATTCTTATTTTATGTTGTGCATATCTCTTATTTCCTATCCCTTCTGACTCCTCTATTTTACTTCTACAGTCTACCTTGCCTTCCTATTACTTAACCTAACCCCCAAAGATCCCTCCCTTATTCTCCCATTCCCATTAATCTTAACACCCTTCTATAGCCCCCTTATCTAAATCACCTCCCTTATAAAATTCCTGCCCTTATCCTCTCCCTCCTCCCTATCCCCTTACTCTTTCATTTCTTTCTGAATTTAGAAGACTTTTATATCCTTCTAGGTATATATGTACTGTTCCCTCTTAAACCCATTCCCAATGAATGTGGGTTTCCAGAACTAACAGCCCTCCTCCCCCATCTAATTCTTCTGTGTCAGTTCTTCCTCTTGTACCTCATTTTTGTAAGATAATTACCCTTTTTAGCTTTTCCTAAACAGTTTTACTTTTAAAAATCGTATCATACTCATATCTACCCCAATCTTTCTTACAAACTACCCAATTACTAATAACAATCTTAAACTTAAGTTTTACATTTTCAATACATAAAAGATAAACTATCTGTCCTTATTGAGTCCTTTATAATTAGTCTTTGATATATGCCTTATGTTTGTCTTGGCTTTTGTATGTCAAATCTTCTAAGTTCAGGGTTTTATTTTTTGTTTTTTTTAACAAAATCCTGAAAGTCTGACAATTCATTAAATATCCTTTTTCTTTTCATTCAGGATTATGCTTAGCTTTGCTGGGTATGATATTTTTGGCCAGAACCCCAATTCTTTTGTTCTTTGATACTAAGATTTGCAGGCTTTTAGGATCATTGCTGCTAGGACCTATGTGATTCTAATTGTGGCTCCATCATATTTAAATTGTTTTGTTTTTCTTGTTGCTTGTAATATTTTATCCTTGACCTGGGGGTTTTGAATTTTGACTATGATATCCCTGTAGGTGTTCTTCATAGGAACTCTTTGAGGTGGTGATCATTGAATTTTTTCTGTTTCTACTTTACCCTTTTGTTCTAATGCTTCAGGAAAGTTTTCCTTTAATTATTTATTGTATTATTGTATCAAGATTTTTTTTTTATCATAACTTTCAGGTAGTCCAATTATTCTTATGGTTTCTCTTCTTGATCTGTTCTCCAGGTCAGTTGTTCTTCTTTTGAGATGTTTCACATTCTCCTCTATTTGTTTATTCTTTATATTTTGTTTTATTATTTCTTGATCTCTTATAACTTCACTGGCTTCCTCTTGGTGAATTCTGTTTTTTAAAGGACTCATTTTCTTTCATAAGATTCTAGATATTCTTTTCTCATTGGTTGATTTTCTTTTCATAATTGTTTTGTTTTTATTGATTTGTTCTTTTTTTAATTTAGTTTTTTTTTTTTTAGTTTTTCCTCAATCTCTCTAATTTGATTTTGAAAATCTTTTTTTTTAAGTTCTTCTGCGAATTCTTTTTGGGCAGGTGACCATTTGATGTTACTCTTTGGGGTAGAAGAGGGTTTCTTTGCTTCAGTATCCTTCTCTGAAGATGAATCCTGGTCTTCTCCATTCCCATCGTACCTCTCTATGGTTGGATTCTTTCTCCTTTGTCTGTTCTTTTATTATTATTATTATTATTATTATTATTATTATTATTATTATTATTATTTCTAGCAGCTTAGTTTTTGTAATCACCTCTAGTCCTAGGGGATCATGTCTCTGGCCTCAGATCCTCCTTTAATGCTCCCCTCTAGCCTGGAACCAAAGCCAAATCCTATAGCCTCCTGTGAGTACCCACAGCCAGCAGCATCCCCATCCCATTGCTTCTGTACTCACCAGGTATATGATGGTTCCTTCTGGCCCAGGGCCATGTCCCTGCAACACAGCTGGGTCTGTTGTTCCTTGTCAGTAAAGGTTCCCTCAGTCTTCCTGGACTCAGATGCCCAACTTCCCTCACTGTCCTGGAAGTAAAAGTTTCTGTGGCTGGGGCTGAGGCAGCCTCTCAACCCAGCTAACCCCAGGGTTTGCTGTTTGTTGTTTAAAGGGACCTAACCTGAAGGTGTTTACTCTTCACAGGGACCAAACTTCATTGCAGGATTTTTCTTCAGATCTTCTCCAGTTGTCTTAGGATGATCACTGTTCTGCCCCTACTCTTATTTATTTTTAGCACTCTATGTTCACCCTGAGGCACTATTTTAACATCTTTATAGGCAAATTTAGAGAATTTGGAGTTTTCTGACCTACTCCACCATCTTCCCAGAATCCTCTCTCAATATGAGAATACTTGTAGGCAGTAGGAAAAGAGCCAGTAGACAGGGAAAGAATGAAAATAAGTGAGAGTAGAATTGACTGAGGGAGGAAATCTGTTGGTAGAGATGGGATAGAATTGGATTGCTTGAGCAAGTAGAGGAGTTAGATGTGGTAAAGGATAAACCACTTCATCATGTGAAACAGGGCTGAAGGAGGAGATAGAGATAGAAGGAATATAAATGAGGATGAGGAGGAAAGAGGGAACTACATCAAATGGCCTTGATATTTTCTGCAAAATATGAGGCAAAGTTCTCAGCTGAGAGAATGTGGGGAGGGTGAGCAATGGAAGGTTTGATGAGGGATGAAAAGTTTTAGAAGGTCTGTTGAGGAAAATGGGATAGTGACTTAATAAGGCAGGTACAGTAAGATTGTCTAATGGAATTAAGTGGCCAAATATTAATTTGTAGTGGACCCAATAAGAAGAGCTTTGTGATTTTTCTCCGCATTCATAAAGCAGCATGTGTGTAGCAGTGAAGGCATTGGATAGTGAGAGTGAACAAAGACTGAGTCTTGGCAGGTGCTATTAGTAAAATTATAAGGGTGCTAGGGACTTAAGAGAAAACAGTGTAGAATTGAACTGGTTCACCAAGGGGTCAAGATATAGAAAAGAAGAGAAAACTGGCTAGTGCAGAGAAGTTGGCCTGGGAGAGCAATGAAGGGTCAAAGGGTTGGAGATCACAGTATGGACGAAGAGTAGAGTTTGGTAAGGGAATGTAGAGATAGTACTTTAGGGTTTATAAAGGCATTCTACATTGTATCTCATTGACTATCACAATAATCTTGTGAGATAGGTGCTATTATTAACCCTGCTTTACCTAAGAGAAAAAGGAGTCTTAGAGATGCTGCGTAACTTACTCAGTGTCACACAGTTAATAAGTGTCTAAGACAGTGTTTGAACTTGGGTCTCCCTACCTTGAAGTCTAATACTCTAATTGCTAAACCACTTTGTATTGAAAAACTAATGGCATGATCCCATAGAGATCTAATTGTTGAGATGTAACACTGCAGCAGGAGCTATTGAGTCAGAATAGAAACTGAGCATGGTTTGGTACAGGCAGCTAGAGGTACAGTGGATAGAGAACTGGGCCTAGGATCAAGAAGACCTGAATTCAAGCCAGCCTCAGATACTTGATAGCAGTATGACCCTAGGCAAGTTAGTTAACTTCTGTTTGCCCCATTTTCCTCAACTGTAAAATGAGGAAACTTATAACACTTACCTAACAGGGTTGTCATGAAGATCAAATGGATTTTGTAAAAATGAAAAATGCTTAACTGAATGCCTGGCCCATATTAGGCACTAAATGAATGCTTATTCCCTCACCTTATGTCAATTTGCCATTGCAATTTAGTTAGTAAACAGTCAATAAGCATTTATTTAGCATTTGCTACATGACAGGCATAACACTAAGTGCTGGAGATACAAAGAAAGGCAAAAACATGCTGGTCCCCAAGGCATTTATATTGTCATGGGGGAAACAGTACACTGTGTATATACAAGACATATGTTGTAACTGTAAGGTCAAGGGTGGGAGACGGTGCAGTTAGGAAAGTTGCAAGAGTTCCTGTGAAGAAGGTAGGATTGGGGCTGAGGTTTGGAGAAAGCTCAATTAATTTGGAGTTGGAGATTAAGGAGGAGAACACTGTATGCATTAATAATAGCCAGATCAAATATAAGGAGCTATGGGAGAATATGTGTGTGTGTTTCTATATGTGTGTATGTATGTATGTGTATGTGTATATATGTATATATAAGCATACATGTGTGTATACATATACATACACATATATATACATGCACATACATATACATACAGTTACCCCTTCCACATCACAACTTGAACCATCTCAGTTTTGATATATCACAAGTTAACATAAGAAATTAAATGGGAATTTTGAGGGAGTTTTTACAGAAGCTGCAGACAACACATGAAGGCTAGCAGATGATGCAGAGCCTATGACCAAATACTTAACCTAAATTTTACGATAAGGTACTGTAGATTCTCCATAAAATAAAAAGAAAGCATTCAGACTTCTTCCCTGTTACAAAGGGAGGGCCAAAAATTTTCACATAGATTTTCCAGATTGCAAGGATGTTGCACACCTAACCCCCTGACGTGGAAGGGATAACTATGTGTATGTGCATGTATAGATAGATAGATAGATAGATAGATAGATAGATAGATAGATAGATA
>NW_020954569.1:55630685-55700085 GCF_900497805.2 Vombatus ursinus | reverse complement strand
ATAGATAGATAGATAGATAGATAGATAGATAGATAGATAGATAGATAGATAGATAGATAGATATAGATATAGATATAGATATCTATATATATATACACACATATAGAAACACACACACATATACATATATGTATGCATACATATGTGTGTGTATATATGCACATATGAATTATTATAAATAGAATGTTATCGCTAGATGGTAGTATGTAGAGGGATGTAAAGTATAAGGAAACTAGAAAGGTAAGAGAGGTCCAAAGTGACAGGTTTTTAAGAATCCAAACAAGATTTTATTCTTGATCTCTGATGTAATAAGGAACCACTTCAATTGGATAGTTTATGCAGGGGAACAATATCATTACACTCATGTTTTAGGAAAATAAACTTGGCAGATGAGTGAAATATGGATCAGAATGAGGAAACATTTGAGGCAAGAGGACCAATTATAGACCAATAGAACAACATAGTCAAAGTAAGAAGTGATAAGGGCCTGAAACAAATTTGTTAGAGTAAAAAGAAGTGAAAGTAAAGAAGAGATGATGTAAATGGAAAAAAAAACAATCAATTTGACAATAGATTAGATATGTGGTGTGAGTGAGAGTGGAGTAGAGAATGACATTAAGCTTGTGACCCTGGGTGACTGTGAAGGTGGTGGCCCCTGATGTAATAGGGAAGATGTGAAGAAGGGCAGGTTTGGGGCATAAATATCATGTGTTTTGGGGGGGACATGTTGAGTTTGTGATACATACAGCACATTCAATTTGAGATGTACAAAAGACATTTGATAATGCATGACAAGAATTTCAAGAAGAAATTAGGATGGAATACTTACATTGGGGAATAAGCTTCGTAGAATACTCTTCATGGACAGTTGAAGTCATAGGAAGTAACAGAGCTTTGTGGAACATCCTGTTTAGTGAATGCGACCTGATAATCCAAAAAAGGAGACTGAGAAAGAGCAGTCAGAAGAACCAGAAGAAATTAGTGTTTTTGAAAACCTAGAGTATAGTATATATAATAAGAAAGGATGATTTAAAATATAATTGGACTTCCACTAATAGGATATACCTACACCATGCCATCACAAGGAGGAAAAGGGAATATTCAGTCAACTATTCATTTATACACAAAAGATTAATTTTGGAGTTCATAGTAGCTCAAAATTCAATGGAATCTTTTTTACAACTATCCAAAGAATGATCACCCAATTGTTTTCATCTCCAGTTCAGGGGAACCAAGTACCAACTAAAGAATCCCATTCCACTTTTGGGTAGCTGTAATATGAGAAAGTTTTCCTTCTATAATACCTAAATCTGCTACTTTTTTAGCTCCATCCATTGTCCCTACTTTGGTCCTCCAGGGCCAACTGGAATAAATCTATTTCCCTTTTACTAGTGATAGAAGACAACTATCGTGTTCCCCTTAAGTCTTCTTTTCTCCAGGCTAGCTCCCCTCCCTAAATTGTAACCCTGTATTAAGGAGGTTGGACTAGATGATTGAATTCTGTTTCTGCTACCTGTGTAACCTTGAGAAAGTAATTTAAAACTCTCTGGACCTCTCTCCTTATCTGCAAAATAAGATGATCTCTAATGTCCCATCCGATCTCTAGATCCAATGAAACATTTTGAATCTCTAAGACCCCTTCAAGGAAGAAGATTTTATGATTCTACTTCTTCAGTTCTAAGGAGTCAAAGTTTTCTTTCCAAGCCAGCATTTCTCACAAGTACCTTTCAATCTGTTCCACTTAAAAAAAAAAAAGAATTATACTTACTAAATGTGCATAAAAATTCACATCTGCATTGCTAATAGACCTCCTTCAGTGTGTGGACCTTTCCCTTGGTTTTGAGAGGTCACTAGTATGGCCTTTAATGTTTCAGTTTGTTTTGCTTTTGTTTTGCTTTCTGGTGTTTGGGCAACTGGTCTGATCTACTCATTTGGAGACAACAGTGCCTCCCTGGTCGCTTTCCAAAAAATTAACTGATGTGAGCCATGGCAATTAAGTCATGGTTCTCTTCAGAAACATCCTAGTCTTTAATATTTTAGAGAATTCCCTTTTATTTATTTAATTGTTGATGAATATCCTTCAGCAGGTGTGATGATAAACTTACTAAAGGTCCCTGGAGCCAAGCACCTGCTAGCTTCTAATATGAGACTTTTCTTCTATCCTGCCTGGAGTAAGAACATCTTTCCAGAGGAAAACCAGCAGTGTCTGTCAATCAACATGTCAGGAGTTCCTAACACAGCTGGGGGCCTCCCCCTCTGCTCCCTTTACCAGCTGGTTGGAGCCTTCCTCTCAAACTGCTTGGAGGCCTCCAAAGTTCAGGAGTGCACTCTGATCCCTCTTCCCACCCTGGCCCCAACAAAAAGTACAAAGAAAAATGCATAATGTATGATAATTTTCAAAGTAGTAAGAATTAAAGTAAATGGTCTGATATAAAAAGGATTTCAAACAGGATTAATAATTCTGCAATTTGTTATACAAAGTCAATTTTTCCACTTGCAGAGTGAAGTTGCCTGGTGGGTTTATTGGTTCACTCATTATTAGGTATATATCACTTTTATTGTTTTACATTTTTATGTGTTTATAAAAAAAAGACATCATTCATGAATAAAACATTTTGGCTCCAGGCTGCCATACACTGAGGTTGGTCAGAGAGATTACATACTCTCTTTTTTGAAATAATAACCAAAAAAAGGAGTAAAAATAACATAAGATTCTGCAATGTGCTAGTATGTGCAAAGAGGACCCAAGGGAATTAAGAGGTAAGCTTGTGACTCTGATAGACCCTGCAGCATCAAAGACTTTTCCTTTCATGTGACCTTTTTTTTTTCTGGACAAGAGCTCCCCAATCCATCAGTTGTTCCTAGTCATCAAGGTCTTTCAGAGATTTTCCCCATCCTGCTAAACCTTGGGGGCTTTCTTAGTTTGTAATGGAATAGCTTCCCTCCACATGTCACCCTAGAACACTAGAAATGATTGAGCACTTAAGTTACAGCCAATGCCCTGATACATAGGATGTGAAGAGACATTTGCTTGATAGACAATAATTTTATTTTGGGTGGTCTTAATCACCTTCCACCTGGTTGGAGTTAAATATGAACACATAAGTAGCATCAAAAGGCAGCTAGAGCTCAATGGGGAGTATGTGCAAATATTTATGCATTTATTTACTTATAATGTGTGTCTGGACCTGCCCAATCTCAGAAAACTAAGAGTGTCAATAACAGGAAGTTCTAAATGCTACCTACAGCCCTGTAGATATGCCAAGATAAGCAGACCATGGCCGCCAGTTTGCCATGGGCAGCCCATTCAATTCATCTGGATGCAACATAATCAAATCAACCATATGGTAGCCCAGATCAATCATTAAAATGGCTGTTGGCTAACTGTACTTCTGAGTTCAGCAGGGGTATGTGGTACTTAGTGGCATAGACATGAAGGAGAGTAGAGAAAAAAGAGTCAGTGGGGAAAAGCTAGTTCTTCTAATGTCTTTTGCCAACATCTCCCACATGGAATGTAAAACCTCAGTTCCTGTTTCTTAGAAAAGGAGCTGGGGGTATTAGAAAGGGAAAGAAAAGGGTACAACATTCCCAAAGGTACTGGGACTATGCGCGTTTGCCTTTCCTGATTGCTGTCACGGTGCTACTTCCTATTTGCATAAACAATGAATATGTTCACAAATGGGTCAGGAAGGATAGAAATTTGACTGGCAAACTTTTCCATACTGAATACATATAGTTTTTTCACTTAATATCCATAGCTTCTGCTTACAGAGCTTTCAAGTGTCTGAGTTTGGCCTGAAGATCACTGTGATACAAAGAAAAAAGTTATTCATTTTCCTCTAGTTTGTCTTTTGGTGGACCTATATGTTGAGATGTTCCATGAACTAGAGGAAGGGCTATCATGGCTTAGCCAGAAACCGAAGTTTTATTGAACTGCCCTTTAATTCCTCAGTGCCTGGCCCTGTATCTCAGATGGTCCTGGTCTCATCACAATGAGCAATATCTCCCTTACCGGCAAAACCCCAGGCCCACAGCAATATTTTTTCCCCAAATTTGCCCTGAGTATAAAAATAATAGTTATATCTCTGGTCACCTGAGTAATATTAATATATGCAAAGATGATTTTATGAGCAACATGATGATTAAATGGCTTTTATTACTGAAATTTGAACAACAAAAGAGTAAGGGAGATAAAGAGAATGGAGTATTAGAACTGGAATTAGTAACCCAGGTTCAAATTCTGCCTTATTAGCTGTGTGATGATGGGAAATTTATTTAACCTCTCTATGCCTCATTTTAGAAAAACAGACAATATAGATAGATAGATAAATGGATAGATAGATAGATAGATAGATTGATAGATAGTCTATTTACATGTAACACTTACCCTGAGGGCTAATGTGATAAATGAGGTAATGTGTACAAAATATTTTGCAGACTTAAAGAGCTCTCTATTCCTTGCTTTTATTAGTAATTAAAGATAGACTAAAGGTGTTTTTTGCTTTTGTTTTTGTTTTTTTTGGGTGGGGGGGAGTCCTAAAAACAATGGTTGCATTTTCTAAAAGCAATGTTATCTTCAAAGACCTGTGATTTCAAGTTGTGTGGATTTCCTTCCCAATGTAAATTGTAATGCCTCAGTAAATTATTTTAGTACTCTGCTATAGGTGATTTTTTTTTTTTACATAAGGGAGAGAAGCTTCTACCAAAGACACTCCTCAAACTTAGCTAGAGCTATTTTCCTCCATGAAAAACATAAAGTCCATCACCGAACCTGAACTTTGAGCTTTTTCAGGTTAAGAGAACTTATGAAATTTTATGCCTTGTTAACATGGAAAGGTCAGGATTACCCCCATGCTTTGATTAGACATAAGAGTAAAATACGCATAACTCAAAGGGTGAAAAATTTAATCTGACTTGCCCACCATTTTTTATTGCATCAGTTCCGAATTTCCAGCTACCAGGCCACAAAATTCATCTAACTCTCTCATTTTAAAGATAACATGATACACATCCAAGTTAAGTGATTTGCTCAAAGATTCATCTCAAGTTTATAGCAAAGTCGCGACTAGAACACAGGTTTCTGGTTGTCAATAAAAAGGTCTTACCACTCTACCACATTTCTCAAAGTTTCATTTTTGACATTCTATTAAACTGTTTTTAAAGGAGATTTCAGTCAAAGGGTGTATACGCAGACATAATCATGAACTAAATAAAATACTTTTAACTAATTTCTTAAAATTTTAATTGTATTTTTTTTGGTTTGTTTTTTACCACAAATAAGTTTATGGCATTTTAAAACTTAATATAATGCATTTATATCTGCTGAACACCAAAAAGCATCTGGTTGAAAGGGAAAAAAAAAAGAATATAGCCAAACATCTGAATGTTTTGCCTATATGTAAAAAAAAATGTAAAAAAAAAAAATTTACAGCAGACAGCAGATATTTAGAATGAAAGATATCTATATGTATGACTGGACTTTTCATTTTTTATCCAAATTATTCTATTCCTTTCCTTCCTGTCTTTAAATATGCCCTCCAAAAGGTCTGTGCAACATACTTGAGGCCTTCCCCTGGGTCTTTTAGTGTGTCCTATACCCAAGTACAATAATACACTTGACTAAGTTATCTCTCATTTGCTTTATAACTGGTCTGCTTTGTTTTCCAATTATAAACTTTCTCTAATGCCACTTAATTTATGGAAGTCATAAATGATAACATGATGCACACCACTTTCATCGAACATGTACTTTTCCATTGCCCTTTGGGTCATCTCCAGTTTAGAGTATTTTCACAATGTAGCCTTCTACAACATCCAATCAGATACATCACCAGGAGGCTATTGGTATTAAACAAAGAGGCTTTGCTAGCAAAGAAACCTTGGTATCATTGAAATTGCTTTACAATTTCCCCAATGTATTCTATCCTACTTTACTCGTCCTGTGCCATTCTGGGTTTAGACACTGTCCAAAATCTATGTACTGATGCACTAACTCAAGAAATCAACTACATGTCACATTCCGACCTATTCTAATGAGAAGATGTGACTAGGGGATATGACTTCGGTTATTTCATTTACTTCCAAGTTGCCCCCAGCCTTGGCCAATTTGAACAAATTATCTATATCCCCCAACTAAACCTGAGTAGAACACAATGGGCTAGAGTTTCACTTTAGATTAGATTCCACCTAAGGTTGGGTGGGATAATACCTAGATTGAGGAGAATGCTAATCCTATTTACTTTTGCCAGTCCTGTGTTTCCAAGGCTGATCCTTGAAATTAGGCCTTTAGGTGATAAAGGAGAAAACTCCGGATCTCCCCAAATCATTGGTTATTAATAATCATTTCTCTCACTGTTGCCTTCCTCCTGTTAATTATATGAATATGTCACATCAAAGTGTATTCTGGTGATCCAGATTATTTAAACACTATCCATTCTTCTCTCCATCACTTGTAAATGCATTTTATGGCTCTTGTGTAAATTATGTATTTACATATGGATGTTTGTTGTTGCTTAGTCATTTCACTTGCATCTGACTGTTTGTGATCCCATTTGGAATTTTCTTGACAAAGATACTGGAGTAGTTTCCCATTTGCTTCTCCAGCTTATTTACAGATAAAGAAACTGAGGCAAACAGGGTTAAGTGACTTGCCCAGGGTCACATAACTATTAAGTGTCCTATTGGAGGCCAGATTTGAACTCAGGAAGATGAGTCGTCCTGACTTCAGGCCCAGGACTCCATCCACTGTACCAGCTAGCTGCCCATATATATATACTTGTCTGTAAATGTCCAAAAGATCTTGCCTGAATGTTAAAAGCACTTAGATTTCTTTCAAATCATTAATGCTCTTAGCTATCTGTTAAAATAACCAGAATTGATAGTTTCCATTTTCTTGGATTTAGCTCTGTGTCTTTCTCAGCCATTCAGTGATTTTGTTGGTCTATTTGTTTGATTTTTCTCCTTCAACCTGCAATTTCATTGATTTAGTGAACTGCCATTATAGAACTGAAGAGTTAAATGACATGCCCAAGTTCATTCATTTTTGACTATGACAGTAGCAAGACTCAGACATAATCTTCGTGATGCAAGATTGGAGCTTTATCTACTCTGCCATGGCTGTTCTTCTTTCAAAGTTATTAAAATGTCTAAAACTTGAATCTCACAAGTCATACCTAGCAAATTTTTGTTTTCTTTGTTTTACTTCTGCTTCTGACACATATTGACTGTCAAACCCTGGGCTTGTCACTTTAGGTTCCCTAGGCAACCCTCTAAGACTATAAGTTGCAGAGAAAGTGCTGACCTTCATTGATAGAGAAGGAGCTCCTCATCTGGGAGCTATCTGGAACACCAAAAGCATTCCATCCTTGTTGCTATTTTACTTAGCTCAATAAAGACATCCATTGCCATTTGTGTCAATACATGCTTTGTTTTTTAAGTGCTTTGATTCTTCTATAGATTTCAAATGACTCTAATAAGTCTCTGAACTTTGGCAATCACATAAACTGGTGTATCAACTAACAAATGGACAGATTTCTTCCTGAAAATTATCATACAAATTCATAAATATGTGTGCAGCTCTATGTGTGTATGTGCACATACATACATGTCTACACACACCTACATATTTAAATATGTAGCTATAACAAGTATAGTTTATGACCATATGCTGATTTGTTATACTTTTATACTCATGTGTCTTTATGCACTTTTCGGCTTTTTTTAATAATAAATCAGCTATAATAGAATGGAATTATATACCTTCCTGTGGTAAAATATGAGTTTACCTTCTTTTTTGTTCATTGATTAACCATTTGAGTGAATTAATAAAGTAAGCCAGTTGCTATTTTCTTTTTTAAATACAAAATCCCAGATCAACAATGGGCATCCCATTTACTACTCCCCATCCCCTACAGTCTAATTAAATGCTCAATTCTAGAAAGTGGAAAAGATTGAACTTAATGAAAATGGCATGTTCAGATGATCTTACATAGACACAGCCATAGAGTATGAGTTGGAAACTGTTGCTCCTCTTATCCAAGAATAGCCAAACATGGTTTCAAATTGACTAGTCCTTGTAGGCTAATCTAAAAGAAAGATAATAAACAATATTATAAAAGTACAAGATAGAAATCCATGCATTTTATGCAGAAAAGGAATAGGGTGCCCTAAAACCTTGGAGATCCCCCATAGGACACTTTCTTTCACTTGCTATAGCATGTGGTTAAAAGGGGAATGGACATGATACATTAAGTCAATTCAAGACATTACAAATGAGTTATAAATGTGGGGTGTCACGACATTCCCTGAAGAAGACAAACTTAAAGACTAAGCAACTTCTCCAATGTTTAGTAAGACTAATTGAGGTCTCAAACAATCTTCTGACTTCCTTGGAGACTGCATACAGATTCCCTGCAGATGTTCTACTCCCACAGTTCCGCCTGTAGCACAACACATTTTTATAAAGAGAAGAATCTTTCCAACCAGATATGTCTTTTATATCATTCTTCTGGCACTTCCATTCTTAGTTTACTTTTCAGTTATGTTGAGTCATGTTATAATTAAGCTAATATTGATACATCGACTAGCAAAGTCTGATGCTGATAAAACATTGTGTAAAACATAAAACTGATGTATCATCCCATATACAACTCAATAAAGCTTTTGGAAAATAAACATTCAGTGTCAGTGGGCAATAAACATGTAATCTATTGTCAAGCTCTGTTTATTTCTATAGGCTTTGTGATACTGTTATGTCTATGTAAGACTGAAAGGTGGTATTTAAAAGCTTTGAACTCTAGGTTCACATTCAGTCCACATAAGTCACAACTGAAAGCCATTCCTTTTTGAGGATCTAGATGAAATAACTTAATGATTGTACAGTGTTTGGTGTATAAATCAAAGAGAAGTACAGAGGGAAAAGAGCTTCAGGAACAATTCTGAGAATTAGGTTATGGAGAAAGAAATCCTGTTTCTAGTTTCATCAAGAGAGACAGATATTTATGAAAGAATTGGAACAATATCATAAGGTGAAACATGGTGCTATTATCTGAAATGTATCAATTCTTTCCCAATTTACTAATGTCTAGAATTGGAAAATGTTTATTAATGTTTCCCAATTTACTAATGTTTAAAAAAAGTGGCAGAGAGGTGACATGGTAGATAATGTGCAGGGCTTGGAGTCGGGAAGACTCATTATTGTGAGTTCAAATCTGGCCTAACATTTAGTAGCTGTGAGATCCTGGGCAAATCATTTAATGCTCTTTGCCTCAGTTTCCTCATCTGTAAAAAGATCTGGAGAAGGAAATGGCAAACCGTTTCCTCCAGTATGTTTGCCAAGAAAACCCCAAATAGGGTCACAAAGAATTGGACACAACCGAAAAATGACTGAACCATGACAAAAATCTGGGAAAATCTACATGAAGAGTACCGCCTCCTGAGAGCTGAGTGTAAACTAGAGGACAAGGCATGAAAATATACAAGTATTTAGACATGCTCTTTTGACTTTGTCTAGAGTTAGAGGAGTTGATGTAGAGGTATGTGAAATAGTTTAATTTGGTAGCTGGTAAGTTATATGGACTCCATACCCTGTACACAAACAGGAAAACAAGGGAGTATCATCATACATGCTTTTGGCCTGATGTGGGTACTAGCTAAACAGTGTGTAGAAAGGAGTGATATAGTCACAGTAGGGGCGTCAGTAATTTAGTCAAATGGTGATAATAGAGTATAGGTTGGATATCTGAGAAAACAGTGATCCAACAAAGAATCACATGATATGGAATGGTGCTGACTTCAATGTTGTAGCAAATGGTGAGAATGCAACTCATCACTGATAATATTTATTATAGATCAACTGCTAAGAACATAGTGTTAATGAGGCTAGAGCCAAGTCCCTGGGAAGGTCTCAAGAATAGAAGTCTGAAAACAAGCAGAAATAATTATAAGGAGGAATATATATGTATATTCCTCCTTAGAATTATTAATATATACCCCTATATATTATATAATATATATACACATATATATTATATAATATGTACATGTATGCACACACATACACATACATGCGTACACATGGGTATATGTATATCTACATATGTATATATACCTGTATGTATATACACATACATACATGTATATATGCACCTGTGTGTGTATATATATACATAAACACATACATATATGGATATATACACATTTGTGTATATGAACATACAAAGAATTTATTGACCAGCTTGGATTTAAAGCTAAAAAATAATAACACCTGTAACTACCAGATGTTGCTGTACATAGCAAGGTTCCAGAAGTCAGTTTGGAGAGTAAAACTGAAAAGAAGAACCTCTCTCTCTAACCCTACCATTCCTGCTTTTAGGGAAATAGGTATAGTTGTAGCTTCAATGGCCCATGGTCACATTCCCAACCACACAAGAAGTTACAATGAGCTCATTCTTCTAGGAAAATGAAAAGTGAGCACCTGAGATCAGGTTTAGGGCTCTGCTTGTTAAAAATGTTAAATAAGTATTCATAAAATGAAATAATAGTTCATGTAAGTGTTTATGAGTTATATATAGCCCAGCTTCTATACCTAGTGCTGAAAAAGATACTGACCATACTCCCATACCCCAGTTAAAGGAATGCATGTAAATATACATCTTTGTCAGCCAAAGTTTCATAGAGAAAAAGTCAGTATAATAGCTTAGCACAGAACTAGAAAAAATCACAATATGAACATGTTATAAACATGCAAGTGAAGGAGGCAGGGGAATTGGATAGAGGCATTTAAAGTCCTTTCACAGTCCCCAGCAAGGCATCTTCAATCTTACCGGCACTGCAGCCACAAAGCTAACTGTTATGAAGAACAATCTCCACCTCTCTGATAACCATGAGTTTCTTCTATTCCTCTCTTCTTGAGGCTTGGAAGGGAAACTCATGTGATTGCTCCTACTGCTGCCATAGTTGCTACTTTATTGCTCCTATTCTCCCACCTGCCATGTCAGCTGGGATTTCTATGGGATGGGATGGAAAGGAGGTGGCCACTAGCGCTTTTTTTATATTTCTCTCCCTAATTGCATTTCCTAGATCCAAACTTTTTTCCTGAGCTTGTGTCAAAATCCCTTGTAATTGAGTACAAACTTCTCATCCTTTCCTGGGTTAGGAAGATCAGCAAAAGCTCTATCTCAATGAGTTTCAATAAGGGTGCTGCTCACTCCTAGAGGCCTGAATGGGTGAAGAACAGAATCTGTCCCTGAGGGAGTAATTCTACATAGAAGTTGGAAACAAGGATTGACAATGAAGGATGAATACAAAAGAGTGAGTCAAGTATAATGGAATCTAATACATTTATTAATCAATGTGAAGGATTAAAAAAGGCTCATTTTTTTTTTTAGTTACATTAGGGGCAAGAAGATTGAAAAAGTAGAATCATTGCTTGGGTTAGATGAGGTGGTAATAATGAGTGAGAAGGTAGAGAAGAGGCAGAACTATTCATCTCATTTTGCTTCAGTTTCCCTGGCCAAGGAAATGATCTTCCAGCAAGTAAAGATAGAACAACAATAAAAATGTTTAAAGGGAATCAATGCCAATGACAAGTAAGAGGAATATATGAGAGAACCAACTGAATTCAAGGTTACCTATGTTGGATATGAAAAACAAATCACTGGCAGTAACTTCTGAGGAATTGTAGGGAGCAGAACTGATGTTACAGAATAGGAAATAAGAAAACATGCTCTACCTTTGAAAAGTAAAGATGAATTTTCTGTACAAACCATTGGGGTTGACTTTTATTGCTGGAAAAAATTCTAGAATGGATTATGATAGATGTGGTTTGTGAATCTTTGGAAAGAGAAGCAGTGATCACTGAGAACCACCTTGGCTTAATCAAGAACAGACCATGTCAGCCTACTACAGTAATACTTCCTTTTTGGTAGAGTTATTATAATAGTCAACCAAAAGAAAGTTTTAGACATAATATACTTGGATTTTATAAAATAATTTGACAAAATATCTCATACCATCATTGTGGACAAGATGTAGAGATATGGGCAAGATGATGGTACTCTTCAACAGATGTGAATCCTAACAATTAAATGACAGGAATCAAAATATAGTTATTAAGGAATTGATATCTCTCAGATAGTATGACAGGGACCTACCTGCCTTTGACTTTGTGGTACTAAAATTTTTCATCAGTGACTTGGATCATGAAATAGATGGCAAGCTTTCCAGATTTGTAGATGACACAAAACTCAAAGAGTTTTCTATTACATATGGCAGAACCAGGAGATAAAAAGATCTTTGCAAGATAGAATTACAGACCAAATTTCACCCTCTAAAAATTAGCATTTAATGAGTATATTTATAAATAATGAGCATAATTATAAAATTCTACACTTGATTTTGAAAACCATTCTCTTTATTATTATGGCATAGGGAAAGCGTTGCTAGAAATCAGTTTGTGGAGGGAAAATTCTAAAGGTTTTAGTGGACTGCAAGTTCAATATGTATCAGTATTAACAAACAACATTCAAAAATGCTTATGTAATCTTGGTACACAAAAAAAAAGAAAGAAAACAGCAATAATATTCCACAGGAAGAATGAAACAGTCATGCATGGCTTGGTCCTGGTCTTAACGCTTTTTCCCCCTTCATTTTGTTTTGATTTGGTCAGCTATCACCAGTATGTATTAGAAAAGATATTTGTCATTTGGAAAATTTACTTGGGAGAGTGACCCGTATCTTTAGAGGATTAGAGATTATGTCTCATGAAGATCATTTAAAGAAATTAGAAATTCAGTAGCCTGGATAATTTTAGATTTGGTGGGGAAAGGATAGCTGTCTTCAAGTATTTGAAGAAATGCCATATTTTGTAAAGCCCCAGAAGGCAGAATCAGGAACAGTGGGTGAGATCAGCAGTCAATCTCAAATTTACAGGGAGGGGTATACTCCCTAGCAAATATAGCTTTCCAGGAATGGAATAAGCTTCCTCATGAGTAGTGGATGTCCAATGATCTGATGACCACTTGTAAGAGATGTTGTGTGGGGAATGCCTCGTCAGCTCTTTGTTGGACCTGGTGATGTCAAAGGTCCCTCCCAACTCAAAGGTTCTGTGTTTTAGCATCATCATCCACATAGACCAATTAGCTGCCTTGGCTCATGATCATCGGTATACCACAACATCAGACGTAGGATGTTCCTCCATCTCAGTCAACCATCCTATGAAATTCTATTGTTGGGCACAATAAAGAATGAAGGGAAAAGATGTAGGTGGCTGAATGAATATCTTCCTGAATTTAAAAAAAAAACACTTCTCAATTAATAATCTGGTTGAGGTTCTTGATATTATTATCTTTGCATGTGATAAGTTGGCACAATAATAATAGTTCTTTATATATCTTTCAAAAAGTAAGACTTTGGAAAATACTTCCATTCCATAGATATGTATAAACATGAGCTTAATATATTAGTTATTATGAAGTTATATATACATATATATATATTAGTTATTTTATTACCATAAAAACAATTCATGCCCCAAGTCAAATGAGTTTTCAAAACAAAATCACTTAGGTGCTGAAAAACAAGACCATGAATGGAGAGCAAAGGAAAATCTTTGCTAATCTTGAGTTTCCAACATTTGAAAGCCAAATTGCATAGTTTGACTATTCACTGAAATCACAACATAGCATAAGTGCATATCCTGCCCCCGAAATGCAATTATTCTAATTACACAGCAATTACAGCACATCCACAGAGTAAATTACCTGGTTATTGGCATCCTGTGGAATAAAGTGTTCCTGTAATTTGGTCTCAATGGTGGCACAATCTTGCAGGTTTTCTCAGAAGTACCTTGGCATCTTATCAGACAATCCTATACTGTTCCGCCCTCCCTCCTACACCTAATACCCCGCCACTTTGTTTGAAAAGAAAAGCTGAAGCTGTTTGTTTCCTGCAAACTCCAACAAACAATTCAATTAAGACTCATTGCCCAACTTCAAGTGTAGTCTCAGAGACAGTCTGGAAACAGTCTCGTTAGATGTTGGAGCCTGCTGAAATGAACACATTAGTGCAGCAGTCCAACAGCTTAATATGAATAATTTTTTCCAATCTTCCAGGCCCTGAATTTTCTTGATCAAGAATATATAGACATTTCTTCAGAGGGAATTAAGGTATTTGGGCATAAAATTCTGTGCTCTCTCCTAAGGTGATCTCTACTTTATTGGGAGGCTAGTACACACATTAAAAACCTCAGAAAACTATTAATTCAGAAACCAAAGCACCAGAAAATTATACAGGTAGATGTTCCCCTTTTAAAAGAAACAGATAGAGTTCTCATGCACATGATTGACAAGTCCAGGAAATGAATTTCTCTTTCTCCAGAGGACAATTGCACTAGCCCTACAACACCTCCATTAATTTGCTTCGACCCTGGCCCCTGTTGCCACTGAAGTCTAGAAGATAGTTTTGCCTTTGGGGCCTACTCCATCCTTGGATCCTTGACTCAGACTGACAAGTAGAAGGGCAAGTGAATGCCATTTGTGATCTGTAAACCTGTCTACTGGGAAGCGGGTTGAAGCTACTGATGTGTTACACACATGCCCTCAGGATCAAGACTGGAGAGGTAACATCTCTCAATTGTTAGTCAGATAGGTGGATGCTGAATGACTGTCACAAGGCTGGGTTATGAAGGTTCCATGTTCTGCTGATTTTCAGTTCAGCGCAATTTAATAAATATTATTGATTAAAGCCCTGCTTGATTTCTGTACACAATAGAATAAAACTTGGTCCCTGCCCTGTAATTACTTACAAGTAGGTTTAGTGGGCACTACTTAGGAGTCAGTAGGGTGCAGTGGAAGGGAATCTGAATTTGGAATAGTGAGCCTGTAGTCACAGGACCTGAATTCATATCCTGACTCCTCTACTTACTACCTAGATGACTCTGGGCAATGTAAAGAACTTCTCTGTACCTCAGCTTCCTCATCTATAAGATAAAGTATTTAGGATGACATGATCACACATTTCACTCTCAATTTCTATATGTATGTTGATCCTGTGACACAAAACAAAGCAAGAACTTTGTATAAAGACCCAAAATGTGAAACAATAAGTTAATAGACTAATAAATAAACCAAAAATACAAATAAGCAGAATAAAGAAATAAAAATAAATTAATAGATAGAAAAATAAATAAATATATGAATCCATACTTTCAGAGAATAGTAAAAGGAAAGATCATTGAGGGCTCCAGTAGCTGTAGAGGGTATCCTGGGGCTATGAACCAAGAAATTATAATACTTGCAAATATCAAGAGAAAGGCATTCCAGGCTAGAATAGAAGCAGTTTTCAAGAAAGTAACCAACTACTTTGGGCCTCAGCTTTCTTGTTCTTCTTGTTCACCTGTTTATTTCTCATCTCTTGTTGTTGTTGTTGTTGTTGGTTGTTGTACTTATTTTTTAAATTTGGTTATTTATTTATTTTTAGATTTCAACATTTCCTTTTGTAAGATTTCAAGTTCTAAATTTCCCCTTTCCCTCCACTCCACCCTTCTGAAGACAGCATTCAATCTGATATAGCCTATACATGTATGATCATATTAAACATATTTCCACATTAGTCATATTGTGCAAGAAGAATCAAAACAAAAAGGAAAAACCATGAGAGAGAGAAAAAAAGAGAGAAAATAGAATGTTTAGATCTGCATTCAGACTCCATAGTTCTTTTTCTGGATGTAGATATCATTTTCCATCATGAGTCTTTCAGGATTGTCTTATTCCATTGCATTGCTCAGAAGAGCTAAGTCTAACAAAGTCAGTCATTGCACAATGTTGCTGTCACTGTGCAGAGTGTTATCCTGGTTCTGCCCACTTTACTTACCATCAGTTCATGCAAGTCTTCCCAGGTTTTTCAGAAGTCTGACTGCTCACCATTTCTTACAGACCAATATTATTCCATTAAATTCATATACCACAACTTGTTTAGCCATTACCCAATTGATTGGCGTCCCCTTAATTTCCAATTCTCGACCACCACAAAAAACGAGCTGTTATAAATATTTTTGTACAGGTGGATCCTTTTCCCATTTTTATGATCTCTTTGGGAAACAGACCTAGTAGTGGTATTGCTCAATCTAAGGGTATGCACAGTTTGATAGCCCTTTGGGCATAGTTCCAAATTGTTCTCCAGAATGGATGGATCAGTTCACAATTCAATTAAGAGTGCATTAGCATTCTAATTTCCCAACATCTTCTCCAACGTTTATCATTTTCCTGTTTTGTCACATTACCTAATCTGATAGAGTGATATGGTACCTCAGAGCTGTTTTGATTGCCTTTCTCTAATCAATAGTGATTTAGAACATTTCTTTTCATATGATTACAAATAGATTTAATTTCTTCATCTGAAAACTGCCTGTTCATATCCTTTGACCATTTATCAATTGGGGAATAACTTGTATTCTTATAAATTTGACTCAATTCTCTATGTAGTTTTAGAAATGATGCCTTTATAAGAGACACCAGCTGAATAAATTGTTTCCCAACCTTCAGCTTCCATTCTAATCTTGGTTGCTTTGCTTTGTGCAAAAATCTTTTTTTAAAAAGGCAATTGGGGTTAAGTGACTTGCCAAGGTTCACACAGCTGGCAGGAGTCAAGTGTCAAGTGTCTGGTCTGATACTAGATTTGAACTCAGGTCCTCCTGACTCCAGGGCTGGGGCTCTATCCAATGTGCCGCCTAGTTGCCCCACAAAAAAATCTTTTTAATTTAATGTAATCAAAATTGTCAATCTTGCTTTTCATAACGTTCTCTATCTCTTCTTTGGTCATAAATTCTTCTGTTCTCCATAGATCTGACGGGTAAACTAGTCCTTATTCTCATTTGCTTTTAGTTTCACCCTTTCTTTATGTCTAAATTATGCGTCCATTTTGACTTTAATTTGGTATATGGTGTAACATGTTGGTCTATGCCGAATTTCTGCCATACTGTTTTCCAGTTCCCCCAACAATTTCTGTGAAATAGTAAGTTCTTATCCTAGAAGCTGTAGTTTCTGGGTTTACCAAACAATAGAATACTATAATCATTAACTCCTGTGTCTTGTGTACCTAACCTATTCCAGTGATCCACCAATCTATTTCTTATCCAGTACCACATAGTTTTGATGATTTCTTCTTTATAATACAGTTTTAGATCTGGTAAGGTTAGGCCATCTTCCCTTGCATTTTTTTTCATTACTTTCCTTGATTTTGTGGAACTTTTGTTCTTCCACATGGATTTTCTTATTTTTGTCTAGTTATATTCAATATTTTTGGTAGTTTGATTGGTATGGCACCAAATAAATTAATTTAGGTAGAACTGCCATTTTCTATTATATTAGCTCAGTCTAACCATGACCAACTGATATTTTTACAATTTAGATCTGACTTTATTGGTGTGAAAAGTGTTTTGTAATTAGGTTTATATAGCTCCTGGGTTTCTCTTGGAATGTAGACTCTCAAATATTTTATTTTGTCTACAGTTATTTTAAATGGAATTTCTCTCTCTATCTCTTACTGCTGAGCTTTATTAGTAATACATAGAAATGCTAATTATTTATGTAGGTTTATTTTATATCCTGCAACTTTGTTAAAGTTATTCATTATTTCATTTTTTTTACTTGATTCTCCAGGATTCTTTAAGTATACCATCATATCATCTTCAAAGAGTGATAGTTTTTTTTTCCTCATTGCCTATTCTAATTTCTTCAACTTTTTTTTATCTCTTATAGCCAAAGCTAACATTTCTAGTACAGTATTGAATCACAGTGGTGATGATGGACATCCTTTTTTCACCCCTGATCTTATAGGAAATGCTTCTAGCTTATCCCCATTATACACAATGTTTGCTGATGGTTTTAGATTGATGATACTTATCATTTTAAGGAAAACTCCATTGATTTTGGATAGAAACCTATCACACTCTATATAGAAGTAGGAGGGGAAAGGGGAAAGAAAATGGAGGGGGGCTGATAGAAGGGAGGGCAGATAGTATATATGGAGGGTGGGGGGGGAACAGGGTGGAAAGAAAGCCATAATAACTAATGTCTATGGTACCTTTTAGCAGGATATAGTTCCTTTCCTTATCTCTTTCAATTAGATATATTTTTGCTTTTATTTTGTCTGAAATCAGGATTGCTATCTCTGCTTTTATTTTTACTTCAGTTGAAGCATAATATATTGTGCTCCAGTCTTTTATCTTTACTCTGTGTATATCTCTCTGCTTCAAATGTGTTTCTTGTAAACAACATACTGTAGGATTCTGGTTGTTAAGCCACTTTGCTATCTGCTTTCATTTTGTGGGAGAGTTCATCTCATTCACATTCACAGCTATGATTACTAACTTTGTCTTTTTTTCCACCCTATTCCGCCAACCCCATTTATACTTTTCTCTCTCCTTTCACCCTTTCCTTCCTCACTTCTGGCCACAGCCTCCCTCAATCTGCCCTCCCTTCTATCAGCCCCCCTACCTTTTCTTTCCCCTTTCCCCTTTCCTCTCCTACTTCTGTACAGAGTGTGATAGATTTCTATGATCAACTGAATATCTGTTATTCCCTCTTTGAGCCAAATCTGATAAGAGTAAGGTTCAAACAATGCTTGCCCTACTTCTTTTCCTCTACTGTAATAAGACTTTGCCCCTTTTCCTATGATGTAATTTATCCTATTCTGCCTCCCCCTTTCCTCTCATACCAGTACTATCTTTTTCACCACTTAATTATGTTTATCATCACATCAAATTCAACTTATTCTCACACTCTCTGTCTATGTATACCCCTTCTAAATGCCATAATAAAGATACAGTTCTCAAGAGTTGCAAGAGTTATCTTCCCATGTAGGGATGTAAACAGTTTAACCTTATTGCATAACACCATTTTTTTTCTTTCCTGTTTTCCTTTTTATGCTTCTCTTGAGTTTTGTATTTGAAGATCAAATTTTCTGTTCAGTTCTGTTTTCTTTTTTAATCAGAAATGGTTGAACATCCTATATCATCAAATATCCATCTTTTCCTCTGAAAGATTATACTCAATTTTGTAGAATATTTGATTCTCGGTTGCAATCCATTTTGCCTTCTGGAATCTCATATTCCAGGCCCTGAGATCACTTAATGTAGAAACTTTAAGTACTGCATAATTCTGACCATGGTTCCTTAATATTTAAATTGTTTCTTTTTGGCTACTTATAGTATTTGATCCTTGATCTGATAATTCTGGAATTTGGCTATGATATTCCTTGGAGTTTTCATTTTGGGGTCTCTTTCAGGAGGTGATAGGTGGATTCTTTTGATGACTATTTTAACTTCTGGTTCTAGGGCCTCAGGGCAGTTTTCCTTGATGATCTCCTGAAAGATGCTGTCCAGGCCCTTTTTTTGATCATGACTTTCAGGTAAACCAATAATTCTTAAGTTATGTCTCCTGGATCTATTTTCCAGGTCAGATGTTTTTCCAGTGAGGTATGTTACATTTTCTTCTATTTTTTCATTCTTTTCATTTTGTTTCACTGATTTTCAATGTCTCATGGAGTCATTAGCTTCCACTTCTCCAATTCTAATTTTTTATAAATTGTTTTCTTCAGTTAGCTTGTGTGCTTCCTTTTTTCCATTTGACCAATTCTACATTTTAAGAAGCTGTTTTCCTCAGTGATATTTTTTTCCATTTGGCTAATTGTATTTTTTAAGCAATTGTTTTCTACATTCAATTTTTGTCCTTCCTTTTCCAGGTTGTTGACTCTCTCATTTTGTTTCCCAATTTTTCTTCTACTTCTCTTATTTGACTTTTAAAATTCTTCTTGAACTCTTCCAACAAGGCTGTTTGGGCTTGATACCAGTCCATATTCCCTTTGAGTTTTCAGATTTGGATATATTGACAATGTTGTCCCCTTCTGTGTTTGTGTTTTGATCTCTGTCTCCATAGAAACAGTCTATGGTCAGTGTTCATTTTAACTTCTTGTTCATTTTGTTTGACTATTTTGTGGCTTTTTGAAAGCCCCAACTTTGAGTTGAACTCTCTTACTGGAGCACAGGGGTACTGTCCCAAACTTCTTGTGCTGAGAACCAGGGGCATGGTCACTAGCTTTGTGTCCTGGAGCCTCAGGTGCTGGCAGCTAGAGACTGTAGGTGTCTGGTAGCTTCTAAAGGTGGTGTCTGTTGTGTACTGAGACCAGGTGGGGTTTTTCTGCATTGCCCTGGAGCTGCACTGAAGCACAGGAATGTCTGCTGGTGGAGGACACCTGCCAGCCCAGGGCTATGCTGGTACACATAGTGGTTTTCTGAGCCTAGAGTCTACCAGTTCCCCTGGCTGTGCTAAGGTATTTGGGGTGGTAGTCTTGGTGTGGCATTTACCACTCTGGTGCTCAGAATCTCCTACTACTTTGTTGAGTTGAAGCCTGCTCCTGGCTTGCTGGGATGATTCCTGTCCCAGACTGTGCTTCTCTTCTACCCAAGTGATACAGACTTTATTTGATGATCCTTTCTTCTGGATCAGAAAAACTGGTCCACCCTATGTTTCTGCTGGCTCCACTGTTCCAGGATCTGTTCTGGGGCTCTGTTTTAGGGGTGTTTAGAAATGAAAATTGGAGACGGATAGCAATCTACTGCTTAGTCTGCCATCTTAGCCCCTGGAAGTCTTCACCTATTTCTTAATGAATTTCTTGCTTACCTGTTCAAATATGCATACACATACAAATACACACACACTTATATATATATATATACACACACACATACACATTCATATACATATATACATATGTACATGTACAAATACATAGACATATACATGTACATATGCATATACAAAAATATATACATATATAGTTAAGTTGGTTTCTTTTGATGAGCTAACTCCAGTCATGCCCTTCATAACCAGCAGGTTTCTCCCCATACTTTAACACTTTATCTTATGTGTTGTTTGGCATTTTTTGTTTATTCTCTATTATCTTATGTTTCTAGCCATAGCTCCCTGAGAGCTAAAGATTCTACCTTCTTTGCTATTTCCACACAGAACTATGAATGGTGCTAAACTGAAAGATTATGTTGCTGTTAATAATGTTTAGTTATTTTAGTCATGATCCCATTTGGGGTTTTCTTGCCAAAGATACAGGAGTGGTTTTCCATTTCTTCTCCAGGTCATTTTATAGATGAAAGAAAAAAAAAACCTGAGGAAAACAGTGATTTGTCCAGTTTCATACAACTAGTAGGTTTCTGAGGCCAGATGCCAGACTTAAACTCACAAAGATGAGTCTTTCTGACTTCAAGTCTGGCACTCTATCCATTGTGCCATGTAGTTGTCCACAAAACTCAAAGACAAATGATGCAATAATTACCTACTGACTGATTGATTAAATCAAGTTTTCACTGAAGATCACTTAATCAATCAATAAGTATTTGTTTAGCATACATATCTATGTGTGTATATGTATTCATCCACACACATATATACACAAATATTTATGTATGTATACAGAAAAAAGAGAAAATGTCTTCTTTCAATTTGCTTACCTACTAATTAAGAAAAACAAAAAGTACATATGCATTAATAACTCAGGTGAAAAAATTATTTTCACTTCTATTAACCAAACAAGATGATCTGAGTTAACTAGAGGATTAATTTTAGAAGTCTAATTTCTGAAGCCTAATTTCTCTGACAAAGGAGATTTGTTTTCAGTGAAATATCACCCAAAATCCAAAGTGACATCTTTCTTCTAATGAAATTGTGCTTCTTTTCATGATTCAGATTTCCAGCAGTGTGGATACTCTCTCCACTGATGCCAACCATCATGACATTAAGTACTAGATTTGAAATCAGGAAGACCTGGGTTCAAATTTCACTTTTCATCCTTACTAGTTGTGTGATTATGTGCAAGTCATTTAACATCTCTGAGGTTCACTTTCCTCATCTCATAAATGAAGGGTTTGGACTCTACAGTCTACAAAGTACTTTCAAATTTGAAATCTGCACCTTAGTACATGGTTCTCAGAATTTGTTATGGTCCTAAAAATCAATAAACAATCATCTGGGGCCCAGCCTTTAGGGACAGACCTCTCAAAATTGAATGAGGCTGGTTTTCGAATATTAGGTTCATACTGAAGTGGCCTTTCTGGCTTAGTAAAACTTAAGATGGTTAGCAAAGTCTTTGAGAACCTAGTGTCATTTTAATACCTCTATGGGGCATTGGGTGAAGATCATAGTCTCAAAATATTATAGATTTAAAGCTAAAAAGAACACCAAGAGGTGATTTGATCCAAAATTCTCATTTAACAAATTGGAATTTAAGGTCCTAATAGGTTAAGTGAGTTACAAAAGGTCCTGGATTCACAATTAGAAACCATTTTTTTCTAATCTTAATTTCAGCATCCTTTTCACTGTACCAACAGAGCATAGGATCATAAATTTACATTTGTATAAGATGCTAGCGGCTATGTAACCTATCTACCCCACCTCATTTAACAGATGCAGAAACTGACACCCAGAGAGGTTAGGTGATTTATACAAAAAAGTCACAGTCTAAGTATCAGAGCAAGGATTCAAACCTCGTTCCTTACAATCAATCAATAAACAAAAATTTATCAGGTATCTGTTATGTTCCAGGCACTGTGCTAAGCAATGTTAACGCAATTATAAATGTTCATGTTTCCTGAGGAGCTTACATTCTAAAGGAAGACAAAAGAAGTACATATTAAAGTATATTCAGAAGAGATATAAAACTGTCTTGGCAGATGGGCTAAATCAGGTGAGAGTAAGCAACAAGCCTCCAATCCACCAGTGAGTTAGGGTAATGTCTAGTCTAAGCACATGAAGATTTCTCCAGTAGAATGGGTGGATGAGAACAATCTGTTGTTTTGACCACAAAGGCAGCTGAAGCAGGTGCTATGGAGTGCTTAAAGCCTAGCCAAACATCTTAGATGCCAAGGTCAACCATTGCATCCTGAGACACAGCCAGTCATTCTGACTTTTGTCTTGCCACTGACTTCAATGTATGTGGAAGAGAGAATGAGTCTGATGCCTTTGTGCAACTCTGTCTCACTTAAATCCAACCTATGCACAAGTCAAGACTTAATTCCATGAGATCATTGGTCCATTGCAAAAGTGAAGGACAAACAACAAAGAAGACTGATAGAAATCCACACAAAATAAAGACAAGGTAGTTAGGGAAGGAAGCCACTAGCAGCTGGGGACAATCAAGAAAGGCTTAATATAAGAGGTGGTGTTTGAGCTGTGTCTTGGAGAAAAAGAGGGATTATATGACAGAGATGAGAAAGGAGTATTCTCCTAGCATGGTAGACAGACAGTGAAAAGGTACAAAAACAAAAGACAGAGGGTTGTATATGAGGAACAGAGAAAAGTACAGTATAAGTAGTTCACTATGTCTAGTACAAGATTCTGGTTTTTTAAGTTATGAAATAATGGCCAATGAAAAGGCAAAGAAAGAGACAAGAAATGGAGTGATATGATCAAGGAACAGAGAGAGATCCAGTGTAGATGAACAGAGAAAGGTCAGTTTAGCTAGCTGAATCACTCTATCTAATACACAGGTCATTTCTGTGAAGGTATTATAAAATGAATGTAAGTATTCTTTAATGTTCCCACAGAGAAGTCCTTCAATCAAAATTTTCAGTGGTTCACTCCATATTACTAAATATCTCTGTTAGATTTATCCAGTTCAAATGAGGAACTTTGGAATTTCTTATAGTTTTATTAACATTTGTGGCCTTTATTTTTATTAGCTTTTCCTTTAGAAATTCTTTGTTATATTTTTGGTGAATATAAGTATAATAAAGATACAATTCCCTATTTACCTCTCTTTATAATTTATATTTTATGTTTTGCCTCACCTGGTGGTGTTAATGGAGATACTATTTTTTTTGGAGAGGAGAGATCTTCTAATATAAATTTTATTCTAATCTTAGATTTAGATACAAAAAAAAAAACTTTCCAAGTAAAATGTATGAGCACGGTTATGATCCACAGCTTTTTTCAGTGGACTGTAGGCTCAGTATAAGTAAGTAGTGTGATGCAGTAGTCATGTGATTTTTGGATTATTTTAGAAGGCCATAGCTTTGAGGAATGTGGAGGTGAAATTCCCCTATACCAACCCATCATCAGAACTCATGTGGTTAATTGTATTGCCTTCTGGACACTAAAGATTAAGGAGGACATTAACGAAATTGAGAGTGTCAAGAAATGGGCAACCAGGTCAGTGAAAGCTTTTACATCCATATTGTGTTAGGATCATTTGAAGGGAGTGGGCGTGATTAGCAAGGAGACAGAAATATTCCAAGGAAATATTATAACTTTGTTTTAATAATGGAAGCACTGTCATGTGGAAGAGGGATTAGACTTATTCTGTTTGGTCCCAAAGGGCAAAACCATGAGAAATGAGCATAAATTAGAAAACAAACAAACAAGCAAATTTAGGCATTATGTCAGGGGGAAAAAATCTTTATCATTAGAATTGTTCAAAAGGGGAATGGGCCTCTTCCAAACATTGTGGCTTCTCTTTCCTTTGAGACATTCAATAGATGTTGAATAATCCATGTTACAACGGTGATTCTTTTCACATATTCGTTAGACTATATGGATGATTAGGTCCTTTCCAAGCCTCAGATTCTATGGTTGGTTCATTATATATAGGTGTGAAGCTTGCATCATTTACCAAGTTTTGATCTCTCTCATTCACTACTTTTTTTAAAAATTTTTAATATTTCATGTATTTATTTTTAGTTTTCAGCATTCACTTCCATAAGATTTTAAGTTTAAAATTTTCCATCCTTTCTTTTCCTACCCCCTCCCCAAGACGGCATGCAATCTGATTTAGGTTGTACTTATACATTCATATTAATTATATCTTCACATTAGTCATGATGTAAAAAAGAATTAGAACTAAGGAGAGGAATTATGAGAAAAAAGAAATAAAATAAAACAACAAAAGAAGAGGAGAGCAAATAGTATGCTTCCATCTGCATTCAGACTCTATAGCTCTTTCTTTGGATGTAGATAGCATTTTCCATCATGAGTCTTTTGGAGTTGTTTTATATCCTTGCATTGCTGAGAAGAGCTGTCTATCGAAGTCAGCCATCGTGCAATGTGGCTGTTACTGTGTACAATGTTCTCCTATTTCTGCTCATTTCACTCAGCATCAGTCCATATAAGTCTTTCTGAAGTCTGCCTGCTCACCATTTCTTATAGCGCAGTAGTATTCCATTACATTCATGTAACACAACTTGTTCAGCCATTCCCCAATTGATGGGCATCCATTCAATTTCTAAGCCTTTGCCACCACAAAAAGAGCTTCTATAAATATTTTTGCACATGTGGGTCCTTTTCCTGTTTTTATGATCTTTTTGGGATACAGACCTAGAAGTGGTATTGTGAGGTCAAAGGGATTCACTGCTTTAAAAATATACTTTCAAACATATTTTGTCCTTTTTCACTTATGCCAGTCTTTGTATTTAAAGTTTCTAAGTATCTGTTTATTTTATTTGGAGGAGCTGATAGAGGACTTGATAAAAATGTCTCTGCTCCTTCACCCTCTATTCAGGATGTTGATGCATAAGCTGTAATTATTTTCATGATGTGCTTTTCTATTCAAATATTCATCATGGCCTCTACAGTAAGAGATCAGGAAATACACCCATGATATTATATTTTGTTTTGTTTTGTTTTTGTCTTGGACATATGATGAAACCAATTCTTCCAGTTCCATTATTTATCTCTCCAAGAAGAATCTGAATCACACTTCCTTTGAACTGTGACTTCTTTTTTTTCTCCTTGTTTTTATAGAGAGAGGATGTCATGATTGATACAATTCAGTTTTCCTAGTAACAAATTGTTAGACAAGAATCTCACATTGAAAGTACCAATAGCTAAACTAACACCAACAGACTAAGAATTGTGTGGTAGCACTCTGTATTCCATTTCCACACAAGTTTATAGTTATTACTGCAGAACAGAAGGAAGTCACAATGGACTTAGGACCCCTCTGTGTTTACTTTTGTTCCACAGGTTGTCATGACTAAGGAATTTATCCCTGAAGAACCAGTATACTGGTGGAGTCTCTTTGTCCTCAAACAGACTAGTTCATTGAAAGTAGGCACAGTCTACCTTCCCTTGTCAAAGTCTTCTGAATATTGAAGAGCCAGCTAGAGATTGCAATTCTCTGGTATTGCAATTGGGAATCCACAATCACCTCAGTATCATGATGATACATCATGTCAGAATTTAGAAAAAGTCATCAGAAATTTTTAATAAAATTAAATCTTATAAAGTTTGATAGCTTTTCTATAGCAGGTAAAAGAAATAAGGGAGATAGAAACACTTCATATTCTGCAAAACCCATTATTGCTATTGGAACAAACTCATCTTAACCATTTATCAACAATATGTCAGGAAAATGTCAACTGGGCAGTAAAAAAGGAAATGGGCAAAGGTCTCACCTTATCCTTTTTTCTCCATATTTGTTTGCCATTCCCAAGATTTCTAAGTGATTAAATGAGAAGTTTATACAGAGAGGTTCTATTAAGGTACTTACACATATATTTTTCAACCTTGATCACCTTTTCAAGACAGCTAGGTGGGTCATTGGATAGAGTGCTAGGCTTGGAGTCAGGAAGACCTGAGATCAAAGCCTGTCTCTTAACACTTGCTAGTTGCATGATGTTAATCAAGTCTCTTAACCTCAGTCTCCCTCAGTTTCCTCAACTGTATAATTGGAATAATAATAGTTCCTACTTCCCAGGATTATTGTACCAATCAAATGAGAACATTTAACCCAATGCTTAGCACATAGTAGGTATTTAATAAATACTTGTTTCCTTCTTTTTTTGTATGTTACCAATTTCTCAGCCTTTATATGAATTGTAAGGGTTCTGTCCAAAGAATCCACATTTGCAACACAGCTGACAATAGGATTTAGATTATCATCTAAGCATAGCTACATCAATGTAAAATAGAATGGCCCACATTTTATATCCTCCTAATGTGTGTGGCTGAATCTCCTATTATGTGGTCAATTCAAAACTTCTCTGGATTTCAGTTTCCTCATCAAGAATAATAGAGAATTAGACTCCAGGTCACCCAGCTGACTCAAACATGTTGAGACCTCTGCTCCCTCACTCTGACTCCCAGATTTCTATCGCAAACTCATACATCAGATTATTAATAGAAGATGATTACCAAAAAAAAAATGCTTAATCCCTAGTGATTTTTTTTTTTTGGGAGGCAATTGCAGTTAAGTATCCTGCACAGGGTCACACAGCTAGTATGGGTAAAGTATCTGGTCTGAGACCAGACCCAAACTCAGGTCCTCCTGACTCCAGGGCCGGTGCTCTATCCACTGTGCCACCTAGCTGACCCCCAGTGAATTTTATGATGCATTGTTATATAGTCCTGGAACATTTTACTCTTACTTTTCTGAGTCAAAAGGTGCTCAGGATACATATGTAAGTTCAATAAAATACAAGAACAAATATTTTTAAAATATCATATATGGCATAAAAATTATTACAAATCCAAACATATTTTCCTAGATTATTCAGTTTTGCATTATCCAGGCCATTAATGATTTCTGCTGATATTGATAACAAAGATTTTTAAGTGTATGACATTATTAAAAAAATGACAAGACACCCCTACATATTAGAGCTTTAGAAAACTATTACCACTTGAATTTCACTCAGCTACAGGGAGCACACACTTGCACAATAAACTTAGCATTTACATTTTTGTCTGAATAGCCCAATCACTGGTATTTAATAATGTCCTATTGGTGGTTCTTCTAGCCAGCCATATTTCAGTATTTAGATAGGCCTGTAATAGCATATGGTTGAGTATCTTGATCTGCAAGTTACATGGTGAAATATTATTAGTTTTCATATTTATAACTTTTACTGCTTTATCTTTGACAAAGTCTGAAATAGTACAGTGGTGACATTTTTAAAAATTAGTCTTCAGCTTTTAAAGACCACTCACTATTGTCATCTATCATTGTTCTGGAAATGTCACATTGATTTTATCCTCCCTGCAATAAATGGTAACATCCAAAAAAACAAATAATGGTCTGACACTTCAAAATCAGCTGCCACTCTTGGGTAGAGCAAAAAATAAATAAAAGGGCAATTTTCCTTGAAGGACAGGGATAAAGGAGGGGTTTGGGGAAAAGAATCAGAAAGAAATGCATTATCTGATCCTAGGAATATTGACAAAGGCCCAAAGAAGCCTAAATTATAATGTCTCATCCTTTCTCCTTGAGAAATGTTGTATGAACGCTAAATGTAGCTCAAATTAACAGAAATCAATTGACATTTACATATATTTAGAATACTAGTGAAATATAGAGGTTTAAACCCAGATTAAATTTGGATAAGGGGAAATCAAGGCAAATATTAGGTTGATGATTTCCACATAAGAAAACTATGTAGGAAAGATGTCATATTAGAAAGAGGATTCAATTAAGAAGTAGAAAGGAATGGTGGCTAGAATACTGGACCTGGAATCAGATAAACCTTAGACACTTAGTGTGACTTTAGGCAAATAATTTAACCTAATTAGGCTTCAGTTTTCTCATCTGTAAAAAGAGGTGGTTGGATTAGAGACTCTAAGATCCATTTTAACTCCACACCTGTGGTCCCATGTTCATATTACTATTAGAAAAAATAAATGTAAAAATCACAAATGTTACATTTTAACAATACTTTTAGTACCAATGTGATCAGAAGAGCATTATGCTAAAGGTCAGTTTGTAAAAAGGAGATAAGTGGTTTTAATGACCTCTAAAGTCCTTTCTAGCTCTAAATCTAAGTGCAAGTCATTTAACTTTTCTTGTCTTCAAATTTCTTAATATGTCAAATGACAAAGTTGGTTTTAAGTGATGTCTGAGGTTTCGTCCACCTCAAAATATAGAATCCTTTCATCCTATGAACTAGGCTAAATGTGTAGAAATAAAGTTGAGTCCCTAAAATAAGAAAGAACCATCTAAAATTTACAATTGGCCAACAGAATGGACTGCCAAATAAGGTAGTTAGTGAGTTCCCTATCACTGGAAATCTTCAAGCAAAAAATGAATAATCGCCTTTCAGGGATGTTGAAAAAGGGATACTTATATCTGGTGAAGAATTAGACCAGAAGACCTCTAAGGCCCCATTCAATCATAGAGGTCAAACATATATTAAGCACCAGCATTCAGGATATCAACTAGTCCTCTAGAAGAACAATAATTTTTTTTCCACAGATTCTAAGGTTATTTATTACCATGTGTTGTGTACCTAATCTATTCCATTGATCCACCACTCTATTTCTTAGCCAGTACCAGACTGTTTTTTTCATGATTACTATTTTCTAATATAGTTTGAAATCTGGTAGTACTACACTGCCTTCCTTCACATTTTTTTCATTGTTGATTTGGAGGTCTTTTTGCTGATTTTCACTTTTTCTTAGAAGAGGTATCAATGGTGCCCAATGTCAGGGGTCTATGACTTCAGCATAAGAGGAATATATGGTTCAGGACAAGAAGAACATCTGAATCAGGATGTAGTATAGCACATACAAGGGGGCAGACAGTCAAGGTCATGAATTTTTTTTGTTGTCTGTTTGTTTTTGTCATGGGAGTATTTTCTTTTTTGATATCTCAGTTCAGGGTCTTAAATTGACTACTCTGAGTAGTCAAGATATAGCTCTAGGTAGTCAAGATCAATGAAACTCTTTGGATGCCATTCCTCCAACAAGATCTATACTTCTAGATATGCCTCTTGGTTATACAACTGAACTGATAAAAACTCTGAGAAAGAAAAAGAAAATATTTACATCAGAGACACTTAAGTTGTTGTCATCATTTCCATATTTCAAAAGAAAGTCTCTCATAACTTTCTTGCACTTAATTCACTAGAAAATGGTCTCTCCTTCAGAAGAATGACAGGTAAATAGTTTTATAATCACCCAGAGATGAGAGAGAGAAAAAACAGAGAAAGAAAACTATAGACAAATTTACATAATAAATATTAATGGGAAAATTTTAAATAAAATACTAGCAAGGACATTACAGCAACATAAAACAAAGATAATACACTATGATTAAGTGGACTATATATCAGGAATGCAGGGCTGGGTTAATATTAGGAAAATTATAAGAGTAACTGACCATACCAATAACAAATAGAACAAAAATCATAAGATTACATAATCAGATGCAAAAAAAGCTTTTGACAAATTATTACACAAATCCTTATTAAAAACACCATAAAGTATAGAAATAAATGGAGCTTTTCTTAAAATAAGTAATACCTACATAAAACCAAAAGCAAGTGATATATAGATATATATTTATGTATATATATATACATATGTGTTTGTATATATATATACATATATGTATATATACATATTATCTGTGTGTGTTTTTATATATATACATACACACATATACACATATGTATATATGTATATATTCCATGGAATAAACTAGAAGACTTCCAAATAAGATCAGAGGTTCAATGAGATGAGGATGTCCATTATGACCACTAGTGTTAAATATTGTACTAGAAATGCTACCTATAGCAATAAGACAAGAAAAAAATAAAGAAATAAGAATTGGAAATGAGGAAACCAAACTATCATTCTTTGCAGATGATATGATGATAAACTTAGATGATAAACTTAAAGAATCCTAGAGAATCAACTTAAAAGCTAGTTGAAACAACTTCAGCAAAGTTGCAATGAATAAAATAAACCTTATAAATCATCAGCATTTCTATTTATTACCAACAAAACACATGAGAAAGAGATAGAAAGAGGAATTCCATTTAAAAGAACTAAAAATAATATAGTGTACTTGGAAAGCTTCCTGTTAAGACAAATCCAGAGACTATATGAATACAAATGCAAAGTACCCCACACAAATAAAGACAGATGTGAACAACTAGAGAAATATTGATTGCTCATAGGTAGACTGAGCAATATAATAAAAATGACAATTCTACTAAATAAATCTACTTGTTCAGTGGAACACCAATCAAACTACCAAAAAATTATTTTATATAGCAGAAAAAAATAATAAAATTCAATTTAAAGAACAAAAAGTCAAGAATAGCAAGGGAATCAACAAAAAAAAAATGTGAAGGAAGGCAGTGTAGTACCACCAGATTTCAAACTATATTAGAAAATAGTAATCATGAAAAAAAGCAGTCTGGTACTGGCTAAGAAATAGAGTGGTGGATCAATGGAATAGATTAGGTACACAACACATGGTAGTAAATAACCTTAGTAATCTAGTGTTTGATAAACCACGAGTTCCAAGCTTATGGGTGAAGAATTCACTATTTGCCAAAAATTGCTGGGAAAATGAGAAAGCCGTTTTAGAGAAGCTAGGCATAGACCAACAACTCATACCATATACAAATATAAGGTCAAATTGAGTACATGATTTAGATATAAAGGGTCATATCATAAAGAAATTAGGATAATTAGGACAACTTCATCTTTCAGGTCTATGAATAAGGGAAGAGTTTATGGCCAAACAAAAGACAGAAGTGATTATAGGAAGTATATCAGACAATTCTGATTACATTAAATTAAAAAAGGTTTTGCACAAACAAAACCCATGTAGCCAAAATTAGAAGGAAAGCAGAAAACAGATGTGTGTGGACTTGTTAAAGCAAATTTCTCTGATAAAGGCCTCATTTCTCAAATATATTGGGAACTGAGTTAAATTTATTTTTAAAAAAAAAGAGCTGTTCCTCACCTGATAAATGGTCAAAGATATGAACAGGCAGCTTTCAGAAGAAGAAATCAAAACTATCGCCAGTCACTAGAAAAAAAAATGCTCTAAATCATGATTGATCAGAGAAATGTAAGTTTTATCAGTTCTGAGGAACTACCTCACACTTCTCAGGCTGGACAAATGAAAGAAAAGGAAAATGAAAAATGCTGAAGATGTGGAAAAATAGGGACACATACTTTTAGTGGAGTTGTGAACTGCTTCACCCATTCCGGAGAACAATTTGGAACTATACCCAAACAGCTATAAAACTATGCGTATGCTTTGACTCAGCAAAACCACTAGGTCTGTATCACAAAGAGGTCAAAGAAAAAGTAGGAGGTCTGTGTGTATGTATGTATGTATGTATGTATGTATGTATGTATGTATGTGTATATATGTGTGTGTCTGTGTCTGTGTGTCTGTCTGTCTGTATGTGTATATACATATATATGTATATACATATGTATATATGTGTATACATATATATGCACATATGCATGTGTGTATAAATATAAATATGTGAGTATTAGTTCTTTTTGTGGTGGGAAAGAATTTGAAATCAAGGTGATGCCTATCTAGAGGGGAATGGCTGAACAAGTTGTGGTATTCCTTTGTTTTGAAATACTATTGTGTTATAAGTAATAATGAGTGGGATAGATTCAGAAAAAACCTGGGCAGTTTTAAATGCACTAGTGCAAAGTAGAGAGAACAGAATCAGCAGCTCATTGTATATAGTAACAGTAATATTGTAACAATGATCAACTATTAAAGTCTTAGCTCCTTTGATCAGTACAATGATCCAAGATAATTCTGAAGGGTTTATGATGAAAAATGTTATCAACATCCAGAGAGAGGACTGACAAATTGATGTTTTTTGCTCATCTTTTCTTTTTCCTTTGGCCTTTTTCCTTTCTTTTAAATTTGAGCTCTGCACCTGGTGTGGAAGGGTCACTGTCTCAGGCTTCTTGTGCCAATGGCTGCAGGCCCTACCTGTTTACGTGGTGCTGCCCTGATGTTACCCTGCGACCCACAGGAAACCCTCATGTCTGGTGTTGTGCTGAGGGAGCGTGGTGGGGGGTAGTTGGTGCTGCTGGAGGCCATAGGGGTCAGGCAGCTTGCCTGGCATTGAGCTAGAGTCCTAGTGGTGGTGTCTGGTGTGTGCTGAGACTCAGTGTAGTGTTTTTGCTTCTCCCGAGGGCTACACTGAAGCAGGTGAAGGTCTGACCCCTGAAGGATGTCTGTTTTCCCAGGGGTATGCTGAAGTATGTGTGTATTGTAGGGTCTTGGTGTTGACTTTGCCTGCTCCATTATACTGGGGCTCAGAATCTCTCACTGGTTTGCTGAGATGTGACTTGCTGCTGGCTTGCTGGGACACTTCTTGTCTTGCAATGTGCTCCCCTTTTACCTGGATTAAATGGACCTTTATTACTGACCTTCCAAGTTTCTTGGGCTAAAAGATGGTTTCAACTCATATTTTTACTGATTCTGCTATTCCAGGATTTGTGTTGGGGTGCTATTTTATGATTGTTTTGGGGTGAATATGGCAGAGGTAGAGTGATTTATTGCTTACTCTGCCATCTTGGCTCCCAGAAGTTGATCTCAGGACTGATGAATTGAGTGTAAATTGAAGTATATTTTTTCCTGTACTTCTCACTTGTTTTTGCAACGTAACTAATACGAAAATATATTTTGCATGATTTCACATATGTATTTTGATACCATATTGCTTGCCTTCTCAATGGGTAAGGAATGGGCTAGAGGGAGGGAATTAATTTAAAACTCCAAATTTTTTTTAAATGTTAAAAAATAAAATTTAAATTTTAAAAAGTTAAAATTTTTAAAGGTCACCACTAAATATCTGCTTCCAAATCTCACTGCAAATATTACCCACCCTTTCAGGGTGTCTGGTCTATTTACTTTATGTTAAATTCTGATTGCTGGAGTATTTCCCTATTGTGTATTTACTATTTACTCCACATCTCTATCTATTGGGTTGGTAACACCCACTTTTCCCCAAAAGTAATAAAGACAAATTCATTATGTATTTAAATTTTAAGAAACAAATAAACAAAAATTTAACAGAAGCATATTAAACTTAGTAAGAGTAAGAGGTAACATGGTATTGTAGAAAGAGCACAGGTTCTATAATCAAGGGACCTGAGTTCAAATCTTCCTATAATTTACTACCTATGTGACCTTGGGAAGTCATTCAGTTTTTTCACCTGTACAATGAAGTAGTTGGAAATATAGTTTCACTGAGGTCTCTTCCAGCTCTGAACCTTTAATCCGATGATCATACTGCTACTGACAAAAATATCTACTGGCTTACTGTCTCTTCAACATACCGTGAGGAATACGGCCCACATAAGATACAGTATATACTATTATAAAGTTGGCAAAACTCTACAGATACATATATGTCATACATAGTGTATATATACACATATACATGCATATATGTATATGGATGCACAAATATACATATTATATATAATAGATGTATTGCCTATTATTGCCCAAACCATTTCTAGAAAGAAAAAAAAAGTCTTTGGAAATTGTCTTCAAAGTTAAGAGCCTCATGGCAGCAGTGACATCACTGATTTTTGTCAGTTCCATCTAGTTGTTGACCAATAATTCCTAATCTTGAATTTTAAACTTACTCACTAAAAGTTGTTCTGAATGATTGTCCTGAATGGTTTTGTCTGAGAGAGAGAGAGGGAGAAGGAAGGAAGGAAAGAAAGAAAGAAAAAGAGAAATCCTTCCCTTCTTCAAGGGACAAAAGATTCAAGGTATATTCCCAACAATGGAATTTAGGCCAACAACTTTAACTCTCACACATAGGGAAATTCCTCAATGGACAAACAAGTCACCACATTATTTTCTCTAGCTCCTTCTAAATTTAGTCATGTGCCAATTTTCTAAGGACCAAAGGAGCTACATAGAAAATCTAATTTTACAGTGGAATTGCTAAGTCATAAATTAATTATTACATCTTAAGTTCACATTGTAGCATTTTTCAATTTCATTACACAAAATTGAAACACAACTGTGAATTCCTATCAATAACATGTTATGGCTCCCTCTCTCACGTTTCCTCTGATAGTTTGGAATTAGTAAAATAAATAACATATTCTGCAACTTTTAAGTTCTCTTCTATTTGTTAAAATATATGTCTCATTGCCTTCTAATAACAGTTTTTATATAATTAAATGTGTACATTTTTTTTCTTCAGAGAGTCAGTTGTTAAACATGTACCAGCACAGTGCTTCCTCTTGTTGTTCAGTTGGTTCAGTTGTGACTCCATTTGGGTTTTACTTGGCATAGATACTGGAGTAGTTTGCCATTTACTTCTCCAGTTTGTTGTTTTTCTTTTATGTTATTTTAATCAAATTACATGTAAAAACAATTTCAACAATCACTTTTTTAAAAGTTTGATTTCCAAATTCTCTCCCTCTCCTCCTATTTCCCTGTAGGGTAAGAGAAATTTCTACACCCAACTAAGCATGTATGCTATTCTTTCCTTAAGATGATTTTGACAATAGTAAGTTTAAAGCATTGTCTTTTTTTTTTTTAATCATGGCTTCCAGGTAGTCCACTGATTCTTAAACTATCTTTCCTTAATCTATTTTCCAGGTCAGTTGTCTTTCCAATGAGATTTCACATTTTCTTCTGCTGGTTTTTTCATTTTTCTTTTTTTTTATGTCTCATGGAGTTATTAGTTTCCACTTGCCCAATTTTAATTTTTAAGGAATTATTTTTTTTTCAGTGAGCATTTGCACCTCCTTTTCCATTTGGCCAGTTCTGCTTTTTAATGAGTTCTTTTCTTCAGTGAATTTTTGTACATATTTTTTCACTTGGCCTATTCTTTTTTTTAATGTTTGTTTTGTTTTCTTTAGTAATTTTATGCTTCCTTTACCAAGTTCTTTTTTTCATGATTTTCTTTTATTACACTCATTTATTTTACAAATTTTTCTCTACCTCTCTTGTTTGATTTTGCAAATTCATTTCAAGTTCTTCCAGGAATTCTTTTTAGGCCTGAGACCAATTCACATTTTCCTTTAAGGCCTTGGATGTAACTGTTTTGATTCTGCCCCCTCTCCAACTTACTTCACAGATTAGGAAACTGAGGCAAAATGGATTAAGTGACTTGCTCAGGGTCACAAAGCTAGTAAGTGTTTGACATTAGATTTGAACTCAGGAAAATGAGTCTTCCTGACTCCAGGTCTAGTAGTCACTCGACTCTACCACCTAGCTGTCATATGTTATTTACATATATGCATACATGCATGCATGCTTACATACAACTGTGCATATGTATATGTGTCTATGCATGTATATGCATGTATGTTTATTGATGTTTGTATGTATGCGAATGTATATATTTATAAATGTGTTCATGTATATGTTTATGTATATATGCATATACATACGCACATTTATATCCTGCTTCTTATACTATTGACATCAAAGGTATATTATGGAAAAAGGATTCTGTCACCCTTAAACTATGTGTTAAAAACACATACAAATGAAGCAAAGAATGAACAGATATTGAGCTTGGGATGTGAATAGGATTTGGAGGAAAGAGCAGGGCATTTAAGGAAGGAATACACACACACATATACATACGTACATGCATGCATTATACATACAAATATAATACATGCATGTATACATACTATGTGTATGTATATGTATGTGTGTATATGTATATGTGTGTATCATATCCACATGCATATGTGCACGTTATTTCCTCCATTATACTGATAACTCTTCTAGGGCAAGTGTTACTTCTGTTTTATCTTTGTATCTCCTGTGTTTAGCAACATGCCTGGAACACAGTGCTTAATAAATTCTTTGTGAATGATTGCTTAATTTTTGCCAAAGATCAGTGAAGTACAGGATGTCATTTATCAGCAGAATTTTATTCAAGGGAACTGTTGGGCTCCACAAGTGCTCTAGAACTTTCTTTACCCTGTCACTTTTGGTTCCCAAAATAAAAGATATTCCCTTCAATTCTTTCATATCTCAAAGACATTTTGTCTATGGGTTCTGGGGCTAGTAGGGACAGGTAGTCACACAAGCAGTGATAAGAACCATGCCACAAAGGTAAAATCTACACAAGGCTAAGATATTCACTAAGTAGAGTCAAAATGCATTCAAACATATTCGATATTATATAAATTAAACATTTGTATTATTGACCCATTTGAGGACTAGCCTGAATGAAGTACTTAGATGGTCTGGTCTTGTGTAGATGTGCACAGGCTCAATGTTCCCTGGAGTGCATAGTTATTTTTGAGCCAATAAACATGTCAGCATATTCAATACAAAGGGCAGCAACAATAGGGCTGATGATAGGTGATTGAACTCCATTTTTAATTAATTAATCAATCAACATTCATCCATACATTTCTCAGTGCAAGAAAATGTCATATTGGGAATTGGGGACTGGGGAAGGTGATTCTCCTGCCTTCAATGACATTACTAGAAAGATACCCTCAGGCTACAAGCCTGTTTTGCTCCAAGTAGAGGAATAATCACAAAGAAAGATATTTCTACAGTACCTTCTCTCAGGAATAGACCCCCATCTCCCACCAAAGACATGAGAAAAATAATTTACACTTTTTTTAGATACTTCTAGAATTATCCCCTAAGTCATGGCTGTGCCTTCTGAAAGTATGTTAGCTTTTCTGTAAGAATCAAGATTAGTCCTAATAGGCTGGGACCTTTCAATTATATAGAAAAGCCAGGATAGTTACAGAGGTAAGAGTACTATTTATTAAGGCCATTTCAACTCATCCTCTAGCACTACGACTTGCCTTGGAGGTCACCTACCACACTCAGTATAGGAGCTCCCAGAATGATTGATGGAAGCAGCTACAAAATACAGGAGAATAAAAATTCCATAGGAAGGCAGTAAATATTTGAAAAGACCTTTCAGTTTGGGGAATAGTTTATACTGCTGCTTAAAAATGTAGTTTGATGGCCAGGAGAGCTCACAACTGGGTACAGCATGTTTTACAAATGATGCCTATTTGTCCTGCACTAGAAACATTCTACTTTTTAAATGTCAGCTTCATAGTGACCATATATGATGGAATAGGACTCCATTTCATATTTATATGGTGGTCACACACTTAGAAAAATTAGAGTATTACAAAATTAATTCTCTGTTTCTGTGTGGCCAAACCAACAGAAAAGGAAATGGAGATAACAAGTTTCAAAAATTTATCAGGTATCTTTCTGAATGTTCTACTGAATTAAAAAAAAAATTATCTTAATTATATGCCACACACACACACACATACACACACACACACACACACAAAAGAAAGGGCTTGAAATACTATCTCAGATAGAAACTTTGAAACAGAAAAGCATAGTATAAATTTCTAGACACTTAAGTCTAGGATATTGCAGGAATGATTCAACCTCAAGGAATTATAATTACTATTTGACTATTTGTCAAGGTGAGGTTTTGACTGGCGGGAATGTCTTATTCAATTTGGGAACTGAAATTACACAACTCATGTGATATTAAATAACAGCACAAAGTAGGAAAAAAGAAAAAAGAAGGAAAACCTGACACTGAATTGTATGTGAGGTTACCGAAATCCTAAGTTACAAAGAGAAAAAGGAAAGGCTCAACTGTTCTTCTGCTCTAAATTTAGGTTCAGACTAATGATCAACAAAAACACAAAATTAACGTGCATGTAAATGTGTGCATTTTTAATATACGTAAATGAAAGATAAAGTAAGTTCAGAAATGGCACTTGTGTCCAACCAGTCATTCTATCCCTAGATGTTTATGTTTTGTTTTGTTTTGTTTTGTTTTTTTTGACTACTACCATCAAGACACATTTCTAGATGAATCAAGAACTATATAACAGGGACCCTGCCCTCATTATGAGTAGCTTCCAATACAGTAGTAATGTTGTTGTTATTATTATTACAATTATTAATAGCAAAAACACATTTTATATGACACTTTAGGTTTTGCAAAGTGCATTCCTCAAAGCAGCCCTAAAAAGTAAGTGGTACAAGTATGGCTATTTCTATGCTACAGATTGGAAAATTGAGTCCTAAAGAAATTTAAGCATGTTGCCTAGGATCACCCAGATAGTAAATGGTAGAAGTGGGATATAGATGTATAAAACATGCCTAGATCATGACCTTAAAGATTTTATAATCTAGTTGAGAAACTAAATAGAAAAAAATACTAACAGTGGAAGACCATATTTGATAAATGCCTAGAGAATGTTATTACAAAGAGTTTCAGGAGATCAGAGGAGAAATAATCAATGAACAGTGTGGTGATCAGAAAAAAGCTTCATGAGAAAGAAGGAGCCGAGATATCCCCCTTACTAGAAGAAAAATGACTCCTTTCCATCTCTGTTAAAATTTCTGTTTTCCTTCAAGTCTTTAACCATATGCTAACATTCTTGTGAAGCCTTCCATGACTTTCCCAAGTTGGAGTGATAAGAACCAGAGTGATATATGCTTGAGGGAAACACATACCTAAAATCATAAATGTGGTTGTGAATGAAAAGAACTCATGCATAAAACATAAGCACAAAAGAATGTACGAGAAAGGAAAATCCCAAAACATGTTGTTTATAAGTAACACACATGAAATATAAAAAAACATAATAATTCAGAATTAAAATTAGTTGATGATTTTTATTATGCCTCAGGTAATTTTTTTAAAGTAGGGGTAGTGATGATGATCTGAGACAAAGCAACAGTGAAAACTTACAAGGTTATAAAAGAGATTAACAGGGAGACTATATTATGCTTCTAGGCATCATAGATAAGGAAACTATCTAATCTATCTATCTAATCTATCTATAATATTCAATATCTATATATTGAATGTCATAGCATCTAAATACTTAAAGGTAGGAAGAGAAGTAGAAAGAACATTTATTAAGTGCTTCACATGTGCCAGATACTATGTTAAGCACTAAATTTTCAAATATAAGCAAAAAACACAGTCCCTATTTTCAAGGAGCTTATGTTAAAATGGAAGAAGACAACACATCAAAGAAGATTGGAAAGGTGTTGGAGGAAAGGGTATATACAGGGATGGTGTGGTTAAGAGACTATGGGAATATTCATGGAAGCTAATGTCTCAGCAAAATTAGCAATAGCAAGCCTCCTCCAAAAAGGAAAAAAAAGATGAAGAAGAAGCTTTCCCATCTATCCAATAGTAGAGGAAAACCAAAGGTGAAGTCAAATTTTCTAGAGAAATTGAGGTGATTGAAGAGAAGGCCAAAGTAAGAAGACCAAAGAAAGTCTTAAAGTAAAAGCTAATTTAATCACAAGAAAATACAGTTAGAACAATTATTGCTAAGAATTTCAGTGTGTCCCTTTTAGGTCTAGAAACATCTGAAAAAAAAAATTAAATAAGGAAGAAATGAAGGACCTAAATAGAATTTCAGAAAACTTAGGTATGTTAGACCTCTTCTGATTCCTGAATAGTAACCACAAAGAGGACACATATGTATTCAGATATGGATAGCATCCCCATGAAATAATTGGCTATATAAAATGCATAAAATCACTAAAATTCAAGAAAATATGGATGTTAAACATAGTTTAGAAAGCACACTTCAATAAAAAATCATAATTATCAAAATTTAAAGAAAAGATTCAGACTAAAATGGAGACTAAATATTATAATTCTAAAGATTGTAAGGGTCAATTAAAGAATAAGAAATTTTATAACAGGAAATTATAGTAGTGGAACAACATACCAAACTTTTTCTGGGATGAAGAAAACAATATTTTTAGGTTTTTTTTTATCTAAACACAATCATCAATAATATAAACAAGAAATCCATGAATAAGTCAAGTGCTTAAAATAACTAGAAAAAAACTAATAAAAACAAAACAAAAAAATAGAAATTATGGAAATCAAAGAAAATTTGAAACAATAGAAAACTGAATTCACAAATAAAAATAGTTGTTTTAAAGACTAATGAAATATATAGACTTTTAGCTAATATGACATTAAAAGAAAAAAAAATTATAAAAATGCAAAACAAGTAATATAGAAAATGGAAAGGAAATAGAAGTAATTTTTAGAAAAAATATTCCTCAACTATATGCTATCAAAATAGAAAGCAAGTAGAATAAGTGAATTAACAGAAGTAGATAATTTTTAAAACTCACCAGAGAAAATTAAACAAAGCATAAGTGAACTCTCAAAAAAGACTGAAAAAATGCAATATTAAGGCATATATCCAACCACTTTTATGAAACAAATGTGCTCCTATACCAAAGATAAGTAACACAGAGAAATAAATTTCTAAAATGAACCTTGAGATAAAAATATTGAATAAAATATTAGGAGAGATGCTATAGCTATGTATCCAAAGGATTATTCACTATGACAATGTCAGATCTATAAAAGTAACATGAGTTAGTTCAACATGAAGAAACTATAAAGATAATTAGTCCATATTAACAGTTAAAATAACAAAAATCATATAATTATATTAATAGATGCAGAAAAACAACTTTTGACTAAATAGAACAGATATTTATATTTTTAAAATCACTAGAAACCATAAGAATAAGTAGACATTTCCTTAATATGATCATAGGTAACATTGAGATTATCTGTATCAAGAAATGTTAGGGACCAAGCCAAGGATTCAAGTGTAGTTTAAGCATCAATCCAATTGAACTTTTCCAATATTCCCCTCCAAACATCTTTAAAATAACTTCTCAAATCAATTTTGAAGTAACTGACATAACAAAAGGTCAGAGTGAGACTTTTTTCCAGCTTAAATAAATCAGTAGTTTAGTAGGAGAGGTTTTTGACACAGGAGCCAAGGCTAGTCTGGGACATGGCAGCAGCACTAGTGGTGGGACTTGGAAGCAGCAGTGTTGCAGCAGCAACAGCAAGACCTCTCAGACCAGAGATAGTAAGGGGGTCAGACAAATGGTGACAAAGAAATTAGAGGGGACCCTTTGCTGGGACACAGTTCAGCTGGCCTTGATTGGCAACCCTATTGCTCAAATGCAACTCTGAGGGCTTAGAGTCAGTCACAACTGACCTGGGGCCTTGGTCATAGTTCCAACACAGAAAGGAATTCGAGAATTTGTGGTTACAGGAGAGCAAGGGACCAAGGAGGGCTAGTGCCTGTAGCTTCAGAGGAGTAAGAACCCTTCCAGAGTAAAGACAAGAGGACAGACAAGGATAGCAATTACTTCACCTCTCACAAGACTTTCAATCATTCCTGATGAAAAGTTCAGAGATAAATAGACTCAAAAGAATCATAAAAAGGTAAACAGACAGGTTTCAGATGAAGTAATCAAAGCTATCTATAATCACATAAAAATGCTCTCAATCAAAATTGATTAGATAAATGCAAAATAAATCAACTCTGAGATAACACCCCATACCTGAAAGATTGGCTAATATGACAAAAAAAAAGTAAAATGACAAATGTTGGATGGGATGTGGGAAAATTGTGACAAGAATATACTATTGGTGGAGTTGTGGGCTGATCCAACCGTTCTGGAGAGCAATTTGGAACTAAGCTCCAAAGCCTGTACAACTGTGCATATATTCAGAGAAGGAAATTATGGATTCTTAATACAGATGCAAAATATATGATGTTTTTATTTATTTTGGAGGGGATTGGTCATTATTTTTTCACAACATGAGTAATATGGAAATACGTTTTGCAGGACTTCACATATATAACCTACATCAAATTTCCTGCCATATTAGGAAGGGAGTGGGGATGAGGAGGAAAATAAATTGATACTCAAAATTTAAAAAATAATAATGTCAAAATTGTTTTTACATGTAATTTGTTAAATATTAAAAAGAAAAGAGATGAGTTGTACAGGAAAAACTGGGGCAAAATGAGAGTGATACATAAAAATTATAAAAAGAAAATTAAGTTTGGTAAAAAACTCACAAAAATTCAATAAAAGAAAGAACACTGTGGAGGTGGAGCTAAGAGGGCAGAATAAAAACAGTGACTTGCTTGAGCTCTCCCCCAAATCCCTCCAAATACCTGTAAAAATGGCTCTAAACAAATTCTAAAGCATCAGAACCCACAAAAAAACAGAGTGAAACAAATTTTGAGCCCAAGACAACCTGGATGGTTGATTAGAAAGGTCTATTGTGCCAGACTAGGAGAGGAACATAGTTCAGCATGGGTATACAGGCAAAACAAGCCTCAGTGAACCTGGAGCAGGCCTCAGAGGACTAAATCACAGGAAGCTGTGGTGGTTTCCAGACTTCTCAACCCACAAATGTCAAAGACAACTTAGAAGTTCAGTAGGAAAAGTCTGTGACTGTGGTGAGAGAGAAGCTCAGTCCCAGCCCTGGGGAGGTGGCTGCTTCTTGAGCTCGGCCCACAGACAGAGGGGGAATCAAGTGGCTGATCAGAGGGGGATCGCAGGGATCTCTTTCCTGGTGCTAAGGCAGGATTCTCTCACTTTCTCTGAGTTTGGATCTGGGTCACAGTTCTGGGTGGCAGTCCTAGAGAAAAGAGGAGCACTGGCATGGCGGAGCTTGTAGTGGGAGTAGAGAGGGAATCCTCCTCATAGTTCCAAGGCAGAAAAGAGTGCTTGTGGTCATTCATAGACCAGAGCATAGGCAAAGAGAGGAGTAAACACCTTGCCTTTGATCATACCACCTTGGAAGAACTGAAAACGTGCAGGTGCCTAGAAGTATCTCTGAAAACAGCTGCACAAAAACCCTGAAGTTTGGGACAGTACAGTCTCCACATTGGAAGTAGGACCCTACCTCAACAAAGAATTTATAAATTAAGTAATTGACTGGGATCATGAGCAAACTGCACAAAAAAACCAAGTCGGGCCATAGAATCATTCTTTGGTGACAAAGAAGATCAAATCATACAACCAGAAGAAGACAACAAAGTCAAAGCTCCTACATCCAAAGCCTCCAAGAAAAATATGAATTGGTTCCAGGCCAAAGAAGAGCTCAAAAAAGATTTTGAGAAGTAAGTAAAAGAAGTAGAGGAAAAACTAGGAAGAGAAATGAGAGTTATGCAAGAAAGTCATGAAAAACAAGTGAATAGCTTGCTAAAGGAAACCCCCCCAAAAAAATACTGAAGAAAATAGCACCTTAAAAAAATAGCCTAACCTAAATAGCAAAAGAAGTCCAGAAAGCCAATGAGGAGAAAATTGCCTTCAAAAGCAGATGGCCATATGGAAAAGGAAGTCCAAAAGCTCACTGAAGAAAATACTTCTTTAAAAATTAGAATGGAATAAATGGAAGCTAGTGACTTTATGAAAAATCAAGACATTGTAAAACAAAATCAAAAGAATGAAAAAATAGAAAACAATATGAAATATCTCATTGGAAAAATAACTGACCTGGAAAATAGATCCAGGACAGATAATTTAAAAATCATTGGACTATCTGAAAGCCATGATCCAAAAAGAAAAAGCCTAGACATCATCTTTCAAGAAATTATCAAAGAAACCTGCTCTGATATACTAGAACCAGAAGGTAAAATAGAAATTGAAAAAATCCACCAATCATAGCCTGAAAGAGATCCCCAAAGGAAGACTTCTAGGAATACTGTAGTCAAATTCCAGAGTTCCCAGGTCAAGGAGAAAATATTGCAAGCAGCTAGTAAGAAACAATTCAAATATTGTGGAAACACAATCAGGATAACACAAGATTTAGCAGCTTCTACATTAAGGGACTGCAGCACTTGTAATATAGTATTCCGGAAGGCAAAGGAGATAGGATTACAACCAAGAATCACCTCCCCAGCAAAACTGAGTATAATCCTTCAGAGGAAAAAATAGACATTCAGTAAAATAGAGGACTTTCAAAAATTCTTGATGAAAAGAACAGAGCTGAATAGAAAGTTTGACTTTCAAATATAAGACTCAAGAGAAACATGAAGAGGTAAACAGGAAAGAGAAATCATAAGGGACTTATTAAGGTTGAATTGTGTACATTCTTGCATAGAAGGATGATATTTGTAACTCATGAGGCTTTTGTCAGTATTAGGGTAGTTAGAGGGATTGATAGATATGCAGAGAGAGAGAGAGAGAGGCCACAGAGTGAGTTGAAAATGAAGGAGTGATATCTGGAGAATAAAATTAAAGGATTAGAGAGGATTATACTGAGAGAAGGAGAAATGGAGAGGTAGAATGGGGTAAATTATTTCCCATAAAACAGACAAGAAAATACTTTTACAGCGGAGGGGAAAGAGGGGATGGTGCAAGGGAATGAGTGGATCTTAGATCCACTTAGTGGATCATCAGATTTAGCTTAAGGAGGGAATAATATACACACTCAATTGAGCATGGAAATGTATCTTACTTATGGGGGGGAAGAAAGCAGGGGGATGATAGACAGGGGGGCAGATTGGGGGAGGTGGTAATCAGAAGCAAACATTTGCAAGGAGGGACTGGGTCAAAAGAGAGAATAGAATAAATGGGGGTGGGATAGGATGAAGGAAAATATAGTTAGTTTTTCACAACATGACTACTATGGAAGTGTTTTGCATGACTACACATGTATAACTTGTATTGAGTTGCTTGCCTTCTCAATGAGGGTAGGTATGGAGGGAGGAATGGAGAAAATTTGGAACCCAAATTTTTAAAAACAAATGTTAAAAATTGTTTTCACATGCAACTGGGAAATAAGATATACAGGCAATTGAGCATAGAAATCTATCCCGATTTGTAGGAAAATAGAAGGAGAAGGGCATAAGAGAAAGGGGAAGATACAAGGGAGGGTAGATTAGGGGAAGCAGTATTAAGAATGCATGCCATTGTGGAGTGGGGGAGGGATGAGATGGGGAGAAAATTTGGAACTCAAAATCTTTTGGAAGTGAGTGTTGAAAACCAAAAATAAATAAATTGATAAAATCTGAAAAGACAAAAAAAAAGTAAAAGTAAAAAGTAGAAGAAAAATTCCATAAGGAAAGATTACAAACTAAAATTCTATATTCCAAAAATTCATTTCTCTCTCTTGGTTTATGTACTTCATAACTAACTTTAGTGGGTATTTTAATAATTAGTGGTCCAAGAGAAGGGCCAACTTAATCTAATAAAGGTTTCTCAGGGGAAGGTCATCGTCATCATCAATTAATATTTAATGTGTTCTGTGCTATAAAATTAATAAAGCTGACTCATGATGCAAAAAAAATGAATAAAAAGAACACCTTAAAAAGCAAATCAAGCCTATTAGAAAAGGAGATACAAAAATCCACCAAAGAAAAGAACTTAAAAAGCAGAATTGGACACAGAGAAAAGGAGATACAAAAAATTTGCTGAAAAAAAGAACTCCTTAAGGTGCAGAATTGTCTTGATGGAAAAAGAGTTATAAAAGTTTAGTGAAAAATAAAACAATTTCTTAAAAATTGGAATTGGGCAAGTGGAAGCTAAAAATTCCATGAGACATCAAGAAACAATAAAACAAAGTCAAAAAATGAAAAACAAAAGAAAATATGAAATCTCTCATGAGATAAACAATTGACCTGGAAATAGATGTAGGAGACATAATTGAAAAATTATTGAACTACCTAAAAGTCATGATAAAAGAAATTAACCTATACATTGTATTTTAAGAAGTCCTAAAGGAAAACTGCCCTGATATCTTAGATGAAAAGGGGATAGATCCAGAGAATAAAATAGAAATTGAAAGAATCCAATAATCACCACCTGAAATAGATACCAAAATGAAAATTCCCAGGAATACTTTAGTCAAATTCCAGAGCTCTCAGGTCAAGGAGAAAATATTGCAAGCAACCAGATAGAAGCAATTCAAATATGACTGAGCAACAGTCAATACAACACAAAATTTAACAGCTGCCACCTTCAAGAAAGGGAGGGTTTGGAATATGATATTCTAAAAGACAAAGGAGTAAAGATTGTAACCAAAAATAACCTATCCAACAAAACTTGTATTGGTATTTGTATATTGTAGCCAAATTCCAGAGTTCTCAGGTCAATGAGAAAATATTGCAAGCAGCCAGAAAGAAATAATTCAAGCTTTGTGGAAACACAATCAGGATAACACAAGATTTAGCAGCTTCTACATTAAGGGATTGGAGGGCTTGGAATATGATATTCCAGAAGTCAAAAGAGGTAAGATTACAACCAAGAATCACCTACCCAGCAATATTTGAGTCTAATGCTTCAATGGAAAAAAAAAAGGATATTTAATGAAATAGAGGACTTCAAAGAATTCCTGATGAAAAGACCAGAGCTGAATAGGAAATTTGAGTTTCAAATATAAGACTCAAGAAAAGTATGAAAATGTAAACAGGAAAAGGAAATCAAAAGGGATTTAATGAAAAGGTAATCATAAGAGACTTAAAAGTAAACTGTTTGCATTCCTACATGGAAATATGATACATGTAATGCTGAATAACTGTATAATTATTAGGAAAGTTAAAAGAAATCTACATAGAGAGAGGGCTTGACTCTGAGTCAATTATGCGGAGATGATCTTCAACAAATGAAGGGGTAAGAGAGAGCGATTTGGGGACAGAGCCAAGAGGATAGAGTAAAAGCAGGCACTTGCTTGAGCTCTCCCCCAAACCCCTCCAAAGACTCATGAAAATGACTCTAAAGGAATTCTAGAGCATCAGAACCCACAAAAAGACAGAGTGAAACAAATATTCAGTCCAAGACAACCTGGGTGGTCAACGGGAAAAGTCTGTTGTGCCAGGCTGGGAGAGGAGCACAGTTCAGCGCTGGCCACACAGGCAATGATGGGGCCTCAGAAAAACCTGGAGGAGGGGGTAATCAGAAGCAAATGCTTTTGAGAAGGGACAGGGACAAAACAAATAATAGAATAAATGGGCGCCAGGATAGGACAAAGGGAAATATAGATAATTTTTCACAATATGGCTATTATAGAAGTGTTTTGCATGACCACTCATGTATAACCTGTATCAAGTTTCTTGCCTTCTCAATGAGGGTGGGTAGAGAGGGAAGAGGGGAGACAAGTTGGAACTCAAAGTTTTAAAAACAAATGTTAGAAATTGTTTCTGTATGCAACTGGGAAATAATATACACAAGCAAAGGGTTATTGAAATCTATCTTACTCTATAAATAAATATAAAGGGGAATAAATAAAATAAATAAAAGGAGAAGGGGATAAGAGGTGGGAATAATAGAAGGGAGAACAGATTGGGTGAAGGGGGAATCAGAATACAGGCCATCATGGAGTGGGGGGAGGGGAGGGATGGGAAGAAACTTTGGAACTCAAAATCTTGTGGAAGTAAATGTTGAAAACTAAAAATAAATATATTTGGGGGGAAGCAAAAACAAAACAAAAAAAGGAAATATGGATGCATTGGGAAATGAGGGAAGGCAAAGGAAGAAAGGGGAAAATTTTCTTATATATAAGAGGAGTGCAAGGAACAGCTTTTATGGGGAAGGAGAAAATGATGGGTGGTGTCAGGAAATGCTTGAATTTCACCATTGGAATTGTTTCAAACAGGAAAAAGTGTATATTCACACTTAGTTGGGTATAGAAATCTGTTACCCAATAGGGCAAAAGGAGGGAAATGGGTTAAGCGATATGGGAGGGGGTGATGAAATTAAGGAGATTTATGAAAAGTAGTGGTCGGAAGTAAAACAGACTTTTGAAGAGGAACAGGAAAAAAAGAGAGAAATAAATAAAAGTAGGATGGAGGGGAAAATACATTTGGTAATCATGGCTTTGAATGTGAATGGGATGAGCTACCCCTTAAAAAGAAAGTAGATAGCATAATAGATTAGAAGCCAGAATCCAAAAATATGTTGTTTACAAAAGACGCACTTGAAATATAAAGATTTTCAGAGAGCTAAAATAAAGGGCTAGAGTAGAATCTATTATGCTTTAGCAGAGGTAAAAAGGCAGAATTAGTGATTATTGTCTCTGACAAAGTAAAAAAAATAGACTTAATTAAAAGAAATAATCACGGAAACTACATTTTGGTAAGCTGTACCTTAGACAATGAAGTAATATCTAAAATTTTATGGTAAATATCTCTGATAAGGCTTCATTCCTCAAATATATAGGAAACTGAGACAAATTGATGAACAAAAATAATTAGTCTGTCGTCCCCAAATAATAAATGGTCAAAGAATATGAACAGGCAATTTTCAGAAGAAGAAATCAAAGTTTTCTTTAGTCACGTAAAGTTGTTTTAAATCAATATTGACTATAGAAATGCAAATTAAAACACTTTGAGTCATCTTTTCACACCTGTTTGAAATAACAAATACTGGAAGAGATGAGGGAAAAATAGGTACACAAATAAACTGTTGGTGTAGTTGTGAACCATTATAGAGAACAATATGGAGCTATGCCCAAAAGGTTATAAAACTGTGCATACCCTTCAACTCAGCAATACAACCACTAGGTCTATACCCCGAAGAGATCAAAGAAAAAGGAAAAGAAGATATACATATACATATATATATATATATATATATATATATATATATATATATTGTGGCAGATCTTTCTGTGTTGGCAAAGATTGGAAACTGTTGGGATCATTGATAGGAAATTATAGAATAGCAGAATGATTGGAGGCATGATTTTGATGGAGTATTGTTGTGTTATGAAAAATAATGAAGGAAAATTTTTTAAAAAGGAAATAATGAGAGGTGTGTGGAAAAAAAGGCAGTGACTCATCTGAACTCTCCCCTAAACCCTAAAGGTCATCCAAAGACCTTGAAATAATGCCCTAAAACAAATCCTGGAGTGGCAAACTCTGCAAAAGGAGGGGGTGAAAAAATTTTCCAGCCCAAGACAACTTAAAAGTTTGGCAGGAGAGGTCTGTTGCACTGGGGTGAGAGTACAGTGCAGTCCAGGGTAGACCAATCCAGTGCAGACCAGGCCCCAGCAAACCAGGAACAGGCTTTGGGAGTGACTGAATCAGCTGCTGTAGCTGCTGAAATATAGTGGTCAAACAACTGGTCAGAAGGAGATCACAGGGTTCTAGTTGCTGTCACTGGGAGCAGGACCCTGTTGCTTTGCCCAAATTCAGATCCAGGCTGCAGTCCTAGGTGACAGTCTTAGGGCAAGGAGGAGCACTAGCACATCAGAGTTTGTGGCTGCAGTGGAGCAAGGACCTTAATCACAGTTCCAGGGCAGAAAAATGTGCTTGTGGTCTCTCACAGAACATAGCACAGGCCAGAAGAGTAGTAAAGAAATTTCTCCTTAGATCATATCACCTTAGAAAAACTGAAAATTTCAGGTCCCTAAAATCATCTCTGAAAACAGCAGCACAAAAAACTATCAAGCTTCAGACAGTATGTCCTTCATCTGGGAAGCAGAGTACCATTTTAGCAACGAGTTAAAAAGTCAAGAAATAGGCTGGGGAATTAGCAAAAAATTAGGAAAAAAAATCTAAGATAGAAAGTTACTGTGGTAACAAAGAAGATCAAAACACACACTCAGGAGAAGACAGCACAGACAAAATTCCTGCATACATAGTTTCCAAGAAAAAAAATATATACATATATATATATATATATATATATATATATATATATATATATATATATATGAATTGGTTTAAAGCCATGGAGAAGCTCAAAAAGGATTTTGAAAATCAAATAAGAGAGGTAGAGGAAAAATTAGGAAGAGATATGAGTGTGAAATAAGAAAATCATGAAGAGTCAACAGGTTGGTAAAGGAGGCACAAAAAATATTGAAGAAAATATAATATGTTTAAAAAAAGGAATAGGCTAAATAGTAAAAGGAAGTACAAAAATTCAATTAGGAGAATGACTTGAAAAGCAGAATTAGCCAAATGGAAAAAAGATCTACAACAATTCACTGGAGAGAACTCCTTAAAAAGCAAAATTGGCCAAATGGAAAAAGTGTCCAAAAATTCATTGAAGGAAAGAACTAACTTAAAAATAAATTGGTCAAATGGAAAAGGGGGTATCAAACTCACTGAAGAAAATAATTCCTTAAATATTAGAATTGAACAAGTAGAAGCTAATGAGCTTATGAGACATCAAGAAACAATAAAAAAAAAACAAAAGAATAAAGAAATAGAAGAAAATGTGAAATATCAAAAAGAAACAACTTGGCCATCATTGTCAGCCTGAACTATGGTGGAGATGTTGATGGCTGGGCTTAGCCTGGTGGCCACCACAGTGGTAACCCCCAGATCCAGTTCTGCCCCTGCCTCCATGGCTGCGGGGGTAGGAATAGACAGAAGGCAGGAGATAGAGAGACTGGGCTCAGAACTAGATTCTCACAGGGGAAGTTTCTGCCCAGGGAACCCAAGTGGCAACATCAAGAGTAGCTTCAGTTTATTATGGAAGATTCTCACAAAAGTAACAGTTCATAGACAACACCACAACCACGTAAAACAGTACAGGATGCTCATGTTCCTCATATTGCTCAACAGATGTCACCAAGAGAAGCTGCACCAATGACAGTTGTACATCTTTCTGGAGAACAAGTACAGAGTCAGGGCATCATCCAGACTGTTCAGTCATCTTCTATAATCCATCCCCCTCAAGTACATTTAGTGCAGGTATCATCCTGGTCAGATGATGAAGATTCACAGGATTCGTCTGATAGCATAGGCTCTGCACAGAAAGCTCAGGAATTTTAGCACAGTGCCCATCTTACAAAAAAATCTTGAATGATCTTTTTTCAGAAAACACCAGAGACAGGAAGGGAGATGGAGAAAACCCTGGAGTTTCAACAGTCATATTTATGTCTTTCCCAACTCCTATTTGCCAGACTAGCAACCAAGTGGCTGTACAGACTACATCAGAGGATATGCAGACTTAGCAGATTCATGCCACACCATCAAATACTAACTTTCCGCAGATAGTAGTGATGGCATCTCCAGTCACTATAACATCTCAGACAACCAAAACACATGATCCACAGTTGAAAAGGGAAATAAGATTGGTGAAAAAATAGAAAAGCTGCTTGAGAATGCCATAGAAAGAAAAATAGAATATGTTAAGTGTCTGGAAAATCAAGTTGCAGTCTTGGAAGAATTAAAAACTTTAAAAATCTCTACTTCCATAAAAATGTCTAAAAAAAAGATAAATTAATTTTATGGACTTGCCTAAAAATTAAATGGATTTTCTTTTTACATGGAATTTTATGAGCCAAAAGGTCAAAAATGAAACTTTTAAAACTAGGAGTTGCAACATAAAGACTAAAGTTTTTATTTACAAAATGCTAATCATGGTACCTTATGGAAATAAGAGGACTTCAAGCAAGCTCCTGGCACAACTGGAATTTCTATTGGAATTAACACTAACAGTGTATAAATGTTCAACAATTTGAATTTCCCAGAATGTAGTTATCAGCAAAGTTTTCAACTGAGATAATTCATTAATGGAAGTTTATTGTTTTTTTTTAAAACCAACACTTTAATGGTATAGATTTTCATTACTTACTAGGTTCAGAAATGTCCTTTTTAATTATTTATGTAAATATTTTTGTCTGCCAATATTCTAAACTGCAGATTTAAAAGAAAATCTAATGCTTTGTAAAATATGTAAATTATATGTACTTTGCTCAACTGTCTTTTAAATGATCTTTTTTAAAAAAATGTGGTTTTTTTTGCAAGAGGTTTAGCAAAAAAAAAAACAAAAAACAAAACACAAAACACAGGGTATAATCATTTTTAAAGTTTTGTCTATCGAGATGTCCAAGCCACTTGAACTGAAAATGAAACTTTCAAAGAAGTATTCCAATCATTTCATAGAAACATTTTAGCAAACTGGACAGAACAGTTTGAACACTTGAGAGTTTTAAAAAGTGTTATTGATTTTGCTTTTGTGGGTATGGTAACTTTCTTTAAATGGATCATAATAAATATGACATTCTGTAGGGCAAAGGAGCTAGTATTACAACAAAAATCACCTACCCAGCACAATTGAGTGTAATGCTTCAGGGGAAAAAAATGGACATTCAATGAAATAGAGGGTTTTCAAGCATTCCTGAAGAAAAGATCAGAGGTGAATAGAAAATTTGCCTTTCAAATATAAGACTGAAGGGAAGCATAAAATGATAAATAAGAAATGGAAATTATAAGAGACTTAGTAAGGTTAAGGTGTTTACATTCCTACATGGGAAGATGATACTTTTAACTCATATCAATCTTCTCATTATTATGGGAGTTTGAAGGACTATATACAGATAAAGAGCACAGGTGTAAGTTGAATATGTTGGAATAATATCTTTAAAAATACAATTAATGGGTGAGAAAGAGAAATACACTGGGAGAAAGGGAAAGGGAGAGGTAGAATTGGGTAAATTACCTCATGTAAAGAAGCAAGTAAAAACTATTAGAGTGGAGTGGAAGATGGAGGACATGGCAGGCAATACATGAACCTTACTCTCATCAGAATTGTCTCAAAGAGGGAATAACATACACACTCAATTTGGTATAGAAATCTATCTTACCCCACAGGAAAGTAGGAGTGGAAGGAGATAAGGGACCAGGGGAGGGGTGCTCATAGAAGGGATGGTTGACTGGGGAGGCTGTTGTCAGAAGCAAAACACTTTTGAGGAGGGGCAGTGTGAAATGAGAGAGAGAATAGAAAAAAATGGGGGAATAGGGTGGATGGAAATATAGAAAGCAATCATAATTGTGAAAAAAATTTTGAAGTGAGTTTCTCTTATAAATGCCTCATCTCTCAAATATATAGAGAAATGAGACACATTTATAAAAAATAAGATTCATTCCCCAATTGACAAATGGTAAAAAAAAAAAATAAGAACAGTCAGTTTTCAGAAGAAGTAATGAAAGCTATCTATAGCCAGTTGGAAAAAAAAATGCTTTAACTCACTATTGATTGGAAAAATACAAATTAAAACATTATTGAGGTACTACCTCATACCTATTAGATTGGATAACAGGACAGAATAAGATAATGACAATGTTGGAGGGGAGGTGGGAAAATTGAGACACTAATGCACCATTGGTGGAGTTGTGAACTCCTTCAAACAATATTTATAACAATTTGGAACTATGCCCAAATATGTATAGCAGCTCTTTTCTGGTGGCAAAGAATTGGAAATTGAGGGGAGGTCCATCAATTGGGGAATGGCTGGACAATTTGTTGGATATGACTGTGATGGAATACCATTGTGATATAAGAAATAATGAAATAGATGCTCTCAGAAAAACCTGGAGAGAATTATATGAATTGATGTGAAGTTAAATGAGTAGAACTGGGAGAATGTTGTACACACCAATAGCAATATTGTAAGATATGAATATGAAAATTGTGAATGACTTAGCTATTCTAAGCAATACAATAATGTAAGACAACTGTGAATGACTTACAAAAAAATGCTATTGTCTCCAGAGAAAGAACTGATGGAATGTAAATACAGATTGAAGCATATTTTTTTCTGTGTGTTCTCTGGTTTTCTTGTGTTTTTATTTTGTTTGTTTGTTTGTTTGTTTGTTAATGTGTAAATATGCTTTCCATGATTACACCTGTATAACCTAAAAGAAAATCATAACTGAGTTTAAATGTGCATTGATCAACTTTGGAGACATGTCAGTTTCCTTTAAAAACAATAATAACATACTTATACCCCTATACTAATTGTTGTGGTTGCAATGTTTTAGTGCAATTAACATGGGAGGAAACTCATTCAATGCAAGACATTTAGTTGTTCTTTCTATCAAAGATAGTGCTTAAATCTTAATATTCTCAACTTTCTTTTTGCAATTCTAATTATCCATGAAATATGACAAAAGTTTCTGTTGAGATGCATTTCAAAATATAAGAACAATGCATTTGTCTGAATGCTGCCACAATCAAGTCTGAGTTTCCATTTAAGAAGAAAATTGTTTACTTTAGCAATATTTGATTAGCTCTCTCTAAAATACACTGTATGCTTTCATGAAAAAAAAAGAAATAATCATGGGGCAGTCTCAGAAAAAAAAGAAGACAAAATCTATATGAACTGATGTAAAGTGAAGTGAGAAGAACAGTTTATGCACAGTAACTGCAATGTTGTAATGATGATCAAATTTGAAAGACTTTGTTACTCTCATAAATGGAATGATCCAAGAAAATCCCAAAGGACACAGAATGAAAAAGGACCATCTACCTCCAGAGAGAAAACTGATGAACACTGAGTACAATTTTTTTCTTCTCTTTTTATTTATTAATTTATTTTTAGATTTCTACAATCATTTCCATAAGCTTTTGAGTTTTGAATTTTCTCCCCCTGCCTCCCCTCCTCCCTCTCCAAAACAGCATGTAATCTGATACAGGATCTATATATACATTCCTATTAAACATATTTTCACATTAGTCATGTTGTAAAGAAGGATTAGAACCAATAGGAGGAACCACAAGAAAGAAGAAACAGAACAAAACAGAAGGGAAAAAAAAGAACAAATAATATGCTTTGATCTGCATTCAAACTCCATATTTTTTTCTCTGGGTGTGGATAGCATTTTCCAGCATGAGACTTTTAGAGTTGTTTTAGATCCTTGCTTTGCTGAGAAGAGCTAAGTCTATCAATGTTAGTCATTGCACAATGTGGCTGTTACTATGTACAGCTTTCTCCTGGTTCTGTTTGCTTCCCTCAACATCAATCCATACAAGTCTTTCCAGGTTTTTCTGAAGTCTACCTGCTCATCATTTCTCATAGCACAATAGTATTCCATATACAACAATTCGTTCCACTATTCCCCAATTAATTTGCATCCCCTCAATTTCCAATTCTTCGCCACCACAAAAAGAGCTACTATAAAAATTTTTGTATATTTGGATCTTTTTCCTATTTTTATGATCTCTTTGGGATACAGCCATAGAAGTGGTATTGCTAGGTCAAAGGGTATGCACATTTTTGTAGCCCTTTGGGCATAGTTCCAAATTGCTCTCCAAAATGGTTAGAACAGTTCAAAACTTCACCAACAATGCATTACTGTTCCATTTTTTCTACATCTCCAACATTTATCATTTTCCTGTTTTGTCTTGTTGGCCAATCTGAAAAGTGTAATGTGGTACCTCTGAGTTGTTTTGATTTGCATTTCTCTACTTAATAGTGATTTAGAGCATTTTTCATATGACAATAGATAACTTTAATTTCTTCATCTGAAAACTGCCTGTTCATATCCTTTGACCATTTATCAATTGGGGAATGACTTGTATTCTAATAAATTTGACTTAGTTCTTTATATATTTTAGGAATGAGGTCCTTATCAGAGACACTAGTTGTAAAAATTCTTTCCCAGTTTTCTGCTTCCCTCCTAATCTTGATTGCATTCGCTTTGTTTGTGCAAAAACTTTTCAATGAAATGTAATCAAAATTACCCATTTTGCATTTCATAATGTTCTCTGTCTTGTTTGGTCATAAATTCTGCTGTTCTCCTTAAATCTGACAGGTAAACTATTCCTTGCTCTCCCAGCATCCTTACAGTATCAGCCTTTATGTCTATTGATCTATGCCTAGTTTCTGCCATACTCTTTTCCAGTTTTCCTAGCAGTTCTTGTCAAAAAGTGAGTTCTTATCCCAGAAGCTGGGGTCTTTGAGTTTATGAAACAGTAGATTATTATAGTCATTGACTACTATGTCTTGTATATCTAACCTATTCCATTGATCCACCACTCTATTTCTTAGTCAGTACCAAGTTGTTTTGATGATTGCTGCTTTATAATACAATTTAAAATCTATTATGGCTAGGCCACCTTCCTTAGCATTTCTTTTCATTATTTCCCTTGATATTCTGGAACATTTGTTCTTTCAAGTGAATCTTGACATTATTTTTTATATCTCTATAACTAATGTTTTGCTAGTTTGATTAGTGTGGCACTGAATAAGTAAATTAACTTAGGTAGAATTGTCATTTTTATATTAGCTCAGCTTACCCATGAGCAACTGATGTTTTTTAATTATGTAGCTCTGACTTTATTTGTGTGAAAAGTGTTTTGTAATTGTGTGAACATCGTTCCTGGGTTTGTTTCAGCACGTAGACTCCCAAATATTTTATAATGTCTGCAGTAACTTTAAATGGAATTTCTCTTTCTTCCTCTTGCTGTTGGACTTTGTTGGTAATATATAGAAATGCCAAGGCAGAGCCAACATGGCAAAGTAAAAGCAGTGACTTGTTTGAGCTCTCCCCCAAATCCCTCCAAATACCTGTAAAAATGGTTCTAAACAAAAAGACAGAGTGAAACAAATTTCCAGCCCAAAACACCCTGGATGGTTGATTGGAAAGGTCTATTGCACCTGGCTAGGAGAGGAGCACAGCTCAGCGTGGGTGCACAGGCAAAGACCAGGCCTCAGCGAACCTGGAGCAGGTCTCAGGGGACTGAATCATGGGCAGCTGTGGTTGTTTCCAGACTTCTCAACCCAGAAACACCAAAGACAACTTAGAAGGTCAATAGGAAAGGTTTGACTGTGGTGAGAGAGAAATTCAGTCCTAGTCCAGTCCCAGCACAGCCCTGTAGTGGTGGCTGCTTCCAGAGCTCTTGGCCCACAGACTGAGGGATAATCAAGTGACTGATCAGAGGGGTATTGCAGGAATCTCTCTGCTGGTGCTGAGGCAGGAATCTTTTGCCTTGTCTGTGCTTGGATCTGGGTCACAGTCCTGGGTGGTAGTCCTGGGATGAAGAGAACTGTTGGCATGATAGAGCTTGGAGTAGTGATGGAGAGGGAATTCTTCTCACAGTTCCAAGGCAGAAAAAAGTGCTTGTGTCACTCATAGACCAGAGCACAGGCCAGGAAAGGAGTAAGCACCTCACCCTTGATCATACTACCTTGGAAGAACTGAAAACTTTACAGGTGCCTAGAAGTATCTCTGAAAATAGCTACACAAAACCCCCAAAGCTTGGGACAGTACATTCTCCACACTGGAAGTAGACCCTTACCTTAACAAAGAGTTCAGAACTCAAGTAATTGGCTGGGAACATGAGCAAACTGTGCAAAACAAGTCTGACCATAGAATCTTTCTTTGGTGAAAAAGAAGATCAAAACATATGACCAGAAGAAGAAGACAACAAAGTCAAAGCGCCTACCTCCAAAGCCTCCAAGAAAAATATGAATCTCTTCAGGCCATGGAAGAGCTCAAAAAGGATTTTGAGAAGCAAGTAAGAGAAATAAGCATAATAATATTTTGTTTCATAAATCTCAGAATATAAACTGAGGTAAGAAATCCCTATTTGGCCAATAAATAAATAAATAAATACATAAATAAATAAACATACCTATGTAAAATCAAGCAAAAATGAGATATAGACATATATCTTGTGTCATATACCACAATAAACTAGAAATAGATGCATTAACTAAATATGAGACTGTCTCATACAAAATAGAAGAGAAATGATGAAGATTTCTTCATACTATGAAATGCAGATAATAGCTTCCTAAACAAGGGATGAAGTAGACAATTTTCATCACATAGAATTAAATAATTTTTCAAGTAAAATAAATGACATATTTATCAAAAGAAAACAATTGATTGGGAAAATGTATCTAATAATGATCTAATATCTAAGTAAATAACTTACATAATATATATAAGAAAGGAAGTTCCTCTAATAGGTAAATGGTCCAAGTCTCAAGTGAATAAACACAAACCATTAAAAACATATAAGGTGCTCTAAATCATTAACCATACAATGCAAATTAAACAAACAAACAAAAAAACTTTTGAGTTTCCTTCTCAATAATTATTCCTATTTACCTTCTAAATACTTTCTTATACCTATAGGATTTGTCAAGATTATCACAGAGGAAAATAACAATTGTTACAGAGATCGGGAGAAAAAACATTGATACACTGTTTTTGATTATGTGATTTGGTTCAGCTGTTTTGGAGAAAAACAATTTAGAACTCTACTCTTGGAGACATTAAACTGTACATCCTCTTTGTTCCAGTGCTACTATTGGGTGTGTATGCCAAGTATATCACACAGAGAAGAACCAGATATGCAAGAATATTTAGCACCACTTTGTAAAAGCAAAGAACTAGAAATGAAGGGTTTGCCCATCAGCTGGCATGTGGCTGAACTATTTTGGTATGTTAATATATTATAGTAGTATTGCATCATAATATATGATAAATATAAACATGGGAAGACTCATAGAAATTATGAAGATCAAAATGAGCAGGACAGGAAAAACAATTCATGTGATTACAACAATAATCTGAAGAAAACAACTTTGAAAGAACTTGGAATTCTGAACAAAATAATGAAGAATAATGACCTTATCCACACCCAGAGAAAGAAATATGAAGTCTGAATACAGACGGAAGCATAAAAAATAATAATGGCTTTAAAAGCTGATTAATCAAATATACCTCTTATCTTCTGATCCAGAGATAATGGACTTGTTATGCAGAATGAAAGATGTGTTCTCCATCATGGCCAGTGTGTTAATTTGTTTTGATAGTCTATACATATTTATTGCAGGGGAGAGTGAAGGGATGGGAATGATTGTTTAGAGGATAGTAATGGATGCAGGAAAAAAAGATTATCAATAATTTTTAAATTGAAAAAAGAAAGCAAAAAAAGGAAGGAATGAGTCAAAGAGAACATTTTCTTACTACTCTACATTAAAAATTTGTTTTATACATACATATATACTACATAATTACTACTAATTGTGTATGTTCTACTAATAATTATATATGTATATATTAACATGAATATGTGCATATTCACAATACATATATTTATATAAAATTTTATGCCCTTTTTCCACAATACTTTGCCTGGGACCCTCCTTTGAACTTACTAAAATGTCCTTTGAAATTTTGCCCATTTGAGGGCAACACTCAAATTGTATTTAACTTTTTATCTGCAGCAGCTAGGATAATCTGGTAACTTTAAATGAATTAAATGCACCAGACAAGTCTCTATATGACAATCATGTTTTTGATTTTGACCTTTCTTTTTCACCCCTCCCTTTTCATTAGTTCCTTTCAGGCAAACTCAATGTCACTTCAGCAGAATGCATAGGTGTACGTATGCACAGGTGAGGAAGTTTTGACTTTGTCACTAGACAGTAAGCAGCAAACTGCCTACAGAACAGTGTCGCTAGATTACTAGGATGAGTTCCATGATCCCTTCCCTTTAAAATAATAATAATAAAATGAAATGAAATCTGTGGTGGCACTATGAGATATGTCATGATAGGCTGAAATTTATATTGAATGCTAAATGTTTTATTTGCATATTTGGAGGTTTTGTTTAGTCTCTGATGCATACAAAGAAAGTCCAGTTTACGTGTGAGTTATTGCAAAAATGTTTAGGCACGGTTGTGTTTTATGAAGGAGGCCTCTGAGCCCTTGTGTAGGGGTTAGAGCAAGGACAGACAGTTTTTCATGACAAAGTATTAAGGTATCCATTATAACCTGCTGACCATCAAATTACTCACTCTTTGTCATACCATTCTAAATTTACATGGTACCAGGGCCTTAAATGTCAGAATTCCCGTTATAACTTAGACTCTAGTGTCTTTAATTAATGCTTCATGTTCATGTTATGGTTATTTAGAATTTGTTGAAATCCCCAGAGCAATAAATTTCTTTTACAGGTCTTTGCGGTATGAACTTTAACAAAACAGCTATAAAGGGGTAATAGGCAAGGACAGTATATCACACAAAAGCAGAGGTAAGAAGGGAGGAAGGAGGGAATATTTTGCAAACAGATTAAAAGGTTTTGTTTTTGTCAAGGGGTTTGGGAGAGGAACAAATTGGACGTAAAAGCTCAGGCAAGAGCATATCCTTTGTGCGTTGTAATGAGGTATCAGTTGCCTGCCACACTGGGTTGGCTAAATTTAAATCAATTCATTTCAGTGAAAGTATATCAAATACCTACTATGTGCTCTGTAATCTTTTGCTTTTGTGGAGGAAATAGAAAAGATAAAAAGGTCTCTGCCCTCTGGGAGTTTTTAATCTAGTCAGGGACAATGCTTAAAAACATATTATGATATCAGAATAACACTGGACAAGATATACTTATGTGTTGTCATATGTCTATAAATTATAAGTTTGTATTGCCTCCCAATAAAGAGAGAGATAAGTGTGCATCAGGATTGTCAGTTATCAAGGACAGCTTCAGGAATAAGAGGACTTGAAATAGACTTTTAAGCAAAGGAAAGATATGGATAGACCAGGAGACAGAGGGTAGAGAAATTTCTAAGTGGGGAACTACAAAAGGAAATATTAAGAGATAGGAACAAGAATTGCTCATTTGAGGAACAAACAAAAAAAACTGATTTTATTGGAATAAAAATACATGCTGGGAAGTAATGAAGTAATGGAAGATAAAATTCAAAGAGGAAGCACAACCCTTTGGAAAGAATTATGGATTTGGAATCAGAGGACTTGAGTTGAAATATCAGCTTTTCCACTTAATACTTATGTGACCTTGGGCAAGTTAAGTTCTCTGTGCCTTAGTTTACTCCACAGTAAAAGGTTTTGAATTTGATGGCCTCTGAGTTTCCTTCTAGATCAAAATCTTTGAAGTTAAGATAAGTTATACTGGGTACTAATTACAGAGAGCATTGAATGACAATATGCAGCTTGGGGGTGATTTAAAAGTTTATAAGAAATTACCATAAGCTCTTCAGTAGGAGCATGATATAATGAATATGGCATTTTAAGAAGATCAACTTTCAAAGGAGATGAGGCTTCTTTCGTAGTAATGCTAGAGGAATGAATAAATATAGGGTCAGAGGATACTAAAAATTCCACTACTTTTAGAAAACCTATAAATATTAATTTAATTAGTGGTCCTCTAAATATCAAATAATACTCTACTCTAGAGCTGAAATAAACCCAGATTGAATCTATATGTTCATATGTATGCAAATGTATATACACACCTATACATATATATACCTATGTATACACATGTGTATGCATAGGTATATACATACACACACCTATATACAAACACATAATCTCCATGTTATATATGGAACATGAAGATAAATATTCTTCACTTAAAGAAAGTGAAAATTCACACATTTTCCTTGGAGAAATTCACAAAGGAGTTGTCAGAGTTGGTTTCATCATATGCTCAATGGCAACTAGAAATATTTCATGAGAGAATCATTCTAGCATGCAGTGCCCACAAAGGCCATAAACAAAATAACTACCATGAAGATTATTATAATTTATGTGTCAACATGGGTTACAGAGAATTAAAAAAAAAAGTAGAGAAAATACATTTAACAAGGTCTTCCAAACCAAGTCAAGAGTCTGTTGATCAGATCTGGCCAAAAGACACCATAAACTGCCTTAGCCAGCAAATACTTTGATCTCCTTGACAAACAAAGACATATGATAATTAAATAAGTGCCAATTTGGAGAATAAGTTCATTCACTAAACAGAAGAATGTGAAAGATTAGAAGTAGTTCTCTAGTCTACAAAAAGCTTAATTTGAGAATCATCTCAAAACTTTTGAACATCAATGGCAGTGGGATTACCATATTTGGAATATAATGTTACAGTCCCAGATGTGATATGAGAGGAAGTGGAAATGGCATTAAAATATGGGTAAAGCTTATTTCTTTATTAAAAGAGAAGCTTTGGAAAAGTAATTATTATGAAGTCATAGTGGTGTGAAAAACAGAACACAAACTTTTTCAAAATAAAAACAAATAAAGAAAACTCACTGCAAACAAGAGAAGTGCCGCAAAAATGAAAAATGTCAAATATTTTAGTTGGAGAGAGAGTAGAGAGTGAAAGAGGTTTTAGTCTGCAAAATCTAGGTCAGGAAGATTAATTTTTATTCCTGGAAAAAGTCTAGAAATTATTATTTTAAAAATAGCCTATGGGGTAGCTAGGTGGCACAGTGGATAGAGCACCAGCCCTGGATTCAGGAGGACCTGAGTTCAAATGCGGCCTCAGACACATAACACTTACTAGCTGTGTGACCCTGAGCAAGTCACTTAACCCCTGTTGCCAAAACAAAGAATAGTCTATGAACCTTTAGAAATTTACAAGCAGCATTGTTTCATCAATGCTAGGTCATACCAAACTACGTTCACTTCCTTATTGCCTTTTTCTTGTAGGGTTAGTAGATTGGTAGCTAATGGGATTGTTTCATCTATATTACATACCTAGATTTCAGCAAAACATTTTTCAGCGACTTGTTCTTGATGACAAGATTGAAATGATAATTAGCTTGCTGATCAGACAAAAAGTAGTTGTTAAAATGTCAGCCAAGGGGTAGATATCTAATAGAGTGACCAGAGACCTATCTTTGGCCCTTTTATGTTAACATTCTTATCACTAACTTAGAAGATATAAATGGCATATTGACCAAATTTGCAGATGTCATAATACTGGGAGGGATAGCTAAAACACTGAATAATATAGTTAGGAACATGTGCCTAATCAACTATATATGATTAAATTAAATAGAAATAGACATGAAGTTTTCATTTATATGTAATTTTTGATTACCACCCAACAAATCATATATATACACATTCCAAGCAACTTCATGTCATTTGACAGCATGGTAAGTATGCAATTTATTTCTTTATCCAAGTCATTGATAAAAGTGTTGAAAAGAACATGATTCCCCATTGCCTCTGGAATGAAGTCCAAACTACATATTGAAATATTCAAGGCCTTCAGGAACTTTCTCCCTTTATTATTCTAATCTTATTTTCCCTGATTCTTCTGCAGAATCCTTCTTCAACTTAGCTCAAAACATTCTCTTCTATGTGTATGCTCAGCTCTTCTCTGTTAAGGGATCCTGAAATGTCTACTCAATCAATAGTGATTTTCTAAGTTCTGTACTTTTTTCAGGATTTCAGGTAAGTCTTACCTTCTCTTATATGCCTTCCAGATTGTTTCAGTCATAAGGGATCCCTATTCCTCTAAGTTCTTGTACCATCTATTGTCTTCCTTCTTTATTTAACATGCAGACTTGTATGTCATTTTTCCTAATTGTGGCAGTGCCTTGTCTCCTCATATAAATTGTAAGCTTCTTGAAGACAGAGACCATGTCATATTTCTTTATGTCTCCCATTCTATCACAATTACTCAAAAAAGTATATGTGCAATACATTTATGTTGATAGTGGCAAAATATTTTTGTTTCTTTTTGACTTTTAAGGTCATTATAATGAAATTATTTTCAACTACCAAGAAAGATAAAGTTTAAAAATATAGAGATTTTATTGGCCATGAGAAATGCACTCCTCACCTTGGAGTAAGTAGTAGAGACTCAATGACTATAGATAGCCCTCAAACAAAACTAAATGAGTCCTAAAATCCATAAGTAGGATGTAGCTATATATGGTAAGGCAGTTGCAAATGGATTGTGGAGGCTAGCAGTGGTAAACTCTATAAACAGCTTCAGTGTTAACTGGTCATATACAGAAGTGACTTCAGTGAATAGCAATGAAAGAACATTTAGAATGAATGACTGACTATTTGTCCTTGTGAATATGCTACATAAAGTTCATATTTTTAAGCCATGATGTTAATTTTATCAATAGATTCCAAAGGGTATTTCTTAAACTGAATTATATTTTGTATTGACTCATGTAGATTATATCTTATACACAGCTCCCTATCTGACCAAAATGGGAATGCAAGGAATTATACTTTGACTTCAATAAACATCTAATAATTTGTGGAACTAAAGATTGCTACTCTTTTTTTCAAATTGCCCATCTAATTTTTGAAGGATAGAAAAATCACTCTAGAGCAATTTAATATTTTAAGAATTATTTCAAATAGTTTGAAAATGCAAAGTCATAAATAAATTTAAATATATAGTAGAAACTTTTAAAAATTGGAAATATATGTTACATACCTACACGATTCTTTGTATATTTGAAAATGATACAGGAGAAAAACACTTTTATAAGTTTAAAGACCTGAAGGAAAATTTTACTTAGAAAGTAATGTATTGTTATTCCATTTCATCTTCATGCTTAAATGACCACTGTGATTTAGATAAAAGAAATGAAACTGAAATTAGATTTCAGTTACTTCTGAGAAAAGTTTGAAGTTATTATCTGGGGGGGGGGGGAGATTTAATAAATTCCCAGGCTAAGTGTATAGGCATAAGACAACTGGATTATTGGAAACTAAAAGTTTCTGATGTTCCTCCTTTGTTTACAGGAATATATGTTGAGTTTCAGTCTAGAATAGCAGATGAAAAAGAAAAGATTTTTTTTTTTTGAAAATAGCTTAATATTATATGAAGGTGGTCATTTCACCCAAAAGTGTACTTTGTGACTGAATAATAGGCCTATCATACTTCTCTTTGGAGCCAATATTGGCCCTGGCATGTCTTCACAGTCTAAAGTGTCCACTAGCACTCTGACTATAAATTGCCCTTGAAACTGATTGACTTGTTATCCCTCTTTAAGGCAGTGGGTATAGAGAGTTACCTGAAATATTCCTGGTCCCAAAGACAGTACCACACAGAGTAGGTATGCTGCTGATGGGCAGAATCTACCACAAAGATGAATTTAATCTGGTCCTTTAAAAGTTTGTTAACCAGCTCTTTTTATAGTAGCAAAGACTAGAAGCTAAGTTAGTGACCATCTACCGGGGAATGGATGAATGGATTTTGATATATAAATGTAATGGAATAATATTGTAATGCAAGAAATGACTACTTGTGTGAAACTGAAGAAGTCACAATCATTCTATATTTCATGTTCTTCATCTGTAAAATGAAAGTGGGAGGTAGAGGTGTTTGAAAAGAAATTGGTCTACATCAAGTGTTCTTAACATGTGATCCTTGAACTTGCTTTATTATCATTTTGACAGCTATATTTCAATATAATTGATTTCCTTTATAAGCATACCTATTTTATTTTAGGCATTTAAAACCAGAATTCCAAAAGCTTTACCAGATTGCCAAAGGGGTCCAAGACACATACACACAAAAAGCATAAGAACTCCTGGAATAGATGATATCTAAGGTCCTTTCTAGCTTTAAATTCAATGAACACAGTATATTATTTCTTTTTGAAGGAGGCTGCCAGCATATTCTTTGTCATTTTCTGTTTCTTTTTTTAAGACATTCTTTGGGCATTCAGAGTAAAACAAACCACTTTTGTTATTTTTTAAAAAATATTTTAAAACTCTTACAAAGATTATCTATATGCATACATATATTTTTTTCAATGTAATTAAACACACACACATGAATGTGTATGTGTATCTCTCTTCTAATCTAGTGGGGAGGTTGATAAATAGTTTTAAAATAGTTTTTACAAATCTATAGTTTAAGAATAAAAATGATTCACTAATACATTAGAGTTTTTTCAAATGGTGAAATTTTTGTTGTTTTTATAGGAAAATCTGCTTTGGACACAATAGTTGCTTAAATATATTCACTGAATGCATGTTTCAAATTTTCCTTCCACAAAGACAAGGAAATATGTGTAAGACAATGGCTTTTACTCTCTATTCTCTCATGTTATTCAATATGTAAAGTTCAAGTATCACAGAAAAAAATGGCCTATTTTAAATGCACAAGACTTAGTATGTAGAAGGGGGAAGAAGCAAATGAAACTGGCTCTTTATTGCAGATTATACAGTATAATGCAATATCATGGATCAGCCTTTTCAGGATGAATTCTCTACCTGGAACCTCACTATTAAAAATGAAAGAAGTATCCCTAATTCAGTTGTCCTCAGACATATGAATTTATTAAATTGTTCTCTCAAGAATATGTGTAAACTTTTCAGACAAATCTTTTAAGTGTAGCTTCATCTACATGATGCCAAAACATATGGATGTGAGGCAACAACAACAAAACAAAAAAGCATGCAAAAAATTCACACATATTTAAATTTTTCTAAACAAACTGATCGTTGATTTCAAATGGACTGATCGTTAGCTGGTTGGATTTTCAACTTTTCATTCAGTTATTAGAAAGCATATAGACATAGTCTGTGTCTCAATAGAGGCAGCACCCAATATGACTACATAGGATATTCTGAGGACTTCACATTTTAAAAGAAAATGAATTAGAAAGTGATCATAAATAATGATTGAAGAAATTATTTCACCTTTGTCTTTGCACATTTAGCTAAGTGTCTGAGGCATTTAAAGAATTTGATGAATGATTTGTTGGCTCTGAAAGTATATATCATACATAACAGTCTAGTTTATTTACTTAACACTTACTATGAACCTTTAAAATAATGTTAAGACAAAATGCACAAAGGGCCGAGATTTGTAAAAAAAAAAATCTGAAGAGCTCCAAAATATGTATTTTTAAGGTGTTTTTCAAGCACTTCAATTATTATTGCAATGGTCTCACCATTCCTTCCCAAAACTCAAATAACAATCCTTATATGTTATTTTTCTTTCTGGACAATCCTTATACCATTGTTTCTGTAAATGCTCCACATAAATCTACACAATCCACTAAAATCTTTCTTTTGTTTTTCATGTGACATTCTATCCATGTGTCTCTCTCTACACATCCATGCCCATCCAACCTCCTCCTCCTCCTCTCTCTCTCTCTCTCTCTCTCTCTCTCTCTCTCTCTCTCTCCATATATATGTATATGTATACACATACATACACACATGTACATATATGTATACACACATACATACACACACACAGGCCATATTTCATTCATTCACAAGTCATTATTGGTAGAAAATTATAACCTAATTATACCCATGACACATTTTTCTATTGTACTTTGGGTCTTACACAATACTGATTCTGTTGAGATCATAGTAGTCTATGATTCACATCCAAATAGTGTCACTGTGAGAATATAGTTGTTTATAGAGGTAGATTTTTTTGGCACACAAAAGTTAGAACAACTGACAATGCTATACAATTTATTTAATATAATTCATCCTGATATTCTCTCATCAAATTCTGGTACAAACTCATTGTGTATTTGCATTTTCTTTTTGAGTCATATTTACTGAATTGCTGTTTCAATAGGATGCCCATCCAAATGCATGTCATAATCAGAGCAATATGCATTATTTAATCAAAGAGAATCTATAGTTTTCCAGGAACTTTAAACAATCAGAACTATGTCATTCACAAGAAAACTAGTTAGACTTTGTGCAGTAAATTTTCCATGACAATGGAAATCATCTTTTATGACTATTTTATCCATATTATTGTTGATGATGTTTATTTACTTGATGCTCAAAATGAAAAGCTAATTAAATAACATTATCTTTGTGATTATGCCTATTATGAAATTTTGTATATTTTTTCACATATATGTCTGAGGCAGATTATTGGAGGAAAATCTGTAAGTCATAGTGTCATTCTTTTGAGTCACATGATTTTTATTGTCAGCAAAAATCAAACATATTTGGAGTTCTAAGTCAGTGAGTGTGAAAACATGGTCTTCAATTCAATTCAATGGCCATAGTCTGCAGTAGAGAGTCTTCTGTGAAAGTTTTCCTCTTCAATTCTCATGCTTTCATCAAGACTACTTTTATTACACATGTAGATCCTTCATATAGGCAGCAGACAATACAAAGGCACAGAGATGAGAGATCGACTGCCATGAGGAACAAAAAGAAGGTCAATCTGGCTGAATCACACAATGAGATTTGAAGTAATATTCAATGAGTATGCAAAGATAGATTGGAGTTAGGTTATATTAGGCATAAAAGCTAAATGGGAGTTAATATTTAATTTTTGGAAGCACTAGAAAGCTCTTGGGTTGTGTAGGGGTTACATATGATCAGATCTGTGCTTAAGTTACTTTGGCATCAGTGTGTATAGACTAGAATGTTGAGAGACTTGAGGTTGAGAAGGAGACTAGACAGTTGTTGCTATATCTAGGCAAAAGGTGATGATGGCCTAAAGTAAGCTTAGTGAGTAGAGAGAAATGATTAGATGTAAGAGATGTTTAGGTCAAAAGGGCAAGATTTGAAGTCTAATTATATGTGTTGTGAGAGAGCAAGGAATGGCAAGAAAATAAACCTGAGAAAAGAAAAGAAGGAAAATTTGAGGGTAAATACAAGGAGTTCAATTTTGGACATATTGAGTTTAAGAAATGTCCTACAGGAAACTTGACAACTGACAAGTGGGATCTGGTAAAGATTTTTGAGCAGAGACGGACTGGATTAGATTTTTGTGTAGGAAAGATTAGCGTGATAGTGGTATGAAATACAGATTGTAATAAAATCAAGAAATAAATACCCATTTGGAGATGACTTAGAATTATAGAATGTATTACTTATTTTCATTGTTTATTTAAAGATAAAGAAATTGAAGTAGTGGATAAAGAAGAGCCTCAGAATCACAAAGTTCAGGGTTAAAGTCCTGACTCTGACATATATTAGCTGGGTAAATCACATAATCTCTCAGTGCCTCAGGCACATCTGTAAATTTCAGATCAGGTGATTCCCTACATTGGTAATAGGTATTTCCTCACCAAGAATTTCCTATTCCAATGATCTAAATAATAAAGTGGTAGTAAATGAAATTATAAATAAATAAGTGAATGAATGAATGAATGGGTAAATATAGATAGAGAAAAAGGCAGATGCATAGTCACTCAGAAGGGTGATTTGTCCAAGGACTAACAGGTCACTCTATGCAAAATAATAAGGTAGACACATATTAGAATGGTGTGTGTGTGTGTGTGTGTGTGTGTGTGAGAGAGAGAGAGACAGACAGACAGACAGACAGACAGACAGACAGACAGACAGACAGA
>NW_020954569.1:55493473-55630675 GCF_900497805.2 Vombatus ursinus | reverse complement strand
AGACAGACAGACAGACAGACAGACAGACAGACAGACAGACAGACAGACTTTGGGAAGATGTCAATATGTAGTGCAGTTGGTACTTCAATCACATCCTTATCCCCAGCTTACCACATTAGAGACTTCAGGGAATTCCACCTTGGCTGTGATTAGATACTGTCTCTTGTTTCTTGGTTGAACTAAGCTATCTCACTTCCAGGAGAAGACTTCAATCAGCCAGGCCCTGGGCTGAAGATTATTCTGCCTATAATGTCTAGTACATTCTAATCTATAAAACTTTTTTTCTGATTTCTGTTTGCTGTTGGTTTGGATAAATGAGTTTATTTAATATTCACTATATGTGATGGTCTTTGTCACATTGGCATTTGATGAGAAGGGAGTAAAGTATTTTGATATATAACATGGGGCAATCCTTGCCCATTATTGGGATAGTGATAAGAAGGGGGTCTTGTACCTAGAAATTATCTCCCCTAAACTAAAAATATTTAGGGATTGAATAGATAGAATTCTAAACCTTCATCCCTTCTCTCTAAGAAAAGCACATTGGCCAATCTTATGAGACTAATCTCTAGCTCCTCACCAGGCAGAAATCAAAGTCTCCCTTAAAGAGGAATGTATGAAGGACAATCTAGACATATCTCTTCATGCTTCCCTATGATCTTCAAATAGACAGACCTGTCTGGACACATAACCTACATGAGCAAAACAAACATAACTTATGAAAGGAATTATCTTTCAGGGTACTAAAAGAAAGATAAATGTCACCATTTAAATGAATGAAAGATGTGACTGGAGCAATATAAATGTGATCTTTGAGGTATAATTGAGAACAGAAGATGTCCTAGAAGATTAGAGACAATCAAATGGTCATCTAATTTCCATGAGTAAATTCTGGAAATCTGTGCTTTAGGGTGATCACTTCAACAACCATGTTGAAGACAGATTGAGGTAGAGAAAGATTTAAGACAGGGTGATCAATTTGGAGTTTATTATATTAATCCAAGTGAGAAGAGAAAAGGCTCTCAACTAGTATAATGGCTATTTGACTGAAGAGAAGATGTATACAAAAATTATGGTAGAGCTGAAAATGACAGGTTTTGGAAAATGATGGAATGTGAGGAATCATGTATGACAGCAATGTTGAGAACTTGGCTTTCTGGGAGTATGACTATTTGCTTGGCGGTAATAGAGAAGTTTGGAAGAGGAATGTATTTGGGGAAAGTAATGAGTTCTGTTTTAGACATGTTGTATTTTGGATGTCTATGGGACATATCATTCCATATGTTCAATAGATAGTTGGTGATGAAGAATGATACTCAGGAGAAAGAATAAAGTTCTATATATAGATCTGGGAGCTATCTATATAGAGATGATATCTACAATCATTGTAGTTAATGAGATCACTAAGTGAGATAGTATAGAAAGAAAAGAGAAGACGTCACAGGAAAGAGCTACCTTTTCATTAACTGTCCTATATGCCTGTATATCTCTTTAAACATCTTCACTTCTTAGAATCCCTGGCTTACTTCAAGATTCAGCTCAAATGCTTCCTTCCAGGCAGTCCAGTTCTCAAAAATGGCATCAAACATAACTTCTCACTCTTACTTAGTTGCCAAATCTTATCAGTTCTAGTTCTATCACACTACAGTCTACCTTCCATATGTTTGTCAAAGTGATTGCCCTGTAACACAGATTTCCAGAATCTCCCACCTTTCACCTCCTTCCACATGTCCTTTCTCTCATTTGGGACCCCATTTCCCCAAACTGAAAAAGTTTCACTGCCTATCATGGGCTTAAAAATAATTTTCCTATTTTTGATTGACCCAGTCTTTATCTTAACTTAAGGTGTGTCAATACAACTTTTATACAATATGTGCAAAATGGAAGAATCTATCACATAAAAAGAGAGTTCAAAGGTGATAACGCAAAAGATGGAGATGTTATTGAACTCTTAGATTTATCCTAGTTGGGGCAGTCTATTCTTTCTCAGTCAATAAGCTGTCTAAAATATCCTAGCCACACTCAAAATCACCTCCATCTGTTCTGCCTCTTCTCTGGGATCTCATGCTTCCCCTAACTTGGAAACTCCAAGCTAGAAACTGAGCTAATTGGTTTCTCTCTTTCTGTGGACACAGAAGTAGGAAATGAATCTTCTCTTAAGAAGATCACATCCCACAGTGTAAAAAATCTGAACTTTTTTCCCCCCAGAGCTGTCTAACCTATCAAGAAGCATGGACCAAAATGGAGTTCCAGCAATAATTTAGAGTAGATGCATGTTCAAGTCCTGGGAGGAGCACTATGGACTCCCTCTTCTGGCCCTGGGCTGAAGAGTATTGTTCCTGAAACTTTCTGACAACATCCATGAATGGGTCTCTTCCTTACCGTTCTTAGCCCCAGTGTGCAGAACCAATGCGCTTACCTAATTCTGAAGAATTTATCCCATAGCAGCCCTACCTTTGTAAAAATCAACTGCTGCCTCAACATGGAGAAGTGATAAGGCCAGTATACCTCTTCCTTGTTGCCCCAGCCTCCTACTTTGTACTGTTTAGGTAATCTCCAATTAAGTCATATGGCCTTCACTTAAACATGCCAAGTAAAAAGACTTATTGTTTTCAACATTGATTATCTGGTCTAATTCTTCTGTGAAGCCCTTTAAATCCCATTAGTAGATTGCAGTATTTGTTAAGATGATATCTTCCTTCTAAACTGTAGTAGCAATTATTTTCTATCAGCTATTTTGCGGGTGGACAGAAACAAAGTGTGATTTGTTAACTCTTTTCCAGGCCTAGTGTTCCAGGCAGCTCTGTAATACCAGTGCAAGTGGACTTACTTCCTCTCCAAGACCCTATTCACCACAAGACTCCTCACCCAAGCAAAGAGATAGAAGCTGCCCTAAACCACATAAAGTAACTGAATTGTTCCTTTGAGCAGTGGCTATGAGAGATGCGGACTTAGTAAGCAAACCAGCTGGTCAGCATGCAGCATAAACTCAGCCAAGAATACAATGAACCATGTTGGGAAGGGAATTGCTGAGTGGGGACAGTCCAGAAGACTGTTTGACCCCAGGAAAGAAGTCTTATCACCTGATATCACCTAACTGCACTGAAGGTAGGCCTCTACACAGCATCCTGCCTGGAAGCACTGGTATAGGAGCAGGGTTTTAACAGTACTGAAGGTGTTGCTATGGGCACTGATGCATAGGAGCCAGAGACAAGGGAAAGAAAATAATGAAAAATGCTGATTAGGAGCTCAGAGAAAGGAATGGAACATTTGTGCTCAACAATATAATGTAATGCTCTGTTAATCTGTTTCTTGGCTGTCCTTACTCTGTGTTTTTTTTTTTTGTTTGCTTTTTTTTAATACACTTTTGTTCCTTATTTAGTCCCTTGTAATAGTATTTTCTCCTTCTTCATTCCCTTTCCTATTTTGACACTGACTTTAAATTTGAATGGACACAATTCCCTGTAGGACTGATGGTGAAATATCAGGCCAACCTAAGGCCAGCCAACATATATTCCCTGTGTAAAATAACAGTTATTGAACTTGGATACCATCTGATCCATCCCTCCTCAGTGGATAACACACAGGATTTGGAGTCAGTATAACTGGGTTTAAATATTGATTTTTGTTATTACTCCCTGGGCCTCAATTTTCTTATCTCTATAAAGAGGGAGGTGGACTAGATGATTTCTTAAGTCTTTTTTGAATTCTAAATCCTACAATGCTATAAGTTCTTCATGTTAAAGAGAAGTGTAGAGTTAGTGCAATTCCCTGGATAATATTGGCACATATCCCATGAAATATTGATTATATTACATAGGTAAGTGAGGTTAAAACACACACACACACACACACACACACACACATTTCAAACACTTAAATGGACAAGGCTGTTGCAGCTGTGTAGGACTGGTCTATGACAGTTCAAACACAATGGCTCCCTATGGTATAGTTTCTCAGTTATTTGTCAGTGATGTTTCAAAATGGAGCTTCCCCGTCTGTCTCTGGGATGTGAGTCCAGGATAATAAGGAGTATTTGCCCCAGTTTTCAATCACAACACTGTACTAACTACTTGAATCTTTTCTGTTTCAAATAGTTTTAGACCCTTCTCTCTGCTAGATACTTTCAATCAGCTGACATGTTTTGGAAACCTCATGAGGCATTCTATAATTTATTCCCAGTTTTATGCATTTTCCTTCCTCCCTCCCCAACCCTAACCCTTTCACTTTAATTTTATGCTTTCTTTGTTCCACACGACAATGAAATTGTGTCTCAGTCACTTGTGGCATTTTCTGTTCATTGAAATGTCAAATATCTAAGGTTTTAAAATGGTGTGTTGATACAAACACCCATTTTGTTTTGGGGCCATCAGAGTAATTTTTGTGCTTTGACAACGGTGTTAGCAGACAGCACTTCGCAAATACCATCTTAAGTTCCAGTAGGTTATAAAGATCATATGAGCATATTTCCAATGCTAATGGACTTTAAAGTTCATCTAATTCAAGCCCATTTTTCTACACATAAGGAAACTCCAGCCCAGAGAAGTTAGGTAGCTTCCACACCTCACAAAGATAATAAGGATCAGAACCCAGACTTGAAATCAGGCCCTTTGTCTCCAAATACAAGACTCTTTCCCATGTAACCCTTTAAAGAAGAAGGCAGTGGCAATGTTAATCTCCTTTCAGTCTGATGATACAACCTACTGGAGCACTGAAGTTGTAGTCAGAGGACTTCCAGTTCAAATCTGACTTCTGATATTTATTACTGTCTTTCCTTATGCAAATCGTTTAAACTCTTTGGCCCTTGCTTTCTTCATTTGTAAAAGGAGGAGTTTGAAACAGATTTCCTTTAAAGGCCCTTCCAACTGTAAGATGCTGTGATCTCATGAGCTCCAGCTTCCAACTCTCTATTCCTGAATTCCTGATCCAACACTCTTCTTCCTCTTAGAAAACTCGGATGATGCCAAAGGGAAGAAATTTGAACTGAGCAAAGAGCAATTATTTTTTTTCCCTACCCCTGCAGGCAAATAAAGTTGTCACACCTGTTTGTCAAATCTAGCCTTCAAAATGTGAAGGGCCCAAAGAGGCAGAAGGCCCCAATCTGATGTTTTTCCCAATAGCAAGTTTTGTTTCAGCTCTTGAGTCTGCACACAGACCATATGGACAGCCCCCAAAAACCGATTTCTGCTGGCCACTGAGACCTCCTCCCTTTCCGATACCAGCACCCCTTCTGCAACCAGGAAATAAACACGCATATACACACCCGGGGAGCAGAGTCCCATTGCCTAGGCTCCACAAGAAGTTGCTGCCACTATCGGGTGGTGCAGATTTTAATCTCCTTGCTCAGAGCTGTTGATTTGATTTAGGATAGCAGTTGTTAAGAGCAGAAGGAGCTGTTGGCACAAACGGCAGTCCTCTCAGCCAGGCACGCTTTCCAACTGTCCTGAATTTAGGAGGGGGTAGGGGCCGAGGGAGCCAGCTAGAGAGAGTGCAGGAGGGAGAAGGGAGCAAGGAAGCAGCGGTGGCGGTGGCGGTGGCGATGGCTGCGAGCCTCCTGAAGAGTCAGGCTGTAGCTTACTCGGAGGAATTCCATTAAATGAATCCATCCGTCATCTTGCCTTTTATTGATGAGTGGCATTGCTTGGTGGCAGGTGACACAGCAGAACAAATAGCATCAGAGTCCCGGCTCCTGTTCCGCGGGCCCCCAAACAATGAGTCATTACTTATTACATCCATTATTAACTCAGCTCAGCCTCATTAGGCTTAGAAATTGAGGAGAGAAAAAATCAGAAGCTAAGTAACAGCAAGCACCCACGCATTGAAGGGGAAGGGAGTGGCGAGGGAGAGACAGTGAGCAAGTGGAGGGCAGTTAAAACCGGCAACTCAGCAATTGTGACATTTTCAAATCCTGAGGGTCATGGGTAGTTGATTGTATGTTTTCCCTTTTCTGACGTGATTGCATTGAGGACTACATTTTAAAGCAATGGGGCTGAGGAATATCCGAAGTAGATCATTAGCTACCACCAGCCCTTCCAGATCCAGTTTATTAGGAGTGGCGCAGGCCTTTTATTAATGAGAGCTTGGAGATTTGAAAACTTTCGGAAACACATATCCACACTCTTTGCTCCTAAAAGGAACTTTCAGGTGCCATTGGGAAGTGCCACTTCTACAAGAAAATTATGCCGATTTTGAAATGTTAAGAGTGTGAAAAGAAACTTTTTTTTTGAGACTTTCTATTTTGCTTCTGGATAAGGTGACTGCAAGGTAGCTGCCAGATCCCAGGCTGACCAGGATCTCCCTTGGCCCAGTGACTCTAGCAGAGGATCCAAACTTTGAACAAGAAACTAGTTTTACTGATGGGTACTATGAGAAACCAGCACCAACTTGTCCTTTTGGGAGAATTAATAGAGTTCAGCTTTCTTCATGTTAAAAGGCAAAACTCACTTAAGGGAGTTACCAAGGACTCTGTACTACAACTGACTCAAAGTAGATCCACCAAAGTCTGAAGAATCTCTCACAGTTTGAAACTTAAGTGGATCAACTCATCTCATTTAGCCATTTAATTCAGTTAAATGAATAATACACCTGAATTTCCTCCCTTAAATCAACAAAATCAGCTCTGGTTGTGACTGGTTCCCATAGAACACAATTCCTAGATCATAGAACCATTGATGCGGAGCTGCAAAGGTTCTCAAAGGTCATGGACTTGAACCCTTCGTTTTGTACATGAAAAGACAAGCTCAGAGAGAATAAGTGACTTCTCAAAGGTATATACTGTAAGATTTGGGCAGTGAGACTTTTTTGATTCCCATGTCCAACTCTGGTGGAATCTCTAATCCAGAGACTTTTTTTTTCCCTTTGGGAAATAAAATGACATACCTTCAGAGGATTTAAAAATGAAAATCCTGGACTCTAGATGGTCCTTTGAATTGCTACAACATTTTCTAAACCACTATTTTTATTATTATTCAAAACCTTGCATTAAGTAATATATATTAAATAATCTGCCCTGTTTCTTCAGCTAGGTTGGAAAATTCTTGTGGACATGGACTATGTTTTATATTCTGTGTATCTTCCATCTACCTACTATAGTCCTTGCCCATGGAAAGGACACAAAAACTTCGCTCATAAATCATATGATCCATTACAGAAAAGCTTGGGATTTCAAATGAACGTATCTTCTTTTCATTACAATTGCTTTTATGATAAAGGAGCAAAATAACTTTTCAAAAGTATCCTAAGAAACAATTTGGATAGAATTCCAAGTTCCCTTAATTCCCTCAAAAGAGGCAGAAATGTGCCAAATAGTTTTTAAATGTTTATTAAAATAAGGGGAAAGAAACATCAGTGTGATCCTCAACTCTTCATTCTCCCTATCTCCGCATACTATACTGAATAAGTTGACAAACTTGTCATTTCTGTTTCTGCACATACATCCTCATAATCTCTACCCACCTGTTTCCAATACTTGGAATGCCTCAGCCCTGACTTTTAGAATATGTCTTCTGTTAAGAAGCAACTCAAATACCACATTCTGCATGAAATCTTCCTTAACCTCCTCTAGCTGTAAGTGGCCTCTCCTCAAAAATTCCCTGTATTTCTGTTGCATATGTATCTATCAATCTATCGATCTATGTGTCATGTATCTATGTGTCTATCTATATAATCTATCTGTCATCTACTATAGGATGAGAGAAGAATGCTTCTAAAGGAAGAAACTTCTGAGAAAAAGAATACTCCAATAATGGCCACTAGAATCCTGAGAGTGAAAATAGAAAGGATATACACAAAGAATAGTTGGGAGCCCTAATAAAAGATGAAGGAAAAAATAAAATTAGCCCTTTTAATGAAAAATTTGAAAGGAAACACTATGGCATAAAATAGAAGCTAGAAATCCTTAAAATAAAAGTAAAAGGAAAGAAAGAATGTGAGAGATAGAACTTGCAAAAGAATGGTATAAATCCCTGTCTGTTGCACTGCTGTGGGCGAACCTAAAGATTTACACAGAAGAAGCAAACTACCCAAGTATGTTCCATGCAATAGGCCATTATCTGGAGCCTTTTACCTTGTACAAGTGATGTCATTTAGCTTAAAATACCCCTAAGTCAGATATGGAAGGCAGTGAAAGAATATAACTTGGGCAAGGATTCATTTGAATAATAGACACTATAAAGATAATATACAACTAGATTTCCAGAGGAGCAAGATACTAAGGGGTATAGCAATTACCATCAGGAGAACTCCCAGGTCCAAATGAGATGTTCTTTACTATATAGCACTTGGAGGAAAAATACAATGACCGAGCAAAAGGAACTTCCAGATTCTTCATCCAATTTATGTTACTTTCTCATGCTTTCTGTATGTTGAATGAGAACACAACTGGGTAGTGCCCCATATGACAGCTGCCCTAAGTGTGGAAAAAGCATAAGATCTCATTAAGACATTTGGGAACAATTCCTCATGTGTAGTATTTCTAGCAAGTATATACTAACTAGGAAGCTGGAATTTTCCATCAAGGTAGATTTCAGATATTTGATGATTCCTGAAAAAATGAAAGGAAAGGAGGAAGGATCATGTGCAAAATAAAGCATCATATCTCATGAAATATTGTTTGCCAAATTATTACTTTTGACCCACCACAATAGAACAATAAATATGAAAGCAAAACTTGAAGACAGTAAAATTGGAAGAACATGTGAGATAAATAATGTAATGATCTTTGCCCTCCAAAGGGAAAAAAAGGATTGATTAAAAATACTTTAATGTCATATTTCATTAAATCATTTTTTCTGGAGGTTTTGAAATCTAGGGTAATGTATATATCCATGATATTCATAGAATGTCATCCAGAAAAGAAACCAAGACTGCAATCACACAAGAAATGATACTGCTAAGTTTCCAGTCCCAGGACCAAGAAAAAAAGTTATAGAATTTATTGTCAAATAGAATTGAAAGGGGAAAATTAACATATTAAAAATAGAGAAATATTTATATATTAAAAATAACTTATTCTGCAAAGCTAAATACAGTATTAGAAGTGGGTCTTTGAATAAAATTGATGTCCTCTACTTGCTAGAATCTGTGAGTGAAAATGTAATGGCAAAATTTTTTTAAAAGCAGAAGAAAAGAAGAAAAAGAAAAAAGAGGAGGAAGAGGAAGAGGAGAAAAGAGGAAAAAGAAGAAAAAAAGGAAAAGGAGGAGAGGAAGAGGGGAAGAAAAGAAGGAGGAGAAAAAGGAGGAGGAGGAGAATAAGAAAAAGAGGGAAGAACAAGAGGAGAAACCTATTAGAAGAACCTCCAAAAGGAAAAGTTCCAGGAATGTCTTAGCTAAAATCTGAAGTTTCCAGGTTAAAGAGATAAAATGTAACAATCAGGCATAGAGCAATACTGAAAGTTCCAAGGAACCACAGTTAATATCATACAAGAGGTGCCATCTTCTACTATAAATTAGCGGAGACTTTAGAATATACCATTCCAAAGGATAAAAACATAGAATAACAACTTGTCCTGAAAAACTGAGTATAATCTTATAGGTAGGAAATTTTATTTTTAATGGAATACATAAGTTTTAATCATTTTTTTTAAATTAAGTCCTATCTCACCTAGGCTGGAGGTATAGCAGACACTCATGAGCTCTGTCTTGCTACTGACCAGCATGGGATCTCTGACCTGTTAGTTTCTGACCTAAACTGGTTTGCCCCACCTTACGATGGCTGGTACCCCATTCCCTTCCCTTTTCAGGGCTCCCCAGGTGGAGTCAGACAATGTGGACGCTTAATTTTCTTTGCTTACTGAATCTCAGAATATCTAAATTTATGCAATCCACCAGCCAGCACTTACCTAGCTAGTAGCAAGGATTACTGGTATGGATCATGAACATAAGTCCAAACAAAACTAGAAAGGTAACCTTAGCTGTACAATTCAAAAGGGTTGTGTGATGAAGGGTTGCTAACCTCAGACACCTGGAGTGGGACATAATCTCCCCTTGCACCACTTCAGTCTCTGGGGATGGAGAGGTTTTAAGTTCCAGCTGAACTCAATGGCAAATTCAAAATACAAAGCACTCTTTGGGCTCAAATCTCAGGCATCTTGGCTTCTCAGGGTGCTCTGGCTAATGTGGCAGCAACATCTATCCTGGAATTCTACCTCCATGCCTGCTACCACTCGGTGTATTTTGAGTAGGGATTCCACTACCTTCTCCTTTAACTGAAAAGTACAGAATTGATCATTAATTTATGAAATCATGAAATAGGGGAATGAAATAGTTCATTAACATTTACAAATCAACTTCAAAGTTGTCAGTAAAATGTTTTAAAAAAATTAACATATCCATATCATCTCAAAATTATCAACAACATTTGGTGATCTGCTGGTCTTTATTATGAAGGTGGGGAATTTGTCTGGGATTTATATACCATAGGACCAAAAGGCCCTGATAGGAGCACCTAGATGGCTTCTGCTGATTCACCACATACTACCAGGATATGACTTTTTATTAATATATGATAGAATTTGTAATTATGATCCTTTGATCTTTGGAATAGTTTGTAGATGATTTCTAGGTTTCCCTTCGCATTCTTACTTTCTGCAAATGCCACTTTATACTGGCTACTTACAAACTTACTTTTCTGGCTAGAAGTGGGGTGAAGGAAGGGCAGAGGGTGGTCAGGGGAACCAGAGTAAGATACAATTGTAACACAAGGACAAATAAAACAGAACAGAATAGAGCCCCAAGCCCATCTGTCAGGGCCAAAGGGCTGAAAGAGGGAGTAGTTCTTTTCCTCACCCAGATCAATTCACAATCCCCATGCTAGGGATGAACAGGACCTTTACCCCTTCTAGATACCACTGGAAAGAGCAAGACTATCCTAGACAGATAGTTTGAAAGACACAACCTGTTCTGGTTATATAGCCAATGGAAAGATTCTATACCCATCTACATGGTAGGGGATACACAATTTTTTTCCCCTAATAGCAGGTCCACAGCACTTCTTAAGTGGATGCTTTCGTGTTAACTGATCTGTTCATGTGCAAAACAAAAACCAATAAATTATCAGATGAATGATACTGTAAATAAAGATTAGAAATTTTGAAAATCAGAGTTAAATAAAATTGAAAATAAAGACTACTGAGCTGCATTAATAAATAAAACAAGAGTACCATTAACTATTCTGATTTTTAAAAGAAAAAAAGAAACCAATTTTGCAAAATAAAAAATGAAGAATGAATTCATAATGAATGGAGAAGAAATAAAGAAAAGTATCAGAAATTATTCTTCTAACCCACATGAGAACAAAACTAAAAACATTAATGAAATGAATGGATATTTATAAAAATATAAATATTTGGATAAAAAATGGATTTAATAACCCAATTTCAAAAATAGATACTAAGCAAGCTATAAATGAACTTTCCTACCCCTACCTACTCTTCCAGTGCATTTACAAGGGAATTTTATCGTGATTTAAGAAACAAATTACTCTAGTACTATAAAAACATAAAGAAGACACTTAATTAAATACATTGAGCCAAATATAACTTCAGATACCCAAAACAGAGCTAGGTGATACAGAGGAAGGTAGATAGATAGATGGATAGGCAGGCAGGCAGACAGATACATATATACACATACACACACCAACTCACTTGCATATAAATACATATATATGAAGAGAGAGAGAGAGAGAGAGTGAAAGAGACAGAAACTAATGGATATTGATGCCAACATTTTAAGTAAAACATTAGTAAGGAGGGTACAGAAATATGTTTGAAAAAAGAACTTTTACCATTTGACCAATTCTGACTTAATTAGGACATAAAATTATTCAAAATTAGCAAATTTACATATGAACATAAATAAATGTTGATAAAAATCATGTGAAATTGAGTTATGTAGATTAAACTTTCAAGGACTTTCAGTATCCATTTATAAATAAAATTATAAAAAAAGATAAATGTAGGAATAAAATGAGTTTTCTTTTATATGATAAAAAAAATCTAGGTTAAAGCCAAGAACTAGTATTTTCTGTAACCAAGCAACACTGGAAACTTTCCCAAGAAGATTAGGAGTAAAGCAAGAATGTCCACTATTTCCATTTTGTGATACAATACTAGAAATACTACATAGAGCAATGAGACGAGAAAAACAAAATGAATTGAGGGAATAAACATGGGGAAAGATGCAACATTATCTCTATTTGCAGACAATATGATTGTTTACCTAAAGAACTCAAGAGAATCAATGAAAAAAAAATTAATCAAGAAAATGGCCTCAGTAAAGTAGCAGGGTAGAAAATAAATCCACACAACATCATCAGTTTTTTTTTTGCATATTATTAACAAAGTACAAGAGAAAGAGATAAGATGAAACTTCAATTTAAGATAAAAATAAAATACATTAAATATGAGGGAACTAACATACCAACTCACTTGCATAATCAACTACAGATCTATTTTCTCCCAGAAACACAGTATGAATAAAAGGAGATATAATGTTCATGTCTGTGCTACAAAAACATAAAAAATAATAAAAATACCTAAATTTATAACATCTAGTACTATACTAACCAAATCGCAATGATAGTATTATAAACTATTCCTTTTGGAGAAACAAAAGATCAAGAATACTGAGGGATAAAAAGTTACTAAATCATTCATGCCTTTTGACATCATCATGATAATAATAATAGTTGACATTTATATTACTCCTACTACATATCAGGCACTTCTCACAACAACCCTGGAAGAAAGGTCTTATTATCATCCCAATTTTACAATTAAGGAAATTAGGGTAAACAGAAGTTAAGTGATTTTCCCAGGGTTATTCAGTTAATAAATGTCTGAGGCAGGGTTTGAACTACTGTCTTCTTGGCACTAGGGTCAATGCTATCCACTGCACCAACCAGCTACACACACCCCAAGGAGATCAAAGAAAGAGGAAAAGAATCCAAATGTACTAGAATATTCACAATAATTCCTTTTTAGTGGTAAAGAACTGGGAACTGAAGAAGTATTAATTGTGAAATACATAAACAAATTATGGTATATTTGTATAATGATTCATTATTGTATCATAGTGAAATGAAGGAGATAGTTTTAGAGAAACTTGGGAAGATTTGCATAAACAGATTCAGATGAAATCAGAGCCAATAGAAAAAAATGCAATAAAAACACTTTAAAAACAAACAAAAAATGTCAGCTGTAAAAATTCTGATCAACGCAACGAACAACCTTGATTCCAGAGATCGATGATGAAGCATTCTGTGGAAAAAGAGGTGAAGCATTAAGTGTGCAGAATGAGACATATTTTAAGGACATAGCCAAAGCAGGAATTTGTTTTATATATTTGTTACAGGGGTGTTAATATTCCTAATGGGGAATGGGTAGAAGGGGAGAAAAATGATTTTTGTTCATTAAAACAAAATTAATTGAAAAATAATATCAATGGGTATATTTTTAAGTTGGAAGAGAAAAGGTTTTTCACTGTCAGGTCTCAAATTATATAACAAAAAATTAATTATAAAAAAGTATATGATATTGAATAAAATGTTGAAAAATTGACATCCAGGTAGATTAGATAAGCAAATCCTCTGCACAAATGCAAGTGAAAGTTACGTTTTCAATGAACCCACAAACATAAACTACTAAAAAAAAGAGTTCTTTATTCAATAAGAACTGCTAAGAAAATGGAAGGATCTGGTGAAAAATTGATTTTGAATGGCATCTGATATTTTAGGCCACAAAAATTATAAAGGACTGCATAACTTACATATAAAACAACATACCACAAAAAGAAATTAAAATATAAAATAAGACTTTCACAATTGAATAGAAGGGAAATTCATAAACATGTACAGGATAGAAAAGATGAAACAGATAATATCAATTATATAAATTTAGCAAACTTCTACACAAACACAATCAAAGCAGCTAAAATCATACCCTGATCTCTACCACCCAGGGATGTCAGCCAAAATCCAGAGATTCTAGATCAAAGAATAAATAGTGCAAAAATAAAATTTAAGGATAACAAAATGCATACATATAAAAGTATGTATACATGCATACATACATAATGCATACATATATGTACACATGCATATTTTTCACTTCTGTAAAGTTCTAGCTCAAATTTCAAATTCTGCAGAAGGCACCTGCCTTCCCCTCTTCATTTATCTTATGAGTGCATACAGAGGGGAAAGAGTTAGCATTGGTCTCCTGCAAAAGGTACAAATTGAGATGCATCTCAATGAAAGCCAGAAATTCTAAGAGTTAGAGTTAAGAAAGAAGCATTCCATTGTGTGGGACAACAAATACAAAGGCAAGGAAACATGTGATACAGTGATATTTGCAAGGAATAGCAAGCAGACCAAAAATTGGTAAAAATTGTCAGTAAGTAGATAACAATCATTAACACCTTAGGAAGAATTACTAACATGTTAGCAAAAAACAACTGAGTCCATGGTCATGAGGCATGAAAGTGTAGTTCTGATGACAAGAAAAAAAATATAAAATAGAAGGGCATTCAGGAACATAGATGGAACACAGCATTTGTCTTGAAGCAAACAGCAAAGAGAAACAAAAAGGGGAGTTGGGAAAACTTCGAAAACAAACTTTCCTAATTTCCAAATTTCTCTATCACTTTCTTATGTCTAGACAATCAACAAAACAATAAAGCAAGACCTGATTTGTAGCTTGCTGTATTTCAAGGTGACAATTCTCAGAAAGTAAATTTAACAAGTGACTCATGTTAAGTTACTTCAAGCTGTCTCAGTACACCTTTGCTATCCAGCCTTCGCCCCTCTCTTGATCTCCAGTCTCTTATCTGTATCTGCCTAATAGACATCTCAAAGTGGATGCACCATAGACATAAAGCTCAACATATCCAAAACTTAATTATCTCTTCTCTCAAACTCTCTTCTTTCCAACTTCTCCACTGTTATTAAGGATAGCATTCTCCCCGCAGTCACTCAGTGTTACAATGTAGGTGTCATTCCTGATTCACATTCTCTCTCATTCCCCATATTTAATCAGTTGCCAAATCCTGGGGGTGGGGCATTCAGAGAAATTAGGTACCACCATACTCTTGGTACATGTCCTTCCTGTATAAAATGTTTGATGACTTGTGAGTGCCTTGCTCCACTAAAATATTAAATCTGAACAAAAAGGTTGCCAACATCAGAGTCACATCTATGATGCTTCTTAGTTTTGAAGTTTAGAGGTTCAGGGGTGCTGGGACCCCAAAATCACCACACATGGGTTTTGCCTGAATAAATTCAACCCAAGCCTTCTTTCAGCCAAAGACAAGGTTTATTAAAAATCAACCATAGTGGCCAGACTATTAAGGAATCTAAACATTTGTGACACTCCTAAAGACAAGCAGGCTTGAGCAAGCCAATGACTAGATTTTAAGAACCTGAGCATTGGCTAGACTTTAAGAATCTCAGCACCTTAATGGAGACAAGATGGACCTTGTATACAGAAAGGCTGTGGGAGGGATCTAGGAGTAGCCACAAGTAATTTGGGGCAACTGTAGGAGGGATCTGGAGAAGGGGTCTTTTGATGGGAGTGGGCAGTAAGCTGGGGTGACCAGAGGAAGAGTCTAGGGAGAATATTGATGGGAGTGACTGGGAGGTCTAGAATGAGGTCTAGATAGGATCAAGGGTGGGAAGTAGCTGGGGGCCAACTGAAGGTAATAAACAATGGAGGGCTAGGCAAAATTAAGAGTAACAGAGAATTGAGAGATTGGGTATAGGCAATAATGAAAGACCAGTTGATAGGATTATGGTCTTCCTTGAAGAAGAGACTTCTGTAATCAAGTGGGAGAATTAAAGGAAAGTTCAAGTCCTAGGACCTGAAGACAAATGAAACCCAAAGTCTTTTGTGGTAAGGGGCAAAGGTCTTAGCTTGGGTCCAGACTGCATCATTAGTACAACTAAGATTAAATATATCTCCATTTGACATTTTAAAGTCCTTGATCACCTGTCCCCTTAGAACCTTTGTAGACATATTGTATTTTATTTCCCTCTACTTACTATATGACCCAATCAGACTTGTCATCTTGCTATTCCTCATACTATACACTCCATCTCCCTATACCATGCATTTTCATTGGCTTTCCAAAATACCAGGAATATTGTCCCTTCTTGTCTCTGTTACCAGTTTCTGTGGCTTCCTTCAACTTTCCCATCTTGTATGAACAACCTTTACTCCAACCTCACTCAATTCTAGAGATTCCTCTCTAAAATTACTTCCAATTTATCCTACAACATATTTTGTGTACACATAATTGTTTCCATGTTCTGTTTCATTGGACTCTGAGCTCCTTGAGATGAGACTCAGACTGATTTTATGTTTTCTTTGTTAGCCCATCACTTAGCCCAGTGCCCAGTACATATTAGGTACTAGGCACTGAATAATTGCTATAGAATTGACTTGTTTACCTAATGTGCCTCTACACCTAAATGCATATAATTTTCTCTATTTACCTTTCAAATTCCTTCAAAACATGGCTTTAACCTATCTTTTCTGTATATGTGTGCATGTATATGTGTATATGTATGTGCATTACATGTGTATATATGCATGAATGTATATGCCCATATACATATGTGTAGGGGGGTGTGTGTGCATATATGTGTGTATATCTATGTGTGCACATATATGTATATGTGGGTGTATTTCCCCCTTCCTGCATTCTAATATCCAGCCAACTTAACTTTTTGCTATTCTGCATATATAACACCCTATTTCTGTGCCTTTGTACCAGCTGTCCTTATTCCTGAACTGCTCTTTCTTCTCACCTCTACCTCTTAAATGCCTTCATTTATTTTAAAATACTATTCAAGTTCTATCTTCTGCAAAAGGTCTTTCATGATCCCCATTCCCAGCTACTAGCAGATATGTCCTCTTCCTCCTCCTCCTAAAAAAAAAAATCCTTGTATTCATTCAGTACATACTTTGTATATATTTTGATATATAAGATCTTTGATGATTCTTCAGTTTTGATTTTTGTCTTGGTAACCACACTGGCTAGGACAGTGTCTGAAGTATATTAGGCACTTAATAATTGCTTAGTGACTAATTGATTGTATCGATATATGCTACTTCACCTTGATAAATCTTTTCTGTGTCTTCACCAGGATCATCTTTTTCATCATTCAAGAATACAGGGGACTTCCCAAAGTGGCATTAATTAGTAGACAGCAAAACATTGGTGAGGAAGAACAGGGTGAAAGGAGAGAGATGACAAACAGGAGGAAGTATAGTATGGATGGAAATATACAGGTCGTAATCATAACTGTGAATGTGAATGAGATGAACTATATCATAAAGCAGTGATCATCAAAACTATTTGGTACTAGCTAAGAAACAGAGTGGTGGATCAGTGAAAAAGATTGGGTACACAAGACAGAATAGTCCATGACCATAGAAACCCAGTGTTTGGTAAACCCAAATACCCCAGCTTTTGGGATAAAAACTCACTATTTGACAAAAACTGCAGGGAAAAATAGAAAACAATAGAACACAAGCTAGGTATAGACCAACATATCACACCATATACCAAGATAAGGTAAAAATTGATGCATGATTTAGACATAAAGGGTAACACCATAAGCAAATTAGAAGAGCAAGTCTACCTGTCAGTTCTACAGAGAAGGGCAAATTTCATGACCAAACGAGATAGAGAACATTACAAAATGTAAAATAGATAATTTTGATAATATTAAATTAAAAAGCTTTTGTACAAACAAAACCAATGCAAACAAGATTAGAAGGAAAGCAGAAATCTGGGAGACAATCTTTACAGCAAGTATCTATCATAAAGGCTTTATTTCTCAAATATATAGAGAACTGAGTCAAATTTATAACAATACAAGCCATTCTCCAATTGCTAAATGGTCAAAGGATATGAACAGGAAGGTTTCAGATGAAGAAATCAAAGCTATCTATAGACATATGAAGAAGTGCTCTAAATCCCTTTTGATTATAGAAATACAAATTAAAACAACTTTGAGATGCCATCTCACATCTATCAGATTGGCTAATATTACGAAAAAGGAAAATGATAACTGTTGTAGAGGATGCAGGAAAATTGGAACACTGGTACACTCTTGGTGGAGTCATGAACTGATCCAACCATTCTGGAAAGCAGTTTGGAATTATGCCAAAAGGACAATCAAACTGTGCATGTCCTTTGATCCAGCAATACCATTACTAAGTCTGGATTCCAAAGAGATCATAAAAAAGGATAAGGACGGGCTCAAATTCTTAAAATCTAGACACTGCTCAGATTCCTTAAGAACCTAGCCAATATGGTGGATCTTTAATAAACCTTGTCTTTGGCTGAAAGAAGGCTTGGGTTGAATTCATTTGGGAAGGCCCCAAGTGTCATGATTTTGGGGTCCCAGTGCTTTTAAACCCCTAAACTTCAACATTTTAGTGGCCCCATGGGGAAACTTCCTAACTCCAAGTTCTTCAGCCAAGACTAGAAGGTATGTAAGCCTCCCCATTTTCTTTCTTGCCCTGCAGTTGGGGTTGCTCTCCAAGTACCTAGAAAGGCTTGGAGGTGCTTTTTGGGCAGACAGTTGCAAGGCTGTCTCCCACTTGGTCTGACACTCTCAGGTTCTTGATCTATTGGTTCAGTTCAAGGCCATGGACCTGGGTACACATTCGGAAGCACAGAGGACAAGGTCAGACACCCTATCCAGAAGTGTATGCCCAATTCTGTCAATTCTCTTGGTGCTAGGGTATTGGGAAAACTGCAAGTGCTTTTTGGTTCCCTGAGGTTTACTTACTCCCTTACCTCTGCATCCCTGAATCCTCATTCATGGAGGCTACAGGAAAAAGTTAGAACAGTTAAAAACATCTTGACAAATTCTGGAAGTTTTGTGATTGATCATTAAGGAGTTTTGAAAAACCTCTTTACAACCCTGGTCACTCCCTTCTCCCACTCCCTTTCCTTAAATTAAGAGGGTATCTGTTAATCCCTTTCATAGGAGAAGAGAGTTTCATCTGCCCCCTCACCCCCCTACCTCTGAATTCACTCTCTACAGTATGGGCCCCACTGGCAATGACCCTGGGGCAACTTTTGCCTGGAAGCATCACCCAGGTTTATCACATACTGCTCAAGGTAATGAAACCAGCCTCCAAACTTGAGTAAGCATGCTCTTTTAAAGTTGTAATTTTAACTGTTAATGATGAGATGTTGATTCTCTGTGTAAAGCAGTTTGGAAATGCACTTAACAAAACTGAAGTCACCTGATTTTAATGGATTTGTTTTAAGTTTCAAATTGGTGAACTTTTTGTATCAGTTATGTCAAGCAACTTTTCATAATTTGGTTACTGCTAAAATAATTTGGCTATTGTTGGTTATTGTTTTAATGTGTAAACTTGCCAAAAAGCTTGTTTGGGTTTTGTCTTGCTGAGAATTTGCAAGCATATAGAAATAATCTCTAATGCTTGGCTTTTTATACCAGGACATATTTAAATTTGAGATGTACATCCTGGAAAAGTTTTTCCTAAGCTGTGATTAGTAAAACTTGATGTTTGAGGTAAAAGCTCATGGGATTTTATTTGAGTTGTCTGATGGATCATAATAATCCATTGATAATCAATAATCCACCATCTGAGAAATGCCACAAGCTACTCAGAGAATGTGATACTGGTGGGAAGTCAGCAACAGGAAAAGCTGAGAGGACAATTTTAGCCTCAGTCTAAGATAGGATCCTCCTGGCTCAGTTTTCCCATTATGTTCCTTTGAAAAGGAATGTTACTCACCTGACTATTCCTGAGTATGGCTGTGAGGTGGATTTGATATTGCATGATTGGAAAATAGAATTATCTGAATCCAAACTGAGCTAAGGATGTTTTATCCTGTTATATCTGGGCCCTGCAGTCTTTTCTGTCAGATTTGTGTGTTCCAGACAACAGGCCATTCACCTACAATTGACAGCAAACAGCAGGTACCAGCCAATGTCCTCCCATCATTCCCTGGATGCAGCCTGTGCTTGGTTCCAGTCAACCTCTTCTTTTGGAACCCCTCAAGGAAGGGACAGCTCTATGCCCCTTGCCAGCAGGAAGCAGTTTCAGGAGCCAAGACCTTTGCCCTTTACCCTAAAAGAAGTTGGGTCCCATTTGTTTTAGGGGGGAATGATGAATATGGGATCTGGACCCCAAAAATGAAAAACCCTGGACTTTCCCACATGGCCAAATATCTGGTGTTCACCTGAGGCTTTAATCCTATCAACTGGCCTTTCATTATCACCTAAACCCAATCTGCCTCCAGATGGCCCCCAGTCACTTCCCACCCTTAATCCTATCTAGTCTCCATTCTCCCTTGGTCATGTGGTCCAGGTTCACTCTAGCTTACTGGCCACTGTCATCCAGATCTTCCTTACACCCCTCCTCCAGTCACACCAAACTACTTGGCCGCCCCTAGATCCCTCCCACAATCTTTCTGTACATAAGATCCATCTTGTCTCCATTAAGGTGCTCAGATTCTTAAAATCTAGCCACTGCTCAGATTCCTTCAGAACCTAGCCAATATGGCAGATCTTTAATAAACCTTGTCTGTGGCTGAAAACAAAAAGGCTAAGGACATGCATGTGCAAAAACTATTTGTAGCAGCCCTTTTTTTGTTAGCAAAATATTACAAAATGAGGGAATGCCGATCAATTGGAAAATATCTGAACCACAGCTTGTTCAGATATTTTCCAATTGATTGGCATTCTCTCATTGAACAAACTGTGGTATGTGGATGTAATGGAATACTATTGTGCAATAAGAAATGATGACAGGCAAATTTCAGAAAATCCTGGAAAGATTTGTATGAACTGATACAAAGTGAAATGCGCAGAACCAGGAAAACGTTGTACACAGTATCAGCAACATTGTGTGATGATCATCTATGAATGACTCAGTTCTTTTCAACCACACAATGATCCAATGTGAGTACAAAGGACTCACAAGGGAAGATGCTATCCATATCCAGATAAAGAACTGGTGGACCCTGACTACAGATCAAAGCATATTTTTTCACTTACTTTATTATTTCTGGTGTTTTTTTTCAATCTGTTTCCTCTTTGATAACTGTGACTAATATGGAAATTTTTTTACATGACAGCACATTTATAAACTATATCACACTGCCTACCATTTTCAAAATATGGGAGGGAGGGAAGAAGGGAAGGAAAAAATTTGGAACTCAAAATCTGGTAAAAATGAATGCTAAAAATTCTCTTGCATTGTAACTAGGGAATAAATACTATAAAAATAGTTAGTAGACAGTAATGAGATACATTTTCATATGCTTGACCAGGTCATAGACCAGGAGGGCATTGGCAGACTTACTGGATCAAGTTCAGCTACCACACTGATAGTAAATTCTTCAACTTGAAAAGGCTACAAGACTAAAGTGGAGATTCTGTTGGTGCATGATTTTCTGTTTGCAGATGATTGTACATTCAGTGCAGCCTCTGAAGCTGAGATGCAACAAAATATGGACTAATTCTCTGCTGCATGTGCTAATTTTGGCATAATAATTAACACTAAGAAAATACAGGTTTTCCATGAGCCAGCACCACACCATCCACATGTGGAACCATCAGTTAAAGTAAATGGAGAAGTTTTGAATACTATGGATAAGGTCCCTTGTCTTAGCAGTATACTTTCCAGTTATACATATTGATAATGAAGTTGACATGCACATTCCCAAAGCTAGTTCAGTGTTTGGGAGGATCCAAAGGAAAATGTGGTAGAATGACTACGAGACTGAAGGGCTATAGAACTATTGTTCTGACCTCATTGTTATGTGCCCGTAAAACCAGTGCCATGCCAGGAAACTAAAACATTTCCATTTGAAATGTCTTAGGAAGATTCTGAAGATCACCTGGCAGGATAAGATACCAGACACTGAGATCCTTTCTCAAACTAAAGTGCCAAGCATTCAAACTCTGTTGCAGAGAACATAGCTCTGATGGGCTGGTCACATTGTTCAAATGCTGAATGTTCTTGCCAAAAAGACTATTTTATGGAACCTCATACATGCACTCACATGGTGGTCAGAAAAATGGTACAACGACATTCTCAAGGTCTCTCTTAAGAACTTTAAAATTGATTGTGTGACATCGGGGACATTGGTACAGAACCGCCCAGCATGGTGTGCCCAAATCAGAGAATGTGCTCTGCTCTATGAGCAAAGCAGAATTGAAGTAGACCAAAAGAAATATGAGATGTGCAGATTTAGAGAATCCACCCCAAATGTTCACTTAGACTATTTTTGCCTGATCTGTGTTCTGAGCTCATATTGGTCTGATCACCCACAGTCCAGCACACTATAACTTTACTCTAACATAGTGACAGCATTTTGGTCCTCTTTAAAAACAAATGACAACTAACCAACAAATGCATGAATGCATGCATGCATACACACACACATATATGTGTATATACATATATATTCTGTGTGTTTGTCTTATATACATGTATATGTGTATATACATTTGTGTGTAATCATGTGTGTCTCATAAATCACTCTGTCACTTATTTGGTCATGGACTCTTTCAACCAATAAAGATAAGCATCTGCTTGAATCTCAGTCTTAAAAAGTTGACTGGGATATTAACAGGGCAAATTACCATGTTCATACAAACAATATTTGTTAGAAACAGGACCTGAACCCAAGTCTTCCTGAATTAAAACCCAGCTCTGTCTCTGTCTCTGTCTCTGTCTCTTTCTCTCTCTCTCTCTCTCTCTCTCTCTCACTCTCTGCTCTCTCTCACTGTGTCTCTCTCTCTCTCTGCCTTTCTCTCTCTAAACATGCTATTGTCCTTGGTATATGTATATATGGAATATAGTTATGTGTGTATATACATTCATAGATGTATATACACACATATGTGTTGATATATAGATATACATTCCATATGTGTATATGGAAAACAATGTCTAATACCTTTCAAAGTTTCCATTCAATATTTCATTTTATGTATTTTTCCTTATCATAATTCCATGTTATATTCAAGTACAATATCATCCCTGACTTAGGTGGAGAAATTATGATCCAGAGACTTTAAATGTGTTGCCCAGTGGCACACAGCTACTTAGGCTTATAAGCTCATGTTTTCTGACCCTCAGTCCTTTCTTTCAAAAATAAGTCTTGTCATACTTGTCATCATTACGGGACTTCACTACCACTGTCTCATCTAGCTACCTCTCTTTCTCTCTCTTGTGCCTCTCCTCATTCTCAGTCTCGTGTTCATACTGAAACCACATAGACCAGCTGGTGGTGATGACAATGGTGTAAAGAAGAGGCTGGTTAGAGGTACTGGGGAGGTGGAAAAGAGGAATCCCCCTGTGCCCCTCTCAAGAGATTTGTTAGGAAACAAGGATCAGTGGGGGAGGCACCAACTGGTTTCCAAGTTCTTCTTGGCAATCAAGTGAGTGTTCACACATCTTGCAGTGCTAATTAATTCTGAAAAGAAAAGTAGAAGAAAGTAGAATTGCTTGACAGCTGCACTGGATATTGGAATGTCAAAGCCAGTTAACAGATGCCACTGATCACATTCTTTCAACTCATTTTCATAAGTCTATCAGCAGGCCGACAGGAAGTTTTTGCCATTTCTTTCATAGGTTTAGACACCACAAAAACAGGGCTTCCTCCAAGCAACACATTTTTGTTTTTGTTTTTATTCTCTGTTTTCACATGCTCTCTGAAGATTTTTGGTATCACCAACAGTTTGCTAGATTTTAAGATCTACTTGCTAGATTTTAAGATCTACTTGAGGCAACAATAATATATTCAACCAATGATCGTGTATGAAAATAGGAATATCTACTCTCAGTATCCTTGATCCCTGTCTTGGGCTACCCTACTCCTCCTACTCAGTCTTGCAGCACATCAGTAACTTCCCTGCTTGAAGTATCCATGTGCTTGGTTCCCTTTCACATACTCAATAATACAGTCAAACAAGTCTTCTTACTATTTCTCATACATGACACCTCATCTTACTTTTCCAGACTTTCATTGACTGTCTTCTACACCAAAAATATAGTCTCCTTCTGTATTGAAGATCATCACTTTGGAATCATGACTTTCCTTCCAGACTAAGCTTGATATGCTAAAGTTCATAACTTAGAGCTCCCAAGTAATATTCCCATCCAAAATGTTGTGTATTTATCTTCTCAGGTGTACCAGGTATGACAAATGGTGTGCAGTTTTGTTTGTGTATACACCTAGATGTGTATATACATACAAAACTTATATGTACATAGATGTATGCTGTGTGCTTATCTATGTATAAATAAATAATATATCAGAAGTTATATATGTATGCATGTATACATGTGTATATGTATATGTATATGCATACACACATATATATTATTTGTTACTCCTGATATACCTGGAAATACACAATACACAATATACAACAACAGGAATGGGATAAGGCTCAGCTGACAGAATCAAATATCTAAAGCTGAACTGAGTCTAAGAAATCCCCAAATGATAAGGTCCAATTCTAGACTTTGGGACATCGCAGACATCTCAAAGGTATATAAACAAATTAGGTGATAATAGGATCCACGACTGAGTACTAGAGGGGAACTTTAAGTCATATAATCCAACCTGTTCATTTTATAGTTAAGGATCACTAAAGTCCTTAAAGATTAAGGGACTGACCCAACGTCATACAATGAGGTAGTGTTAGAGATGCATTTGAACCCAGGTCCTCTGACTTGAAATCCAGAGCTTTTTTATCCTGGTTCCCTCATCATTCTTCCAGTATCTAAAGTTCATAGACTTAATGTGCATTTTCTTGGTGGATTAAAGACTAACTATGTGTATACAAGCATGAATGAATAGATAGAAGAACAACAAGAAAAAAGAAATGAAAAAGAGGAAAATACCAGTTGTTCCAGAGCAATGCAGTGCTATTTCTCAGATGCCCTATTTGACTCCTCTTGTTCCCAGTCTTCTCTCCAAACTTTCTTTGAAATAGCAACACATTATGAGTTATGGATTTGAATTGTTTCTAGCTTATATCTGCAGACTCTAGGAAGTCCCAGCCTGGGTGAGAACTTAGTAAACCTATTGACCAGAGCAATTCTCTTTCCATCCTGTCAGCCCAGATGTCCAGTCTTTTCTTGTGCACTAATAACATTCCCCTTAGGAATATCTCCTTTTTAATAAAGGACCACATGGTCAGAGAAAGGTTTAGTCTAAATGAATTACTTATTCATGTAACCCATGGTGCAGAATAGGAAATCTAGAATTATGTGAAATTAATTCAATCTTTGGAACTTCTTAGTAAATCATACTCTGTTTGGTTAATGCCTTACTTTAGGGTATCTCGTGGGAACTTTAGAATTGTTCTTATGTTTAAGTCTTCATAAAAAGGAAAAAGTACTTTCAACTCCTGCAAGCACTCAGGCTATGAAGAAGTAAGAAAGACAGGCTGTATTTAAACTAACAACAACAAAAATAAATAAATAAAGGACTAACTAGTGAGTCATTACAAGTCAAAACAGTTCTCCATCTCTTGTCATTGACCCCAACCACCCAGGGGCCTAAGTAGTCCTCCAGCCTGATAAAGAGTGTGTGTCTACCCTTCCTACATATCCATATGACTTACTATGGTAAAGAAAGAAAAAGACCAAGTCTGTTTCTCTTAGCTGAGGCTCTACCTTGCTGCTCCTCACTTCCAGATTCTGCTTGGTTCAGGATTTCACCATTGCTTTGTCACTATTTACCTACTACCACTTTTGGGGCCACATCATTCTCTGAAGAGTATAGTTCTCTGGAGGGATTGTGGAGTGGGCTAGCTTATCTTGAGGGAACTAGATTCCATATACCTATGACTTGTTTGTATACCACCACACTGTCTTGGTTCTACCACTCTCCCTCAATCTCTGATCTCCATTTTAAAAGCCAAGGGTGGGGCAAGGGTACATAGTAGCCTTAGAGCTATAAAAGAGGCATTAGACACTTCAACCTCCTGGAAATACTGAACTTAAATAAATCTAACAAACGTTTTAGATGTACACCTATGAGCAAGGTAAAATACAAGGCACAATGTGTGTGTGTGTTTGTGTGTGTGTATGTGTGTATGAATAAAGTGTCCTTGTTCTCAAGGAGTTTGCAGGCTAATAATAGAGAACTGTGCCTTACTACACACAGACTTTGTATACACAGATCTATATAGTAAAAATAATCTGTGCAATATGACTAAAAAGTAATGAAATTGTTTTCTTCTCTGTTTTATAGATAAATATCATATGCACAATGCAAATGAAATTCTGTAAGAGTTTAGAAAGTAACAGAAGAACACTTCTAACTGAGGAAATGATAGAAGACTTCAAAGAGGATTTATCAGACTATGAAGGATGCGTAAGATTTTCATAGATGCCAAATAGCAAGGGAGAATGAAAGTACTAATGTCACTATCTGATTCCATCCCATGTAAGGAAAGAAGACCTTCTTTCTGTTTACATTTCACAGCTCTAGGAATCATTATCAGAGGGAAGTCATTTCAAGGGAAGAAAGGGAAACAAGTAACTGTAGTACTTACTTTTGGAAATGAAGATTAGAATCTATTGACTAGATAAAGATGGAAACGTATCTAATTTGAAGAGTCAGCATAATGACAAAATTCCATTTACCAGATCATCATGGACTTCTTTTTAAATAATGAACTATATACTTATCCACAACTCCTTTCCCCTAAACAAAATAGCATTGTATTTATTAAAGAGTCTCAGTTTTGGTATATATTGTCAGAAGTGACTTCTAGAAAGAGAAAAAAGAGAGAGAGAGGAAAACAGAGAATGAAAACAGAAGGGAAGGAGGGAAAGAAGGAAGGAAGGAAAGAAAGACAAAAAAGAGGGAGAAATAGAGGAATGGAGAAAGGAAGGCCTAAAATAGATCAAATTATATACATTCACAAATTTTCATATAAACATTACTTGAATTTCAATACAGTAAGAGGGTAAGAGAAGACTTGCTTTCTGTCTCAATTGATTGTGAAGTATGCCTGGACCTACTTAAGAAGAAAAATATTGTAGTTTAGATATAGCTTCATTTTAGAGTTGGTATTGTAACATCCTTCAGAACAGAATGAACTACATGAACATATTAAATTTTCAATAGGCCTGCCTTCTGAGCCCAAGCCAGGGTAAAAAGAATTGGAAAATAAAAGCTGTTGATGAAAGTGGATCAAAGCATATGATTTGGCTAACACTTTCCCAGCAGAATTTCATCTTTTCTCCCTGTTCTGTGTCTATGACCTTTCCTTTGTCATTCCATTCTGCTAAACCAAAATTCAAATCACATTATTTGGTGCCAATCAAAATTTTACTGTGTAAAGAACTGATTAGGCCTAATTCATCTCTATTTATCTCAGAAGAGTAATGGTAGTGTGGGGGACAGGGCATTTTTCAAAGTACTTTTTATTTCTCCAATTCTGACCATCTCATGTCTTTCTGGCAAATTTACTGACTTTAGACCTGCAACTGTTTAGCACTGATTACTAGGAAATGTATAAATAATTATTAACAAACATCCGAGGCTCTCAGCTTCACTTTCAGATTGGTCTATTTGGAAGGTGATAAAGTGTTCCAGAGCAAAGAACATTCTTAAGATCCTCATCTAGTGCAGTTAAGTTCATTAAGGTTATGTGAATGTCTATGAATGATTTTGATTCATTTTCCTTTTGATTTCCTGCATTTTAATGATGGCCATCTTGTGGTCTCTATGAAGTGCAATCTGTACTTTGAGTTCAATTTGATGACCAGTTTTTTTGTTGGAGTGGATAAACATGGAGTATGATTGGATGGAAATCCTGTGGTATCTTTCTGGAGATCAAAACTCAGCTATAAATAAAGCAAGTATATAGCTGCCCGGAAATGTTCCAGGAGAGGAATAGTATGTCAATCTCATTCCTGAGAGAGGGAATTGCATAAATATTTCCTAGTGTTCCAAGTATTACAATGAGGACACAGTTCTTATAGCAGAGATTCTTAAATTACGTTTCTGTGAGATTTTTTTTTTTTAAGATTTGGATAACTACATTTCCATATAATCTATTTCCCTTGTATTCCTATGTATTTTATTTTATGCATTTAAAAACACTATTCTGAGGAGTCCATAGGCTTGGCAAGATTGCCAAAGGGATCAGTAACACAAAAAGATGTTAAAAATTCCTGCCTTTGAGCATGAGCAGATTTATCTTTTGTATTGGATTATGCAGAAAATGTTTGCTATTCTCTCCCTGGTTTCAATCTAACACTTGGAAATTTGGGGAGCCTTCTTCTATCCATGAGTGACTGAGTGTTATTTGGTAATTAGGATTTTTCTGGTTGGTTTCAAGCCAGGACTGATTGAAAAACTGGAATTGAGTTTGCAAATATGTGGATCAATCTTTTTCTCTCTCAAAGTGCTTTTGGTACTTCTCTCTTATATGGCAGTATTTTAATCTCCATGTAGGGAGAAGGCGCATCAGCTGAATCCTGGGGTATGTCTTTGATTATATGTATATATGTGTGTGTGTGTATGTATGTGTGTATTGTGTATGCATGTATAGGTATATGCATATATACATGCATACATATGTACATAAACACACATATTCATATATACTTGTGTGTATGTGTGTATATATGTATGTATATATGTGTATGTATCTTCTATAAATGATTATCTGGATATGGACTGACCAAGTTACAACTTTCTGAGTTTAAAAAAGTTTTGGTGGTACCTGCACAAAAACCATTAGAAAACAGCATCAGTAAAAGATCCCATTGGAACTGGTAGCATCAACAGTAACTTGTTCTAGTTAAAGATACAAGCCTGAGGAGGGAACCGTTTGACCCATTTCTGCAGTAAATAGACCCAGCAGCCAGGATACTGAATTCTGCAAAGAGCTAGCCCCATTTAATAAGGGACAGATTTGTCTAATATTTATGCTATACCTAGAAGTTAACTTGATAGAAACTCTGTAAAGGAATTAAAACATTTCTAGAACCAGAAACTACCCCTTGGTCACATGTGCTCCTTATACAGATGTCTTACTACCTTTGTGCTTCAAACTTGAGTCCAGGGACCTGGCATGTGTAGGAGGAAAAACACTTCCTCCTGTTTTAGGGAATGGTATACTTTTGCCCTTGCTATGTCTTCTTATTGAATATTCCTTTAGAAAGCTAATTAATATAAACTGGAAAATCATTGTTGGAGAAAAACACATTGGATGGGGGCACTTGAGTGAGAGTATCATGAGCCATAACTTCTCATTACCACTGGAATTTTGAAAAGAGAAATAGCCACTCTCTTGGGACCCAACCCACTGTGACAAATGGGGCTTGGGAACATGAAGTGAGAGTAAATTCTGCACAATAATATGGTGCATACTAGGGTACTTACAGTGGTTAGGTACACCTTAGAAAGGCAGTTCCTTTTCTTTCCCAGTGATCAGCAGAGGTTTGTACATGGTGAAGTAGCTCTGTATAATATTTTCTGAGATGAATTATGAAATTAAAGTCATCCATGTTTTAGACCTTCCTGGAGATATGAAGGTCACAAAAAGAAGCATTAAGAAGCAGAATAGATCCTAATAAAATCAGATAAAGCAGTTGCCTAACACTGTCTCTGGTTCAACCAAGTATAAAAGAATGAAAATATCCAATCCCATTCTTTCCTAAACAGGGCATTAAGCTGAATTTGGAGCTAAGTAAGCCTTTTCTCTTTTTCTGAGGTCTGGGCCTAAGCCTCCTGAATACATCTGAGGTCTGTACAGGAGAGAAAGTTGAAGATTCATTTATAGTCATAACCACACCTAAAATCACCTTTCAGCTGACTAGAAATCAGAAGGGCATTGGTCAACATTTCCAGGTAAATCACTGGAAACTAAATAGTTACCAAAAAAGGCACATCGAAAAATTTTCATGGAGATACAACCAGAAAGCATATGAAAATGGAGTACGGCAAGAGGAAAGACCAATGGAAGATACAAAGAAAGAGAAATGACTCATTCTCACATGAGCCCTTCATTTGGACACAGATGCAATTACAATGATGATATCTAATCTATTGTATAGGATTTGCATTTTCCAAGTTCAGTCGAACTTCGCGTAATGCCCAAAATTTGACCCTTTTTCATTGTTTCCCCTTTGTCATCTTATTACCCTTCTGGATTGCTTTCAAATAAATGTTGCCTTCACACTCACTTTTCCTTCGTCTTCTTTATTTATTATTAATATTGGATGACCTACTGAGCTCAAAATATCCAAGAAGCAGCAAAAGTGAGAGGAAAAGTAAAGAAGCTTTGACATTAATCCTACTAGATTTCCAGAAATACACAGTGCTCTCTTCATCACTGCCCCTTGTGTCTTTACAAGACACAAAGCAGAATAAGTCTTTGCTGTCTGACTAGGAAAGGAATTCATTCCTACCACAGGAAGGGTTAGGTAGTCCTTGTGGTCCCCAAATTCATATATCATTATTTAAGGATGGGTTTCCATTGAACCAATCAATCAATCAATCAATCAATCACTCTTTTCAACTAAAAAAATCAAATACTTTAATTAATCTAGTAATCAATCAAAGGCCTTAGACTAAGTGCAAAAATCCTTGATCAAATTAGAAGTCCTTGACAGCCATCAGATGAAATAGAATGATGTTACACAGAAAATCTATTTAAATTTGTTGAGGAAACTTGGTCATGCCCTTTGTATAAAATAACAAGCTAATTGAGAAATAAGGAATTTGAGTGTCTGGTAATGGAGAGAAAAGAGAGTCATTTCAGTCAATTCTCTAAAGAAGAGAAATGTGGGAGATAAAGGAATCTTAGTCTCTTCAACAACTTGATCAGATGATGTAGATTTTGTAAACTTGAGAAGACCAGAGGATTTTTGACTTTTTTATTAGTGTCCTGGTTATAACAGCCTATTATACCACATCTGTTGTCCTTGCTCCATTGGGTACTCAGTTTTAACTGAGAACACTGAATTTGTTCTAAGCAGGAGCAGCTAGGTGTCACAGTGGATAGAGTGTTGGGTATGGAGTCAGGAAAATGGATCTTCTTAAGTTCACATCTGCTCTCAGACACTAACTAGCTGTGTGACTCTAGGTAAGCCATTTAATCCTGTTTGCATGAGTTTCCTCATCTACAAAATTAGTTAGGGAAGGTAGTAGCAAACCACTTCAGTATCTTTGTCAAGTAAACCCCAAATGAGGTCACAAAGAGTCAGACACAATTTAATCTGCTGAACAACAGCAGCAATAAAACAGGACAATGATTCTCAAGCCTTGGACAAAGAAATCCTGGGAGGCCTCAAAGTCATTCTAAGGGGTCCTTAAATCCCTGTAAACACCAAGAATTATCATTGTGATCTTTATTTAGCTCTGATAAAATATGCAGCATGACTCAGTATAATAAATAAACAAGCAGACTTTCAGTAGACTGAATAAATAATGACATAAATATTACTTGTATATCTTACTATTTTTCAATTGTATATGGATGTTATTTTGATTAATGTAGTACACATGGATTTAAATGTCTCACTAAAGTCATAGAAACTTTTTTTCCATTTTCTCAGTAAACAGATATTAATAGCATTCCTATTATTATAAGAGGCAGCAGGTGTGTGTGGCAGGGATGTGGATAGAGAGTTAGCATTATAATCAGGAAGACCTTCCAGGTGTAGGTGGCTACTGATGGTATTTTATTGTGGCCAGGCACCTTCTGTATGAAATGTTTTTTTTTAAAGGTGGCATCTCAAAAACATGTCTAAAGTTAAATATGCAAAGCCATTGATGCTATTACAGATACCAAAGCTATGAAAACTCAAATTTAAAAGAAAATTGGAAATGAGAAAAAGATGTCTGTTCACTTTCATTCCTCCATCAATATGGGTCAGTGACCATTCTCCCTTGTCTTACCCCAGGGATACCTAAGTAATTTGTAAGATATTATTAGTTCCCTATGTGGGAGATAAGTGAGGCCTAAATACCACTTATCCCCCCTACAAATAGTTAATTATTCCTGTTCCCACTAATTCATTTGACTTTTCAATCCTAGATCTATGATCATGGTTTTATGAAAGACAGACTGAACATGCTATAAGGATAGAGTTGAGAAACAGGATGCTATATCTTTAGATACATAAGAGAAGACTCCAAAACCTCCTTCTAAAGCACCCCTTTGGTTTAAGGTTTTGATCCTTCTTCAAATGTAAGTTCCCGGTGATAGGTCATAGTTTACATCTATTCCTTTACTGCTAGTGGTGAATGTTAGGAAAGAGTGTGATGAAGAATCAGGAAAAGAGTTCAGCAGCATAAAGAGTGACTGGCAGGGTATAAACAAAAATGAAGGAAAGGGCCCAAAAGGTGGAGGTTGGGAAATCAATTGTATACTTCACAACTGTGTGGAGACATCTTTCAATACCCATATTGCAAGAAACCCTTTTCCAAATAGGCTGTGGCTGTATATGAGTTTCTAGAAACATGTTTCACCTTACATTGTATTCAAATCTATGTAGAATACAAATTATGCGGAATCCTGGCACTACTATATATGACTTTGCAACAATGTGAGAACCTTGACAAAATAGAGAAACCATGTCATATAGTCGAAATATTAAGTTAAAGTCAGATGACTTAGGCAACTTCCGGTATTCAAGATGGCAGAACAAGCAATAAATCTTTCTCAGTCTCCTTTATTAGCTTCTGAAAAACCCAGAAAAATAGTGGACCAGGAAAAAAAATCCTGGAAAAGTAGAGACAGTGGAAAGATAGGTGAAGCAGTCCTTTAGTCCAGGAATCTTGGAGGATCACCAAGAAAGATAAGTTTCACTTGGGTAAAAGGGGAGCGCAGTCTTGGACAGGAAGTGTCCCAGCAAGCTGGCAGCAAGCCCCACCTCAGCAAGGATCACAGGATCACAGGATCTGTGGGAGATCCTGAGCCCTAGGGTGGTAGAGAAGGCAAGCACCAACATCTTACACCCTATACCAAAATAAAGTCAAAATGGGTACATGATTTAGATATAAAGGCTGATACTATGAGCAAACTAGGAGAACAAGGAATAGTTTACCTGTCAGATCTATGAAGAAGGGAAAAATTTATGACCAAAGAAGAGACAGAGAACATTATGAAATGCAAAATGGATGATTTTGATTACATTAAATTGAAAAGTTTTTGCACAAACAAAGCCAATGCAACCAAGATTAGAAGGGAAGTAGAAATCTGAGAAATAATTTGTACAGCCAGTGTCTCTGATAAAGGCCTTATTTCTAAAATATATAGAGAACTGAGTCAAATTTATAAGAATACAAGTCATTTACTAATTGATAAATGGTCAAAGGGTATAAACAGTCAATTTTCAAATGAAGAAATTAAAGCTGTCTATAGTCACATTTTTAAAAAATGCTCTAAATCACTATTGATTAGAGAAATGCAAATTAAAACAACTCTGAGGTATCACATCACACCTACCAGATAGGACAACATAACAAAACAGGGAAATGATAAATGTTGGAGAAGACATGGGAAATTTAAAACACTAATCCATTGTTGGTGGAGTTGTGACCATTCTGGAGAGCAATTTGGAACTATGCCCAAAAGGCTATAAAACTGTGCATACCCTTTGACCTAGCAATACCACTTTTAGGTCTGTATCCCAAAGAGATCATAAAAATGGGAAAAGGACCCACATACTCTAAAATATTTATATCAGTTCTTTTTGTGGTGGCCAAGAATTGGAAATGAAGGGGATGCCCATCAGTTGGGTAATGGCTAAACAAGTTGTGGTATATGAATGTAATGAAATGCTCTCGTTCCATAAGAAATGATGAGCAGGCAGACTTTAGAAAAACCTGGAAAGATTTAGATGAACTGATGCTTAATGAAGTGAGCAGAACCTGGAGAACATTGTACACAGTAACAGTAACATTGTGTGATGACAAATTTTGATAAACTTAGCTCTTTTCAGCAATGCAAGTATCTAAGAAAACTCTAAAAGACTCATGATGAGAAATGCTATCCACATCTAGAGAAAGAACTATGGAGTCTGTATGTAGATCAAAGCATATTATCTCTTTTTTTGTTACTTCTTTCTCATTTTTTTCTCTTTGTTTCTAATTTTTAACAGCATGACTAATGTGGAAATATCTTTAATATTATTGTACATCTGTAGCCTGTATCAGATTTCATGCTGTCATGGGGAGGCAGGAGGGAAAGGAGGGAAAGAAAATTTAGAACTCAAAATCTTATAGAAGTGAATGTTGAAAACTCAAAATAAATGAAAATATATATTAAAAAGAATTACAGAAAACAATACAATAAATGAATGTAAAAAATAAAGTCAGAAGACTTGGCTTTTTGTGTGACCTTGAGCAAGAATCTTCACTTTTGTGCATCTTAGTTTTCCCATTTGTAAAATTAGAGGATCAAAATGCTAACAGGGTATGAGTCCTAGGGAGCATATTTGGGAACAATGGATACAATTTTCAAACACAAATCCAAGTTCAACATAAGAAGAAAATAGTGAGGAGGGTGAATATCTAGTGTAGGGAATAATTAGAAAGAAGTTGAAGAATAATAAGCATATTTCCTAAGCACTTATTATGGGTGAGTTCTCATGCTAACCACTATGAAGATAAATTTATTTTTTTGAAGTATGCTTCAATCTATATTCAGACACCATCAGTTTTTTCTCTGGGGATGGATCAGATTTTTCATCATAAGTCCTTCAGAGTTTTCTTGGATTATTGTATTGCTGAGAAGTCATTCACAGCTTATTACATTGTTGTTACTTCATACACAGTACATTTCACTTTGCATCAGCCCATGCAAGTCTTTCTAGGTTTTTCTGAGAGCATCCTGCTCACCATTTACTACAGTGAAATAGGATTCCATCATCGTCACATACCACAACTTGTTCAGCCATTCCCCAACTGATTGGCATCCCTCATTTTCTAATTCTTTACCTCCAGAAAAGAACTGCTATGAATATTTTTTGTACATATAGGTGCTTTTCCTTTTTATTTTTATCTCTTTTGAAGATACAGACGTAGTATTGGTATTGCTAGGTAAAAGAGTAGGCCTAGTCTTATAGACTTTTGGGCATAGATCCAAATTGCTCTACAGAATGGTTGAATCAGTTCACAATTCCACCAACAATGCATTAATGTCTCATTTTTTCCCACATCCCCTCCAACATTTGTCATTTACCTTTTCTGTCCTATTAGCCAATCTAATAGGTATGTGGTAGTGCCTCAATTGTTTTAATTTGCATTTCTACAATCAATAGTGAGTTAATGTGGCTATACGTAGTTTTGATTACTTCATTCAAAAATTGTTCATATCTTTTGATCATTTATCAATTGGGGAATGGCTTTTATTTTTTTCTTTATACATTTGACTCAGTTCTCTATATGTTTGAGAAATGAGGCCTTTATCAGAGAAACATGATTTAAATTTTTTTTTCATAGTTACTATTAGTAACTGTATCTCCTTCCATCTTATTATCCCTACCCTCATTTATTCTCTTCTCTCTCTCCTTTCACCCTGTCCCTCTTCAAAAGTGTTTTACTCCTGACTACCCCCTCCCCAAATCTGTCCTCCCTTCTATTACCCCCTATCCTTTTCTTGTCCCCTTCCCCTCCTACTTCACTATAGGGTAAGCTAGATTTCTATAACCAACTATGTGTGGATGTTATTCCCTCTTTGAGCCAATTCTGATGAAGGAAAGGTTCACCCACTTCCCATTACCTCTTCCCTCTTTTCTTCCACTGTAAAAGGTTTTTCTTGCCTCTTTCATGTGAGGTAATTTATCCCATTCTACCTTTTCCTTTCTCTTTCTCCCAGTTCATTCCTCTCTCACCCCTTAATTTATGTTTTTAGATATTATCCCTTCATATTGAACTCATACTTGTGCCCTCTGTCTTCTAAGTACCCTAATAATGAGAAAGGTTTTGAGTTACAAATATCATTTTCTCATGTAGAAATGTAAACAGTTCAACCTTATTAAGTTCCTTATGATTTCCCCTTCCCATTTAACTTTTTATGCTTCTCTTTAGTCTTGTATTTGAAAGTCAAATTTTCTATTCAGCTCAGTTCTTTTCATCAAGAATGCTTGAAAGTCCTCTATCTCATTGAATTTCCATTTCTTCCCTTAAAAAGATTATATTCAGTTATGCTGGGTAAGTGATTCTTGGTTGTAATACTAGCTTTTTTGTCCTCCACAATATCATATTCCAAGACCTTTGATGCTTTAATGTAGAAACTGGTAAATCTTGTGTGGACTGACTGTGGTTCCACAATACTTGAATTGTTTCTTTTTGACTGCTTGCAATATTTTCTCCTTGCCCTGAGAACTCTGGAATTTAGCTATAATATTCCTGGCAGTTTTCATTTTGGGATCTCTTTCAGGAGGTGATTATTGGATTCTTTCCATTTCTATTTTATCCTATAGTTCTAGAACATAAGGACAGTTTTCCTTGATAATTTCTTGAAAGATGATTTCTAGGCTGTTTGTTTTTTAATTATGACTTTCAGGTAGTCCCATAATTTTGCAATCATCCTGAATCCATTTTCCAGGTCAGTTGTTTTTCCAATGAGACATTTCACATTGTCTTCTATTTTTTTCTTTCTTTTGGCTTTGTTTTATTGTTTCTTGATATCTTGAAGTCATTAGCTTCCATTTGCTCTATTCTAATTTTTAAGGAATTATTTTCTTCAGCAAGCTTTTGGTTTTCCTTTTCCATTTGGCCAATTCTGCATTTTAAGACATTCTTCTCATTCGCTTTTTTTGGACCGCTTTTCGCCATTTTGCCTAGTCTATTTTTTAAGGTCTTGTTTTCTTCAGTATTTTTTGTGTCTCCTTTTCCAAGCTATTGACTTTTTTCTCATGATTTTCTTGCATCACTCTCATTTCTCTTTTCAATTTTTCCTCTACCTCTCTTACTTGATTTTCAAAATTCTTTTTAGCTTTCCCATGGCCTGAGGACCAATCCACATTTTTCTGGAGACTTTGGATGTGTGAGCTTTGACTTTGTTATCTTCTTCTGAGTTTGTGTTTTGATCTTCCTTGTCACCATAATAACTTTCTATGATAAGAGCTTTGTTTTTCCATTGTTTGCTCATTTTTCCAGCGTATTATTTGACTTTTAAGTGTTTGTTAAAGTAGGACTCTGCTTCCAGGGTAGAAAACACACTGTCCCAAGCTTCAGGGATTTTGTGTGACCGTTTTCAGCTTTACTTCTAGGGACCTGTACTTTTTCAGTTCTTCCAAGGTGTTATGATCTAAGGAGAGGTGTTTACTACTCTCCAGGCCTGTGCTCTGGTCTGTTAATATACACAAGCACTCTTTTCTGCCCTGGAACTGTGAGGGAGATCTCCCCTCCACTGTGGCTGCAAATTCTGATATGCTACAGCTTCTCCTCACCCTGGACCTGTCACCCAGGACTGTGACTGGGATCCAACTATGGGCAAAGCAACAGAGTCCTGCCTCAGTGCTAGCAAAAAGAGCTCTATAATCTCTTTCTGACCAGTTGTTCAACCCCCTTACCATCTCTAGGCTTAGAGCTCTGGAAGCAACCACTGCCACTGCTGCTGTTGCTGTGAATTTAGTCCCTCCCAAGGCCTGCTCCTATTTTTCTGTGGCCAGGGCTATGCTGGCACAGCTTGCACTATACTGTGCTCCACTCTCACCCAGGTGCAACAGACCTTTCTTGCTGACCTTCCATGTTGTCTTGGGCTAGAAATTTGTTTCAGTCTTTCTGTTTGTGGGTCCTGCTGCTCTAGAATTTATTCAGATTCATTTTTAAAGGTATTTGGAGGGGTTTGAGGGAGAGCACAGATGAGTCTCTGCCTTTACTCTGCCAGCTAGGAAGACACATTTAAAAGTGAGATCCTTCCTAACCTCCACGAACTTACATTCTAATCAGAAAGTGTCATTTTGAGGAGTACTGGTAGAGGAGTAGTGCCCAAGGAGGGATAGTTTTGTCTGATATATTATAGCAATGGTTAGTGGAGATGTAAGGTCTTTTCCTTTTCAGAAGCACAGTACCATGGCAAGAAGATAACCAAGATGAAATACGGTTCAGGGTCTGGGTTGGTAAGACGCAGCAGATTTTAATGATTCAGAATAATATGTATCTAGGGTGGGAGTCCAAGCAGCCACTGCTGTTTCAGCAGCATGACCAAAAAAATGACTGGAGTGAGAGGTTGTAAGATCAGCTAGATGTTATGAACTCTCACCAATCAGGAGGTCATTGTTCCAAGGAGAGAATTCCAGCAGCAATACATGTGCTGTAGAACATGAAGGCAGGAAGATGGCTAGGTTAAAGGACTGACATATTTTGTGTGGAAGACAATTATCTCTAAATATCTGAAGAGTTTTCATATGGAAGGGAGGTTTGGCTTGTTCTGCTGAGTACCAGAAAGAAGAATGAGTAGCAATGAGTCAAAATTTCAAAGAGTCAAATTTAAATTGGATGCAATGGAAAAGTCCTTAACAATTAGAACTATCCAAAAGTGGAATGCACTGCCTCAGGAGGTTGTGGGTGTCCCCTTAATAGATATCTTGAAGTCCAGGTGGGTTGAGCACTTGTCAGATTTGTCTCAGAGTGGATTCTTGTTCAGAAATAGATTGATTTTGATTAATTTTGAAGACACTTCAAATCCTGTGATTCCATAATTTTCACAGAAAGTGAAATGAACTAAAGGAGATCATTAAAGACAAAATTTAAAAGAGTAAATGTGGCAACTCATAACACAGAGGGCATGTGTAAAAGGAGAAGCCTGCAATAAAATCACAGAATCTCAGAGTTGGAAGAGAGATCAGAAGCCTTTTTTGCCCAAATTATTTTTAAACAAAAATAACCTCGATAACACCCTCAATAAGCTTTGCATTATACTCCCGTCCCTAGATGAAGACCTCAAGTGAAGGAGCCCCTACAGTCTCTTCAAACATTTCATTCTACATTTGGACCACTGTCATTAGAAAGTTGTTCTTTACTATTGAACTTCTTTGCAGCTTCTACAGCCCAAAGCTCAGAATTTTCCTTTCTAGGAGTTAAGCACTTTCCTTCAAGGGTGGTGACTGATTTGTTTTCTCTAAATTTAATGTAAATTCTTGAGACAAAAGTATTGCATTTAGTCATATCTCCAGTAAATAGCACTGTGCTTGCCACATAGTAAGCATTAAATTTTTATTTGGTTGAGGCAATTATATGTATAGGAGCCTTAAGTGTTCTTTTTGTTTTGTTCATCCAAATGTAGAGCCTACTGCCTTCTTCCTCACTGTCAAGCTCATCTTTAGAAATCTGGTTGGAGTAAGGCAGAGTCCTCCAAAAAGAAAGGCATCAACAAGTCCCTAATTCACCCATAATAAGTAAGGTTTGATGTGGGTAACTGTGAGGACAGTATAATATCACAATCTCACCACTTAGAAAGTAGACTCAAATTATGTGTCCTTGTAGAATCCATTATTTTCATGAATCTGTTGTTAAGTCCTACCCTGAGGAGACTGGTTGCACAATGGATAGAGCTCTGGACATGGAGTCAAAAGACCTAAGTTCAAATCCATTCTCAGACACTTATTAGCTGTGTGGCCCTAGGCAAGTCACTTAAACTGAGTTTGTCTCAGTTTTCTCAACTACAAAATGTGGATAATGACAGCACCCACCTCAGAGTGTTGCTGTAAAGATCAAATAAGCTAATATCTGTAAAGTCCTTAGCACAGAGCACGTATTATAGAAATACTTATTCTCTTTCCTACACCCTCAACACCAAGAACAAGATTTCACTGGAGAGTACAGTTTAGAGGTTCTTACAGGTTTGTGATCTCATCAGAATAAGGAACTTTCCACTTGTCCAGATCACAACCTCTTCACACCTTTTCAACCTTTTTGTGAAAGTCTTATTTATGTCTTTGCTTAAGTCCTACAAAGACTCTACACTCTATACAATGAAGAACTTTATCTTGTTTTTTAATATGTTGAAAATATTAAGGTAGCACTTGGGATATCCACTTGTTTTGTCTTCTTCTTAATATATGACCAGGCTTCCTCCTTTTACAGCCATATGTGTACCCGATAATGTAGCACTTTTCTCATACAAATCATTGTTAATAATGCTCTGTAGCTTACTTATACCATATCAACCAATCACCATTATGTCTCAAATCTTGTTTCTTCAGTGAAACACTTGAAACAATATTCTATTATTTACAGTAATAAAACATCACATAACATAGAAGTATTGGTACTAAGAAAGGATTTTGCTATAACAAGCAGCTTAGGATCAGTTAAAAAAATTGTTTAAATTCCCAAAAGTAATTAGATTGATGTCCTCCTAACTCTTTTCTGCCAGCTCATTCTCCTCTGCAGCAGTTGTCCAAGGTACACATATAACAGTTGCTGCTATAGATGAAATATAGATAGATAGATAGATATATACCACTTTAAATTTGCATTCATATACCCACACATACACACATACATACATACATATATGCATGTATATTTGGCTCTCTACAAAATCTCTGTTGGATTATGTATGGGCTGAGCTATTATTATCATCATTTACAACATAATGAAACTGAGGATAAAAGAGATTAATTTGGGCTATATGTTTACTTAAGATTTGAGGTCAGGTTTTTCTTTTTTTTGAGAGGTAAAAATTTATTGATTTATATCATATATCAGCATGTTATGATATGGTCACACATGGTCATTCAGCTGAGTTTATCTTATAGACAAAAGAGGGTTTTTTTTTTCCTTTTAAAAATACATTTTTTTTTTCAGCAGGAACAAACATTTTTAAAACAAACATTCATACATAGGCAGGAATTAAAAACAATGACTTATTTTTCCCCAAATTCTCTTCATGCTTTAGCATTTGCTTTCAGGCTCCTTTCCCCCAATTGTCCTTCATCTTTCACAGAAACATCTACATAAGACAAAAATCCCATCCCCCTCTAAATAATAGCCCAAATCCTGACCCAAAAGAAGAGGAAGACTGAACTGAACATCATTCTCATTGGGTTGATTGTGCAAGCCATTCCAGTCTACTTGTTTTCAATGGGCTCAGACTTATAGACTGTAACCAACAAATCTGATAGATACTTCAAGAATTTAAACCCATCTGAGATACACATTTATGTGTTTACTTGGCTTTGATGATGAAGTCAGGTTTTTCTAAGACTATGTCTAAGCATATATCCACTATGCTTTATTGGTCCTCAAACTTTTGGCTAACAAATAAATGATTCATTTCGTGTTTCCCATTCAGCTGTATAACATGATCAAAACAGTATCTTTTTCATCCACTTTGTTTTTCCATTGCATATATTTACAATTCCTATTTCTTAAAATTTCCACTAAAACAGATTTTTCACATTGTCAGTTTTAATGCCATTACATTAATATCACGTGTAAACAGGAGAATTTAAATAATATCACCACTGATAAGTAATCCATCTATTTTGGACCCTTTTTATCCTCCATTTTTCTCCTCACAGTGAATAATTTAGGAGAGCATATGTCTTCCTATTTTATGCCTTGCTTAATGCCAATACTCAGCAGATGATTAAATATTAAAGGTTTCTCTATAGGAGCATCTGTCAGAGAACCTTATATAATTATAATGTATGCATATGCCACCTTGTCTGAAAAGAGTTTTTGAGACTACATTTTGTTCTGCCAAGTTAAATGCCAATATTAAAAATCAATAAACAATAAACATAGTAGGATCTTACATTCTCTACACTTCTCTGTCAGTTGTCTGGTTATTAAAATGCATTATTCTGTAGAACATCATTCTTGAAAGTCAACCTGTTCCCTTTTCATGCTTTCTTTGAGAATAGCCTCAATACACATACAGATAATTTTCATTAAAATTTTTTTATAAAAGGGAGAAAGTAGGCATATAGGTCTATAGTTGTTTGTTTTTTTTTTCCAGCCAGAGACAAAGTTTATTAAAGATCCTCCATATTGGCCAGACTCTTAAAGAATCTGAATATTTGTGAGCTATTGGCTAGGTTCTTACGGAATTTGAGCATTTGTATCACTAATGCAAGTGGGCCAGATAAGCCCTTGGCTAGACTCTTAAAGAATCTGAGCCCATATAGGTCTAGAGTTGCAAATTATGTCTCCTTTCTGATTGAGGTGTGTGATCTTTTCTATTCTTTTGAAATCTCCATTTTTGAGGTGTCATAATGATTAGGGACTGCTAGGTGGCACAGTGATTGGAGTGCTAGGCCTAGAGTTAGGAAACCTCATCTTCCTGAGTTCAGATCCAGCCTCAGACACTTACTAGCTGTTTGACCCTGGGCAAGTCATTTAACCCTTTTTGCCTCAGTTCCTTCATCTGCAAAATGAGCTGGAGAAGAAAATGGCAAATCACTCCAGTATCTTTTCTAAGAAAACCCCAAATGGGGTCACAAAGAGTCAGAAAAAACTAAAAATGACAACAATAAATAATTGATACCTTAGTGTGTTTGAAATTGTAATACATATAAAATGGATTGCTTCTATATAAATTTGGATAAGTATACATGACTTTATCTTCTTGGGTGTTGTGGCCATATCTAAAATATGGTAAAGCTCATAGTCTTTCGGTTCCCCTACTCTAAGAAGCCTGATAAAAAGTCACAAATGACTAAGTCCAAAAGACTTAAAAAAAGATCACTGGCTCATAAAAGGTGACTGAGAAGGAAACTATCTAGCCTTTCACCTTTTTCTCATCTTCATAAAAACCTTTATGGGAGTAGTTGATGCACACATCTAGGTATCCTTGGTGAGTCCTTTTAGTTCCTACTTCTTTATGGCTTTTAGTTTCATCTATGGAGAGAATTTCACTGTGGTTGTTTCTCAGTTACTCCTGTAGCATACAAATGTTTTGATCATTTGATATACATTACTGTTATGCTTACCAATAGTTCGGTTAATAAATGTAGACAGTTTGAGAATTGCATTAATTTTAAAACCTTCCATCTCCTTTTCTGTCACATTCACCATCACTGGAAATGTAGAAGAGGACAATTCATTTAGTAAGCCTTTTCCAAGGTTTCTGTACCTGAATCTATACATGTATTTTTAATTAGTCTCCTTTGTAATAATATATATATATGTTGATTTTCATTCATTTATCAAAATATCATTCTAAACAAGGTTGTGTTGCTCTAGCAGAATGACAAAGGGGTTCATGATGAAATAAGGTTAAGAATACTTAGTTTATACTTTCTAAATCATCTTTTATTCTAAATGCACAGGTAGGTAGGTAGATAGATAAATAGATAGATGGATGGATGGATGGATAGATAGAGAGATGGATGGTTGGATAGGTAGATAAACTGAGATCCAAGAGGTTATGTGTTTTGCACAAGGTCACACAGTAGAAAGAGCAGTAGGCCTGAAGTTAGGAAGATGAGTACTAATGCAGAACCAGACACTTATTAGCTATGTGATCTTTGGCAAGTGGTTTAACCTCTATTTCCCTCCATTTTCTTTTTTTTTATGGTAATTTTTATTTATTTTTTTGTTTTCAACATTTACTTCCACAAGATTTTGAGTTCCAAATTTTCACCCCATCTCACCCCTCCCCCACCCCAAGATGGCATGCATTCTAAACACCCCTTCCCCTAGTCTGCCTTTCCTTCTATCTCTCCCCCTGTTCTCTTATCCCCTTCCCCTTCAATTTTCCTGTAGGACAGGATGGATTTCTGTACTGCATTTCCTGTATTTCTTATTTCCCAGTTGCATGGGAAAACATTTTTTTTTTTCTTAACTGTAAAATGGGGATAATAATAGCACCTATCCCCCAGGGTTGTTGTTAGGATCAAATAAGATTTGTAGCATTTTGTGAAATTTGTAGCAAAAAATGCTAAGTAGTAGTTATTATACAAATTCTTATTCCTATCCCTTCCCAAAGCCTGGAAATTTTATATCTGTTAAGAAAGAAGATAGGTAGGGAAGGAAAAGAAGGAAGGGAGGTAGAAAAGGAAGAGATAGAAGGAGAGAAGGGAGGAAGAAAGGAAAGAAAGAGAAAGCAAGGAGGAAAGGAAGGAAGAGATAGAGGAAGGAAGGAAAGAAGGAAGGAAAAACCATTTAAAAAAGAAATATAATAATGAGAAAAAAGAAATACTATGATCTGTATTAAAGTTTATACTTAGAAAAGTAAACTATTCATCAGAAATATACTTAATGTCCAGTGTGATATGTGGTTTCATGATGAAAACTTTAAAATAGATCAAAATCTTGTGAACTCAGTGCCAAATTGTGTAAAATAAGTGATTGAAGAAAAATGAAAACACATTGCATATAATAGAGGTTTAAGGATATGAAAATTTGTATGTTTATGTGTGAGTCAATATATTTAATATTTTGTATTGTTCCAATTAATTTGTGTACCATTCTATCTCTGTTCAAGACATGATTCCACTGGAAATCATAAATGACTACCAGACAGCCGGCATCTTGTTTCTTGCCACTTCATAGGTGCTTTTGTAAGTGGAATTCTGAATTGAATGACATCTTCTCCTGGTAGTCTGGACACTTCATGCCCAACTTTGCTTGTGGAAAGAAAAAAAAGTGCAGAAACCTCATCACAGAGCCAGGAATAATATCCAGATCAGCCAATTGCCAGTTCAGAGTTCAAACCATTGAACCATACTCTCTGTATCCCATAATTATCCTGTGCATTACGGTCCTCTATGTTTTGTCCAGTCTAGTTTTAATTGCTCAAAGTAATGATGCTTCCACCACTTTAGTAGGAAAACTATTTCACAGTCTAGTAGATTTTCATGAGTAAGAAATTTTTCTTGAGAGTCATCCAAAATGTTCATTTCTCTCTCCAGCCACTCTCATCCCATCTCATTCATTTTGGTCCTCACTGCCTTTATCACCCTCAATCACTTGCTGTTTATGAGGGATGAAGAGATAATTTAATCCCACTTTTCTCACCCTAGATATCAGGGAAAAATGAGGTTTTTTTTAAATGGTAAGGTAATTTTTGGATCCTTGTACAGAAGCACAATATCATTTCTCAGCAAATACCTGGCCAGTATTGGATATTTACTGGCTACACAAGTCACTTAACCTCTTAATATGACAAGCAGCTCTTAACTAAGACTATGAGTGGTAGAGAAGTTGCCAACCTTCCTTGTTAGGAGGAGTAACCTCATGAGTTTTTTTTTCCTTTGTCAATGAAATCACAGGCCCAATCTGTTTTCTTACACAGGCAGAGTTAACTAGTGACACAACTGAATTCATTTAGCAAACAGCGAGCAATTGGGGGCCAAACATTAATAAGGGGACAATATAGCGAGACTGATTATGGACTTGCTGGAGCTTATCTTTTGGGAAACAATGACTCAACAGCTCAGGAAAAGAATCATGGACCAGGCCTGACTCATCAACAAGAGGCAGGCATTGGCAAAACAATTACATAGAGAAAGCATTTGTTAAGAAACTCACTATGTGCCCAGTTCTGTGCTGAGCACTGAGAATATGAATACAAACAAATAAGAAAGTCTTTACTCTCTAGAAGATTATATTCAAATAAAAGAGGACAAAACACAAAGAAGAGCTGAAAGAAGAGGGCCAGTACTTATATGAGGGCAAGTTTGCTGATTAGGAAGGGAAATCATGCAGTGAGTTGACCTGAGAATGAAGTAAGAATGTCTGGGTACTCTAATGAAATAGTGGAGGCAGTTGGCCTCAGGGCAAAGAGTCCATAGGTTGGTAAGGCTGATTGCTGGGGAGAAGATGGAATTAACACAGGGGAGGGCGGGGCAAACTGCTATGGCTTACAAAGAGAGATGCAGTTTGTAGAGTTCTTGGCTTCAGATGGGCATGGGGGAGGCAGTGGAGAAGACAAATAATATCTCATAAGATCTGAGTCTGAAAAGCAGTGTGACCTGGGTTCAAGTTTTGCCTTTGAAACATATTGGCCACGGGATCATGGACAAATACTTTAGTTTTGTAGCTCCCAGGGCACTCTCTAAAACTATATATCGCAAAGAAGATACCAATCTACCTCAGGAGAGCAATTTCCTCACTGAGAGCTCACTATAGCAATAATCACAGGTCTAGACCAAAAAGGGAGATGAAGATATTGATAAGAGAGAGAGAGAAAGAGAGAGGGAGAGAGAGATAATCTCAGTCTAATAAAAAAGCCAGTAGAATTTGCAATTTGTTATGCAATGAAAAAATCCGAGCCCTGGAAGTTAATACACCCATGGTATAACCCTAACTCTGCTAGTCACTAACTGTGTATTGGCCATAATATTTCACATTTCTGGGTCTCAATTTTCCCATGTGCAACATAAATTGGTTGAACTAAGTCCTATTGGTACTAAAGTTCCATGAATTATTCAGTTTCAGGAGCAGAGGGCTTCAAGTGGCCTCAGCAATCTACTAGCATAGGGCCTGTCATTGTTTTTTGTCTTAATGGCCAGGCATAGCCTTTAAAGTACCCTTTTTTCTGAGAAATTTGGAAAGAAGGTCAAACTCTACATTGTATGAATTGGGGAGTATTGGAAAAGACTCTAAAACTATTTGCCCAGAGCCAATCACTTGAAAGTTTACCATGAGATATTTGTTTTAAAATTTCAAAGGCTTTGGAGTCTTCTGGATTCCCTCAATAAATTCAACCAGCACTGGATCTTTCCTTAGCAATATACTAAGCCTTATTATTTAACACTTCAGTGGGTATGGGTTCAATACATGTTTTTTCACAAGGGGGGTTATATGAGAGCAACAGGCCTTAAGAAAATGGGGTTAAGATAGTATGGAGAGAAGGAGGGGTACTAGTTGGAAGAGGACAGAAAAGCACTAAAAGAGGAAATAAGAAAACTGCCAAAGACAAAAAGCCTCCTTTACATTTTGGCTGTAAGCCAAGCATACTTGGGACTGTTACACCTTCCCCTTTCCTTGTGGAGGAACAGCCCAGTTTCTGAATACCAAGATCATCTGAGGGGGGCTTCTAGGCTGCCTGGAAGCAAGAAGTAACAGAAATGTCATAAGCAAGTCCTCAGTAGATTTTCACCCCATTTCTGCCAAAGCTAGAGATGGAGATGAGCTTCCAAAGTTATCTGGGTATGTATCCAACTCTAGTCTTCTGAGATTCACCCATCACTAGTCTTTAATCCTTTCAAATGTTTGAAAATGATAATCATATCCCTCTTCCCTTGAGCTAGGAAGATTGCATTTTACTTCCTTCTCCATAAATCAATCCTCCCTGACACTCAGGTAGCTGGAACTGAATGCCATTTCATTTATACACACACACACACACACACACACACACACACACACACATACATACATATATACATACATATATACACACATATATACATATACATGTGTGTATATGTGTGTATACACACATACATTTGTATATGTATATATACATATACACACACTAAATAATCTGTTTGCTTTTGCTTCCATACATATGATTATAAGTATATACCTATAGGGAGAAATGAGAGAGAGAGAGCGAGAGAGAGAGAGAGAGAGAAAGAGAGAGAGAGAGAAGAGAGAGCGAGCAAATGAAATAGGTCAAGTAGGAAAAGCAAATGGCTGACCTTTTTACCCATAACCATCTACTGTGATACAATAATCATTCTTCTACCCCCTTTCTCTAATGCCTTTCAACTTGGTAATTAACTTCCAGGTATCACAAAATACTAGGGATTCAGCTCACCTTTCAAAATGGCCATAGCTTATATCTCTCCCTGGTCATTTTTCCCTCTCCTCTGTTTGACAGAAACATTCTCTGGCCATCCAATGTGGACTTGCAGAAAGGGAATAGGACCAGGAGTCAGGAGAATTACTTCTATCACCTTAAGGAAAAAAATCATTTCAGCATTTGGCCCAGTTTTCTCATCTTTGAAATCAGAGAATTGGTTTAAATTATCTTTAAGCTGCTTCTCAGTTACAAAATCTACAAATCTAAAAATAATTTTGAGGAGAAGAAAGTATAGATTAGGAGAATCCAGCTCTGTTACACCTTGGGAGAAAGGGTGATTAGTTTGGGGTAGTATTTACTGCACCATCAAAAGTAAGATATTCTGTAAAGCAGATTCTAGTTTGAAAATGTTTGTTTTTGAGGAAGGTGACATAATGATGATTCAGGCCAAAATAAACTCTGCAATTTAAGTGGCTATTAGTTAGTAAACTAATAAAAATATACTTCATTTTGTATTATGTAGGCACTGTCTAAGGCTTGATGTGGGTGCTTGACACAGACTATAGTCATCTGGGCAGAAATATGGGAGTGGCCTCAAAATAACATGGTATATTTTCTTCCTTTCTTTCTTTCTTTTTTTTTTTTTTTTGGTGAGGCTATAGGGGTTAAGTGACTTGCCCAGGGTCACACAGCTAGTAAGTGTTATGTGTCTGAGGCTGGATTTGAAATCAGGTCCTCCTGACTCCAAGGCCAGAGCTCTATTCACTGTGCCACCTAGCTGCCCCTATGGTATATTTTCTAAGTGCATCTTACTTACTATGCCAAAACACAGTGGTATGGATTGTTAATACTCATTGTTATTCATTCATCCTTTCATATATCATTCATTCTATGTTGCCTAGAATGGTACATTCATTTCTGTTTGGCTAGCCTACACTGAAAAGCTAAAATTCTTGTTTATCCAGGTAGAAATACTGTGAAGAAAACTAGCTAGAAATCTAATCCTTTTTTTCCTCCTCTGCCTACATCTGTACCGGGTTTTGATATATCTCATTAGCTGTCGACATTGATCAATTGAATCAGATAATGGCCAAACTTTCATTCCATTTTGTACCCATAAAGACACAGTCTAATTACACTGTATAATGAAATGTTTAAATATATCCATACATTTTACACAAAATATAACCCTAAACCAAGTCTCTTCCTAAAACTTGGCCACAGGAGTATTTAAGGATGCACAACTGCAGTTGACGCAGAACTTCTTTCCCAGATGTTCAATTTGACCTGGGGCAACTCAATCAAAGTTTGTAAGGTTTCCAACATTCATAGTGGGAATTTTCAGAAAAGGAGGCATATGGATTATTCTGGCAATTGGAATATTCAGATGGAAACTCATGTGCAATGATTCTGGAGCTCTGAAATCTCCCTGAGAGCAAGTCAAATAATAGCATTATTTGTAACAATAATATCAATAAATAATGAAAAAGATCAGTGCTGGTGCTTTTCAAGGAAATGAGTTTGGAATCTATAAAGCAATATGAGTGAATGGAGTTAGGATACCTGCTGGGAGCCAGAGAGCAGATTCAGAAACGTTTAAAAGCAGGGCAAGAGCAAAAAGAGGGATGTTTGACAACATAGAAACAAAGTGAGATAAGCAACCAGGTGGCTCTAGGGATTCCCCATGATGAAGGTCCTCAGTCAGTTAAAAAAAAAAACAGATTTTTTTTTAAAACAACTACTATGTTCCAGACAATGTTTATAAGTGATGGGCATACAAATAAAAACAGAAGGCAGTCCCTGCTGCCAAGGGGCTAACAGTCCAACTCACCCCTAAATCAATTGATATAAAATTATATGCAATCACATGTTCGAAATTGTATATGGATTTCCTGATCAAAAACAAATGAGCAAACTTTTGTTGGTATGCGCTGAATATATCAACTATTTAGTACCTACTTTATGAGAAACACTAAACTACACATCACAGGGGGAGTAAGGAGTTCCAATACTGACTCTGCATGTACTTAGCTGTGTGATTATGAATTAATTCTTTTACTTTTACCTTTTTGGGACTTAGTTTGTTCATCTATAAAATGAGCAAGTTAGACTAGATGAAATTCTTTCTTCCTGATATATGAGATGATAGATTCTCTGATAAAGAAGCAGTACAAAATATGATATTTGTTTTCCAGAAAAAGAATCTAGTTGGGTTGGGAAGGAGAGCATGCTCTACTTTCCACGTATGAAACAATCAGTTGAAAATACAATAGCTTATGATAAACTTCTCTCCATTTTGGTACAGACTATCCATGTCATTGCAGTTCAGAGAAGGATAGATCTATGTGAGCTGGAGTAAATATATGAGCAGTTTAAAAAAGGATATAGGACTTCCTCTAGGTTCTAAAAGATGGGTAAAGAATTTGGATGGGTGGAAGATACCCCATGATGGTAAACATCATCAGTAAAAGCAAAATATGATACAATGAAACTCACCAAGAAATAATTATAAATTTAAAGATAAAATCACATTTAAAAGAAGGAAGAGGTCTGAATATAGAATGTACTAATCCAGAGTATAGAGGTGGGGACAATAGCCACAACCAAGTCCAAATAGCACAGAAGGAGGAAGAATATAGAACCCTAGGCTAGCAACAGAAGTACCTTAGCAAATTTATGAGGCAAATGGCTACAGTTATGACAATTTAAACCAATGAGATAATGGGGTATTGTAGAAAGATATCTAGGTTTGCAGTCAGAGTATCTGAGTTCAAATCTTAGCTCTGCTACTTGTCATTTGTATGACCTGGGGCTTAATTAATGTGGGGCTCAGGTCTCCTAAATTATAAAATAAGGAAACTGCTTAAGATGATTTTAAGGATCACTTAAAGCTCTACATCTCTTGAACCAGTGTGATTCTCAATTTGTAGGATTGTAAGAAAATTCAACAGGTTGGAGTCTAGTATTTTTAGGCAGTAATGTGAGATAATTAGGAAACACTATATATCAATTCAAAGGATCAGTATCTAAATCTTGGATCAGTAACTTACTATGTGGGTAACCTTGGATAAGGCACTTTCCCTCTATGAAAGAGACTTCATTTATAAAATGAGAAAGGAGGACTATATAACCCAAGATTTCTTCCGACTTGAAATCAGTGAAATCCTAAGATGAACCTAAGCCTGGATAGTAGGATAATTATAGCTTGTCTCTGAAGTTCACACAGGAGAGTTAAAACATCATTGAAGCTTAAGCATTTGCAACTAGATTTAGCAAATCCTGAGGCAGCTGGTTTCTTTCAGGATAGGGATAGTTACATGGTATTAGAGGGGTTGATGGTTATAGCATTCAGTATCTTTGACATAGGAAGCCTTTCCCGTAGGAAGCAGGGGGAATAATCCTTTTCTTGTTGGAGTTCATGTAATTTTTCACCTCAGGGACAAGTTGCAGAATAGGAGCAAGATAAAAGGATTCCACCTGTATTCTGGAAAGTTATTTCCACTCACATTCCAGACATTCGCCAAAAGGGGGAAGTGTACTTGTCTGTGCCTACCAGATTGTGCTCAATTCTGAAATAAAATATGAGGGTTATCCAAAATAGAAAGCAATCGGTAACTGCTGCTGGTCTGGTGCACTCTTATCTCCATCAAAAAAATTAAAACAGTGGTCACATCTTTAGACTTTGACCTTAGGAACAAAGTGTTGCCCCTTATTTCCCTTGAACATCCCCTTCTATTTAAGTAATTGGCAATATAACACTAAGCTTGCTGTTTAGAATGCAATTAATTGTTTTGTTTCATGGTGCTCAAGAAATACCAGAATTCAAGCTGTAGAAAGGAGGCATGCTAAGGGTAACTAACTTAGTAATGACAGCCAAGGTGGTTTAGTAAATAGAAGACTGGTGTCTGAATCAGGAAAACCTCAGTTCAAGTACTAACTCTGACTCAGATATCTCAATGTCCCCGATAATATTTTAAGATTGTAAGTTGCAGAAGAGTTACTGCCTGCATGAGTCAATGAAGTTTCTGCACTAAAGATTTCTCATATTAATTAAATCACTGGCCCAGGCCAAAATGAATAAAAACAAAATGTCATAATTATAGGGTGCAGCTTTGTCCAATATGAGAGATATCTGGAACTTTTCTTATGTTCTAGTTTATCTTGATCTAAATATTCAAAATTATTTCTTTCTTTCCTGACTCTACCCAGCTTTACCAAATGTCTCATGTATTCACCCAAGTGTTTTTCTGTCTCTATTCCCATTTCAAGGCAGAGGGGTACTTTTACAAAGTCACTGGAAAACTAAAGAATAATGTATCTTCTGTTTGGGTGTCAAGCCTAGGCCAACTTTGTTTGGAAGACAAGAATTAACCTTTCAGACACTTAGGTACAAGACAGCTAGGTTTTGCACAGGGCTGAAGATGACAAGTCATCTGAATCAAATTTTGAAAAAAATAGGGCCATAGTCAGAGTCATGGTCATTCAAAACATTAAACTAGAGGATCTAAAATGAAAGTGTCATCCTAATCGAAGAAAGTGAAGCTAGAAAATCAGGGGAACCAACCAAATTAATGTGTCAAAATGGAAGTAAAAAGCAGGAGTCAAATCAAACAATTTCTAAGACAAGTAAGCTAAGGTTCAAGTAACCAAAAAGCAAACTGAAAACAGATTGACAGGCAATTCATCTGATAGTAGTGCATTCATTTTTTTTTATCACTTTTCAGTCTGCCTTCCACATTCTCTCCTAAAAGGGGAAGTTCTATCAAATGTTGGGACCTGAACAGAAATTTATTTAGACAAAGAGAGAGATACAAGTTCAAGATGATCTTTATTTTTAATCATATTCATTCATTCAAATCTTAATTATTCACTTATATTTAAAGTATTCATTGAGCATGTTTTTGTAATGGATGAAAAGTTGAGTAAATTATAATCCTTATCCTCTAATATCATATATTTCATTAATAAGAGAATACACAAATACACAAACACTCTATTTGATCAAGGAAGTGTGATCAATGCCACAAAAAAGTTTTTTTTTTAAAGGTGGTATTTTGATCAGAAGAGGAATTGTCTTTTGTCTTGTTTGTCCCACAACTCTATACCCACTTATTTTGGATACAATTTAGTTTTCAACACCATTTCTGTATTTTAATTAACTTATTTTCCATTATAAATCTTTTCAGACCCATATATACAAATTTATATTATGCACAAATATGGTACAATATTCTCGTAGTAATCATAGAAGGAGTTTCTTCACCAGGAGTTCCTCATGTCAATGAACTGAGAGGTCCATCTGAGGGGAAAGATCATAGTAGCACTTCCCAGTTCTGATTCATAGTATAAATGATCATTTCAAAAGAACTAAAAGCATGAGTAACACAAAAGTCAACAGAGAGATATCTGGTGGGCTTAAATAGACTTCAGCATATTTGAACACTGACTTGATCAAAAGAAGTGGCTTCACATACATTAAGGGCATACATTGTTGGGAAAAAAAGTTAAGCTAGTCATAACATGAAAGCATAAAATAACAGATGAGAACATTTCTGAGTAGTATACTCAACATGGCAAAAGATCTATGAGAAAGCTCCAAGTGAGTTGGCAAATCCTCTAGGATAGAAGGAAAATGGATGAGAATTACAGAGATTGAGAAGATATGGATTTTTTTAAAAATCTGTACTCTTGGAAGGAGGACCCACATAAGGATCACAACATGAATTCAATCTCCACTAAAAAAGAAATATATACCATCCACATCCAGTCAAGGAATATTTTTTTCTTCATTACAACTACCTAATTGCCTAATTATGGTAAGTTGTTTTTTGTGTGGCTGGAAAATGAGTGCTTCTCTTTATGGGAAAAGATATGAGTTGATAAGATACTCATTTCCCACGAAAATATCCCTACTTCTAAACAAGGGGGGAAAAGTTCATCTAATATCTGACTTTACCCATACAGGGCTTGTTCAGCTAAACAACTCTTTAATTAAACAATCATTTAATTTTTTGTACTGAATTGACCAATTATTTGATAGAATTGAACCAATTGACTAACTGCTTTGGCATTACCTAATTATATAGCTTATTTCTAGGGTTGAAGCTATGTGTTGTTAACACTGTTGAATATGTCAATCCAGTAAAACTTTGGTCAATTGAATTTTCTTTTAATCACTCAATTCACTTGTTCAGCACTAAAGACATAATCAGTTGGCTGATTGACTGTATTATTGTTTGCTTTCAGCTAAGAGTTTATATGCCCTATTTACACAGTCTGTAAATGGTAGTTTCCTTTTTTTTATTGACCTAGATTGTCAGTGGCTGTATATGTCCAGGTTGACCGTGCATAGCCAGCTGTCTGCATGGCATGAGTTATTTAGAGGAAAAATAATCCTAGGAAGATAGATTCAGAATTGGAAGACACCTTAGAGATCATCTGAACTGATCCTGTCATTTTACATATAAAGACATTTAGACACATTGTGCTCAAGTGTCTGGCCCAAAGTAATGCATTTAGTGAGTGAGTTTCTAACTCTGCTGACTCACATCCTCTGATTCCAAGTCAAGAGTTCTTGCCACAGTAAAATGTTGTTTCCTCAATTAAAATTAATTTTTAAATGGAAAATCTTTGCTTTTCTGAAGAAAGCTAAAGGCCTCTCACATGGTTCGTGTAGTATAACCAAATAACTCTGTATCAATGTATGGGAAGCCACAAGGAGACATCACCTACCTAGTGTTGATTCTCCATAATTATAGGTATAGTATTTAAGTACTATAATCTTCTAAAGCCAGATACATAAAGAGCAGCAAAATATTATATTTTAAAAAGAAATGTCATTCCTTTATCTTTCCAGAAGTATGAATTGTATTTCTTTAATAACTCCAAATCCCAGTAATGTTGTGGTTTTGACCCACACAATGTCTCAAACCCTAGGGAGTTGGTAGGTTTTTTCCTGTTTTACTTAAAAAAAGTGGTCCATAAGAAGTTCAATATTTTTCTCTCTAACTATACCCAAAGACCTATAAAACTGCATACCCTTTGATCCAGCAATACCACTACTAGGTCTAAATCCCAAAGAAGTTTTGAAAAGGGAAAAGGACCCATTTGTACAAAAATATTTATAGCAGCTCTTTTTTGTGGAAATTGAGAGTATGCCCACCAATTGGAGAATGGCTGAACAAGCTGTGGTATATGACTGTAATGGAATATTATTGTGCTATAAGAAATGTCAAGCAGGATGATTTCAGAAGGAAAAAAAAACTAGAAAGACTTACATGAACTGAAACAAAGTGAATTAAGCAGAACCAAGAGGACACTGTGTGCAATAAAAGCAATATTATATGATGAACAGCTCTGAATGGCTTCACTATTCTAAGCAATATAATGATCCAAGAAAATCCCAAAGGACTCATGATGAAAAATACTATCTACCTCCACTAAAAAAATTGATGGTGTCTGAATACAGAATGAAACATACTAACTGCCTTTTTTCTTTCTTTCTTTTTCTTTCTTTCCTTCCCAGTTTTCTTCCACAAAATGACTAATATGGAAATGTTTTACATGATTGCACATGTATGCAGTACATCAGATTGCTTATCATCTCTAGGAAGGGAGGGGGGAGAAAAGGAGGAGTAGAATTTGGAACTCAAAACAAAACAAAAACCCAAATGTAAAAAAAAAAATGATTTTTGTGTGGGGGAAATAGAGTATTTTTTAAATATTTAAAATATTATTTTAAAAAGATTGAAAGATTTTTCTTTCTGACAAGAAAATGAGGTGTGAATACTCACCCTTATGTAAAAGTCACCAAAGAAAAGTTTTTTGCTCCTGATTTGCTGTTGTGTACATTTACCTTTGAACCATGAAGATCAGGTGAAAACGAAGAGGAAACTCTGATAAAAATACCAGATATTCAATGTGCCTAAATGCTCCTATTCACAGGTAACATTGTAATAATTTCATTGAATCCTGAAAGAAACAAAGCCTCCACAATGAAATTCTACCCATCCACAGTGAAAAACAAAAGCATGAAATTATTGTACACAGTTGGACAGCCTGCCCATTCCATTAGTCCATCAGCACATTTTTCTTCGACAGGTGCTTACAGAGAGACTGCAAGCTGGGCACAGAATTGAAGAGGAGGAGGAGGAGTCTAACTTTGATTGTATTTGGAAAGTTCTACAATGCTTTCATTGATCTCAAGCCACTCACTGCCAAAAAAAAAAAAGTCTAATTTTTTTTAAATACCTAGTCCAGTGATACTTTGTGACTGCAAATCATGAAATACCATGATCTTGGGACAAATTTAAATGGCAGGTGATTCAAAAGACAACAAAAGATATAAAGTGGCAACAGCTTATTGTCAACAATGACTTCTGTGTGAGAAGATGTGTAAAAGACAGTGCCAGTGGTATATCTGAATAGAAAAGAGCATGGAGTGACCATGTATACAGAGTGAGTAAAGGCTCCAGGGACTTTTGAAATATAGGGAGAAAAACAAACAGGAGAAAAGTCTTTAGTATATTGGGAAGATTCTGTAAATAGTACTACTGGGAAGACAAGAATGCTGTGGGATAAGAAGACATAAAGAGAGCTTCTATCTGCACTGAGAGAGGGAATATTTCCATTGGATCAAACTTAATATCTAAGTAGTATGTTTCCAAGCACAGTATGTTAATTGACATTCTGGTTTTTTCCCTAACTTTTTCTATAAGAAAGTCTCAGATGCTTAATGGCCTAAGGGGAAAAAGGATGGTGTGTGTGTGTGTGTGTGTGTGTGTGTGCGTGTGTGCATGTGTGCGTGTGTGTGTGTTGGCAAAATCATTGTATGTCATACAGAGATATTAGTGGCAACTTGTCAAGGTTAGTTAGGAGAGACCAGAATTGACTGGGATTCATATTAGCTGAGGAAGAAAAGCAGGAGGAAGGGAAGAGGGGTTGGTAAGGACTAAAAATCAGGCAAACAAGAGGTTGATTTCTAGAAAATTTCACATATACTGTAGATGTCAAGGTGGTAAGAATTGAGTCCAAGAAAGTTGTCCAAACCTAGAAAGATCATGTAAGAGATCTAGGTCTGTGCAGATTATAAACTGATCATAGAGGCTTTCAAGCAGTCTTTTTTTTTTTGTCTTTAAGATGTCAGAAGAAAAACAACGAAATAATATTTATGCAAATCTCAAACTCTCAGAGCCACAGTTTTCTCACCTGTAAAATGGAGAAAGCAAATCTGGCACTACTTATTTCCCAAGGTGGTTGTGAAAAAAGCACTTGGTAAACCTTCAATAGCAGTAGTTATAAGCTACTGCTTCTAATACTACAGATAGAGGTAGTTTAACTTAGAGTATGATTTTATATTCTTTGCTGGGAATACACAGCTAAGACCTTTAAAGTGCATTAATCATAACCAGAAATTCAGAGACATTCAGATAAATCTTGCTTCTTATTGAGTCAGGGAGAGATTACCTCAGAATGCATCTAAAGTGGCAATTTGAATAAACCTATCTTGTGGCCCATTTACTCAGGGTAAATGCAAATAATTTTCATATTAGTCTACATTTATGTCATTGTGTGTAATACTTCAAGACTTTAATGGACATGAGATATCCATGTGGGAATGCCTTTCATTAGCATATATTGTGGTCCATCCATACCTTCTCATCCTCTGAAATGCTAGACATTCTCCCACTGTGTCTCAATAAAGGAGCTGTCCTGTGTACTTATCTTATTCTAGGCCATTTAAGATTTTGAATATTGAAGTAGTTTATTCCTTTTACTTTGTTTGGTCCACCTCCTCTTCTGATCATATATTTCCTCCAGATCCCTTAGCCCACAATCTTTTCATATGTTAACATTCACAAAGTACTTGCCTCACAACCCTGTGAGATAGATAATACGATATTTTTTTACCTTTATTTTAAAGATGACACAACTGAGGCTCAGAGATATTAAGCAACTTACCCATGGTCACATGACAGATAAGTGTTAGAAGTCATATTTTAATTGGAGTATAAATCCAGTATCTTATCCACTACAGTACACAGCTTTCCTTATACTACTCTTGATAAGTAGATCATCATTAGACATATTATAGCCTACATACACTCAGCAAACAATCAGCATTGATTCATTAAGCACCAATTATGTGCAAACAGTGTGTAGGGGATACAAAGACCACCTAAAAAATTCTCTGACCTCAAGAAACTTATATTCTGTCATGGATCTTTCCTTTGGATTATCTGAAACTTTCATATGATTTTCAACATTGAGAGGGAAATAGAATAGAGGAAAATATATTCATCAAAGGTATTTGCTACTGTCATTGAGGATTTCCATCTGGAGTCTAAGTGGAATAGATTTTTCTCCATGTGATACAATCCTCCAGATTGAGTTCACATAGAAATTTAATGTACTACAGAAACTTACAGGAAGTTCCACAATGACCAGAGTGTAAAGTGAAATTTGGAGCAAAAATTTCAAGAAAAACATCTATTTTTCACATGTGTTCCACTCTACCCCTCCAAGTAACTCTTCGCAAAGATAAGACCATCAAAACATTGCCTATTTCCCTTGGGAAATTTAGACCCCTGAAGTTGATAGATGGCTTTGAATGGCTTTTCATTATCCCAAAAGAACTGCTTAGTCAGAGAGTCAGTGTACTTCACTTGTCTTGGCTGCAAGTCTCTGTCCAGGCTTGGGAATGATGGAGTTGTAAAGTTTTGTAGACACTTCTGTTCATAAAATGATCACAGTAGCCAGGAGGAGAAGAGGTTTCAAAATGGTTGCTGTCCAGTCAGAGGGAAGGTAAATGCTTTCCAATCAGAGTCAGGGTTAAAAGAGTGGGAATCTGAACTTTAATTGGGAATGAGAGGAGGAAAGTAAACAGAATGGCATGGCAATAGCTGAGAAGTGAACTGCCCGGTTGCTTCATTCTTAACCTCATATGTCAAAAACCAAGTCAAGACAAATCAACAGATATGTATGAAGTGTCCGTCATGTTATATGAACTCTGTTAAGCACTGAAGATACAAAGGAAGGCAAAATAGATGCCCAGAATTTTTGTGGGGAAAATATAGGAGGACATAGTCAAGGATTGCAAAGAATAGGCAGGCATGGATGAGTTACAATCTACTTTAATGAAGGAAATAGTCACATCTGTGAGATCATACATCTAATAGAGTATTCGAGTTGGAATATTCTCTTCTACATATTTTCTTCTTTTCTGCATATTTCTTCTATGTATTCTACACATTTATCCTTTATTCTGTATATTTTATCTGTTGATTGGAGAAATTTCTGGAGACCTCCAAAAACTGTTTCATTTTACAAAGAATTTCTGCCCTAGAGTATCTCTAACCTTCCTAGCTGAAACTATTTAATCTCCATTGGTGAATTCAATATTATATTGAGTCTAGAATTAATTCTTTCCAAATAACTAGGTTTTTGCCTTGTGTTGTAATATGCTGTTTGTTGTTCAATCATGTCCAAGTTATTTATGGCCCCATGGGCTATAGCATGCCAAGCCCTTCTATTCTCCACTATCTCCCAAAATCTGTCCAAACTGATATTCATTGCTTCTAGGACACTATCTATCCATCTCATTCTGTCCCATTCCTTTCTCCTTTTGCTTTCAATCTTTCCCAACATCAGCATCTTTTCCATTAGTACTGTCTTCTCATTATGTGACCAAAGTAATTAAGCTTCAGTTTCAGTATTTGACTTTTCTGTGAATGGTCTGAATTAATTTCTTTAAGTACTGACTGATTTGATCTCCTTGTTCTCCAAGGGACTCTCAAAAGTCTTCTTCAAGACCATAATTGGAAAACGTCCATTCTGTGGTGCTCAGCTTTCCTTATACTTCAACTCTGACAGCCATACATTACTACCAAAATTTAAAAAAAAACTAGTTTTGACTATATAGACCTTTGTCAGCATGGTGCCTTTTTGTGCTTTTTAGTATGTTATCCATATTTCCCATGCCTTTTTTTCAAAGAAGCAAGAGTCTTCTAATTTCATGGCTTCAGTCACCATCTGCAGTGATCTTTGAGCCCAAGAAGATAAAATCTGACACTGCTTCCATTTCTTCTACCTCTATTTGCCAGGAAGTGATGGGACTGGTTGCCAAGATATTAGGTTATTGTTACTGTTGTTGTTGTTAAGCTTCAAGTCAGCTTTTATGCTGTCCTCTTTCACCCGCATCAAGAGGCATTATAATTCTTCTTCACTTTGTGACATCAGAGTGCTGTCATTTCATATCTGAAATTGTTGATATTTCTCCCAGCAACCTTAATTTTGACTTTTGATCCATTCAGCATGACATTTCATATGTTGTACTCTGCATATAAGTTAAATAAATAAGGTAACAATACACAGTTTTGTCATATTCATTTTCTAATCTTAAATCCATCAGCTTTTCCATGTTTGATTCTAATTATTTCTTCTTGGCCCACATACAGGTTCCTCAGTAGATAAGTAAGATGATCTGGTCCTCCAATCTCTTTGAAGATTTGACACATTTTGTTGTGTTCCACGTAGTCAAAGGTTGTAGTGTAGTCAAAGAAGCAAAACTGAATTTTGTTTGTTTGTTTGTTTTCTGGAACTCCCTTGCTTTCTCTATAATCCAGCAAATGTTGGCAATTTGTTCTCTAGTTCCTCGGCCTCTTCAAAAACCAGCCTATTCTTTTGATCATTCTTGGTTCACATACTGTTGAAACCTAGCTTGTAGAATCTTAAGCGTAACCTTGCTTGCGTGTAAAATAAGTGCAGTTCAGTAACTTGGGCATTCTTTAGCATTGCCCTTTAGGAATGGAACGTAAACTGGTATTTTCTAATCCAGTGGCTACTGGTGAGTTTTCCAAATTTCCTGGCATATTGAGTGCGTAATATTTTAGAATTTTAAATACCTCAGCTGGAATTCCATCACCTCCACTAGACTTATTGTTAGCAATGCTTCCTAAGACCCACCTGACTTCATTCTCTAGAATGTCTGGCTCTAGATCAGTAACCACACAATTGTGATTATCAGTGATGCTAAGATCTTTCTTGTATTGTTCTTCATTGTATTATTACCACCTCTTCTTAATATTTTCTGCTTCTTTTAAGTCCCTACAATTTTTATTTTTATTACACTCATCATTTGCATGAAAAGTTCTCTTGATATCTCTAATTTTCTTGAAGAGATCTGTCTTTTCTATTCTGCTATTTTCTTTTGTTTCTTTGCATTACTCATTTAAGAAAGCTTTCTTATCTCTCCTTGCTATTCTCTAGAATTCTGTAATTAGTTGGGTATATCTTTTCCTTTCTTTTTTCCCTTTCGCTTTCTGTCTTTCTTCAGCTGTTTGTAAAGCCCCCTCAAAAAAACATTTGGCTTTCTTGCTCTTCTTTCTCATTGATATTTTTGTTATTGTTGTTGCTGTATCCTCTGCAATATTGAAGACTTTTGTCTATAGTTCTTCATGCAATCTGTCTACAAGATCTAATACCTTAAATCTAATCATCACTTCTACTTCATATTCATAAGTGATATAATTTAGGCCACACATTCCTTGCATACTAGTTCATTATAAACTGGCTTCTTTTTTTAAAAAAGTAAAGTAAAAAAAAATAAAGAAGTAAAGTAAATGGAAAAGATTTAGTTTAACTTAACATATTCAATTGATCACCTCCTTTGAATAGTCATTGGCTAGAATCTAGGAAAGATAGGTTAAATCAGAAACATCTCTCCTGGAGAGCTAATCTATCTGGAGGTGTGTGTGTGTGTGTGTGTGTGTGTGTGTGTGTGTGTGTGAAAGAGAGAGAGAGAGGAAGAGAAAGAGAGAGAGACACACACAGAGACAGAGAGACAGAGAAAGAGAGACAGAGAGACAGAGACAGAAGCAGAAAGAGAGAAGGAAACCAGAATTTTAAAATATGTGATAAATATATTAAAGAGGCACAAACCACAGTGCTATTTATGTTCTATGCTACAGAAAAATATGACTAAGGGGATCAGAAAAGTCTTCCTAGAGGAAGTGGTATTTGAGTTGATCATTAAAGAATGGTTAAGAATTCATCTGGTAAAGAAAAAAGAGGGTTTTCCAAGAATTAATAAGAGTGTGAAAAGAGGCATGGAGGCAGGAAAACATAGAGCATATTCAGGAGACAGAAAGTAGCCTAATTTAGCTGGTTTGTAAGATGCAAGGTATGGAGTAAAATAACCATAATAACTATAATGAGCCTTTATATAGCTCTAGAAGTTTTGCAAAGCACTTGAAAAACAATATTGCGTTTTATCCTCACAATAAGCTTGAAAAGCAGGTACTATTATTATCTCCATGATACAGATGAGGAAACTGAGACAGATACAAATTAAATTATTTGCCAGTGTTTTATAGCCATTAATTATCTCAGAACACTTTTGAATTCTGCTCTTCCTGACTTTAGGTTCAGAGCTTTATTCATTATGCCAGAATGGAAAGCTAAGATATTACTAAATTATGAAATCTGGAATGATAAATTTACCTTACAAATAGGATGAAGGACCCAGAGATTTTAGCAGATGTTTGAATTCCTCAGGTTTATTAAAAAAAAAAGAATTGTAATCTAACCTTGGTATGAAGGATGGAGTGGGAGGAAAATGGAGCTGGAAAAAGGATATTGGTATTGTGTAATTGGGTAAACATGGGGGAAGGTCTTTGTTAAGGTTTTGGCAATGGAAACAGAGAAGTAGGAAAGAAAGTGAGAAACACCATCAAAGGAACTTGGTAACAATGAGTAAGGGAAAGTGGGTAGTAGGAAGAAATAAAATTTATCCCCTTTTTCTTTCAAGTATTTGGAGACTAGATGAATGATTGTCTTACTGGCAGAAAGTATAGTTAGGTTTAAGAGAAAAGATCGTAATTTTGTTTTTCTTTTTCCTTAAGGTTTCTAAGTAGTGTGAAAGTAGAGAGCTGGACTTTGTGCCAAGAAGCCCTGAGTTCATAATCTTCCTTACATAATTCATAATTTTGTGACCATGGGCAAATCAATTAATATTTAAACCTCAGTTTCCAATTATGTAAAAATGAGGATTACAATAGCATCTTCCTCACAAAGCTGTTGTGAAGATCAAATTATATAACACATATAAACCACTTTGCAAACATTAAATTGCTATATTAATATTATCATCATCATCATCATTATCATTATTACCAGTAGAACATCTAGGTAGAAATGTCCTATTGATAGGTAGAGATCCTGTTAATGGAGCTCAGAGGAGAACCAAGGATTACATATATAGAGCTGGAGAGACGTCTGTGTAAAAGTGATACCTGAAGTGACAGAAGGGAATGGGATCACCAAAGGGAGAGAATGGAGAAGTCAAAATAGTCAAGTAAAAGCCTTGTTGAAGAAGCCCTTTGATATTGTTGGCTAGAAGATTAGGAACTAACAAAGAAGATTGGGAATGAATATTTGGGGATGATTGTTGCTGTTTGTCCTTCATTCTTGAAGAGGACTAATGACATCAGGAGGGTGATGTCTTGACTTGTACATGAAGGAGGAACAGAAAAAAAGTTGGGCTATCTCTGAGAACCAATTTAGAGAAGTGTCAGGAGGAGAAATAAATGAATAATAGGGTGGGGGATGGGGAGGGGAGAGTGATTAGATTGAGAAGTACACTGATCTTTGAGAGATCCTTTTTGGTAAAGGGACAAGGACGGAGTGCTTATTTTAGTGGGTTGAGAAAAGCTATAAAATATAAAAGAAGTCAATGACTTGTGCTCTGGGTCTTCTTTCCCAATCTATTGATTGATTTCCTGATGCTTGCTTCTTTGTGTATTAGTCCTTAATATTTCTCACCTGTGCTTCATACAAACTATCTATCATTTAATGAATGTGTGCTGTTTAGAATTACACCCCAGCTTAAATAGCCATCCTATATTTTAACCTTACTTTGAAACCTACCACTAACAGTATTCATATCTCAACTGCCCTTTTATCATATGTACTTATGTTCTGGGCTCTGACCTCTCTCAGATTTATTTCTCTGTTTTATCATCCATAGAATAAACAAATCTTTATCCTACTCCTATGTTGAGGATTTTATTTTTCATCCACCCTGGAGAGTTGGCCTGCAATTTAGGTCCCAAAATTTCCTAGTCTGATCTGTACCCAGGTACTCAAGCTCAGGTTCTGACCCATGATTCAGAAGATAAAATTTGCAATCAAATTCAGTCTCTTTATTTTGTACTATTTTTTCTCGCTTCATCAGTCAGCACAATTTATTGAAATGCCAATTACTTGAAATTTCTTTTTATTGAAATTAAGCTTTTGACCCCTATTGTTCATCATTTCCATTAAAAAGTTACTTTACTTATCAGAAATACTGATTGTCCAAGTTAACTTAATGTCCCAACTTGCATTGGAGTAACTGAGACTGCAATTGGTATAGAATGTTTTTTTCTTCCTTCCCAGAATGCCCAGCCTGCATTGATTCTCATAAGAGGTTAAAAAGAATTTCAGCCACATTTTTCTTAGGAGTTTTTGCATGTGGTGGGCAAAAAAAAGTGCTTCTAATTTTGACATCTACATTTTTCAAAGAATGAATCTGCTAATGTGGAAGGGTATACTTACACAGACAGCCCACAAAAATCCACTTTAGTTTTGTCTTTCCAAATATTGCCATGAAGGTGAAAAAGAATAAGAAAATGGCATTACCTCTGAAAGACAATATAATCATTTCAATTTAATAAATATCTGTTGAGTCTCTACCTTGTGTATAGTGCTTTGACAGCTGCTGAATGAAACCAAGAATTCCATCCTACAGCCTTTATCCTTAAAGAACTTATGGACTTAAAGTGTAAGACATAGACTCATGAAATAGTTAAATAACTATATAAGGCAGAATATGATTCAGTGACAAAATGTATGGTGCAGATAATAAATTCTAGAGGAGTTCAGAGGTAGTATTTCATCACTCAAGATAAAGTTCATAAAAATAAGGAAATCATATCAAAATGATGTTTTCCCAAATCTCAGACCTTTAGAAACCAAAATTTAGTCTATGTCTGTAAAGTAAAGGTCAATTCAACAACAGATTAAAATATTTGGTCTGTCTGATTCAGGTGGGGCTCTCCTCCTTCATTCTTTCATTTGTTCAATAAATATTTATTGAGTGTTCACTATGTGTGTAGCAATCTGCTGGGCATGATAGAGGGATATTAAAAAAAATTGTAATACATGGCCCCTGCTATGATTGAGATAATCCATCTAGGGAAATAGAATGTAAATACATAAAAAAGCTAAATAACCATGCAAGATATCGTATAAAATAAATTCATATATAAAATGTGATTAAGTTCTAATGTAATTCCATTTTGGAATGGAGAAGGAAGAGAAGGGAAGAGAAAAGAAGAGAAGGGAAGGGAAGGGAAAGGAAGGCAAGGGAAGGCAAGAGAAAGCAAAAAAAGGAATAACTATGGGACAGAAAGGTATGAGAATCTTTTACAGAAAAAGATAAAAATATGAATATTGAAGGATATGGATAAAGGGAGAGAGGAAGATAGCATGTCAGTAATTAAAATGGGAACTGGGAATGTACACTGGCACTTTACATTTCTTAAGTATGTAGGCTAGGATCTAATTGAAGAATAATTTTTAATGCTAGACTCAGAAAATTGGATTTTATCTTTTAGCTAATCAAAAAAAAAGTATTATTTTAATCATATACTATGCATAAAGCATTGTGGTAAGCATGAGGAATACAAAGTGAAGAACAACATCTTCCCCACCGTCAAGATTCTTACAGTCTACTTGGGGATTGAGGCATGACAGTTTCTGGTGCAATGAGATTAAAGGAGAGTCCCAGATAAAGTGTTCTAGTACAATCTGAAGAGAAAAAGAATATCTTTAGCTTGTAGGGACAAGGTAGGATTAAAGGAAGAGATGGCTGCTGAATATAAGTAGAGTGTTAGCCTCTTGACAGCAAATACCATTATTTTTTCATTTTTGTGTCCTCAGGTCTTATACACTATAAACAAATAATACTCTAATCAAACAGTTGTCAAATCATGTTTTAGGAAGATTGTTCTAATGTCAGTATATTAAATGGATTGAAGGGAATTAAGATGACTGAAAAAGATACCAGGTAGGAGGCTATTGTATTAATTACACTTTAAGATGAGGTCTTGAAAGGAAGACACAGTGGTTAGACCTCATACTTTTTTTAATCCCTTTATATAGTACAGGTATTTAATGAGTCACAACAAATCTATTTGTCTATAATGTGAATCCCATTCCTTTTATCACTGAATCACCATGCAAAGGCTTAAACTGAATAAATATCTTTCACCATTAAGGTAATGAAAACTGGTTTTGTGGCCCCTTTGGCATACAGAGTTGTGATGTGCATGGGTTATGTCTTTAGTATCCTTGCCACTGTGATTTTTGACACAAGCAGAGTATAACAATTCTCCCACAGAGAATGCAGGCACTGGGAAGCTAGACATCTTCCTCAAAAGTACATGAATGACATCCACAACCAAATTTTTAAGAAAACTATTATTTTAAAATTCTGAATATAAACACCAAAAAAAGAGAGAACATTCCTACGTATACAACAGAACACAAACAGGCTTGTGCATAATACCCTGGCTCTCCATTTCATGATACTCCCTTTAAATAAAAATGTTAATATAAGTGCCACACATTTTCAAAATTGTCCTCCTTGTCTGTGCTTCCCTCTGAACTTTCTTCTATTATCTTCTGTGCTTTTAAAATATTTTAATGGCTCTCTATTTTTTTCTTCTACTGCTCACTAGTTTCTTGTACTTTCCATTAGAACATTAACACTACATTATCATCACTTCCAATTGCTCATATTAATATGAATTTCTAGATTTCTATTGACTATTGCTTTGTATTTTAAAGTTCCTACTCAGCTATAATTTTTCAGTCAGAAATGTTTGAAAATCTTTTATATCATCAAAGGTCTATTTTTCTCCTGTAGAATGAAACTCAGTTTTCAAAGTAAATATTCTTAGTTGTAGGATTATATCTTTGCGTTCTGAAAAAAATATATTCCAAATTTTCCTCTCATATTTGCATCTTATGTGGTCCTGTTGTTGCTTCCTTCATATTTTAACTGCTTTCCAGATGCTTACAGAATTTTCTTTCTTTGAACAGCATTTCTGACATTTTGGCTATGAAGTTCTGATATGTTTTATTTGAGTTTCTTTCAGGAAATGCTAGATGCATTTTTATTTTTATCTTTGTCCTTTGATTCTAATAGATTTGAGCAGTTCTCTTTTATTATTTCTTGAAATACAGTGTCCAGCCTTATTTTTTTTTATTATTTTCAGGAAGTGTAGTGACTCTTAAACTATTTCTCCTAGACTTGTTTTCCAGGTGAGTTGTTTTGTATGTCAGAATTCTTGCATTTTTTACTATTTATTTCAATCTTTTGATTTTTTTCTAATATCTGCTGCACTTTAGGGGAACCAATGCTATCTTTTTGCTCTATTCTAGATTTCAAGGGGTTTGGTGTTTAGGTAAGGTTTTTTGCCTTTCTCTTCTAAAAAATTTTATTCTCCTTTAAAATTTTTCCTCTAGACCATTTATTTCTAAATTGTTCCTTGATTTTATTTAAATATTCATATATTTCTCATGGAAATCTAGTTGGTTTTTTTTTTAACTTTTGAATAGCTGATGGTGTCTTCTTTGATTTCTTCATTTTCCAGTGTAAGTTAATATACTTGGTCTCTGTGTTAAGGTGAGGTCCATCCTTGCTGGGTTTTTGGGTGGAGTTTTAGACCTTGATTTGTGCTTCTTTGGGTCACCTGAAATCCTTCCATGACTGTGACCTCTAGGGGTTAAGGACTGCCCCCCCCACCATACACACATAAAAGAAAACATAAGAAAAGAACAAAAAGAAAAGAGAAAAGAAGACATGGCAAAGAAAAGAAAGAAAGAAAAAAGAAAAAGAGTTTTAAGATTCAGAGCATTGAGATCTTCAAAGGACCTTGGAGCCCTGAGGTACCTGCAAATTCTCATTCTGAGTACTACCATGTGGTACTAGTCATAGGCTTTCAAATGTCCTCACTTGGGAATGTTGGCCACCTTAGATTTTCACGATTATTTTGGGAGGTTTTATTTTGGTTTGGTTTGATTTTGACTTTGTCTATCCATCCATCCATCTATCTATTCGTCTATCTATCCATCTATCTATCTATCTACCTATCTTTTTATTTGTTTGTTTGTTTGTTTGTTTGTTTTTAGGAAAGCCATCACTCTCGTTGCCAGAGACACAAATCCCTGCAGTCTACATTTGACTCTGAGTGGTCCTACTGGGAGGCTGAGGCCTTTTTTGCCTTCATTAGTGCTGGTTTTACTGCAAGTTCCATTCCCTATGAGCAGCAACTAATATCAGGACAATAAAGTGATGTAGAAATGGGTTTAGGCAAAAGTGGCTCTCTATATAGTACCATTTGGGATATAGAAAGGAGGGACCCAATACTGCCCCTCCAATTGCATCATACAAAATCTATCTCACCTATCAACATGGCATGGAGCCTGAATTTTCCATCACCACAATCATCATATACCTTTATATAGTACTATAAAGTTTGTAAAACTTTTTACATAGATTTCTTCATTTGAACTGTTCAAAAACCCTATAAGAAAGGTACACTATACTAGATAGGGCATTACTTTTGTTTAAAGATGAGGAAATTGAGACTCAGAAAATATGTCTTGCCCATAGCTAAATACCTAATAAGTTGCAGAGGAAGGATCTGAACCCAGGTTTTCTCAACTCCAAGTCTAGAATTCAATGTACTGTGACTCTGCAATACATTTTTACTCCAAGAGTTTCAAATTAAGAATTGAGAATGTTTTTAACAATAACCCTAAAAATACAGCAGGGTATAATGGATAGAAGATAAGCCTTGGGATAAAGAACACATGAGTATAAATCCTACCTCTGACATGTACTAGTTGTTGAAAATTTTATGACTATGGATAAGTCACTTATCCTCTACAGCTGCCAAGGAACAATTCTCTTAAAAATAGAAGTAATAGAAGAGATGCCAATCAGCAAATGTAGGAAGAACTTCCCTACTAGGAGTGTCCCACTCTGATAGAATCTGGACCAAAAAAAATGTAAATAAATGAAATGAACAACATAAAAACCACAAAGAGAAAAAAAAAAGTTGAATCCACAGGATAAAGGATGAACTCAAATTGTCTCCTATCCAAATCCTAAAGCCAGCTGTCAAGTCAACAAATTTTGTTTCTAATAGATGACAGAATAGTAAGAAAAATAAGTAGTCATGCAGAAAATTTCCCTACCCTGCTGTTGTAGGGATCAAAATGCAGAGATCTAGATCTTTCTGGGGTTCTAGATCCCACCCAATTGAAAATCTTTATTCTACAAGAAGTAAGAAAGGGTCTAAGATACAATCTGGTCAATGGCTTGGAATAAAGAGAAAGCCCCTGAATTAATGTCCCTTATGTTTATAAAATCTACTCTGTTGAAAATGTCAGACAAAAAATGCTCATTTCATCCAGAGATTATGGATCTCAATGCCTGTGTTAGATCTCAGGCCACGTCTGACTCATTTAAGTGCTATCACATTATTGCAGCAAGAAATCTCCTCAATCCACTCGTGATCTATAATGATTCCTGTCTCTGAAAAATAATATTAAACTATACCTAAGGTAGAAAAAGATATTATCATATTCCATCCTTGAACTCAAATAGCTAAAAATTAGGAAGGCATTGGTTTATAATTATGATATTATAAGTTTTCTACCAAATACAATGATGCAACAGAGGTTTCTAGACAAATGAGTGACTAGCAATATGATGCCTTTCGGAGGGATTGAACATCACAGAAAGGAAATAGATACTGAAAGGAGGATGGAAGAGATCTAAATTAATTTCAAAATAATTCAATTCAATATTTATTATATGAGTTATGATTACTATTATAACTATGATGATTACAAACACCAGCTACATATAAACTAGTGATACAAAAAGAACCATTGTCCAATGGCCTAAAGTCTATACTCAAGGATGCATTGAATGACAACATTTCCCTTACCTCTCTATCTTTCTCTCCCATTAAAGAACTCCAACTAGAAAACTGTTTGGCACCTAATGCATACTCACCCCTTTTAAAGATATCTAGGCATAAAAGGAAAGAGAAAAAGCCTGAAATTGGAATAAACAAAGTTTAGTCTACTGGGCTAGGCAGAAGAATACATTAACCTTTTGTCAACTTCAGTTTTTTTTTTCAATTGTATTTATTTATTTATTTGTTTTTAGTTTTCAACATTCACTTCTATAAAATTTTGAGTTCCAAATTTTCTCCCCTTCCCTCTGCTCCTCCCTCCCCAAAACAGTGTGCAATTTGATATAGGCTATACATGTACAACCATATTAAACATATTTCCACATTAGTCATGTTGTGAAAGAAGGATTGGAACCAAAGGGAAAACCACAAGAAAGAAGAAACAGAGAGAAAGAGAGAGAGAGAGAATAGTATGCTTTGATCTACATTCAGACTCCAAAGTTCTTTCTGTGGATGTGGATAGCATTTTCCATCATGAGTCTTTCTGAGTCTTTCAGAATTGTCTTAGATCTTGGCATTGTTGAGAAGACCTAAGTCTATCAAAGTTGGTCAACACACAATGTTGCTATTACTGTGTACAATGTTCTCCTGGTTCTGCTCACTTCACTCAGCATCAGTTCATATAACACTTTCCAGGTTTTTCTGAAGTCTGCCTGCTCATAATTTCTTATGGAACAATAGTATTCCATTACATTCATGTACCACAACTTGTTTAGCCATTCCCCAATTGATGGGCATCCCTTCAATTTCCAATTCTTAGCCACCACAAAAGGAGCTGCTATAACTATATTTGAACATGTGGATCCTTTTCCCATTTTTATAATCTCTTAGGGATTCAAACCTAGAAGTGCTATTGCTGGGTCAAAGGGCATGCACAGTTTTATAGTCCTTTGGTCATAGTTACAAATTGCTTTCCAGAAAAGTTGGATCATGTCAGCTTCAGTTTTGTCATTTATTGATTCAATTTACCTAATACTCAATCTAGAATTTCACTGATAAATTAAGATATTTTTTTCTAGCCATATAGACAGCTAAGTGGTACGGTGGAGAGAGCACTGGATTTTGAGTCAGGAAATCCTGAGTTCAAATCCTGACTCAGATACTTACTAGCTGTGTGACTCCTGGGTAAGTATCTCTCAGCCTTGTTTTCCTAATCTGTACAATGGGAGATAATAATTGCATCCCCTCCCAGGGCGATTGTGAGGATCAAATGAGATAACACATGCAATGCAATTGGTACACTTTGAAGGGCTATGTAATTGTCATCTTTCATTATTATTATTATTATTATTATTATTATTACATAGATCCAAAAAATCTAAATATTGAAAAATCTCTATATAAAAGGATTAAATTTCCATATTTTATTTGAATGGTTTGTGCTTAAAATATACTTTAATCCTAATTGTCTATTCAAGCAATGAGCTACCTCTTCTCCCTCTTATTTGGATAAAACTTTAGAAAGAGTTGCATACACTTATTGCTTTTTCTTCCTTACCAACAACTCACTCTGAGCTTAGGCAGTCTCATTTTTACATTTATCAATCCATAGAAATTATTCTTTCCAAGGTTGTGATAAACATCTTAATTGTAAAACTTCAATAGTATTTTCTCAATTTTTATCCTCCTTGCCGTTTTTTGCAACATTTGACCCTGTTGACTACCTCCTCAATACTATTTATTATTATAGATCCCTTAATCTTAATTATTATTTTAAAATCTCAATTATTAATTTTAATCCCTTAATCTCTGTCCTGTGACTGTTTTTACCTGTCTGGCTATTCATTCTTTGTCTCAATCATTGTTTCACCTTTCTCAAGATGTTCTTCTAAGTGTGGTCATCCCCCCAAATTCTGTTTCTAGACATCTTTTCCTCTTTTTATCTGTCCTCTCCCTTGGCAATTTTATCTATCCCTTTAGCTTCAATCATCACCTCTCTCCAAATTACTTTCCATTTCCTATGTCTCACCAATATTTCTCCCCTAAGCTTTTGTCTCCCTTTCCAACTGTTCGCTGGATAGCATCATCTATGTATGTATCTGTGTATGTATCATCAACACCTGAAATTTATCAAGAACAACACTGAACTTGTTTTCTTCCCTACAAAATGTGGCCTCTTACCAAATTCCCTCTTTCTTTTGATGGCACCATCCTTCTCCTATTTATCCGCACCTCAGATACCAGAATAAACTTTGCTCAATCCTTCTCTCTCACTTCCTCTATAACTTCTACTTATTTTGTAGATCCTGTGATTCTGTGTCCATCTGTAGATTGCTGACATCTGTTCTTTCCTTTCCACTCTGTCACTATCATATTCAAGTTTCCTTGCCTGTAAATTTATAATAGTTTCATAGTCATTTCCAAATTATCCTCCATACTAAATAAATCTCCCTGAGGCACAGGTCTGAACACACAATTCCTATGCTTCAAAACCTTCCTTATTCCCAACAGGATCTGATTCCACTCTGTTTTTCTAACTGTGTTTATTAGTATTTCCCCTCATGAGCTCAATGTACCATCTAAACAAGACTACTTGCTTTTCTCTAGTCTCCACCTGGCATACCCTGCTTTTATGCATTTGTGCAGCCTTTCTTCCATGACTTGAATACCTTTCATCTAAATCCTATCATATAAAAACTTTTACCCATCTTCCATACCCAGCTTAGGTGTCACCTTCTCTAAGATATATTCCTTGATCTTTCTTAAATTTTTTCCCCAACCGAAAAAGTACATGGTGAATTCTCAAACCTTATCTTCTGTAGCACTTATTATCTATATCACTCGTTAGCTTCATTGATATTGTTAAGTGTTATATTATCTATATTTTAGCTACTTCACATAAAAGGATTTATAGAGCTAGAAAAGACTGGAAATCAACTAGAGAAACTTCCTTATGTCACAATCGAGAAAACTGTTTCTTCACCTAAATTCTAAGCTCTCCGAAGAAGCATTTTTTATAAAATATTTTCAATATGATTGAATTAAATATAATATGCGGTTAGTAAATTTTGTTTTTTGTTGGTAATGATGAAACATTTATTATAAATATATATATATCTTTATATTAAATATATAAGTATTATATGTGGTGTTGTCAACAATATTCAGTTATTTCAGTTGTGTCTGAATCTTTGTGACCTCATTCATGGTTTTCTTGGCAATGACACTGGAGTAATTTTCTATTTCCTTCCCCAGCTTATTTTACAGATGAGGAAACTGAGGCAAACAAAGTTAGGTAACTTGCCCAATGTCACACAGCTAGTAAATATCTGAAGCCAGATTTGAACTCTGGTCCTCCTGACTCCAGGCCTGACATCCTATCCATGGTGCCATCTAGCTGTATATACACACATACACATATAATATGCATATATATATACACATACATATACATATATACGCATTATTTATAATGTATATATTTGTATTCCCAAATACACATGTACATGTTTGTATTCCAAGCAAAAGGAGTCAGAGAAAGATGAAATAAAATGATGGAGAGAGAGATGGGGGGGCAAATATCTATCATGTAACAGATACTTAGACATTTAGTGTATTTGGATATTTTGAATTGCCTTTGGATAGTTGCTTTCTGCAGATAAATCAATATTCAGTCTTCAGTTTTGTCAGGTAATGATGGGGATATGAAAAAAATAAGCTTTTGTTTACATCAGAAGATTAAATAGGCACAGTGTTAGAATATTCAGTGGAAGTACCATGATAGATAAGTTGTCAAAGAGAGCTTCAGGAGCCACTCAATGCTGAAAAAGATAAATAAACATTCAGTGTTATCTTCCAAGCTTCATGCAACTTCAGTTTTAAATATGTATGACTAGAACTTTGCTGCTTATATACCACTTCAAATGGCAGCCTTTCCTACAAGTACTGGGAAACCCAACCAGAGGAGAAATGACTTCAAAGAGGACTAGGGCTCATCGAGATGCTGAATAGACAACGAAGTCAAACAAGATATCATGGAAAGTTGAAGGATATTCAGGCAAATCCATGTGTCAAACAGGATGCGTATGGTGGCCTTTTCTACTCCCACAATTTGGGATTCTGAAACAAAAGAACTGACAATTTCATTTAACAAACATTTATTAATTACCTAATCTGTGTGAGAAACGGGCCTAGGTGTTGGATACGAAAAAATGAAAAACAACAGTGTCCCTGTTCTCTATAATCGTACAGTCTAAAACAAAAGAGTAAATAGATTAGAATGCGATAAGAGGAATGGATAAATTCAGACAAAGGATTCTAAGAGTATTAGAGGAAGAAGACTTCACTTTCAATTAGCTGTATCAGAGAAAGCTTCATGAAGGTTGTAACAACTAAGCTGACTTTAAAGGAAGATTTATATACACAGGTATGATGAGGATATACTTTGTGTTTTTTGTTTTTTAGTTTTTTTTTTTTTTATTTTTAGGCAATTGGGGTTAAGTGACTTGCCCAAGATCACACAGCTAATAAGTGTCAAGTGTTTGGTCGGTGGCCAGATTTAAACTCAGGTCTTCTTGGCTTCAGGGCCAGTGCTCTATCCACTGCGCCACCTAGCTGCCCCCGAGAATATACTTTAGATAAGGAAGATAACCTTTATAAATGTATGGAGGAAGAGAAGGTGGAATTTCAGCTGATTTATGAAGAAGAAATAAAACTTAGATAAATAAGAGAAGGGAAGTATGACAGATTCGAAAGAGTATCAGATTGGGAGGCAGAAAACCTGTTTTCCAATTCTCACTAGCTGAGAGACCTTGGGAAAGTTACTTAACCTCCAGCTTCCCCATCTATAAAATGGTGATAAAATTATTGCACTCCTTATCTTGCAGGTTTTTGTCGGGGAGCCCTTTGTAAACTGTAAAGCACTATACACTTAAGATTTACTAATGGGTGAGGGCATCCCAACATTTCTCAAGAGAAAAATGTGAGCAAAGACATAGAAGGAAAGCAGAGACTGTGCTCTGGGTGCAGTGAAGTACTGAGCGTGGTGGTGCTGGAGGTGCTTTGTTTTGGGAAGTAAAAGGAGATAAGGCCAGAAATGTGGATTGTGGTCAGGGAATAAAAAATGAAATTCAAAGATGGAAACTTTGGGGGTATTATTTTTGCTATAGAGTTTATAAGATTATGAATAACATTTCAGTGTTTGAAAAAACCTTGGAATTATTCTAGTCCACCTACCACATTGTACAGATAAGGCAAATGAGGCCTAGAAAACAGATGTTTGCCCAAGATCACAACAGTTAATTGGTAATCATCCAAGGCCATCTTCTATGTCTCTTGTCCAATACTCTTTCCAATATATTACATTGCAACACAAATAAATGTGAAGCAACCTTATGCTTTCCTCAGGGATCCTGAGCTCCATTTTCCTCATCTTTCTCTTTAAAAAAAAAGCTTTAAACACAAAAATGTCAGGGTCATAGAAGGCACAGGGGAAATATTACTGAATTCAAGTTGGGGTTTGTATAGGGAAGAGAATTACTGAACCCACGTAAAGCAAATAAAGCAAGAGAAGGAAAAATGGTACATAAAATATTTAGCCCTGTAAAATATTGATGATCATATACGATTGTACAGTGATGACAGGACATGCTGTAGAACAGTACAGTGTGGGCTAATTGAACAAACTTATTGAATCTGACCTGCAACACAGAAATGAAGCTTGTTGAGAAAATAAAATTTGTCTGATTCAAGAAAAATAAAAGAAAATAACCCCAAAGCGAAAGCATTTTAGGATTTTATTACAGATGATTCATTGTAATGATTAGAGGCAGTCTAAGTTGTCAGAGATCAGAAGAAAGCCACTAAAGTTAGTGAGATGTCCTTTATGCACAAAGAATTTTGATAATAATTTCTCCAACACAAGCATCATGCTACATTCTACTCCCCAAATGATATCGGCTGAAGAGGAAAGCCAAATAAAGAGCCTAATATAAGGAAAAATGCATTGGTTTACTAAGGAGGAATGTAGTCTACTTGGATAATAGTCTAGAATCAATTCAATTCAATTTCAATTTACATATTTTTATTTCAATTCCATCCATGCCTTGCTCTCGAAGGGCCTAAAATTTATTGAGGGTGAAAGACTTCAAGTAGGTATCAAAGGAAGTAGCAGGGAAGACCCTCTGAGGAAACTAGAGCTTGAGATAGTTTTGAAACAATTTGAGTTATAGAATATTTGGGAAAGTTACTCTAAATGCAAGTAATAGTATAAACAGTAGTGACCACCATGCAGAACAGACAGCTGCAGGTGAAACTCCTGCAGGATATAGTGTGTATATCTTACAAGGTCTATGGTTTCATAAATGAGGGCATTCCAACCACCAACATAGATTGAAGATTTTCCATATCCTTGTAAAGATTCTTTATGTGTTACAATGCCCCCACCAAAAAAAAAAATCCTCCTAAGGGCCAATCATTTGGTCTAAGTCTCTACACATCTATTATTCATTAAATGGAAGGAATCATCTCTCACTGATCCCATACTCAATTTTTTTTCCAGCTTCATAGAACCCATTAGAATTTGTAGTCTTCAGTGCTCTTCTACTGCTTTGATCCACAATAAGATATTCAAGGAAGACCTCTGTAGGGAAAAATATTTAGTGCATCCATACAACTAGATGTGACTGTGCTCTTGCCTGCCATTCTATAGCACAGAGTCCCCGTTTTTCAGTATTTTTGTAGTGCCTAGAGCACTTAACACAGTGTTCAGTGTAGAGTAGTTGCATTCAATTCCACAGTGTGTGAATGGGGAAAAAGAAACATTGTAAAACTCCAGTTCTATGCCAAGAAAAGTCCTAAGTGCTGGATATACAAATGATATTGCCCCTTCCAACAAGAACCTTACAATTTAATAGGAAGTAACTTTACATATAGGCAGCTAGGTGATTCAGTGGATAGAGTAGCTGGCCTGGAGTCAACATCTTCTTGAATTCGAAGTTGACCTCATACAGTTATCAGCTGGGTGACTCTGGGAAAGTCACTTAACCCTGTCTGCCTCAATTTCCTTTTCTGCAAGATAAGCTGTAGACTGAAATGGCAAAATACTCCAGTATCTTTGCCAAGAAAATCTTAAATGGGAACATAAAGTGTCAGACACAACAGAAAATGACTCAACAACAACTAAAACTGTACATATAGCACAGTGGTGGCTAAGGGAAGTAGGTGTATAGGATATATTCAGGGAAATCTAATACCTCTGGTGTGAGGGCAGTTGAGCCCTTTTCAGGGCTCCTTTCCACCTTTGGTATCCACCTGTTCCACATTACTCTCACCTGTGACTCTAAGAAGCTGTAGCGCACGCAGAGGCCACATAAACCATTTCTGCAGACAGGCTAAATCAGGCTGAGGGAAACCCAAGTGGTGTCAAACCCATCAGTGAGTTGGGGGTGGGGGAGTGTCTATCCCAAGCATGTGAAGACTTCTACTGGTAGAATGGGCGAATGAGAACAATTTGTTCCAGCTGCCAGGAAGGAAGCTAAAGCAGGTGCTGCAGAGCATTTAGAGCTTGGTTAGACATCAAAGACACCAAGGTCATCCACTGAATCTCAAGTTGTCTTGATTTATCAGTTGGCTTGATTTTGTCCTGCCACTGGACTGTGATGACTCTGGAGGAGAGAGTGAAGCTGACAAATTTGTGCAATTCTGCCTCACTTAAATCCAATTTATGCATGAATCAAAATACATCACCCATACCATTTTATCAGTTTTACCCATCTCAAAGTCCTGTGGAGACAGGCAAGTGATGAAGCAATGGGTGAAGATACACTGGTAGTTGTAGTCACAACCCTGCACACAGGTGGTCCAGGGAATAGGGTCCTCTTCACAATGGAAGCAGCAGTGGGATTTGGCAGTCCCCTAGGGGTCTGGGCAGCTTTTTAAGAATTGCACTCCTCACCTCCTTATATAAGGAAGGGACTAGACAAAATGCCCTAAAATTATCTGCTTCCCCAACCCTGGCCAGATTGCCAGGGCAGGCAGGCATCCTATCCTGTGGTCAAAACAAAAAAAAAAGTACAAAACTTCTGCAAAGATGATTCCACTCACTACCAGTACATGGAATGTGTGCACACTTATAGATAACACAAAATCCAGTAGACTTGAAAGATGAACGGCTCTTCTTGTGAACGATTTCAGTAAATATTACATCCAAACAGCAGCCCTGAGTGAAACAAGGATGGCAAATGAAGGCTAGCTTGTTAAAGTTGAAGCTAGATACACATTTTTCTGGAGTGGCCACAGTGAAGGAGAACACCATGAAGCTGGTGTAGGTTTTGCAATCAAAACTAATCTAGTCAACAAACTTGTATGCCTACCAAAAGGAGTGAATGATAGACTCATGACAATGCAATTGCCACTTGCAGGAAAATGTCATGACACCATCATCAGTGACTGTGCTACAATCATGATGAACCCTGATGAGGTAAAAGAAAAAAATTAAGAAGACCTGAAGACCCTTATCATCAATGTGACAAAAGAAGACAAGCTTGTAATTCTGGGTAACTTTAATACTAGAATAGGCTTGGATTGCCAGACTTGGCAGGGAGTCCTAGGGAAGAATGGAGTGGGAAACAGCGACAGCAATGGTAACTTACTAATAAAGACTTGTGCATCTCATGACCTCATCACCAATGCTATCTTCCATTTACCTAAACACAATAAAACTTCATGGATGTACCCTTGCAGCAAACATTGTCATTTAATAGACTATATGATTGTAAAGAGAAAAGACAGGTTGTGAGAGTGACAAAGGCAATGTGTGGAATGCTGGACTGATCCCAGACTTATTCTCTCCAAGCTGAATATCCACACTCAACAAAAGCAGTGGCCCCAAGGCAAAATGACTACCAGAAGAATTGATGTTAATTAGAGCGCTTCTCTAAGTGGGAACAGTTTGTTGCTAATTTGGAGGGAAAGTTGAGCCAACACACAGTTGGCCACAGCGGAGCAGAAAAAGAGTGGGCAGCTTTCAGAGATTTGGTATATAGCAATGCATCTGCTGATCTGGGTCAGAACACTTGCAAACATCAAGACTGGTTTGATGGAAATGATGGGAAAATTCAGAAGCTGTTAATGAAAAAACAAGAACTCCATGGTGTTTACCAGCAGGATAGTTCATCCATCTCTAAGAAGGCAGCATTTAATTCCATCAAAACTAAAATACAAATGAAGCTGAGAGAAGCAGGATGTTTGGTTCTGTAGGAAGGCAGATGAAATTCAGTTTTAAGGTGATAATAACAATCCAAAGTGCTTTTATAATGACCTGAAGGCTATTTATGGGCCAAAGACATATGGTGTATCTCAACTACTCAGTGCTGATGCTTCAATGATTCAATTTGATTATTGATGAGACAGGATCCTAGAGAGATGAGCTGAATACTTCCATAGTGTTATCAACACACCACCATCAATCAATGCTGAAGCAACTGACCATTTTCCTCAGGTTGAAGTCAATCCCTCTCTACCCAAATTTCCAACTGAAGATGAGGTTTTGAATGCCATTAGGCTCCTTCCCTGTGGCAAAGCACCTGGTGCTGATTCTATCGCAGCTGTGATTTACAAGGTGGGAGGTCCATTGCTCACATAGAAGCTGACTTACATTTTCCAGGTTATGTTACAAGAGGAGGTTATCCCCCAAGAGTTCAAGTATACCTCTATTGTCCATTGTTATAAAGATAAAGGAAATTGATTGTCCTGTGACAATCACAGTGGGGGTCTCTCTCAGTCATTGTTGGCAAGATTCTTTCCAGAGTCCTCCTTAATAAGCTAACCACCTAGAAGATGGTTACCTACCTGAGATCCAGCATGGCTTCAGAAAGGGCTGAGGAATAGTTAATGTGATGTTTGCTGTCCAACAACTCCAGGAAAAATGCCAGGAGCAGAGCAGAGGTCTGCTTACAATGTTTGTAGTTATAACCAAGGCCTTTGATACTGTCAGTCATGAAGGTTTATGGGAGATTAGGTCAAAATTTGGTTACCTAGAGAAGTCCATCAGCTTTGTATAACAATTTCATGATGGCATGTTTGTCAGGGTTCTGGATAATGGATAATGTTCTCATGCTTTCCCAGTGACCAACAGCTGTGTACTTACTCTCATGCTTTTTAGCATGATGTTTTCAGCCATGATGTTAAATAAATGCCTTCAATGAGGATGAACATGATAAATTCTTTAACTTGAAAATGCTACAAGACAAAGGCAAAGGGGAGGGGAATGTTGGTGCATGATTTTCTGTTTGCAGATGGTTATGTAGTCAATACAGCCCCTGTAGCTGAGATGCACCAAAGTATGGTTCGATTCTCTGCTGCCTGTGCTAATTTTGGCCTAACAATTAACAACAGGAAAATACAGTTGCTCCATCAGCCAGCACTACATGATCCATACATGGAACTATCAGTTACAGCAGATGGACAAGTTTTGAATGCTGTGAATAAATTCACTTACCTTGACAATGTACTTTCCAGGGATGTACACATTGATAATGATATTGACACATGCATTGCCAGAGTTAGCTCAGTGTTTGGTAGGTTCAGAAGGAATGTATGGGAGAGAAGAGGTATTATACAGACCACCAAACTGAAGATCTGTACAGCTGTGCTGACCTTGTTTTATGCTTGTAAAACCTGGAAAGTATACCAGTGCCATGCCAAGAATCTGAATCACTTTCATTTGAATTGTCTTATGAAGATCCTGAAGATCAACTGGCAGGATCAAACTAGACTGCCAGTTGTTCAAACTCTACTGCAGAGAGCACAACTCCAACGGGTTGGCCACATTGTTCAAATGTCAAATGTACACTTGCCAGAAAAAAAAAAAAACAAAACTATTTTATGCCGAAGTCACATAGGGCTAGTGCTCAAATGGTGGTCAGAAAAAGCAATACAAGGACACTCTCAAGGTCTCTCTTAAGAACTTTGGAATTGATTGTGTGACGTGGAAAGCACCAGCACAAGACCTCTCAGCACAGCATGCCCTCATCAGAGAAGGTACTGTCCTTTATGAACAAAGCAGAATTGTAGCAGCTCAAAAGAAATGTAAGACGCACAAATTTAGAGAATCCACTCCAAATGTTCACACAACTATTTGTGCCTGACCTGTGGTAGAGCATTCCAAGCTCCTATTGGTCTGATCCTTGACTCTAGAATAGTGATGTTAGCTGGTCCTCTTTGAGAACAAAGGACAACAACCCCAAAGGAAGGCAATTTTGGCTTTTAGAATTAAAGGGATGGCAAGGTTAGTGGAGGAATAGGGCAGCTGATTTTCACTCCATTTCCAGAAGTATTGGTGCTATTGGTTTGACTACTGTTCCCATAGAAATGTGAGATGTCATGGTAAGGCAAATGGGAAGATGACAATGTTCCTGGAGTGGTTAGCTGGCTGGGATGTGAAACAAGGTCTAAGGAAGGCTAAGTACATTTATCATGCATCTACTGTATGTAAGATACTGTGCTAATTCCTGAAGATACAAAGACAAAGCAAGAGTCCCTGCCCTAAGGAAGCTTACTGAACATTAAGGAAATACACAAATGTAAATGTAATATACTTAATTGAGAAAGGAAGCAAGCATTTAATATTTATGGCCTACCCTGTGCTAGCCTCTGTGCCAAGGGCTTTAAAAGCAATATCTTATTTAATCTGCACAAAACCCTGGAAGGTTAGTACGATTATTATCATCATTTTGAGTTGAAGCAGACAGGGATCTACCCAATCCCTCTTCCCAGAGGGTCACACAGCTCGTAAGTATCTGTGACTAGGTTGGAACTCATGGCTACCTGATTCCAGACTCAGTTCTCTAACCACTGTGCAACCTACCTGCTTCTGAGGAGGCTGATAGTACTGATATTAGGGGTAAGAAGCAAGGATAAAAGAAGGCTTCAAGCAGAAGATAAACTTTGAAGGGAGATAAAAATTATCAGTTGCAAAAATTACAGAGAACTCCACTGAATGCAGTATGTGAGTGAGAAAAAAAATTGAATTAAGGAAATATTTAAAAGATCAATTTGGCTGGAATATAATGGACAAAAGAGAATATTACAAAATAATTCTGGAAAAGTAGATAGGTAACCAATTGTGGAGACTTCACATGCCAGATTGAGGAGTTTGTGTGTGTGTATGTGTGTGTGTGTGTATGTGTGTGTGTGATTGTTTTTCAATTCCTAGAATTTAATAGGGAGGCAATGAAAGGTTTAAACAAGAGAGTGACATGGCCAGATCTATTTGTTGTTCAGTCTATATTTACTTAAGAATTTTTATATTGAACTTCTTTTTATATCCCCTTTTACCTTCCATACCCTGAGCTGCTCTCCCCAACCAGTTCCTGATCTCAATGGGCTATAACCCTTCTTCAGGAATATACTTAAATTAAAAGAAAGGACATTCTCTCTCTTTCTTTTTTCTCTCTTCTGTAGTCTTTTCTCTCTCTCTCCATATTTCTCTCCCTCCTCCTCCTCCTTTTCCTCCTCCTCCTCCTCTTCCTCCTCCTCCTCTTCCTACTCATCATCATCATCTGCTTCTTCTTCCTCTTCTTCCTCTTCTTCCTCTTCTTCCTCTTCTTCTTCTTCTTCTTCTTCTTCTTCTTCTTCTTCTTCTTCTTCTTCTTCTTCTTCTTCTTCTTCTTCTTCTTCTTCTTCTTCTTCTTCCTTCTCCTTCCTTCCTTCCTCCCTCCTCCTCCTTAGCAAAAGATAACTATTTTAACACAGGGACAATTTGTGATCAAACTCTATCCCTGCTCCAGTCTTTCACCACATATACATATGTGGTGTGTCTGAAACATTCATATTTTCTGAGAAACACATGCTTTCCAGAAAAATGAAAAACTTCTTTCCCTATATTAGATCTCTAAGAGTTTTTAAAGCCCACACACTAAAATGTTAGCTGAAACAATTGATAATTTTAGCAAAATAGCAAGATATAAAATAAATCTACATAAATTAGTATTCCTATATTTCACAAACTAAACTCTGTGAGAAGAAATAGTAAGAGATATCCCATTTAAAACTCTAGACAGTATAAGATGCCTGGAAATAAACCCAAGAGCTATATGAACAAAATTATAAAAATATTTTAAACAAATAAAATCAAATTTAAATAATTGGAGAAATATTGATTTTTCATGGGTAGGCAGAGGCAATAAGAAAAATAACAATTGTATCAAAACTAATTTATAAATTCATTAAATTGAATTAAATTACCAAAAATATTTTACTGAATTAGAAAAAAAAGATAACAAAATTCATTTGGAAGAACAAAATGTCAAGAATATCAAAGGAAACAATGAAAAAAGATATGAAGGAAAGAGGTTTAGCAGTACCAGATCTCAAATTATATTATAAGGCCATAATTATCAAAATTATCTGTTACTGGTTAAGAAATAGAAAGATAGATTTGTAAAATAGAGTAGACAATACAATTTATTGCAACAAATAAATATAGTAACCTCATATTTGACAATTTTAAAGACCCAAGTTTCAGGGTTAAGAATTTATTATTTGGTAAAAAAAATTGGGAAAACTTGAAAACAGTCTGGTAAAATTTGGGCATAGACCAATATCTTACACCATTTAACAAGATACAATCAAAATGGATGGTGACCTAGATATAAATAGAGATAATATAAGAAAATTTGAAGAACATGAAATATATTACCTCTCAGACTTATGGACAGATGAACAATTTATGATAAATGAGAGGTAGAGAGCAGTGTATGGTATGAAATGGATAATTTTGATTACATTAAATTAAAATTTTTTTACAAATAAAACAAATGTAGCCAAGATAAGAAGGAAAACAGAACACGGGGGGGGGGTGGAAATTTTTTTGTGTATTTATAGATAGAGTCTCAGATAAAGACCTGATATCTCAAATGTATGAAGAACTTTGTCAAATCTATAAGAATACAAGTCATTCTCCAATTGATAAATGGTCAAAGGATATAAATAGGCAGTTTTATGATGAAATTAAAAAAATTATAGTCATAAGAAAAAATGTTCTAAATCATTAATTAGAGAAATGCAAATTAAAACAACCTTGAGATATCATTTTACCTCTATCAGATTGGCTAAACTGATTGAATGGGAAAGCCACAAATGTTAGAGGGAATGTGGAAAAAATGGGACACTAATTCGCTGTTGGTGGAACTTTGAACTGATCCAACCATTTTGGAGAGTAATCTGATATTATGTCTACAGGATTGTTAAACTGTCTATACCCTTTGACAAAGTAGTACCACTACTAGGTCTGTTTCCAAAGATAATTGGGGAAAAAAGAAAAAAAAAACATACGTTCTAAAATATTTATAGTAGCTCACTTCGTAGTGGCAAAGAATTAGAAATTGTGGGGAAACCCACCAACTGGGGAATTGGCTGAACAAGTTGTGGTATATGATTGTGATGGAATACTATTGTGTTATTAGAAATAATGAGCTTAATGATCTTAGAAAAACGTAGATAGACTTGCTCAAAATAATGAAGAGCAAAATGAGTAAAACCAAAAGAACATTGTACACAATAACATCAATACTGTTTCAAGAACAACTTTGAGTGACTTAGTCATTTTGACTATTATAAATATCCAAATTAAATACAAAGGACATATGAAGAATGATACTATCTACATCCAGAGAAATAATTGATAAATAGATCTATAGATTGGCTTCACATACACATACACACATATATGCACATATGCATATACATACACATACATTAGACACACGTTTGTGTCTAATGGTAGCCATTTCTAAGCTGGAGAGAGGAGATTAAAAAAGGGAAAAAGTTGCATGATAACTTTATTATATATTTTAAAGGAATAACAAGTTTTACATAATAGATTTGCAGTTTCATCTACAATCATCTTTTTTTCTATTCTACTATGTTATGCTTGTTTTATTTCTTAAGTTCAGAATAAAATGAATAACTTTTTAAAAGCCCACACACCAAACTTTGAACATTAAAACCTATTCTATTTTCTGAAAGTGAATCTGACATGTCACAATAGCTTTCCAAAAACTATTTTAATTAATTTTGAAACTGTATTTTTTAACCCTTCCAAACTGGAGCCGCAGAATTTTCATCCTAATATATGAAATGAAAGAACAATCACTCCTGCTTCTTTTTTCTCTACCTAAAATGTTACCTTAAAAAATAATAACCCACTTTATACTTGAGTAACTATTTCAGAGAATATGCTATTTCATCCTTCCCCTAATTTAAGTAATGATTCTTGTTGTTTCTTTCTATAATCCAAGAAACAAAATGTAGATTTTTCAGAATTTTGAAATGTAGACTTTAATTATTTTTCCTTTTCCCCCCATTCTGATAGTCAAATAAAATGAAAATTCTTCTGAAACAATTAATATCACAAATTCATTTGATCTCTCTTATGTAAGCCAGAACATGTTTATCTTCTTAAATCTGTCCCAAGTAAAATAGGCCCTTCAAGATGCATAATCTATTATTAGCCAAAAATGTTCAGAAGATTCAAAAGCATCCAATTTCTTATAACCTGGCTTTTTATAGAACCAACTTCCTGAATGTAGAAAATGCCCCATAGCTCCTGGGGAAAAATAGTATAGCCCATTTAGCTATTTTTTTTTTTTAGGAAGGAGTTAAAATGACATATGATGAAATAGACTTCTCTTACATATTTGTACTCAATTTGCTTTCCAATAAAATACTCCCTAGCTACATCAGGCAATTTTCAAGTCTGGAGAGTAATGGAGAGCATAGTCAAATTGGAGGGTGAGATCTTGAGTTTAAATCTTGGCTTTGCTACTTACTTTTGCTATCTTGGACTATTTATTCTCCCACTCTGTGCTTCTGTTTCTTCATGCACAAATGAGGGGCTTGTGGGAAATGTTTCCTAATTTCTTATCAGATCTAAATCTATGATCCTCTAATAGAAGCAAGGTCCTTGTGGTCATGAACTATGATTTTTAGCATTGTAGTCTTGGCTCCTATAAGTACCTGTCATATATAAAGAGTTTACAGTTTTTAAGTTTGCTGATTGATTGATGAGTCATTGACTAATTATACTTACTCTTTCTTCACAATATCTTTTGGGCCTTCTCTTTCCTGTTCAGTTCATAGTAATGAGCCTCTTTCAGTTACTTATCTACCAGATGATCCTATGGGCTGGTCTCAGTCAATCTCTCCACACCTTTCCCTAATCCTACTTATTCTTTAATCTGTGGCCAGTCTCATATTAAGCAAATTCCAACCAAGTAATTCTTGACTTAAACTGCAGGTAAACTCACTGGCATAGAGAACAGAAAATATGTGAAGCATGGGATTTTGTGCTTCTCATAGTTAGAAGAGGAGAATGGAGGTGAATACAAGTTTCCAAATAAAGAATTTTTCAGCATATTTTTTACACATGAAAATTTCAGATAGAACTTGATAATTTAAACTTACGGATTCATCTCTGAACTGAACCTCAAAAACTTTTCAAGCTTTACTCATCAATAAAATCTGTAGCCTCCCTAGGAACTTTTAAACTGTGAGTTCTTTGAAGCCTGATACTTGATTTTTCTAAAATTTCAGACTAATGCATCATAAAATTGAGTTGTTGCTGAATATTTTCCCAGTGAAAAGTCAATTACAATTGGTCAAGCACTTGAAGAACTTATTCACTGTTTAGAAAATGACAAGGAAGGGGGAAATAAATTTTTTAAACAGCTTCCTTTAGGTAACAAAGAAAAAAATAATCCCTTTAATTGTAGGATCAGCCATAATTTTCCCAGAGCAGAAATGAATTTCTAGGACACCATGAATACTTTGTGGTATAAAGGAAAGTACACCAGCTCAAAAATCAGAAGTTTGAATTCAAATTACACATCAAAAAAACATTAGATGTGACCCTGTGCATGTCATGTAACTTACCTGGGCCTTTATTTCCCATCTTCAAAATAAAAGATTTAGATTAGATAGCCTCTAAGGTCTCTTCCAGCTTTTGTTCTATGATACTATAGCCAAAAGGTATACAGGCTTCAAATTTTACACATATATAACAATCCTTTAAATGTTCCTTTAAGATCACAAAGGAGATTCACTAGCCTCTAATTACCACATTTTATTGATGAACTCCAAAATATTGTCAACTACCAGTTATCTACAGGAAAAAAGGGGGACTAAAGGATAAGTAATTGAAAGGAGGAAATAGTCCCTGATTCCTATGTCTCATTGAAACTTATGCAACAAAAGGTTCCAAAGAAGAGAGTCAGAATGCCAAATGCATGCCCCTTCAAATATCAGAGGTTCTGATATTTCCAACTTTTTTATAGAGAGATGTCCCACCAGTCAATCAATTACTTGAATGTTTATTAATTACCTATTTTGTGCTAGGAGCTGAGAATACAAATATAAAAGTGAAACCTTTCCTGACTTTAAAGAACTTACATTCTAATAAAGGGGACAGTAAATGTATTCATATATACATGATGCCTAACATATATATAGGCACATACAAAACACACAGAAAGTAAATACAGAGCTAACTTAGAGGGGAAAGTACTAACAGGTTGAGAGAGCCGGTAAAAATATTATGCAGAAAGTTTATTTAGTTGAGTCTCAAAGGACCCCAAGAAGTGGAGAGGAGGAGGCAGAGCTTTCCAAGCATGGTAGATAGGAAATAGAGCGCCGTGTGTGAGTAGCAACAAGAAGGCTAACATGGATGACTCACAGATTGTGTAAAGGGGAGTAATGTGTAAGAAGGCTGGAGAGGTAAGAAAGTTAGAGACAGCACAGAGAAATTATATGAGCAGAAGAACAATAATGGCAGTGATGCAGCTTGCTATGGCTTTTGACATGGGGGAAAAAAGTGAAAAGTATGAGTCTTAAACATATTCTGCCTATTACTTCTGGTTTAACCACATCAGAATCCAACATCAATTTTCTTCTCAATACTAGTTTCTCTATTACCAAATCTTAAACTTCCCTTGAATGTATCTCCTACAATAAAGAGACTCCATACTAGATATCATGATCATCAGTCTAATAGGGATGAGGAATGGGACAAACATTTATGAAAATTATTAAAGTCTGAAAAACTTTGCATATTTTAAGTTGATAGCCATCTGATCTGTTTAATCATTCTACATATTAGGAATTTTCTTTGCTCAAGTGTTTCTGGTGCAAGCTGGTATTTTCAGGTGGTTTTTTTTTGTTGTTTTTTTTTGTTGATTTTTTTTTTTTTGCAATCAACATATCTTAAAGCTGTGCCATATGTCACTGAAACAGTTAAGCATGTATACTTCTCATGTTGATGTTTATTTTTGTTGTTATTGGAGGTGGTGTTTTTCTGTATCTGTGGTATATAAAAAGACAGTATGTCATAGTGTGTAGAAAATCAACCTTGGAGTCAGGAAAACCTGAGTATAACTGCAGCCTCTTATACATACTAGTTTTGTGCCTTTTGACGAGTCACTTAATTTATCTTGGCCTTAGTTCCTCATCTTCAAAATGAGGAGGTTGGACTAGATGGCTTCTAAGGTCCCTTCTGGTTCTGAATACATCATCTATGATCATCCTGAGCTTCAGTTCACAAAGTCTCTAGGACCCTGGGCAAGGCATTTAACTCCTCAATGCTTCAGAAATTCATCAAGACTACAAATAGAAAAGTAGATAATCATCTCCATTGGTGAAGGAAATTTCCACACTTGGTGATCCCTATACCAGCAAAATCAAACATTCGTTCATAATTAATTCAAATGGAATAGAATGTTGGAATGGCTTGGATAATAATAGAAAATCAGAGAGAAAAAATATTCACAAATCAGGAGGCACATTATTTCAACAAAAATTATTTTAAAAACATGTTGAAGCAATTTGATCTGATGATTCAAGCAAGTCTGAGCAAATAGGAGAAACTGGGAAACCTTTTGCCTTATGACATAGCATCTTGTTGGTAGGTACAAATAAATATCTTCTCCTTACACTCAGGGGGAAAATACACTATTCAGACACACTATTACCTTAGTCATAGGAAAATATTATGACTTTTTATTTTTTTCTGAAAAAGGTTTTTAATTCTATGACTTTTTTCATATCATCTCTTCTGAATATATTCCTTTCCTCTACAAAATGAGTTATTGCTTGCAAAAAAAAGGAAAAAAGAAAAACAAAGTCACAAGAATAATTTTTAAAAGTTTTATTGATATGTTTTGTTTTTACATGAAAATATTTAAATATTCAAAAACCAACAACAACAACAACAACAACAACAGCAAGGGTTCTGCATGAGATCTCTACATAGAAAGAAAGACTTCTAGAACAAGTAATGTGAGTTAAATTGATTTGTTGAGATTTCAGGTAATCAGCTTATCCTGGACACAAGGGCATATTGTTCTCTGGTATAGAAGCCAAGCAGAACTGTTGATAAAGAATGATGACATAGACACATAGACACAATCATATCTTTACTCATACACATAAACATACACATATACATACGCATACCTGTATTTACTCTCATTATGTACACTCTATTACTTACCGTAACTTCAGGAGTTCAGGAGATGAACAGTAAGTTTCATTATCCATTCTCTGGATACATGGATGGTCTTTGTATTGATCATTGTCTTACATCTTTCCAAGTTATTTGCCTTCACAGTGTTGTTTTATTATTTATATAAGTCTTCTGCTTCTTTTCATTGCATTCATCATCACTTTATAAGTCTTCAAAATTATTCATTTATATAATATTGACTATTTTTATTGCATTGAATGAACATAATAATATAGTATAAATTGTTCTGATTCTTCTTACTTCATTACTCATGAATTCTTTCAAGTCATTCCATATCTCTTTGAAAACATTCATTTGCTCATTTTTACAGCATGATGCTATTTATATACCACAACTTATTCAATCATTCCTTAAATGATGGACATCCCTTTAATTTCTAGTTTTCTTTTCTACTACAAAAAATAAGGTACAATAAATGTTTTCCATAATATAAGACCTTTTGCAATTTTCTTGATATTTTTGAGGTATAAGTATATGAGTGTAGCTGGGTCAAAAGATTGACACTTTTTAGTAGTGTTTTGTGTATAATTCCAAATTGCATTCCAGAATATTTATACCCATTCACAGTACATCAATGCGCTTATTTTCCCACAGTCCCACCAATAGTTGTCATTTTGTTTTTTGTCATTCATGCCAATCTGAGGGGTATGAAGTGTCTGTGTGTGTGTGTGTGTGTGTGTGTGTGTGTAGGTAACCAAAATTTACATAAAGAAAAACATCATAAGAACAATAGATACTTTCACCAAAAATGATAACAATAATAAAACATAGCAATATTTTTGATGAGCCAAAGCAGTCCTTACAGTCCTTTATATACATAAAGTATATATATGTATATATGTATGTATATGTGCTTTTAAACATATGTGCAAACAAAAAAAAAAGAGAGAGAATAGGTCAGTGAACTAGAGATGCAACTAAAAACACTGCTAACACCCACGCCAAAGAAAACAATACTGCATGCATACAGAAAGAAAGAATTGAATTACCAAAGAACCATATCCAGGATCACATAAGACATGACAGCTTCTACTATAAATAAGCAGGGATCTTAGAATATAATATTTCAAAAGCCAAAAGAAAGGAGCATAGAACCCAGAGTAACTTACACTGAAAATAGAGTATAATTCTATAGCAGAAGAGTTACGGACCTTTAATAGAACAGAGGAGTCTCAACAATTTATAATAAACAGATCATAGCTGAATAGAAATTTTGAAGTACAAATGCAAGAGTACAGAGAAAACTAGAGAAATACATTTATTTATGTAATTACAAGGGGTTGTGTGATGATGTGGTGCTAACATTCTAATATATGGAAAAGGAAAAAAAAGAAAACAGAATGCACTAGTGCAGAAAGGTGTGGAACATGCTGTTCCTCATAATTAAGATGCTTGAGAAGAAGAGAATACACATATAGATGAAGACGTGGGGAAATAGACAAAGAGGATATAACAAACAAATAGTTTGTTACATAATATATTAAGTTCAATAGGTAAAACAAAGGAAAATAAAATAACAGGAAAGGAAGGAAAGCAAACAATAAAAAGACAAAAGAAAAACAAAAGGAAAGAAAGGAAAATAAAAAAAATTAAATTTATCTTTTCACATTTGGTACATTCTTAAACAACAACACATTGTGTCATAGCATCAAGCCTTTTTTTATTTTTTCTGTAAACCTCATTTCTGATTTTATAATAGTAGTCAAGGGAAAATAGAATTCAATATATAGAAGTGGCCATTTACAGGTATTTCTTGTACATTTCTTAAATCAAAGGATAGCCACAATCTTCTAATAGATGTATTTTATGACTTCAGAAATTCCTTTGTTCATGAGGCTAACAGCCTTATGGTTCTTTGTGTTAGAATTAAAACTGCATTTGCAAAAATTCAGTCATACTATCCTGAGTAAACTAAAACATAGCAGTATGGCTTTTGTTGATATGACCATTGTGGTTTTATTGTTTTTATGGCTTTAAAATTATGGTTGAATTTTCAAGGGATGCAGATGCTTTATAAGTACTCTCCACAAAAAGGAAAGGAACAAGTTGCATGAATAAATAATATTTCTTCATTTTTTTCTGAAAGGAGGGATTAATTTGCTGACATTAAAGATGTATCAAATTCTGTCCAACTGCAGCACCTAGAGAGATGAGTAAAAAGTCCTGAAGGAGCATAAGTGATACTTCTCATTCAAGTTTAGAGTTAATGTACCTAAAGGCCAATCTGATCCTACCCATGGAAACTTATTGTTAAGGAATCAGCACAGAGGAGTTCATCTCTCTGGGTGACTCAGGCTGATGATCATTTTCTAATGAAGAAAATAAACCAAAAAGCAAGATTTGCAGGTGGCAAAAATATGTCTCCATAGACATGGAGAATATGGTACCTAAAAATTAGATTAATTTCTGGATACAATATAAAAATTAGACTCCCTACCCTAATCCTATCACATAATTTTGGAGTTGGAATGTACCTTAGAGTTGATTATTTTCAAACTTGTCACACCCCTCTGAGTTTTCCTTTCATACATTTGTACGTGCTCTCTCTCTCTCTCTCTCTCTCTCTCTCTCTCTCTCACACACACACACACACACACACACACACACACACACACACACATGCACACAAAATCTTGCATCTATTTCCTCTTTGTTTTCCCCATTCAAATATGAGCTACTTGAGGGCAGGGACTATTTTGACCTGTTTCCTTTCTTTGTATGCACATCATTTAGCACACTGATTAGAATACACTAAGCACTTCACAAATGCTTATTTATTGATAAATGACTTGCCCAAGGTTACACAGAAGTCTTTAATGATAGATTCTCACCTAACAACCAGGTCTTGTTATTCCCAATCCAGTGTTGTCATTTCCACCATACCTTTATGCCATCTCTGTTCCAAACATACAATTTTCTCCCTATTCAATTTTAGTTTTGGATGGGCACTGATTTAAAATGATTTTTTTCTCCCCATCTTTCTAACAAAATTCATTTCACTGATATTTTTATTTGCTATTGGCTCTGTTGCACTTACTTAGGGCTAAAATTGGTGATGGATCTGTCTTGATGTGTCTTCATCCCTGTCATGAATGTTTATTGAGTGTCCTAGGCATGCAGAGCTCTGTCCTCAGTGCCACAGCTTTTATATTCCCAGACTCTCAGAAAGTTTGCATTTGGATTTGTTTGGCCTCTTCCCTGCTTCATGTTCCGCACATGGAGTAAAGCGACCCAGACAGCAGAATTTGCACCTAGACGTTAAGATGTTCATCCGAATGGAAGTTTGATGTTCACCCATCACTACCCTGTAGGCGCTGACAGTCTAGTGCTTTCATCTGCCAGTTCATCCTTCCCCTTAGCAGACATAAGCAGATTAACATATCCCCATGAGGTTTATATCTTTAGTAACTGAAACTGCCAGACACCTATTACCTGACAGTGTTCGATAGTGAGCCTTATTTATTTATTTTCAAATGTGGCTCACTAGGATATCTTCATGAGCTACATGTGTCATTTTTGAGGAAGCCCCCCTGGGGGACAACAGCTCAAGGCAGTTTGCATTGCCAGGAGCTGTCAAGTTCTACCAGGTGTAATTTGGTATAGGCTATTCTTCTTCCTCCTCAGAATCCAAGCTTAGATCTGGTTTACTTTGAAAGCAGAAAGGGTTGAGGACTGGAAAAAAAGTTATAAAAAGACTGGGTTAATATAGAATTTTTGGTGGTGAATGACAGAGTTTGGTTGTCTACTTACTCAATAAACTTTAGAGTATCATCCATCTGATTCCCTTTGTGCAAAGAGTCCTGGCCACAGCAGCAAAGCCAGAAAGTTTCTGCCACTTTGGTGAGGTGATTGGGAATTGAAGTTTGACAGTGATGAGGACTGATTTCCCAGTGGACTCCCAGAAAGGTCTGTCAGACAGTGGTGGCAATCATTGTTCTTGCACATAAGCACTATTTATATAATGTTCCTTCCTGCTCAAAAAGGGTTCTACAGGAAGTCATTGTTACGTACATATGCAACTAAAAACATTAAATGACCAGATGTCCTTATAAGCAACAGCATACTCAGCAACTGACCTCTAATTATTTTCTACAGCTGGTTGTGCTTTACTGCTGTTTTAAACTCTGTGTCTGTGTCAAAGCACCCATTACCCTAGAGAACTCGGGTGATGGCTAGGCAGGGTAGGCCTAATCCTACTAAAGCAAGGTGGCTTATAGGTATTGCTGGGTCCAGTAAACTAGACCTATCTAAAAATGTCAAAAGAGTAATCAAGCAAATGGTAAATTTTAGGAAATCAACTAAGAAACTGAGCAAAAAGGAAGGAAAAGGATATGAGGAAAAAAGAAAAAGGAATGTGGCCTAGAGAGATTGTGAATCAGAGGTCTGATTTGGGAGGACCTGATCAACTTGATCAATTTACAGGGAGTTACAACCAAAACCCCAAACAAAAACTTGTTCTATGAATTCATTATGCTGATCAAGTGGTAAACACATAAGCATAGATTCTGAGGAATCTGGGTCTGGTACTCACTTTCTGTTCTGTGTTCTGCCATGAAACTAGCTATATGATCTTGGTCAAAGTTTTTTAGCTCCAACCTTATCGTCTTTCTTTAATTTGTAGTTGAGGAAACTGAGACTGAGAGAGGTAAAATGACTTGCTCAGAATTACGAAGCTCATAAATATCTGAGGTAATATTTGAGTTCAAGCCTTCTTGACATCAACTCCAGCATGATTTTTCCTCTAGCACCTAGCTACTTAGGTTCTAGATTAGGTTCAGTCTCTGACTATGTAACTTTGGACAAGTTCACTGTTTTGGACTTGATGTTATTCTCTGAGAATAGAATGATATGACATGGCATGGCATAATGTCATATTAAAAAATATACATATATGTGGAGACAAAGACAAGAAAGCAGAGTACAGGCAAGGACCCAGCTGAACTCCCCCAACATTTCCCTCCAAGCAACTTTGAAATAATGCTTCAAATCAAATTTTAGAGTGACAGAAACAACCAAAGGTCAGAGGGAGACAGTTTTCTAGCCTTAGACAACTTAGGAGGTCTGCAGGGCCTACATATGTAATGCCAGCATGGGTACAGTCCCAGAGGATGGCAAAAGCATCAGTGGTAGACCTTGGAGGTGGCCATGACAGCAATAGCACAAATAGCAGCTTGGGGAGATCTCAGCCCAGAGACAGTAAGGGGTTTGGACAACTGGTCATAAGGAAATTATAGGGTACCCTTTGCTGGCACAAGGTACAACTGTCATTGATTGGCAACTCTATTGTCCATAATCATTTCTGTGTCACAGTTCTAGGATGGAGAGGAATGTTTATGATCAGTCCCATGGGAGCATGGGCTCTGTTCACAATTGCAAAGCCAAAGCACAGGGGTTTAGTACTTATAGCTGCAGGAGAACAGGAAATATGGTCACAGTTCCAGAACCAAGAGGATTGCTAGTACTTGCAGCTAGAAGGGAACAGGAGCCCTTCCTAGTTAAAGAGGAAAGGGCAGTCCAGGAGAGCAGTGACCATACCTCTCACAGGATAACACCAAATTGAAAACACCAAAAACTTGAAGACTCCTAGAATTGTCTTTGAAAACAACAGCACCAAAAATGTCTGAAGCTTGGCACTATGCGTCCCCACCACCAGGTAATCAGAGCCCCACTTTAACAAAAAGTTCAAGGTAAATAAATAGGCTGGAAAAAGAACAAACAGCAACAACAACGCAAAGAACTTAATGATAAAAACTACTACAGTGGCAGGTAAGAGCAAGAGATAAACCTAGAAGAAAAAATGTAAAAACAGCTAAAAGCAAAGACTCAAAGAAAAATGCTAATTGGACCTAAGGCCAGCAAGAATTCATGGGAAGTTTTAAAAGAGAGAGAAGAGTGGTAGAGGAAAAACTGTGAAAATAAATGAGATTGATGGAAGAAAATTATGAAAAGAGAATTAGCCTCTTGGCAAAAGAGTCACAAAAAATACTGAAGAAAACACCTTAAAAAAGAGAATTGGCTTAATGGTAAAAATAGGCCAAAAATTCACTGAAAGAAAGAACTCCTTTAAAAGCAGAATAGACCAGATGGAAAAAGAGGTACAAAATTTCACTGAAACAAAAAAAAAATAGTCCTTAAATAACAGAATTGGCTAGATAGAAGAAAGAGGTAGCTTTTTTTCCCTGAAGAAAACAATTCCATAAAATGAGAATTGGGCAAGTGAAATTGAATAACTCCATTAAAAATCAAGAAACAATAAGATGAAGTCAAATGAATGGAAAAAAATGGAAGAAAATGTGAAACATCTCATTGGAAAAATAACTGACCTGGAAAATACATTGAGGAGAAATAATTTAAAAATTACTGGACTACCTAAAAGCCATGGTAATTTAAAAAAGAGCTTAGACATCATATTTCAAGAAATTATAAAGAAAAACTGCCTGTTTCCTAGATTCAGAGGGTAAAAACAAAATTGAAAGAATTCACCAGTCACCTTCAGAAATAGATCCCCAAATGAAAATTCCCAGAAATATTTTAGCTAAATTCCAGAACTTCCTTGTTAAGGAGAAAATATTGCAAGGAGTCAGAAAGAAACAATTCAAATATCATAGAGCCAGAGTCTTGATCACACAAGATTTAACTATTTTCACATTAAAGGAGTAGAAGTTTTGGAGTATGATATTCTGAAGGGTAAAGGAGCTATGATTACAGCCAAGAATAACCTACCCAGGAAAACTGAGTATAATTCTTCAGGGTGGGGTGGTAGGGAATGGACATTTAGAGATGAATTCCAAGCATTCCTGATGCAAAGACAATAGCTGAAGAGAAAATCTGACATTCAAACAGAATACTCAAGGGAAGAATCAAAAAGTAAATATGAAATAATCATCATAATGGATTTCATAATAATTCAATGTTTACATTCCCATATGGCAAGATGATGTAACTCCTAAGAACTTTATCATTATTTTAGTAGTTAAAAGGAGTCGGCATTGACAGAGGACATGACTGTGAGTTGATTATGGTAGTATAATCTCAAAAAAAAAGAATGTAGGAGTGAGAAAGAGTGATACACTGAGTGAAGTAAAATAGAAGAGACAGAATAGGGAAAATTTTCTCACGTAAACAAAAGGCACATAAGGAAGAGCTTTTATAGTGGAGGGGGATATGGGGGTGGATAATGTTTACACTTCAGTTTCATTAGAATTGGTTTAAAGAGGGAAGAATATGTATATACTCCCTCACCTTGGCATAGAATTCTATATTACCAAATAAAGAAATAGAAAGGGAAGGGGATAAGAGATAGGGGGCATTTCGAGGGGGGGTGGATTGGGAGACAGTGGTAGAAACAAAGAAGCAAGACAGACTTTTGAGGAGGTAGAGAAGAGAGACAGAGAGAGAGAGAGAGACAGAGACAGAGACAAAGACAGAGAGAGAGGAAAATGGGATAACGGGAAATGAAAAGTCTGTAATCATAACTGTGAATGTAAATGGGATAAGTTAACCCATAGACTTGAAGTGGATAGCAGAACGTATTGGAAACCAGAATCCAACAATATGTTGTATACAAGAAACATACTTGGGACAGAAATTTTGCAAACATAGATCTAATTGAAAGAGGTAATCAGAGAAGTTTCATTTTTCTAAAAACTACAATAGACAACAAAAGAATACCAAAAAATTTTAGCACTAGTTTCTCTGATAAAGGCTTCATTTCTCAGAGCGAGAACAGAGGCAAATTTATGAAGAATAGTAGCCATTTCCCAATTGATAAATCATCAAAGGATATGAACAGGCAATTTTCAGAAGAAGAAACCAAAGATAATGGGAAAAAGAAAATGCTCTTTATCACTATAAATAAAGGCAAATTACAACAACTCTAAGATACCACCTCACATCTATCAGTAATGATGAATGCTGGTGGGGTTGAGGGAAAATAAATAGATTAATGAATTGTTAGTAGAGTAGTGAACTAGTCCAACCATTATGAAAAACAATCTGAAACTGTGTCCAAAGAGCAATAAAACTGCATACTCTTTGACCCAGCAACACTACTACTACTGGGTCTATATACCAAAGAAATCAAAGAAAAAGGAAAAGGATCTATACATACAAAAATATTTATAGCAGCTATTTTTGTGTTAGCAGAGAATTGGAAATTTAGGAATATTTATGAATTTGAGAATAGCTGGACAAGTTGGGCATATGGTGGCATGGAGTACTATTGTACTATAAGAAATGATGAGGGCAGTGATTTCAGAAAAAAAAACACAAAACTGCATGACCTATATGAACTGATGTAAAGTGAAGTGAGAAGAATCAAAGTGTTGTAATGATTATCATCTGTGAAAACTTGGCTACTCCAATTATACAATGATCCAAGAAAATTCCAAAGGACTTATGATGAAAAAATGCTATCTACCTCCAGAGAGAGCTGATTAATTCTGATTGCAAATTGAAATACAATTTTTTTAACTTCTTATTTTTGTGACATGGCTTATATGGAAATATATTTTGTGTGATTTCACACATATTTAATTGATATTTCATTGTTTTACTTCCCAGTGCATGGGGAGGGAGAGAGAGAATCTGGAACTCAAAATCCAAAAAAAAAGAATGTTAAAAAATAAATAATAAAATAAATTTTTAAAAAAGTGCATGCTTCATTGATATCTTTGGCCTTAAGTCACAATAATTTCTACCCATTCCCTCTCCTTTCCTTTGAACTCTCACCTGTGACAAAATAAAAGCAAAAACATTCCATTCGTTGATCCTGTCGGACAATAAATACATTAATCTCTTCCAGTCATTTCCTGACTCTTTGGAAATGTGTTTGTGTATTGGGGGAAGAAATAAAGGTTATATGTTTCATTGCCTGTTTCTTGGGACTTTCAGTGTTTGATTGCTTGGTTGATTTCCCCATTATCCTTATGCTTTTCCCATTACTCTTATTCTTCTTGATGTGTTATAGTGATACTTCTATTTACCTTGCAATTATCACACATGCTTTTCTCTTGGTTCTGGTGATTTTCCTCTACATGTAAATCTTCCCATTTTTTTCTGAATTCCTCATATTTATCATTTCTTGCTACACTACAATCTTCTATTATAATCATGTATCATAGGATTTTTCAGTAATTTTCCAATCAATCAGCTTTCATACTGAGTTTAGTTTTTACTACCACAAAGAGTTCTTTGCAAACTATTTGCTATCTATTAGACCTTTGTTTTTGTCTTTAACTCCTTTGGAATCTGGATTTTTTTTTCTTTAATAATTACTTAAACTTCCATGACATTTAACCACAGTTCAAGATACCAAGGTCCCATAAAATACCCTTAGAACCTATCTCTCTGAATTAGAGATTATTTGCTCCCAACTCCACATCACCTTTCTTTTTTATTTTCTAACTTCCATTGTATCATGGCATCTATGTCTAATCCCCAAACTCTTTGCATTTCGAAACCCTGTTAATGCACACTTAATGACATAAGTCATTTTCCCCCTAGGACTTATTTCTAAGGGATATGAGAATTTATAAAAATTGTTTTTAGATAATATAAACAACATTTTAAAAATCTCTCTAGCCAAGATTAGATGGTGCTAAAATTTGCTGCCTAATATAAAATTTAGGTATAGTTTCTCAGGTCTAGTTTGTCCCGTGAACCATGAACTGTCTAGACCCCATACCACAAATTACGCCTTTTCTTGGGCCTTACCAAAGAAAAGGATCCATTTCAAAACAAGGAACCCCTAATAAATTGGGATTTTACTACTTGTGTGCTCTTGACCAAACTTATTCATCAATGTCCAAATCCAATCTCTTTTACAGCCTTCCTCAATCTCATCTACAACTCAAACTGTAATCCTAACCATAGAGAATTCTCCCAGTTACTGGCTTTTAATATTTAGTCAATAGTACAACCTAGTCACCTAGGCTTTCCTAATATAAAGAGTATAAAAGGACTTATTCTCTCAGACCCAAGCTGGCTACACCCCCCTAGGCATTGGGATGAGGGATGAATCTTTTTCTGTTGTCTTCTGTTTGACCTTCTGCTAGCTATTTCCCTCCATCCCATTGTCAAAGGCCAGTGACTAGGATTCTAGTTCTATTTAATCTCTCACAATTGATTAAATTTTACAAAGGAAGATATAGTTAAAAGATTTAGCAAGAACAAACATGCAAACATTTCCCCAATACTGTCAGAGCAAACCTTCTCCTTTACTATCTTTATCTCTGGGAGTCAGACTTGTGAAAGGCTCCATAGGCTTCAACAGACTGCCAAAGGTGGCCATGCAAAAAACCATTAGGAACTGCTGATGTAGAGTGAGTCTCATTAAATAATTATTGTGGGTTAATAATAAAAAACCTTTCTTTAGAGTTTTGGCTATAAAGAGAAATTGAGAGCAGAAATTCACCTTAGAGGTCATATTGCTCACCCTTTTTTTTTTCTATAGATGAAGAAATTGATGCCCAGAAAAATCAAGTGATTTGCCACTCAGAGAGTTAGCAGCAGAAGCTTTATCCAAACTCAGGTCTCATATCTGTAAATCCAGTGCTCTTTCCACTATAATATTATGCTATTTCATTAAAATCAGGATAAATCTTTGCCCATATGAGATGGCTTAGTTGTCATGTTGCCTCCCAAAAAGAAGGAAATGGCCTAAAAGAATTCTCAGCATCACTTGCAGCCAAGTTATTCACAGAATATGTCAAACAGTATCAAAGAAGTTTCATGGTTCTATATCAATAATGGTGGCTTTCTCTAGCTTCGCAAAATTGTACTCTAACATAAAGAACATTTTGGTTAAAGACCAATGGGGAAACTACACAGTATTTAACTTCCTTGTAATAAACTTTTTGAGAGCTTCTCCATAATCATTGAATGTAATTATTGCAATGGATTGTGAGTCATAATGAGGGATTATATCAAAAAGGAAAATATGCAAAATACATTTGACTTTCAAATCTCATGAGCTGCTAAGACGTGCAGAAATGGGGCAATAGATGGTGAGAAGTCTGACAGGGAAAATCCCCAATGCTGAATACTTAGGGGCCAGGGTGTTTAATGGAGAACAACACCTGATGCATATTGAAAGGACATAGAAGGTATTAGAATAGTTGGCCTCCTAACTCCAAATATGTCAAAGAAATCACCTTGGGGAGTAGGAGGATGAGTATGCTAAATATTCTTCTTATCACAGAGAGATCTCAGAAAAAATGTAAACTATGTAAAATTTGTTTTTAATATACACCTGATTTCCCTTTTATATCCTTATTCCCCTTTCCAGGACTCCAACATTACACTTCCCTGGCTCCATCCTGACAAGGAGAGAAACACCTGATAAACTCATTCACATTGTCTTAGGGCTTAATGTCCTCCTACCCAGGAGGATTGGGATTTTAAATATAAGGCAACATTTAAACCAAAGGAATGAGTTTTTAATTGGAGAATTTCAGGCACCATTATATTTAATACAGAAAATATATTTCTTTCTCTCCCACATCACTCCAAATAGACTACCCACTCTGTTCATGCACAATGCTGACATACTTTTCTACTCCTTGTTTTCCCATACAAAGCAAAGAAAAGGAAATCAAAGCTCAAAATAACATTTTTGTAGACAATAATATCTTCGTGGCCACACTTACTCTAACTAGTCACTTAACATTACAAGCCAGGAGTGTCAACAAAAGAAGGACTTTCTGAGTGGGAAAATCCTAAAGGAAAAAAAAAAACATTTTCCTATAGTGCTATGGAAAGAATGCTGAATGTGGAACACTTGACTGAATTTGAGCTGAATACTGGCTTTAACATTTATTGCTTTAGTGACTTTGAGTAAGACATTTAACTCCAGTGGCCTCAGTTTTCTCATCTGTAAAATGGAGGGGCTTAGATAAGATGGCCTCTATGATTTCATCCAACTCTGCATCTCTGATATACCATGATCCTAAAAGAGGACCTGGTTTTAAGCAAGGATTGAAATAAAAGGAATATGTGGGCTCAGGGATAGCCTTACCAGATTGATGATATTCTTCAATATACCTAAGTCTAGTTTGCCCCACTTCTTCTGGGAGCTAGTACAGTCATTTTAAGGTTTGATTCTTTCAGTTATTGCCTTAGTGGTTCATTATATTAACAATCGGCATCATCACTATTAAAGCAATCTTTACTGAGTATCTCCTATGTGCCCAGATCCATCCTAAATAGATAGAGAGGCAACAAAATTATCCCCATGCTCCATGAGCATACAGTCTCACTGAGGAGACAACAGTAGCACATGTGAAGCAGCTATAGTACAAGGCAAAACTGAATATAATCAAATGTTACCACGATAGTATCAATGACTAGTGTTTGTTTTATCTTCTTTCATTTTCCTACAGATATTGAATCTAGGAAGGTAAGTATCACATGACTTGGGATTTTTACTTATGACCTCATCTAATAGGCATGTTAAACCTATTATAAATTCATAATATCTCTGAGGTCTCCTAGGCCAAACATCTTCCCCCTAACAGAATCCTCACCGTCCCTGATAAGTCCTCACTCACCTTCCTATTGAAGAGTTCTTCTGGTGGAGAATGCACTACCCTAGAAAATGTCCCATTGTGCTTTTAGACAGTGATAATTATTCCTTGCATTGACTGGTTCAATCTTTTCCATCTTTACCAATTTGTTGGGATGAAGTAAAACCTAAGAGGTATCCAAGTTCTTTCTTACGTTGGAATAATCTCTCTCTGAATCTTCTGTTCATTGATGCTAGTTTTGATCTCTGTTAGCTACACAGGATATTTACTCCCTCTTCTTCATTATGGTATATCAAATATTTGATATTTGATTTTTTGATCATATCTCACTAAATCTCTTTTCCAAACTAAACATCACAACTTATTTTGTGATTTCCTTTTTATTATGATTATGAGTCGCTTCACAACATAGGTCCTCATGATCTGTACACTGTTTCTTTTGTCAATACTTATAAAACACATATAATTAAGGATTTTTTATTTCATTGTTGTGTATATGCCTCTTCACTGATATAGATAGTAACTTTCTGGGCCTTGTTAGATGGTCGTTATAAATTTCTGAGGGAAAACAAAAAGCAAGCAAACAACAAAAATATCAAAAATCTCCACCTGCAAAAAAATCTTTTCCTGGCAGACAACCTTCTGGTGATGAAGACTAGACTCTGCTTCACTCACAACTCAATTATCTGGACTTTTTCTCCCTCTGTCCCTCTTTCTGTCAAATGTTTTACTCTCTTGGAGAAACTTCCACCCTCACTGTTTTATTTCCTAGTCAGTCAGTACTCACCTAAACCACTATTTCAGGAGGGGCCTTTGCCATGACTTTTCCTTGAAAAGATTGTTTTTCAGGGAAGTCAGGTGGTGTAGTGAATAGAGTGCTGGTTCTCGAATCAGGAGGACCTGAGTTCAAATTCAACCTCAGACACATAGCACTCACTACCTGTGTGACTCTGGTCAAGTCACTTAACCCCAATTGCCTCATTTAAAAAAAAAAAGGCTTATTTTTCAATTATTCTTTATGTAGTGTCATATGCCATTAAAATGTAAGTTCCTTGAGAGTAGGCACTACATGGATAGCTTGTATCTGTATCCTCAGCATTTATCCCAGTGTCTGATATCATAGTTATTGTTGTCATTTGTCCTTTGTGCTCAAAGGGGTCCAAAATAATATCATGTTGTTGGAGTCAATGTACAGCGTGTCTGTCTAGTTAATCATACCAATACGAGCTCAGAGGGCTCTACCACAGGTGAAGCACAAATACTCCTTATGAACATTTGGCATTGAGCTATCTGCATTTAAGCATTTTGCATTTTTTAGAGCTACCATGATTCTGCTTTGCTCATAAAGCACAGCACCTTCTTCTATGTCGGTACATTATGCTAGATGATCCTGACCCAGTGCCTCCCGCGTCTCACAATGAATACCAAGGTTCCTCAGAGAGACCTTGAGAGTCCTTATATCACTTGTTCTGACCACCATGTGGGCACCTTCTTTATGTGAGTTCTCCATAAAATAAGCTTGTAGGCAAAGGTACATTTGCTGTTTAAATAATATGGCCAGCCCATTGGAGTTGCATTTTCTGCAGTTAGTTTGAATGTTTGGCAGTTCAGCTCAAGAAAGAATTTTTTATCTTGCCAGGTAATCTTCAGAATCATCTTAAGACAATTCTAATGGAAGAGGTATGTGGGGTGTTTAAAGGAGGACTAGTACCTCTGGTGTGAAGGCCTTTTTGGGGCTATTCATCCAACTTTGACGTACACCTCATTCACCCAACTCTTACCTGTGGCTCCAAGAAGCTGTAACATGCACAGCAGCCACACTCTGTTTAACCATCTTGGCAGATGGGCCAAGCTATTTTGAGGGTGACTAATGTGCCTCAAACCCTTTGGTGAATTAGGGGGGTGTCTACCCCAAACATGTGAAGACTTCCAAGGTTGAATCGGCAGTATCAGAGTAAATTAGTAATAAAGTCTATGACTCTATCTTTATGTCTTTCTCTTTTTGTTTCTGTTTGCCTCTCTGCCTCCTTCTCTCTCTGTTTCTGTAACTTTGTCTCTCTCATTCCTTCTTTTATCTCTCTTTGTTTTTCCCCATCTGTGCATCTCTGTCTCTCACTCCTTCTTCTTCCCTCTCTTTTTTTCTTTAGATTTCTCTTCTTCATTCCCTCTCAATCTCTTCCTACCTCTCTATGGACTTCATTCTCTGGATCACATATTGTCTCTTATATCTGTAACCAGTGCTCCTATCTCTGTCCTTTTCCTTTCTATTCCCTCTCTCTACATATATTGCTGCCATCTCTCTCTCTCTTTCTCTCTCTCTCTCTCTCTCTCTCTCTCTCTCTCTCTCTCTCTCTTACTGCCACATCATATTGCTTATGACTGTCTTCTTTCCTTCCTCTCTTTACATTGCACAAATTACTGGAGTTTCCACAGTATGCTATATTAATATTTCTGCAGAGAAAAAGCACCAAGTATATTCAAACCTGAGACCAGTTTCTAGTCTACGAAAGGAGGCTGCCAGTGTTTTTGCAACTCTGTTCAAAGGGATTTGAGGACATATGGGAAAATCACTTGTCCAATGCATTAGGCTTCTTGGAAAGGCATGTGTCAAAATGGAAATTATTATCCTTAGTAGACAGCAGAATAGTCCCACCATTGTCAATGTTAGAGTAGGAAATGGGAACGTGGGCTCTTTTTCTTTTCTTTTGTCCCAGCAGATGGAGATCAGCTCATTAGACCCTTAGTATAATAAGCTCTCCTTTGGAAGACTATTCCCTATTCCCATCTTCACTGAAACTACAATTCTAGGCACTATGCTTTGTGTGACTTTCCCCTCATTAATCATTTTTTAAATCTTAAGGTACATGTTTGTGCCCATTGTCTTATCATTCTCTTTCAAGTACTGGGCATGGCTCTGAGCTCAAGGAGTCATTGTATTTCTCTTACCCAATTCTTGCTATTCAAATCATTCATCTTTCATATCTGATTTAAATATAAATCAGTGAACAAGGTAGTTGGTATGGAGAATGGGTGAATTATTTTTTGACTCTCTATGCAATTAGCCATTAATGTTAATACTGGACAAGACTAACCCTATTCATAAGAACAGCTGGATAATAGGATTTAGAGTTTGAAGAGACCTTAGAGATCATTTGGTTCAAACCCTTAATTTTTCTGTCAGGAAAACAGTTCCAGAACATCTTGGTCACAGCTTGTTAATATCAGAGCTGAAATTTGTCAAAGTCGGGTTCTCTGAATTCAAATGTCATATTCTTCTTGTAACCCAAGTCCCAAAGACTATTGGATGGGACTCTTTTCTGATTGATGGAGATCAATGCCCTGCCTCTGCATGATGGGCTGGAGTAGAGCTCCCAAGAGGAAAGAGAGGAAAGTTCCAGCCTTTTCAAGTCTTTGGAGCTGCTTTGAGAGTCTTGACTATCTTTAAGTCTCTTCAAGTCTCTTCAGGTCTCTTTAGTCTCTTTGGCTTTGGATCCTTCTAGTAAAAAGATTGAAGATACCAACTTCACTTTAGGTTGCTGAAGGAAGACTGAGAAGAAGCATACATTAGAGGAGTGGGCAATCTCCAACATGGCTGTATCGCTAGCTTGATAAACTAGAGATTTCAGGGCATTTCCCCTTGGGTGAGCTCTAGAACTGTCTTCCTTGGTTGAGCTGAGTTACCTCACCGCCAATGAGAGCTCCTTCACACTGTTTTGTCTGATATATATATACTCCTACATATACTTTCTCTGATTTCTGTTTTGCTATGATTTGTATAAATGAGTTTCTTACTTGCTACATTGGTTTATTTGATATTGGTATTTGACAGGAAGGTATTTAGGCCCTGGATATAAAGCTTGGGGTCCTCCTTTCCTGCCATTAATTGAACAATAAACAGAAGTTAAATTGAACTTTTAACATCCCCTAGACTAATAACACTTAAAGGAATAGATAGATACAATGTTAGATTTGATTCTAGCCAGTTACCCCCTATCACTAAAGAAAGCAGAGTGTCCCAGCTTCTGGCCCTAACCTCCTGCTTCGCCTCGTTGAAGGAAATAAATTGTCCCTTCCAGAAAGAAAGGGAGAGAAGAGGCTAGAAGTGTCTACTCTGCCTCCCTTTGATCCTTGCAATAATACTCCCATGACATACGTGGAGGCCCACATTCACAACATTTCCATAATCACATTCTCATCATTCTCTTCTTCATCAGGTGCCTGTTACATTTCCTTCCACTCCTGCCAAACCGCACGTGCTAAGTGGCAACCTTCCTAGTATCAGCCTTGTAGCATACTAGAGCTCTGTTTCCCTCTTATGCATGGTGGTATGCAGACTGAATTTGTCTTTAAAAAAAGTTTATTTGAGGTTATATGTTATGAAGTTTTTCCCAAGTCAGTTAAATTACTTGTTAACCCATTGTGCTCCAAAACATTATTTCACTCTTTTGCCCTGCAGAACTACTGTTACTGGCCCAAATAAGTAGTAAGGGGCAGTTTGTTTGGGCACAGAGTAGATCAGCACAATGAAGATGGTGATTCATAGGAAGTTCCATAAAGGGTAGAATCAAAGTTGTGAGAACAGATAATATAAGGATATTAAATAGTGGAAAATAGGGAGGAGGAAATTTAGATTAGTTGAATGGTAACTAGACTAAAGGTTGCTTTGTGAAAAGAATGGTAGAAATAATTCTTTGAAGGTGGTATAGTCGTATCTAAAATATAAAGGCACTATCAGATTGTACTTAGGAGAAGCTTGATCCTGGCTAACGATATTAGTTCAGTTTTTTTTAACAAGTACTAATTAATGATGTAAACTGCCAACATCTTCTTTACGAATTAAGAAGGAACAAGATTTCATAACTACTGGGATGAAATGTTTTGGCAGGTGGATTCAGTGCAATCCTTAAATATTCTATCCTTCTTCAAACTGTGGATATCTATGGCCAAGTATTCTATCCCTCTTCAAAATGTGGATTTCTTATCTAGGAGACATGTGCTATGCTGCAGGATCATGAGCTAGGTGCAAAGGTAGTATTGACACTCCTAAAATATTGCTCAACATTGGGGAATATTCTGATGCATTTGTACATTAAAGTCCAAAGCAAGAGACTTTGAATCTGATTTCCAGTAACCAGTCCCTTGAGACATCCAATTCTGTCATTGAGTCAGTTTTTTTTTTAAGTGAAGTATGTCCACAGCAGCACTACTGAGATGCATTAACTGTAAAATTGTGCTGGTATGCATAATGACAGCCATAGAACTAATAACACTTTGAAATTAAATAGCACTTATCTTCCTAGGAGTTCAAAGTGCTTCACAATACAATATTGAGCAACCTTGTGAGGCAGAGAGAGGAAAAAAAAATGCCCATAAAATACATGGGAAAAAGAAAAGCATTTTATTCTGGAGGGGGTGTTGCCTTCTTATTACCAAGCTATCAAGAATGCCACCTTCAGTTCCATATAATGGCAGAGTGAGGTCATCTTTTCTGATATTAACTTTAGAGCTTAGAGGTGGACCTTGATATTGTGAGTCAAGACCACAAGTTCTGCTATTTAACTACATGCATAATTTGGGGCAAATTATTTAACCTCTATCTGGTTTTCCTCTTTTAAAAGATGGAGATCATATAAAATAGAGATAATAATCACTATCCTATCTTTAAACTCAGGGGTATTGTAAAGATGAAATGAGATGATATTTTTGAAAGTGCTTTGAAAAGTATAAAGCACTCCATAAGTATAAGGTATTATTATTTTTAGCTTAGTTTGTCTTAGTAACCCGTTACAAATATGTGAAGTAATCACTAAGATTGAAAATATTTTGAAACTGAGAGCATATCTATCAGTAAAAGGTTTATATCCATAATTTCTAGCAGTACTAATTCCTTTAGTTGTGTTCACATAGTCCTAGGGCCATATATGTTCTATTACAGAATAGGCATGAATAAAAAGTTCAGATGAACTTACCCACATTCTCTAAGAAACAATGTCTGTGGCCATTCAATCAACCAATACACATGTTTTTTAAGGGCTTCCTATACTGAAAGTCTGCAAAGTATTTATTTAATCTGATCTCTATGTTGACCATCTGGTGATGTCCGTGTGTAGAATCATATTTTGGATTGTTGAGAAAGCATGTTTGCTGTGACCAGCGATTTATCTTGTCAAAACTCTACTAGTCTCCACCCTGCTTTATTTTGTACTTCAAGGCCAAACTTGCCTGTTATTCCAATTATCTTTTGATTTCCTACTTTAGCATTCAAATCCCTTATGACAAATGTGACATCTTTAATTTTTTTTTTTGGCAGGGAGGAGGGTTGTTATTTCTAGTAGGTGTTGAAGGTCTTCATAGAACTGATTAATGTGGGCCTCTTCAGTGTCATTGGTTGGAGCATAGACTTGTATTGCTAAGGTGTTGAACAGTTTGCCTTGGATTAGAACAAATATCACTAAGTCATTTTTGAGAGTAGACCCCAGTACTGCCTTTCTCAAGTTCTTATTGACTATGAGAACTATTCTACTTCTTCTAAAGAATTTTTACCCACAGTGGTGTATGTAGTAATATTCTGAATTAAATTCACATATTCCCATCTGTTTAAGTTCACTGATACTCAAAATGTCAGTTTAATCTTTTCATCTCCTGCTTCATCACATCCAGTTCACCTTGGTTCATATATTTTACGTTCCAGGCAAAGGAACTGGAGACCAAATTGCCAACATTCACTGAATTATGGAGAAAGCAAGAGAATTCCAGAAAAAAAAAAAACATCCTTTTCTGCTTCATTGATACAATAAAGCTTTTGACTAGGCGGATGACAATAAAATGTAGCAAGTCCTCAAAGAGATGGGAGATCATCATACTTGTCTCCTGAGGAATCTATAGATTCCCACATATATGCAGGCAACAGAATTGAACCTGGAACAACCGATTGTGTTAAGATTGGAAAAGGAATATGACAAGACAGCACATTGTCACCTTATTCATTTAATTTATATGCAGAATACATCATGTGAAATGTTAGACTGAATAAATCAAAAGCTGGATTTAAAGTTTCCAGGAGAAATATCAACAGTCTCAGGTATGCATATCATACCACTCTGATGGCAGAAAGTGAAGAGAAATTAAGAAACTTCTTGATGAGAGTGAAATAGGGGAGTATAAATGCTGTCTTGAAAATGACCATCAAAAAACCTAAGACTTTGGCAACTGGTATAATCACTTCCTGGCAAAGAAAGGGAGAAGAAATTGAAGCAGTGTCAGATTTTGTTTTCTTAGGCTCAAAGATCACTTCAGACTGTCACTGGAGCCATGATATTAAAAGGCATTTGTTCCTTGGAAACAAAGCTATGGCAAATCTGGACAGGATACTAAAGAACAGAGACATCAACCTGCGAACAAAGGTCCACATAGTCAAAGCTATAGTTTTTCCAATAGCAATGTATGGCTGTGAGAGTTTGATTACAAGGAAAGCTGAGTGCCACAAAATCAACATTTTTGAATTGTGTTACTACAAAAGACTTTTGAGAGTCCCCTGAACAGCAAAGAGATAAAATCAGACAGTACTTAAAGACATTAATTCAAGTTATTTACTGGAAGGTGAAATATAAAGCAGAAGGTTAAATATTTTGACCACATAAGGAGAAAACAAGAATCATTGGAGAAGATACTGATATTAGGAAAGATTTAATGCAAAAGGAAAAGGGGACAGAAGGATGAAGTAATTAGCTAGTATCATAGAAACAGTGAAGAACTTGGATAAACTTCAAGATATGGTGGAGGATAGAAGCAGCTGGCATGCTATCTATGGTCCATAAGGAAATTACTAAACAACAACGACAATAAAGAAAGTCAAAAAGAATCTTTAGGAGCAGTTAGGTGGCACAGTAGATAGAGCTCCAGCCTTGGAGTCAGAAAGACCTGAGTTCAAATTTGGCCTCAGACATTTGACACTTACTAGCTGTGTGACCCTGGGCAAGTCACTTAACCCCAAATGCCTCACCACAAAAAAAAAAAAAGGAAAAAAAGAATCCTTATCCTCATTAACTAACATTATAATTTGGGAGAAAAATGTATATATAAGGGTACATATAAGATATATTCAGAGTAGATGGAAATTAGTTGTGAGGAGGAGGCTTTAGCAGTTGGAATTGGGAAGGGAGAACAGGAAAGGCCTCCTGCAGGAGGTAGTATCTTTTCTTTTCTTTTTTTTTTTTTTTTTGGTTAATCAATTCTCTATCCAGGCTGGTTTTCTATCCACTGCGCCACCTACCTGCTCCAGGAGGTAATATCTTGAAAGCATTACATGCATGGGCACCTAGTAGTTCAAAGGCACAAAGCAGGGAGATGGACACCAGAGATGAGTTAGAGGGAAACATCAAATTGGATTCAAAAGATCTGGGTTTTCATGTCAGCTCCATCACTTTTATATGGCTGAGGAAAACTCAAATGGACTCTTTTTGTCTCAGTTTTTTCATTCATTCATTCCACAAACATTTGTTCAACAATACTTTATGCAGAGCACTGTGCTAGGTGGCACAGAGAGGTATAATGTTAAGATATACAGTCTCTGTCCTCATGGACTATAGTTGGGAAATGAAGCCAAAACATAATTATAGTGTACATTAAATGACATAAGTAATCATGGAGTGCAAATCAAAGCACTATGTGAGTTCCGAAGGGTAAGGTCTGTATGAACCATGTAGAAATGAAGTATTATGAATAACTACAAATCAACCTCAAAGGGTCATTTTAATGATCAAGTGATATAATAGATTTGTAAGTGTTTGCAGCTAAATATAAAGCTGCATAAAAATGTAAATAAAACAGCATGGCATAAAGAACAGCTGGGAATCCTTTGAGTAAGGAAGGTCTAAGTTCAAACATCATCCCTGTCAGTTTCTTTTTGTTTGTTTGTTTGTTTGTTTGTTTGTTTGTTTGGCTGGGTGACCTTGGGCAATTCACATAACTTTTTGATGCCTCTGGCAATTTTCCAAGACCAATGAGTGACAAATGAATTGCAGGTGTGCATCTCTCTGGAAGAAGTTTTCACAACATGACATTCACATCCAGCAATGAAGTTCCAAGTACTGGAAATGCAAAAGATTGCTATTTTTAGTATCAGGTTGCTGAGGTTCAAGGAATTGTGCAAATTAACTTTGCCTAGTGATAAAACTACCTTACATTGGTCTAGCGCTTTGCAATTTACAAAAACACTGTAAAATCTATGGTCTCATTTGGTCTTCATAGTAACTCTGTGAAGCAGGTAGGATAGATATTATTATGCCCATTTTACAAATAAGGAAACTGAGGCATGGATGGGTGGAATAGCTTACATAAATTCACAGGACCTTCTGATTTCAGGCTCAGCATTCTACTACACCACAAAGAATCATCAGAATAATTGGCCATTTTTGGACCCACATCACTTGTTTTTAGACCTTGGGTACGATTACAGTAGTGTAGGCAACTCCAAGTGAGAAAACTTCTTTTACCATTGAGAAAATTCAATTATATAATATTTGTAAGTAAGCTTATCACAGTGCCTGACACAAACGAGGCTCTATATAGATGCTTATTCCCTTCTCCCCTTCCCTACCAATGCTGATGCACAATTTAAGAGTCTTAGAATCTTGCCAGTGTCTCCAAGTGGTCTCCAAAATGGTGTCTGTAACCTGACCATAATACGTATAAGATCTGTCTATCAGAAAATAGGAAGATGTCTTTTTTTTTTAACCTCACCTTCCCCCAGGATATGGGGCTTGTCTCTAATACAACCACACCTTATTCCCTAACAGTTCCCCATTCTAACTTTCCCCTCCTTCTGTCCGCTGCACAAGCTTCAAACTTATGAAGCAGAGGCAGAGTTCTCAGGGTGATCATAACTTAACCATATCCCTGGGTACTCCAGATTGCCTCCTAGCTGAGGAAGGCAAACCTCAAAGGACAGAATCTTTCATTTGAGGCAGTTACCAATAAGTAAGAACTCTGAATTCTTCTTTAAGGTTTGGGTGGGATGGAATAAATACCATAGTCTGAACAGGCATGAAAGGGTTGTGATCTATATGAAAGATCTCTTTAAATTGTTCTTAGCCCACCCCCTACCTCCAACCCACTGGTCTTCTAAAGTTCCCTTTTAAAATATCACCTATACAAATATTGACCATGTATTAGGGCATAAAACCCTCAAAATCAAATGCAGAAAGGCAGAAATATTAAATGCACCCTTTTATGTGAAAAGGATGAACTCATCCATTAAACAGAAGTGGATAGCAGAGTGCATTAAAAACCAGAATCCTACAATGTGTTGTTTACAAGAAACACATTTGAAACAGGGAGAGACACAGAGTAAAAGTAAAAGGCTGAAACAAAATCTATTATGCTTAAGCTGAAGGAAAAAAAAAACAAAACAGGAATAGCCCTTTTAGAATAGCACCATCCTTCTGGTTGGGTAACTGTACTTTCAACTTCTCACTCTTCCTTATTTTGCATATCTAATTAGTTGCCAAATTGTGTCTTTTTTTACCTCTGTGACTAATTTCGAACCTGTCTTCTCTCTGCACACTCATTCAGGGCTTGTGACCTCTTAATTTGTCTCTTTGTATCAAGTATTTCTCTCTTTCAATCCACCTTCCATACATTGCTAAAGCTGCTTTCCTAAAGCACAGGCCTAACCATGTCAATCCTCTACTCAATAATCTCCATGGGCTCCCTATTGCCTGTACAGATCAGCAAGCAGCCTCCAAGCTAACAATGTTTTATACATTTTAAACTATAAGCTTTATTTAAAAATATATTTTAAAAAATCTTAGCTCTTTGTTGTTGTAATTTTTAGTGGTGTCCAATTCTCTATAACCCTATTTGCGGATGTTGTAGCGGAGATACTGGAGTGGTTTGCTATTTCCTTTTCCAGCTCATTTTATAGAAGAGGAACTGAGGCAAACAGGGTTAAGTGACTTGCCCAGAGTAACACAGATAGTGCCTAAAGCCGGATTCGAATTGAGATGCTCCTGACTCCAGAGCACTCTATCCTCTGAGCTACCTAGTTCATAGGTGATACAAAAATGGAAGGACTGAAATATGCTTACCTATGAAGAAGATCAAATATATTTCATCTTTCTTCCATTCTTTAAACATTTTGGTATTTTTATTCATATGATAGTGTATGTAATACCAGTATCATAGTGTGTGTAAACAATTTATGAATAAGTGCATATATCTATGTTGGAATGTAAGTTCTTTTTTTTCAATGATAGGAGTGTAGGATTAAAAATATTGGAGACCACTTGCCTAGAGCTAGGGGTTAAGTGCCTTGCCTGTAACTTAGTCAAAATGAACTGTGAGAGTCAAGCAATAACCCAAACAATTATTTGTGAAGAGAAGATATTATTTTGTTTTATTTTCTGGCGTTATTCAGATGGTGTGAATAGACCTAATGCAGGCACATATTTCAAAATTGTACGTCCAAAGCATTTATTTCTTTCTATTTGCATAGAATTTGAGAAGGAGGGTAATTGCAAATCAGTTTGTAATGAATTAGATACAAAGTCCTTTCCTAAAAACATTTTTTGGGGAAAGGGGTTGAACTATACAACCATAACGAATTTGGTGGATGGTGCTAGTCCATTAGCCATTAAATTATGTGAGCTTATATTAGAATAGGTCAACATTAGGTCAGCTAGGCATATGTATGTATAAGAAGACATATATTTAGGATCATAGATTCGGAGCTTGAAAGGACCTTAAACAACATCCATTCCTAGGTCCCTTATTTTACAGACAGAAGGCTGAGGCCCAGGAAGTTTTTGTTTTCCTCAAGGTCATATAGGTAGGAAGTTGCTGATCTGGGATTTAAACTTACCCTCTGATTCCAAATCCAGTGTTCTTTTTACTATACTATACTGTATGCCAGCTCCAAGTTCAGCAGTGTCTTAAGTTTATTGAGAAATGTATTTACTCTCAGGCTCAGATACCTGTATAGAAAGATTCTTCCTGGAAAATACTCTTTACAAATAGAAGAGGGGATGCAGCCCAGTTCACCTTTGTTTTTTTTTTTTCCCTCTGGATGCCAGAGAGTTAAAGGAAGAGCATGATGCTAACATGAAACAGCTTAACATGCCAACTTTAGACTGCTTCAGTTTAGTGGAGACTTTAAAAGCTTTGAAAATGCTCTTAAAGTTATATAGATTTTTTCTTTTTTACAGTCAGTCAAAAATTATATTTTAAAACTCTACAGTTCAGGGGGAAAAGCAATTATCAAAATGCAATAAACTTCTAAGAAAAGTACAAATTGCTTCTGCGGCCTTAACTGTTAGAGAAGACATGTTCTGGTAATACGTTTCACGAGTCTATCAACCTGATCCCTTTTCCCCACCCCTCCCTTGGGAAGAGAGGGGAAATTGGTCAGAAAGCCAAAGAAAATGCCACTGGAATAAGCCAATCTTGAACAAAATTGTAAGGAATCAACAAATATATGGCAGTGCTTCCCTTTTTTACACTTTTGTTTATGATTACTCCATGCCTCTTCAAATTGGGTTTTCTCTACAAGGAAATAGAGTAGCTGCCTAGATGAGGTGATTTGAGGGTATACACAGAATCAGTGTTTAACAAACATCTGTTATGTGATTGGGCGACAATTTTCTGAGCTATTAGTATACTTATAGACTGCCAATTAATATTCAAAGTCACAGAATCATAGAGTTTGAAAGGATCCTAATGGTCATTTAACCCAACAACATAACTAGAGCAGGAACCCTGTTAATTGCGTACTTGGTATTGAGCATCCAACCTCTACTTGAATATCTGCAGTGAGTGATGGGGAACATAGTCCTCTAATGATTTAATTTGTGTTATTGTTCTACAGCTCTCAGATTGAAGGTTATTGTTCTTGAATTACCCCTATGTTTTAGCTTGTGATTCATTGAAAACCCATAAGAATATGACTCTAGAGGATCACAAGATAGAGGTAAAGGAGTGGGATGATGAAAAGGGAGGTGAGAGAATGCCAAAAATAGCCTACCTATTTCACAATTGTTTCCCTTAGCTGATCTCTTAAATCCCCAATCTAGTTGTCCCAGATTCCTAGGTGTACCTTTCTCTTTCCTCTTGTATACTGTCCCCCATAGCATGCAGAAGGGCTTGGTACTGTCATGATTCCTTTCCATTGAAATTTTCTAGTCTTGTATCATTGAAGTGACTTGTAGTCCCTTAAACAAAGCAGAAGCTTAATAAACGCTTGTTAATTGTTTGATTCCTTCAGAGTCCTTAGTAATTAGCTTGGCTAATAAATTATTTTTTGTTGTTGTTGTTCAGTCATTTTTTTGTTTGTTTGTTTGTTTTTGCTTGTTGTTGGTTTGTTTTTTGTTTTTTTTTCTCAACCACGTCCAACTCTTTGTGACCCCATCTGGGATTTTCTTGGCAAAGAAACTGGAGTGGTTTTCCATTTCCTTGTCCAACTCATCTTACAAATGAGAGTCATATAGCTAATCAGTGTCTGAGGCAAGATTGGAACTCAGGAAGATGAGTTTTCCTGACTCTAGGCCCAACACTCTTATTTACTGAGCCACCTAGCTGCCCTCCTTATTCTTTGCTTTTACAAATAATATGCACATTATAAAGGAGGCCTTCTGAAGCCAATCTGCTCCCTTTCATTGTCTAACCTATTAGAACTTCAATTAATGTAGTTTAATCAATAGAGGAGAGAATAGCACAACAGTAAGTTATAAGGGAGGTACTCTGAGGCAAAGCCTATAGGTCACAGGAATATGACCACTGCTTCCATCAATAAATAAAGCAAACTCTGACTATGCTAAAGGTATTTCCTTATAGCTTCTCCAGAGAGGGAAGGAAGGAAGGAAAAGAGAAAGGAAGAGAAAGAGGAGGAAGAAGATACGAAGATCCTTATGTCACTGGATCCCTGGAGAATCTTTCATCTATCTTGTCTGATTTGAGGGGCAAGCAAGCAGGAGACTCTGTATGAAACTGGATACTTTAGAATAAATAGTAGGCTCCTTAGTGGGATAAAAATGAAGATATAATTTAGTAACAATCACATTCATTTAATTCAAAAAACTTTTGATTTTTGCCTACTATGTACAAAGCAACCTAGGAGGGGCTGAGGATACAAAAATTAAAATGAAGTATCCCTTGTTCTTAATTAAGGAGCTTTTATTCTACTATGACTTTCTCAAAGCATATGTTCCCTGGCCTTCAACAAAAGTGAAGTTAGCTAGATTAGTTTGTTTTTCAGAGCCTCTCAACTTTCAGCTTTCTTCGTGGTGTCTCTACACCCCTCTTTATTTAAGTATCCAGAGTCCTTGCACCCCTATTCTTTCATCTTCCCATAAAAATCTGTTCAATGCATCATTCATTCATACCTTGATATGAATATCTCACTGTTAGCTCTCTCAAGGATCTTCTCTCATTCTTGAGCAGAAGATTTTGTTTCATAGAAAGACAGAAACATCAAAGTTGTAAGCACACTCAAAAGTCATCTACCCTAACCAAACTAAGGTCTCCTTCTGTAGCATTCCTGACAATTAGCCTCTGCCTGAGTTATCTCCAGGGATAAAAAACAAGAGAATGGGAAAGACAAGATATCTTTTCAAGGAATTTAAAGATGTCAAGGAAATGTTTCATGCAAAAAATGGTCATGATCAAAGACAAAAACAGCAGGGACTTAACAGAAACAAGAGATTAAGAAAAGGTGGCAGGAATACACAAAAGAATTATACAAGAAACATCTTAACATCGCCAATAATCCCAATGGTGTGGTTACTGATCCAGAGCAAGACATTTTGGAGAATGAAGTCAACGGAGAAAGCAGTTTCAGGAAAAAAAAAACAAAACGAAACAAAACATCTATTTCTACTCCATTGACTACACTAAAGCTTTCACTATATGGATTACAACAAAATGTGGCAAGTCCTCAAAGAGATAGGAAAACCAGATTATCCTATTTGTCACCAGGAAAAAAAAACTGTATGCAGGTCAAGAAACATTAAAACACAAAACAAAATAAATAAGTTAAGTTCTTGACAATTGTCCGATCACTTCCAGGCAAATAAAGGAAGAAGAAATAGAAGCAGTGTCAGATTTTATATATCTGTATCTCCTTTTCTATATCAAACTGAGTGTATATGTTATTCCCTCTTTGAGACTTTCTGAATAATGTTCAAGTGCTCCTCCCACCTCCATCTTTACTTTCACTGTAAAAACTCTTTTGCACCTCTTTTACGTGAGATAATTTACCCCATTCTACTTCTCCCTCTTCCCTTCTCCCAATGCATTCCTCTTTCTTGGTCCTTAATTTTATATTTTTAGATATCATCCCATCATACTCAATTCACACTATTGCCCTCTGTCTATATATACTCTTTCTAACTCTCCTAATAATAATAAAGTTCTTAGGAGTTATAAATATCTTCTTCCAATGTAGGAATGTAAATAGTTTAATTTCATTGAATCCCCTATGGTTTCTCTTTAATGTATTTTTTGATAAATGAAATTAATTGGCATTTTTGTTTATTAGGCAACATGTTGGTAAACCTATATAGGTACAAATACCATTAAAAGCAATCTTTCCATTTCAAGGGAAGGACCATGAAAAGAAAGAAATCTTCACTACTACTAGATCCAGGTCTATAATAACCTATATAGGGAGAAAGGAGTATTTTGCATGCTCCCTACCTCATCCCCCATGTGACATATTGAACATGTTTTTAGCCTTGTCTACTAAATTATGGGAAGGAAATAGAGACAAAGATACCAGGGAAATTGCCTTGAGCAGATTGTGACTCAGAAATAGGTAATTTTTGAAATGTTTATATCATGTGTCTGAACTTTTTTTTATTTATTATCTAAGTGATTGTTGAAAAAGTGTTGGGGGATGGTCCAGAAAGGAAAATGAAGGTCCATGACCCCAAGCCATTGGTTTGTAGTATGTAATAGGTTGATCCCATTTAATGTCCACATACCTACTAAAAAAAATGAAAATGAGGGGCAGCTAGGTGGCACAGTGGATAAAGCACCAGCCCTGGAGTCAGGAGGACCTGAGTTCAAATCTGGTCTCAGACCAGACATTTGATATTTACTAGCTGTGTGACCCTGGGCAAGTCACTTAACTCCAATTGCCTCACTACAAACAAAAAAAAATGAAACTGGATATGCATTTGTCATTAATTCCTCTGGCCAGCAGCTTGCCTGACTTAAGGTAAAGAGTGAATTTCAGCAGGGACACATGACCTACATGAAAAATAAATGCGAAGTGAAACTGGCAGTGTAGTATTTTATGAAATGCATATCAAGTTTTGATCTACCCTGATGCACAGAAACCTAATGACATTACCAGAGTAAATCATGATCAGTTGAACTTACCAGTAGAGAAAGGAGGTAAGGGCTCAGCAAACTAGGGACAATATCCCCGAAAACTAAACTAGCCTCTCTCTTATTCTCTTGCTGCATATAAAAAATCTAAGCTTTTATAAAGTTTTCAAAAATGTTAAAGGAAATAAAGAGGCAGTTTTTAGATGAAGTAATGAAAACTATCTATAGCCATATTAAAAATGCTCAAAATCATTATTGATTACAGAAATGCAAATTAAAACAATTTTGAGGTACCACCTCACACCTATCAGATTGGTTAATATGACAGAAAAGGAAAATAACAAATTTTGGAAGAGATATGGGAAAATAGAAATGCTAATGTACTACTGATGGAGTTGTGAACTGATTCAACCATTTTGGAGAGCAATATAGAATTATGACCAAAGGGTTATAAAATGGTGCATATCCTTTGAACCAACAATACCACTACAAAGTCTGTATTCCAAAGAGATTTAAAAAAGGGAAAGGACCTCTACGTAGAAAAATGTTTATAGCAGCTCATTTCTGGTAGTGAAGAATTGAAAATTGAGGGAATACCCATCAATTGAGGAATAGGATATGACTGTAATGGAATACTATTGTGCTGAAAGAAATGATGAGCAGGATGCTCTCTGAAAAACCTGGAAAGACTTACATGACCTGATGCAAAGTAAAATGAGTAGAACCAGGAGAACATTGTACACAGAAACAACAATGTATGATGACCAAGTGTGAATGACTTAGCTATTCTCAGTAATACAATGATCCAAGACAATTCTGAAGGACATATGATAAAAAATGCTATCCAACTCCAGAGAAAGAACTGATGGAGTCTGAATGCAGATTGAAGCATACCTTTTTTTAACTTTATTATTTTTGAAGGGTCTGTATTTTCTTTCACAGCATGACTAATATGGAAATTTGCTTTGCATGAGTGTATGTGCATAATATATATCAAATTGCTTGCCTTCTCAGAGAGGGGGGAGAAGAGAGAGGGAAAGAATTTGGAATTCAGAATTTTTGAAAATGAATGTTAAAATTGTTTTTAGTTGTAATTCAGGAAAAATAAAGTATTAAATATTTTAATTAATAGGTCATTTTAGTACAAATGTTTTGTGAAGAAAAATTTTAATGTATATAAATAAAAGATTTTTGATAAAAAAATAAGGTACTTGAAAGATTGACCAACTATGTTGACATTATATAACCAGGTCATACTTTTTTGGTCTCTTTTTGATAGAACAGCATTGGTTTTTAAGAGACAGGTATCATGGTGTACTTTTCATCATGTGTCTCTATGTCCCAATGTGTTGTGCATGCCTGGGCACATCTTTTTTTTTTTTTTTTTGGTAAGTCTGTGCTTTGCTGTTGCCCAGGGCCTTGGACACGGATAACACTGAAAACGTTTGGTGATGATGCATCTTTCATAAGATCTGAAACTGTTGCATCCTTGACATCATTTTCTTAACTTTCACCATTCTCTTGGGCATTCCTTTATCACTGGTTAGAGCCTGAGGCAATAAAACTGTGAAAATCATAACAGTAATCAATCAGTCAACAAACATTTATTAAGCACTTGCTATGCCAGGCATTATGTTAAGCATAGGGAATACAAACAAAAAAAAAAAGAGAGAGACAGTTCCTGTCTGCATGGAGCTCACAGTCTGATGGGGAAGACAGCATGCAAATAAACATATACAAAGCAAATTATATAGAGGATAAATAAGAAATAACAGAGGGAAGGCAGTAGAATTAAGAGGAGTTTGGGAGGACTTTCAGTAAAACAAAGGATTTTAGGTGAGATTTAAAGAAACGTAGTGAGGTCAATGGGCAAAGAAGGAGAACATTCCAGTTAAGGGAGATAGAAAGAAAAAAAAATTGCCCAGAGCCAAATGATGAGTATCAGCACCATAGAGAATACCCACCATTACATACATGGTTTATTGGAAGGGATACATACGGGGGTGGGGAACCTATGGCCCCGAGGCCACTTGTGGCCTTCTAGGTCATCAAATGCGGCCTTTTGACTGAATCCAAACTTCACAGAATAAATTCCCTTAATTAAAAGATCTGTTCCATAAAACTTGAGCTCAGTCCAAAGGCCACACCCAAGGACGTAGAAGGCCACATGTGGCCTTGAGGCCACAGGTTCCCCACCCTTGGATACATGAATGGAATAAACCACTGCTTATGAGACTTTTCATTTGTTATAATTTTTGTGAATGTGTTTTGTGTTTATATCACCTATATTTTCCAATAGTTCTTTCCCAGAGAGGAATCCTGAAAAAGGAAAGGAAAGAAAAAACAGATTCAGCAAAATTGAAACACATCAACTGAGTCTAACATTGCTTGTAGCATCCCATACCCCTAGCTCTCTACCTTTTCAAGAAAGGAAGGGATATGTATTCTGATACCTCTTCTTCTTGTATCAAGCATGAGAAGCTTATTTTATTTTTGGTGTTCCTCCACCCTTTCCATCCTTCTTTCCTCCCTTTCTCTCACCTCTTCTTCCTCCTTCCCTTTATTTCTCCTGCCTTCCTTTTCTCACTCTCTCCCTCTGTTTCTTCTATCCCTTCCTACTGCCCTTCCTGCCTTCCTTTCTTCCTTCCTGTTGTTCTTACCATTTTCATTGCACTAGTCAGTTTGTAACTTGTTTTCCTGGGTTCATTTTACATCAGTTCAAATGTCTTCCTATGCATTCTTGAGTTTAGTAAATCCACAAAAATGTATTTATTAAGCCATTGCCTTCTAGAGTTATTAGACAAGTTGTCTGGTTGACCAACAGTATAATAGTGTGCCTATATTTTCACAGCTTTAATCTGGAGGCTTTGATTCGGCTTGGGGATAAGAAGAGGCAGCCCAAAAGGGGATATCCTTCACTAGAACATTTGGCTATAGTGGTTCATGTTGCTGATGATTGTCTTCAGAGTTATTTTCCCAACTATATTCCAGGGAACAAAACAACTATAACAAACACTTGGCCTTCCAGTACCAGTATACCTTTTTTAGACCTTGCTATAAATCCATGTAATATAGCCTATATGGCTTTAAAATTGGGCTACCTTTAACTGAATAGTTCCTTTGACTGGGGAAGATGACCCCTTAATGGAGAATTACAAGAATGCCAATATTGAGGTCCTGGTCCTCTTTGAATAACCTAACAGAAATGAAGATTGTATATTTTCCCAATTTAATATGATTCCCCTGGTTTTTAGTGTGCCTTATAACTTTTTTTTAAGAATTTGTATTTACTAATCTTAGAACATGTTTTATCCCCATAGTGAAATGTAATTATGCTCTTTGAAGGTAACAATTATTTTGCTTTTCAATTTGTGTCCCCAATATCTGGCGCCAGTCTCTCTCATATACTAGGTATTTAACAAATGACTGCTATCTTTGATTGCTATCAAGATAGCACAAGCTATTTCATTATCACCTTTCCAGCTCTGGAACTATAATCAAATCAATATTTCCATTGATATTATAAAGAATATACTAGTGTATTTTTTGCCTACCATTCCTTTTTTGTGTGTGTTGTCTCAACCAATAGACATTAGTTCCCTGCAGTTAGGAACTGTCTGCTACTTCATATTTGTATTCCTACTCTAGTGTAGTGTTTGGTGGATGCTGAGCACTTAGTTAATTTTTTTAATTATTCATTTATTTATTGATAAGATAATTGCTTTCACATATTCCATACCCTACTAGATAAAAGTCATATTTTAGGCTGGAGTAACAGGTTGGTTGAGGTAGGTTAATAGACATGTTTTTAAATGATGAAATTAAGGTTACCATAATGTGATTAATCCAGTAAACATAATAGTTTGCCGAATGAATGAAATTTTCTAGATGGGAGGACATATATATATATATATATATATATATATATACACACACACACACACACACACACACACACACACACATATATATGTGTACATATGTGCATGTATATGTATGTATATGTGTGTGTGTGTGTGTGGGTACGCCATTAGATAATGAAGGGTACACTTATTTAATGCATCTGAAGATTAGGTGGTAATGTCAACATTTGCAGGGTTGGCAATGTTAAATTCAACTTGGTCTACATTTCAGGCTCTCTCATTTAGCAATATAAGCTTCATGTAATATATGTTTTTGATATGGCAGCACTAATCACATAGCTTGTTGATAAAAAACAACAGTCTGCATATCAATTGGAGATTAGGGCATTGAATCTTCCTTAGAGCAAGATACCATCCCTCCCACTACTAAGACTATAACATATGAACAGGACACCAGCTTCAAGGTCAGCTGGAGGAAGAAGTCACAAAGTTCTTTGAGGAAGTTCTAATCTACGGCCCGTGAACTTTTCTTAATTTTTTTTAAATGCTACATTAGAATTATTTTCCTTTATAATCCTAAGCATTTTATCCATTTTAAAACATTATTCCAAACATCATTCCATGACTCACACTAAAAAGTTAAAAATCTTTTTTCCAAAACCTTGATGAGTCAGGCAGTAGAACAGCACTAAATAATATTTTCCCAAATATGAGGGGTAGGCTCTAAAACACCTTGAGTAAAATGAGGAGTTTTTGGAAAAGGCCTCTAGTTCAGGCCTCCAAGCCAAGTGTCAATAGAGTCCAAAGGAAGAAAAGAAAGTGTCAGAATCTATGGAAGATCCCTAAAAGTATGAAGAAAGAAAGGGCAATGATAAGAGTAGCTTTTATGCAGCCAAGTTCCTTAGGAGAAAAAAAGGAAAAGAAAAGAAAAGAAATCCTCGCATAGAAGAAAAAGAAAAATGAAGCAAGAACTAAAAGAGGCCATAGAGACCTTTGCACAGAACAAGCAGATGGTCAATCTAGGCTCAGACTATACATTTATAGATAATACTTTGTAGGTCAAACCTCAAGTAATGATCTGGGTCACCAACACTGAAAAGCATAGAGGAGCTTTCTCAGTAGTATGTCAGACACAGATTAGACTAGAAGGCCTCTAACATTCATTCCAACTTTGAAATTCTCTGAATACATCCATGCCATTATTTCCATGTCTGGAAATACAAGTAAGTGAGGCCAGCTCACTACTCATTCCCCTATATCAATCATAGGAAGGGAGGGAAAGAGATCTTGCTATTACCATACTGAGGAAGTCTTAGAGTATCTAACTTGTGTGCCTGTGAATCAATTAATCAATAATCATCTATTAAATGTCTCCTTTTGGCCAAGTAGGGAAGCATATGCCTGCAATTACTCCCTCTTCTAAGTAAATCCTTATGTTAGAATTGTCTGAAGCCCCTATATGCAGCCTGAGAGAAACAGGGCTATAGGGTAGTAGTTGTTAAGGATCGTTCAATATACTTCATTTGGAAAGCTTAATTGTGCCTCAAGAAAGTAGAAATGGTGAACCAAGGAAAATTTCCACATACTAAATGCTGCTATGGGTGTGGGTGTGAGAATTTAGTCCATACCCTGAATGGGTATTCCTTTGAAGTATCTCTGTTTTCCCATTGTTGTCTATATTCCTGGGAAAGACTTATGGGCTAGGCCATGCTACTGAACTGCCTAATGTCTTGAGCGCTGAGACCACTAAAGGGTGTGAGAGTGATAAATCCTCATCATACATTCAATGTAAGATGTATCCTTCCCAATGTCTTCTCATTCCTTTCCTCTTCCATTTGACGCTAATATTATAGACTATGATAACCTTTTAAACAGAGGCCATGTAACTCTGATAAACAGGACCTGGAAAGCAAATGAACGGAATAGCTCTGCATGTGAAACAGGAAGGGGGCGGTACAGGAAGGGAGCAAGAATCTGTGCAAATACAAAACATGTTGACGGCCATCTTCAGGACTTTAAGATGATTTCTGAAAGACAGCTCAAATACACAGGCAGGTGTGCCTAGATTAAGGGACAGATGATGAAATTTTCCCAGCTGTCCTAAAAGAAATTGAAGAACATGCTAAAGTTAGCCTGGTTGTTAGCGGCTTCCAAATCAAGATGAAACCAACACCATTTAATTGCACACAACATGATTTTCTAGCCTCAAATTTAGTAGGCATATGGCTTTCCATTACAATTCAACAACCATGTCAAAACTTGGGATCTAATTGTAGCTCACATTCCTTTTATGAAATGGTTGACTTGGGCAAGCAACCAACAACAGAAGCATCAAGCAGGTGTTCCCATCTCGTCTGCTCGTTTCCATTGGGTTGTTCTTGCAGACCCTTTGGCAAAGGTCCATCCTGATAAACTCGAACCTGTTCATTGTTTCAGATTCATGGGTCAGAAAATGGATGTCTTCAAGCCAATAGCTTCATGTGCAGATGACACCCCAGCATTTGTATTTACTAATGAGGTCACACAGGGCACCTTTTGATTATGAAACATATGCTGAAACAGCAGGGTATGAACTAAATGCAAATAAAAATGTAGTCATTTGCCTTGGGTGTATTGATAAACAGAAACAAGTGATGATCTCAAATGAGATTTAGGTTACAAATGGGCCAATTAAGATTCTAGTGGTCTTCTTCAGGAGTCAAAATGGTGAAAAGTTATACTGATAGGAAGGAAATTAGGTCAAGAACAGGGGGTAGGATTGAAAGAAAACTGAAAGCTGTTGTCTTGTCATTGAAAGCTGCTGCTAATTCATTGATTGATTGAAATAAGTATCTACTAGTGAGGAGTACTCTCCCCTGAAATAGTGTGAATGTGGTTGGAAACCTTTTTCCTTAAATTGCACAAGTAGCCAGAGAGGATATTGAAGATTCTATAGTCTGGCTGTGAATCTCTTTAGGAATGTTAAAAATTCTGGTTGCAAATGGTCCCTAGGCCAATGTAGTATTTGCCACACCAAGAATATGCACATACACAAACAGAGAACATTGAGGAAGAATGATCCTTTGGGGGTTAAGAATTCCAAGGATTGTGCCCACCCTAAGAGGTTAGGTGGCTTGTTCAAGGTAACAGCGGTAATAAACATCAAAGGAAGAATTTCAATTCTGGTTCCTCTGATTCTGAATACTCTTGCTACTCTGCCCCATTGGTATTAATGAGCAATTAATTATTTTGAATTAAGACAAGCCTTTTTCCTGTGGTATTTTCTTAAAGCACAAATTCTGTTTGAGAAAAGTAACATGTTAGATTCTTTATACCTTAGTGTAATTAGTTTTTCAAAATATTTTCTTTTCTTTAAAGGACAGGAGAAACAATAGATATTGAATGCAAACTTGGCTTGCATGTTTTACTAAGACTCAGGCCTAAAAGGAAAGCGCTTCGGACACTTTGCAAGAAGTTAACTGCAGTATGACATAGTAGGAAGTACATGTAACAGGATTAGGAATCATGAAACCTGGATTCCTACCCTAGCTCTGCCGCTAACTAGATTATATGACTTTGGACAAAATCACTTTACCTCTTTGGTATTATTATTTTATTGGCTCATAGGATCACAGATCTAGTCACCTCATCTATAAAATGAGGGATTTTTAACTGGACCATTCCAAAACTCCTTTCCTGTGCTTTATGATTCTGAGGGAAACCTCTCTAAATCCTTTGGCTTGGAAAATTTCTTTTCCTCAAAATTGAAGTCCAAGTCTGTAGCCACTCGTCCAATTCTTCCATTATTATGACATGAAAATGATAAAAACTTGAACTCTGAAGAGGATTACATGTGGTCCCTGAGCCACCTCACTGAACTGGGCTTGCTTAACCATCCCAAATGGAGGAAAGTGAACTTTAGTTTGAAAAAAATTCACTAATGAGATGTGAAAGGCTTCAGCTATGATGAGTCTCTGTAGGAGGCAGGCTGCATAGGCCCAATGAAGCAGAAAGATGAGTCTGTCAGTCAGCTGAGCAATTATCAAGTGAATTCAGTGCAAGGAGATAGTCCTCTATATTTACTCAGACCTTGGACAAACATTTTTTTTTTCTACAGAAAAGCAAGAACTTAAAAACAAAATAAATAAAACATAACTTTCCAAAGAACAAAAACAAGGAATCACATATAAAAGTTGTAAGACATTCCATGTTGAAGACCACATGTTTGGTTTTTAGTTGTAAATTACCATTTGAAGGAAAATTTGTTGCTCTTATTAATACCTGACATTTACATATGTAAGTACTTTGTATTTTGCAAAGTATTTTCATTCCCATCACCTAGCACACCATCTGAGTGTTTAGTACCATATATTGCACACAGTAGTAACTTTAATTCATACCAATTCAGCAAACATTTATTAACCACCTAAAATATACAAGGCACTATACTAGATATTAGGGTTACAAAGACAAAAACAAAAGAATCTGTCCCCAAGAAAATACAAAAGGGATTAAGACAATTTCAAGAGTTCAAAGTTCAAAAGTTCAGAAAAAGCCTAGGTAAGAGGTGGCCACTGAACTATGCTTTGAAAGATGATAGGGGAGAGTACTATAAAGAAGTGGGGACAAATAAATGTTGATTTTAATTGATATTCATATATATTATTTCAAAGAATTCACATACTCATATCATGGAAGTGTAAATATTATTACTCTTGTTTGATTGGTGAAGTAATTGAGACTGATAAATGATGCAGTTAAATGAATTAGTCAAGTCAACATGCATTTTTTTCAAAATGTTTTATTAATTTATTTTGAATTATCAACAATCACTTCCATAAGCTTTTGAGTTTAAATTTTTCTCCCCCTCTCTCCCTACCTCCCTCCTCAAAACGTCGCACAATCTAATATAGGCTATACATATACATTCCTATTAAACATATTTTCACATTGGTGATGTTGTAAGTAAGAATTAGAACTAGAATTAATAGGAGGAACCACCAGAAGGAGGAAACAAAACACAACAGGAGAAAAAAAAATGCAAATTGTTTGCTTCAATCTGCATTGAAACTTCGTAGTTCTTTCTTTGGATGTGGATAGTATTTTTTACCATGAGTCTTTTGGAGATGTCTTAGATCCTTGTATTGCTGAGAGGGGTTAAGTCTATCAAAGTCAGTCATCACTCAATGTGGCTGTTACTATGTACAATGTTCTTTTGGTTCTGCTCACTTCACTCAGTGTCAAACCATACAAGTCTTTCCAGGTTTATCTGAAGTCTGCCTTTACATTATTTCTTATAACACAATAGTATTCCATTACATTCATATATCACATTCACAATTATGATTACTATCTGTGTCTTTCTGTCTATCCTTTCCCCCACCCCTGTTCATGCTTTTCTTTCTCTGTTCTATTTTTCCCTCCTCACTGGTTTGCTTTTGACCACTGCCTCCCTCAGTTTCACTTCCCTTCTATTAGCCCCCTCCCTTTTCTTTCCCCTTTTCCCTCCTATTGCCTATAGGGCATGTTAGATTTCTATACCTAACTGATTATGGTATTCCCCTCTTGAGCCAAATCTAATGAGAGTAAGGTTCAAACAATGTTCATCTCCCTCCCTTCTTTCCCTCTGCTGTAACAGGTTTTTGTGCCTTTTCCTGCGATGTAATTTACCCTTGTCTGCCTCCTTTCCATTTCTCTCAGTACATTTTCTTAGTTAGATCAGATTAATTCTCTTACCTGGATCCATTTAACCCACTTGATTAGATCTTTTTTTCATCATTACATCAAAATCAATTTATACCCACCCCCTTTATATATACCCCTTTAACATGGTGTAATAACAATACAGTTCTCAAGAGTTACAAGTGTCACCTTCCATTGTAGGGATGTAAACAGTTCGCCCTTATTAATAACATAGTACTTCTTTCTGTCCCATTTACCTTTTTATGTCCCTCTTGAGTCTTGTCTCTCTTGGACTGATTTTCCAGGTTAGTTGTTTTACCAATGAGATAGTTTACATTTTCATCTTTTTTTTCATTTTTTTGTTTTTGTTTGACTGATTCTTGCTCTCTCATAGAGTCATTAGCTTCCGTTTGCTTAATTCTAATTTTTAACAAATTGTTTTCTTCTATTAGATTTTGTACCTCCTTCCCCATTTGGCCAATTGCGTTTTTTAGGGACTTCTTTTCTTCAGTGTACTTTTTTTTTCAGTTGGCCAATTATATTTTTTAAAGACTTGTTTTCTGCAGTTAGTTTTTGTCCTTCCTTTTCCAAGCTATTGACTCTCTCTTGCATACCTCTTATTTCTTTTCCCATTTTTTCTTCTACCTTTCTCATTTGACTTTGAAAATCCTTCTTGAGCTCTTCTAAGAAGGCTTTTTGGACTTCAGACCAGTTCATATTCCTTTTCGAGGTTCCAGAAGTAGGTTTGTTGACAATGTTGTCTTCCTCAGAATTTCTACTTTGATCTTCACTCTTCCTATAATAAGAATCTATCATATGTTTCTTTTTGCTCATGGTGTTTGCTTATTTCCTGGCCTTTAAAGAGATTGGGCTCTCCTGCTGGGGAGCAGAGGGCACTGACCCAAGCTTCTTGTGTTGGGAACCTAGGGCCTGGCCAATGGCTTTGTGTTCTGGGGGCTCCAATGTTGGCAGTTGGAGGTTGTAGGATTCTAGCAGCTTACCTGGTGTTGGGCTGGAATCAGCAACACTGGGACTCTAGGGGTAGGATGGGGTAGTGTGGTTGCTGCAAATTTCCTGCTCACCAGGCACTGTGGCAAGCAGTGGGGAGTTAAAGAAAAGCAAAAGTTAGTCCTTGATCTCAAGGAGCTCACAGTCTAATGGGGGAGAGCATACAAACAACTTTGTGCAAATTAGATATATACAGGACAAATTGAACATATTCTCAAAAGTTTAGGAAGACTTGGAAAAAGCTTCTTATAGAAGGTGGGATTTAGCTGAGGTTTGAAGGCAGCCTAGGAAAGGCTATTTGCCTAGGAAGGCAAATATTCCAGGCATAGGGAAGAGCCAGGGAAAAATGCCTAGAGGCCAGTGTTAATGGATCAAAGAGTATGGAAAGGAGGGTAAGATGTAAGGACACTAGAAAGGTAGGAAGGGTCCAGTTTTGTAAATAAGAAACTTGAAATCTTACTGCTAGAAGGGGACTTGTATATCCTCTAATGCAGAAGAAGGCCCAAGGAAATAAAATGATTTGCCTAAAGTCATTCTTAAAACAATATTGTTGTTACTGTATACAATGTTCTCTTGGTTCTATTCATTTTGCTCTTCATTATTCCATGCAAGTCTTTGTTTTGTTTTGTTTTGTTTTTTCCTAAAATCCTCACTTCTTATATCACAGTGATGGCTCTGGAGGAGAAAATGAAGCTGATGATTTTGCACAGCCCTCCCTCACTTAAATCCAATTTATTTGTATGTCATGGCATTACCTCCCTGATGTCATGGTTCTCTTCCAGAACAGAGGACAAACAACAACAAAATCATTGAACTCATCATTTCTTATAACACAGCAGTATTCCATTACCATAATGTACCACAATTTGTTCAGTCAGCCATTCCCAGATTGAGGGACATCCCTGAAATTTCCAGTTCTTTGCCACCACAAAGAGAGCTACTATAAATATTTTAGAATATATAGGTTCTTTTCCTTTTTCCCTAATTATGATAATTTTTGTTAATTATTTATTTAGTATTTTATTTTTCCCTTTTTTGGGGGGCCAGGCGATGGGGTTAAGTGACTTGCCTAGGGTCACATAGCTAGTAAATGTCAAGTGTCTGAGGCAGAATTTGAACTCAGGTCCTCTTGACTCCAGGGCCAGTGCTCTATCCACTGTGCCACCTAGCTGACCCCTTAAACATTCATTTTTAAAACTTTGAGTTCCAAATTCTCTTTCTTTCTCCCTCCCCATACCCCAACCCCATTGAGAAGGCAAGCGATTCAAAACAGGTTATACATGTGTAGTGATGCAAAACATTTCCATGACCAGTTCTTTTTCTGGGGATGGATAACATTTTTCATCATAAGTCCTTCAGAGCTGTCTTGGACAATTGTATTGCTGAGAATAACTAAATCATTCACAGCTGATCATCTTTCAGTATTGCTGTTACTATGTACACAATACGTTTCACTTTGCGTCAGTTCATGGAAGTCTTTCTAGGTTTTTCTGAGAGTATCCTACTCATCATTTCTTATAGTACAACCAAATTCCACCACAATCACCACAATTTGTTCAGTCATTCCCCAATTGACAGACACGTCCTCAATTTCTAAATCTTTGCCACCAGAAAAGAGCTGCTATGAATATTTTTATATATGTATACATATACATATATATAGGTCATTTTCCTTTTTTTAATCCTTTTTTAGGATACAGACCTAGTAGTGGTATTTCTAGGTCAAAGGGTATGCATGGTTTTATAGCCCTTTGGACATAGTTCCAAATTACTCTACAGAATGGTTGAATCAGTTCATAACTCCACTACAGTGCATTAGTGTCTCATTTTTTCCCACATCCCCTCTACAATTTGTTACTTTTCTTTTCTATCCTATTGGCTAATCTAATAGATATGAGGTAGTACCACATTTGCATTTCTTCAATCAATAATGAGTTAGGATTTTTTTTCATATATATATATTTTTCACATATATAGATAGCTGTGATTACTTTATCTGAAAACTGTTCATATCTTGATTATTTATCAATTGGGAAAATAGCTCTTATTTTTATAAATTTGACTCAGTTCTCTACATGTTTGAGAAATGATGTCTTTGTCAGAGAAACTTTTTTCCAATTTTGTTCAGTAATTATTGCTGACTGTATGTCCCTCCATCCTATCCCCCCATTTATTCCCTTCTCTCTCTACTTTCACCCTGTCCCTACTCAAGTGTTTTCTTTCTGACTACTCCCTCCCCAATCAGTCCTCCCTTCTATCATTGCCCACTCCCTTCTCTTATCCCCTTCCCTTTCTTCTTTCCTGTAGGGTAAGACAGATTTCTATACCCAATTGAGTTTGTATGTTATTCACTCTTTAAACCAATTCTGATGAGAGTAAGGTTCACTCACTTCCCCTCACCTCCCCCCCTTTCCCTCCACTGTAAAAACTTTTTCTTGACTCTTTTATGGGAGACAATTTACCCCATTCTACCTCTCCTTTTCCCTTTCTCCCACTGCATTTTTCTCTTACCCCTTAATTTTATTTTTTTTAGATATCATCCCTTCATATTAAACCCACATCTGTGCCCTCTTCATATATATATATGTATGTATATATGTATGTGTGTATGCATGTATTTTTTGTCTCCTTTATGACACTGTTGACTCAGTTTTCATGATTTTCTTGCATTACTTTCTTTTCCCAACTTTTCTTCTGCCTCACTTACTCAATTTTCAAAATCCTTTTTGAGCTCTTCCATTGCCTGAGACCAATTCATATTTTTCATGGAGGCTTTAGATATAGGAACTTTGACTTTGTTGTCTTCTTGATCTTCCTTGTCACCATGATAACTTTCTATAGTCAGAATTTTTTATGTTGTTTGCTCATTTCCCCAGCCTATTACTTGACTTTTAATTCTTTGTTAAATTAGGGTTCTCCTTACAGGGTAGAGGGCTCATAGTCCCAAGCTTCAGGAGTTTTGTACATCTGTTTTCAAAGATACTTCCAGGGACTTGTAAGTTTTCAGTTCTTCCCAGGTGTTATGATGTAAGGAGAGGTGTGTTCACTACCCTCCTGGCCTGTGATCTGGTCTGTGAGTAACCACTAGCACTCTTTTCTGCCTGAAACTGTGAAGAAGGTCCTTGTTTCACTGGGGCTCTAAGTTCTGGTGTGCTTGTGCTTCTCCTTGCCCTGGGACTGGCACCCAAGCCTGTGACACAGATCCAAGGATTGGCAAAGCAACAGAGTCCTGCCCCCAATGCTAGCAAAGAGACCCCTGTAATTTCCTTCCGACCATTTGTTCAACCCCTTATTGTATGTCGGTTGAGAACTCCAGAAGTAGCCACTACTGTTGTTGATTGAGTGGCTTTCAAGGCCTGCCCCTGGTTTACTGGGGCCAGGGCTATGCTGGCACCAGTACTAGACTGTACTCTACTCTCACCCAGGTGCAACAGACCTTTCCTGCTAACCTTCTAAGTTGTCTTTGGCATCTGTGGGCTGAGAGGTCTGGAAACTGATGCTGCTGCCGGTAATTGTCACCCCAAGGCCTTCTCCTGGTGTGTTGGGTCCAGGTCTGTGCTGGCACAGCCTGAGCTGGACAGAGCTTCTCTCTCGCCCTGTTGCAAAAAACCTTTCCTGCTGAACTTCTAAGTTGTCAAGCTGGCTCCATCTTTTTGTGGGTTCTGCTGCTCTAGAATTTCTTAGAATCATTATTTAAAGGTATTTGGAGGGGTTTGGGGGACAGCTCAGCTGAGTTCCTGACTTTACTCCACCATTCTGGCTCTGCCCTAATTATCACAAATTAAAAATAAAATACTTTAAAAAATTATTTGCCTAACACTGACACTAACATTGCTAATTAGCTTATGAAGCAAGCTGCACATTTTTAGACTTGAGGAAACACTGGAGGTGAGGGCTGCATGAGGTGAGGGAGTGGAAGTGTCTTGTGAAGAAGAAGTTGAAATGGAAGTGAGAATCAGTATAGCATCCATGCCCTTGGTGGTATTGAGATCTGATTTCCTTACTACCTCATGATTCCAGTTTCTAAAACAGATTTCTCCAAGTAGAAGGGACAATTTCTCCTCCTGTGGTTTCCTAGGGGAAGATTTACTTGTCTATGAGTTATTGTGTGGTCATCAGAATAAGATAAGAACTCAGTTGAGATAAGGTAAATTATTAGGTAGCAAAGTGTATAAAACACAAAACTTGGAATTAGAAAGACTTGAATTTAAATATGGTCTTAGTCACTTATTAACTGTGGAATCCTGGGCAAGTTACTAAACCTCTGTTTGTCTCAGTTTTCTAAACTGTAAAATGGGGTTAATAATAGCACCTAAATCCCAGGGTTATTGTGAGGCTCAAATGAGATAATAATTGTAAAGTACTCAGCACAGTGCCTTGGAATACTTGTTGTTCAGTCATGTCCAACTCTTTATGTCCACATAGACCATACTGTCCAAGGGATTTTTTGGGCAAAGATACTGAAATGGTATTCTCTTTCCTTTTCTGGTAGACTAAAGCAAACAGAGGTTAAGTGACTTGCCCAGGGTTACACAGATATTGTTTGTGAGGATAGATTCTAACTCATCTTCCTGACTACAGGCCCATCACTCTATCCACTGAGCCACTCAAGTACCTCCTAGGAAGAGGTTAAGTGACTTGCCCAGGGTCACACAGATATTAAGTTTCTGAGGATGGATTTGAACTCAAGTCATCCTGAGTCCAAGCCCAGTCCTCTAGCCACTGAACCACCTAAAAATATAAAATATGACACTGCTTCCATTTCTTCTCCCTCTATTAGCTAGGAAGCTATGGGACCATTACCAAGATCTTAGGTTTTCTGTTTGTTTTGTTTTGTTTTGTTTTTATGTTAAGCTTCAATCCAGTTTTTACAATCTTCTATCACCGTCATCAAGAGGGTCAATTCCTCTTCACTTTCTACCATCACAGTGGTATCTTGTGCTTATATAGGATTGTTGATATTTCTCCTGGCAACCATAATTCCAGCTTTTGATTTGTTCATACTGGCATTTCACATGATGCACTCCATAAGTTAAACAACTAAGGTGACAGCATACAACCTTGTCTAATTCCTTTTCCAATCTTAAACCAATCAGTTGTTCCATGTTCAGTTCTAACTGCTGCTTCTTGACCCATATATAGGTCAGGAGACAAGTAAGATGATCTGATCCTCCCATGTCTTTGTGGATTTGCCACATTTTGTTGTGATCCACCCAGTCAAATGTTTTAGTGTAGTCAATAAAGCAAAAGTAGTTTTTGTTTTGTTTTGTTTTGTTTTGTTTTGTTTTGTTTTTTCCTGGAACTCCCTGCTTTCTCCATAATCTAGCAAAGGTTGACAATTTGGTCTCAAGTTTTTCTTCCTCTTTTAAAACCAGCTTGATCCTCTGGTAATTGAATATTCTTTGGCATTGCCTTTCTTTAGATTTGGGACATAAACTGATGTCTTCCAACCCAGTGGCCACTGCTGAGTTCTCTAAATTTGTTGGCATATTGAGTGTAGTACTTTTAACAGCATCATCTATTAGGACTTTAAACAACTCCTCTGGAATTTCATCACTTTCTCCAATAGCCTATATTTATATAGATCTTTAAGGTTCATAAAGCATTCACCAATCTCATTTGATTCTCGTAATACCCATGTGAGGTAGGTACTATTATTATCCCCATTTTTGTTATTGTTAAATTGTTTCAGTCATGTCCAAGTATTCTTTACCATATTTGGAGTCTTCTTGTCAAAGATACTGGCATGGTTTGCCATTTTCTTCTCCAGCTCATTTTATAGATGACGAAACTTATAGATGAGGCCAACAAAGTTAAGCGATTTGCCCTTAGTCACATAACTAGTAAGTTTCTGACACCAGATTTGAATTTAGGAATATAAGTCTTTCTAACTCCAGGCCCAGCACTTTATCCACCGTGCCACCTAGCTGTCCCAATTTTCCCTCTAAGGAAACAGGCTGAGAGATTTGTGACTTGCCCAGAGTCACATAGCTAGTAAACATCTGGATAAATATTTGAACTCAGGTCTTCCTGACTCCAAGTCCAGCACTATATTCACTAAGACACCTAGCTTCTCTTGGAAAAATCTCTCTAGATTTCTTTGGGCTTAAACTCATACATGTACAAAACTACTAACTCCTTGAAATCAGAGATTTTATCTTTTTCATAGCCTCCAGAGGACCTAACAAAGTGCTAAGCAGTAATAATTAATAAATATTCAATTATTAATGACTTTTCAATCAACTGATTAATGGAGGGCTCCCTCCAGTCCAAAGTTCATCACAAGGTTTCCTTCTTCTTGAGTCATTTCATTGTTTGTTTGCTTGGAGAAAATTAACAACAGATTTGGGAATGGGTATTTTTAAAATAAATTTTCTTGATTAGAAAGACTATAGAAAACACAGGTGCCGGCAGTACTGAAAGTGTGGGGTTAGCAGGCAAGTTCTAATTTGGGTTTTAATCATGGCATTCCCAAACAATTAACTGAGCTTGCAGGAGGAAATTAAAGAAGAGGCAGAGAAAGAAGAACAATTTATGAACAGCAGAATAACAAGAGGCTAAATGGGATCCATTTTGGTTCAGCCCTTAGGTAAGACACCCTGGAGAACAGACTGGGACACAGCCTTTCTTTGAATTTTAAAGGATGGTCACATAATCTCCAGGTGATCTGGTAATGATTTTGCCTTTGTTGAAGTTGCATTTGAACTATGTCAGCCATGTTCTCAAATTGTTCTGTGACATCTGCATTCTTTTAAGTAGAGCAAAATGCACTTCTTTCTCTCATTTCTATCAATTAGTATTGATGGAAAAGGTCTTCTAAATCTCTTTAAAATCTTCTTATGAAAAGCTGCTGGGGTAGTGTGATTACCATTGACTATTTGACATCCACAGCAGACAGTCAAAAATAAGTATTTTACCTAAATAGATGAATTTATTTGCTGCACAGAACATACTCAAGCATTTCCGTGCATAACGGGCAAGGCATCCACTTGGATTAGGGCAGGTTTGCTAAAAGAAAAGGGTTTTGTGATCCAGGAAGAGTGAGGAACAAGAAAGGAGCCCGTTTTATGTTAATTTGCTTAAAATTCATAAATAATTGCTTCCATGAGGTACCTGGAAGTTTGAGAGAGGTAGGTGGGGAGGAATAGAGTGCAGTGCTGATAAAGAATTGTCTCCCTCACACACACACCCTAATTCCTGAGAGTTTCAAAGGATACAGCCTTACAAATCTTTCCCTCTAATTCTGGAATGGATTTTTCAATTGTCCTTTTAGAGAATCAGACTTTTAGTATGGTAATTAGCTAGTTTACTTAACTGAGAAGCAAATATCTCTGTGATCACTCAGGCTGACAGAGAGAAAAAGAGAGCTGGAGAGCTAATCCATATTCTAATGACTACAGATGGCAACACCATCATACATCTCATCTTTTCCTAGGTGGAAATTTTCTTATTAATACTCAAACTTATGTCCATTTCAGATCAGGGTGTTTTTTTTATGTCGCCCCTCATTTCCCACTGGGGTTGGTAATTAAAAACTCTTCAGAGTAGACCATAGTTAATCTAAGTTCATTCTTCCCCCTAGAGCTTTATAATTATAAAGTTACTACATTTATGGCTTTATGCACAGCCTCATGTTTTATCTGTTTCCAAAACAACACTGCTGCATTGTGTGTGTGTGTGTGTGTCTGTGTGTGTGTGTACAGGAGACGTTGGCATAATGCATAGACAGATACAGGTACAGAAGGATGGAATAACTATCAATAAGACTGAAAATGATTAGAAATCTTAGCTTTGCATTGGGATGGGGAGGAGTGTGAGCCATTTTAGCTGCTGGTTTTGAGGTCAACTGCAATAGCAATGACTCAAGCCAGGTTGCCTACATCCTCCTTTTGGCTTGGGAACAAATTGCCTTTTGCTATCCACTCTGGATAGTCTCCTTTTTGCTTACAAAACCCATAGGCAATTTGAGCCATTGAAATTCAGTTCAAAGCCTCATAAAAGTCAGTCTACCTGAACTGTATTATGGACACATTTGCTGCCTGTTTTGATCTTTTCCAATGACTATCTTCTTTTTCTGGTTTAATGCATTCAATAAGTATATTGAGTTCCATGGTCCTGATTTTTAAGGCTGTACTAATCTAGTAGTTGAAAGAATTAGTGGGAAATGAATCTATCTTTTCACTGAGTGAGATGTGAAGAAAAAGAAGTTGTGTTCATTACAAAGGAATCCTACTGTACTTTCATAGCAAAGAAATCAAATGGAAATTGTTTTCTACTGACTTGTTCCTTTCAGATTTACTTCTATTAACTTTTGTTCTTAAGAATCTCCTTTGAGGCTATTCTGCCATGTTTCTTTGAACCCCTGTTGTTCTTATTCATCCTATGTGAAGATGACACTATTGATTTTCTAACTCAGATTCATATGCTCATAGATTTAGAGCTGGAAGGGAATCCAGAGGTCATTTAGTCTCCTCTCTCTCTCTCTCTCTCTCTCTCTCTCTCTCTCTCTCTCTCTCTC
>NW_020954569.1:55461453-55493463 GCF_900497805.2 Vombatus ursinus | reverse complement strand
TCTCTCTCTCTCTCTCTCTCTCTCTCTCTCTCTCTCTCTCTCTCTCTTTCTCTCTTTCTCTCTTTCTCTCTTTCTCTCTTTCTCTCTCTCTTTCAGAAGGAACCCAGTTCTACAACTACTAAGCAGCAAAGGTAGCATTCAAGCTCAGCTCCTCAGATTATAAATCCAACATTGTTTCCAAAGCACCATAAGTATTGGGAGTGCTATGTGATTCACTTCTTCCTCTCACTCCATGATACTTTCCCACTGACGTTGGATTCAAGCTAGGTCATACATTCTCTTTCTTCAGAAATCCTTTTTAAACAATTTGGGCCTCAAGCCTTTTTTATCTATAAAATTATCATATTGAATTAAATAACTTTGTAAAGTCCTTTCTAGCACTAAATTTATGCTAGTAAATTCATTTACAAGATGGTTGAAAGTTCTCTCTGAGCATGAAGATAATGTAGTTAGCCAATTCTTCTAGAAATTGTCCTTGGCTTCCTAAGTGCCCTGTATTTTCCAAAGGAGATATGTGTTGATAAGTATATCCTGACTGTATGTCCCTTAACTGGATATTGTTGCTGTTTAGCTATTTCTTCTGTGGTGGTATTCATAAATTATGAATTCTAGCATTGAAACAATTATTAAAGCACTTAGTTGGTGCAGTGGATTGAGTTCTGGACCTATAGTTATATCTGGCTCATTCACTGCCTAGTTTTATGACCCTAGTCACTTAATCTCTATTTACCTCAATTTCCTCAACTTTCAAACAGGAATAATAATAGCATTTAGCTTTCAAACCTGTAATGAGGATCAAATAAGACAATATTTGAAAAAGTGTTTAGCACAATGTCTGGCACATATATCCTTTTCTTCCCCTTCCCCACTTGAAATAATCCATCTTTCATACAGCTGCCAAATTGATGGTCTCAAACTCATGTCTAAACCTGTAACTCCTCCGCTCAGGAAGCTTCTATGGCTTCTTTTGCCTTTAGGATAAAATATACTTTTGTGTTTGGCATTTAAAGTCTTCCTTAACATGGGTCCAGCCTATTTTTTCAGGTTGGTTGCCCATTATGCCCTTTGTACATCTGTTCTAGCCAAACTGGCTTACTTGTTGCTCAAATATTCCACTTTTTTCCTCTTTGCCTTTGAACCGGCTGCCAGCACCCATGCTTGAGATGCTCTCCACCTTTTGGAACTCCTAACTCTCTGGAAGGATCAATTCAAATGCCTGGAGACCTTTCTTAATTCTGATTCTCCTATTTGATAGAGTCCTTCCCCATCAGTGTGTGCCTGTTTGTGCATACATACTTTGAACCTCGTTCAGCCATAGCAGAGTGGCTAAAGAGCTGGCCTTTGAGCCAGGAAGGCCTGGGTTCCAGCCTCATCTCTGACATATTTTGATTTTTTTTTTTACTCTGGACAAGTCATTTAACAATCTCACTCCTCTAGGTATCTCTCTAAGACTATAAGTTGCAGAGAAGGTGCCTATTTATCTTGATGGTAAAAGTTTCCTCACTTGGGAAATCTGTATATCAATGAAATATTTGTCTGGGACATATCACATATAATTCTGTATTTACTTACTTACATAATGAATGGTTTATTTTCCTAATGCAGGGGTCTTTAACCTGTTTGTGTTTGTCATGGATCCTTATGACACTCTATCTAGTGAAGACTTTGAAAAATGTTGGAGTTTTTTTTTTTTAATTAAAATTAGATATCCATTAGTGAAACTAAATTAGCCATTTTCTTATCCAAGTCATAGGACCACTGAAATCTACGAATCTAAGAACTCTGCCCTAGCAGAATGTAAGGCAGGAAGCATTACATAATTTTTTTTTCTTTTTATCTCAAGCCCCTTAGCACCATGTTTGGCACAAAGCAGGCAATAAATATTTTTTTAATTAATTAATTGGTTGTAGGGTCAGAAACCTGGTTGTAGAAGGAAAGATTATACCTAACTTTCAGCCAAATGATTCTCAATCAGTTAAGAGAAATATATTTATTAAGTCAAGTCAACAAGAGTATATGTGCCAGGCCCCATGGTAATCTCTGGAGATACAAAGAAAGCAAAAAGCAGTCCCTACTCTCAGGTAGTTCACAGGGAGAGACAACATGCAAGCAACCAGGAACAAACAAAATATATACAGGGTCAATTGGAGATAATCTCACAGAGAAGGCACTGGTATTAATCAACTGGTATAAGCCGAAGCGAGTAAGAGAGAATCACTTGGTTGTAGGGAAAAGTAACATAACCTAAAAGTGATATAACCTTGGCCTAATATGGATAATTCACAACTTTATGAATCCCTTTTTCACCCTTGAACCTAAATGTAAACATTAGCAGATTTTGAAGAGCAAACCAATTTAATTGTAGCTTTCCAGAGGAAAGTAACAGTCTCTCCAGCCAGAAACAGGCCTATCAAGCTGTACAAACAAGTGAGAGTGAAGGGGAGGAGGTTAAGAACAAAACTAATCAAATGTATCGGGTTTTCCTAATGGGCCATTATCAAGTGGTCAGAAGGAAAACAATCACAAGAGTCTAGCAACCAGTACTGTGTAGATCAAAGGACAAAATTAAACGTCTTGGTCCTTAAGATGCTCAAGGTCAAAGCATTCCCTCCCTGTACTTTATTTCCCCAAACATTTGCTTGGTGATTTCTCAAGATGTATATTTTATGTGCCAGGGTGGTTGTGTGTGGCAATTATGATTCTTCCTTCTAAGAGAAAGCTTTTTAAGGAGTTAATCTGGTGCAAATCTAAGTGAGTGAATAGATTTTTAATTGGTCTGGATTCTACCAGGTAAAAATGGTGTGCATGTGTCAGGGGAGGTTGGGGAAGTGTCATGGGTAAATTGTTAGATGCTTATGAAAAGAGCATAGACAAGATCTGTGTGTTGTCTTTGTGGACTAAAAAATAAAATAAAATAAAATCGTGTCTTAACGGAGGGAATATATTTCCCAACATAACTTTACCAGTGTGCCTCAATCCTGACCTGAAGGGACCATTTCCAGGACTAAAGTTGTAGCTAAATTTTCTTGGCCCATTTAGTCCTTGGCCTCTCTGCTTAACCTGCCAACAAAGGGGCCAATTAGTGAAGACAATTGTGATACTTTTTTTTTTCTGAAACAAATCCCTTTCCACTGGGGACTGGCCTAAGCCCACCAACACATTTTGCATAAGATGAAGAATCAGCTTCTTGAAGGTCTAAAGATCTGTATGATCCTAGAGCTGATGGAAACAAGTCTTACATCTCCTGCAGGGGAGAAGGGTAGAGAGGGGGGAGGAATTCAAATTGTTTAAATGTGGTTGAGAAAGGAAGAGAAAAGCTGTTTTGTTGTGTGTGGTGGCTCTTTTTTTTGTATCTGTAATGATAACCCTGAGTCTTCCATTTCCTTTTCATAAAGCATTCAAATGATGCAGTATATATTTATTCAAGGCTGTTATGAAAACAGCACAAAATGAAGAAATCTTGCTACATAAAAAGGGAAACAAAACGTAATCTTTTACTTTGAATTTGTTTGGCAGTATCTTATAAAATCTCTGTGTTATAGGAAGCTTTTAATCTATCACCCAAAGCCTAAGTTACTCATTGAAAATACATTTTTATTGAATTGAATTTAAATTATTTAGCCATTTTTATAGGCATAAGGTAATCAGATACATAATGTATCACGCAGCTCCCCAAAATGTCTCTGATGTGTGCTGCCTTTTGCTAATTAAATCTACACTCCTGTTTGTAGGGGAGAAAAGGTTTTTTTTTTTCTTTTTCCCTCTTTTATTATGCTTGGTTCCTTTTTTTAAAGGAAAAATAAAGGTCAGCTGTTAATTAGCAACTTTCTGAAAGTATCCATTAATATTACATAAATTACTGCCTCCAAATCCAATTAGAATCTTGGGTTATATTGGAACTAAATAGATGATTTAATTTTCAGGGCACATTATGAAATAAGGTCTGTGGAAGAAATCGATGCAGGTACAGTAAAAGAACCCAGATGTAACTAGTTATATGTTTGTCTTTACCTATAAATTCTACAAATGCGGAAATTCTACCCTGGTTATAAGTAAGTCACCATGGAGATGCTACATTAACTCTCTTAGGGCCATTGGGGTGCTACCCCACAATAGTGATTTATTCTATGTAGTGTTGACTCTTTTTAATCATAGAAAACAAAGTGATGGGAATGTTGAATAAGAAAGAGAAATTAGGAAGTATGTGTTCAACTCAATAAACATTTCTCAAGTGCTTTACTATGTGCAAGGGACTCTGCTAAGTACTGTAGAATCTGGTCAAGTGAGAGAAAGGAATACAGCTAATATATTTCTGGAAGTAAAAAACAAAAATTACACCTCGATCCATTCAACAGGTACTTGTTGAATGCCTGCTTTGTGCCATATCTTGTGCTTAATCCTGGGGAAAGAAACAAAGGAAGATATAATCGTTGCTCGCAAGGATTTTACAATCTAGTGGGGAAGATCAGACATGTCTAAGAGCAAATATAATGGAAGGTATAATGTGAAAAGGTAATGGTAAATCCTATGACAAATCCTTTTTGTACAACAAATAATCTCTCCATAATTTACCTGTAAAACCCGATTGGGAGGGAGAGGGGCAAATTGGTTTTGTTGAAATCAAAAGCCTATTTATCACACTTATCAGACAAGGCAGGCAATCAGAAGACAGGGACAATGGTTTTGTTCCAAGCTACAAAACATTCCTAAATAGGGAGGGGAAAAAAATGAAATAAAGCTAGTTTGAGGTTAGTGGCAAGATTTCTCTGCAATACCACAGAAAAGGGAAAGAGAAAGGTGTCTAGCCTTATAAAAGGCCTTCCCCCTCCCCTGAAATGTATTTGGAGCCTCTTTATTTTTACTCATCTATCTCAGTCCTTTTGTCTTAGCATTGTGTTTTACTATATTTAGCTTTTTTTTTTCTTTTCCCTCATCTCTCTCATTAAATGAAAAAGAGTCTGGAGTGTGAGACTCAAGTTCAAATCCTGCCTAAGAGGCTTCCTAGCAATGTGTCCGTAGGCATAATTTAAAGCTTTAAATTTAAACCACACTTAAACCTCTCAGATTCAGTTTCCTAATCAATGAAATTGCCAAAATAATAATTGTAGCACTCACAGAATAGAGTTTTTGTGAGTGTCAGATGAGACTGATTCAATTTAGCAAGTGTTAATTTAGAGCCTGCTACTTGCTAGGCCTAGAGGATATAAAGATAAATAAAGAAAAATAACCTCTACCCTCAAGGAGTTTACATTTTCCTAAGGGGAAAATAGCATGTAAACAGAGAATAGCATGTATATGTAAGATATACAGAGTCATTTTGTCAGAGAGATAATAAACCTGTTTGGAAATCTAAAAGGGACCTTTAAATATCAATTCTTAACTTCATTATTTCCTTTCTTTCCCTTTTTTGGTCCTCTGCTTATGTCTGGCTATCCCCTCTGGCTCTTCTCTCTTTTTTCCTCTGCTCTTTGAAGTCTTTCCCATATCATTCTTAGCATGTCCATATTCAATGGGAGCTTTTAAAATTTTGTGAAGAATCATTGGTGTTGACAAAAGAACTAATCTCTTCCTAATAAACAATTTTGATCCTAGTAGCCATAACCACCTCAAAGATGATGCCCTTAATACAACATTCTCATTAAATTCAGGGCTTTGTTTGGTGTTTTGGTTTTAAACGAACACTTGTCCCAGCAGTGCAGCTCACCAATATAGAACAAAATTACAATGTACTTCCAGCCAAATTCAGTTTATTGTCTATTTCACTAGTGTTTCTTATGGTAGCAATTATTCTCTGTAAGCCTGCAAGCAAGCAACAGAAAACTGAAATCATCAAAGAGTTTTTATCTGCAGCAATTCCAGAAATGGCAGGTAGCTGATAGTTTAAACTTTAGTTCTCTGCAGTGGAAGAGTGCAAATAGGAGAATGCCATCTGCCTAATCCTGGAGGCTCTTTGAAAAAAACCCGAGTTAATAAAGTTGTTGGGGTTTTTTTTGGGGGGGGGGGAAGGAAGAATGGAGTGATATGTGATGACTTTGGGTTACTATTGCACTTCAGAGATGCCAGAGAATACCCGACCACTGCAGTTAAGATAGATGTCCCTGGGAAGACTTTAACAGGTTAGAGTCGGAATGTGTATTTGGAACTTCAACATTTAGATGTCCATCTCCATTTCCTAACTTTTTTGCACCATGGCCCACCAAAAGACCATTCCTTTGTTAAACCTGGGTCATCAGACAATGTTGGATGCTAGTGAACAGGAGCCAATATGTTGGGGTTTTGTTTTTGTTTTGTTTTGTTTTAAATACTAATATTTATTCCTTTTTCTTGGCTACATCTTCTTTGTCTTTTGGGATATCATACAATCAATAAGACCTAGAAACAAAGAATAATGAGAGTAGAAGAGACTTTATAGGTCCATTCTCTTGCCTTTTTTTGAAAGGGTATTTCAGACAGTAACATTTAAGTCTTCAGAGAAATAGATGTGCAACTTCTCTTGCCAACATATTCCAGTTTTTCAAATTTTTTAGAGTCCAGAAGTTTTCTGAGGCTCACCTGCTGCAACTCACCTGCATTTTCACCTGTCTTATCATGAGTTGAAGTGGATAGTGGCAGGTGGTAATTAAATTCTTTTCATAAATTCTTTATAACAGGGGTTCTTAACTTTATTTGTGTCATGGATCCCTTGTGCAGTCTGATGAAGCTTATGGACCATTTTCAGAATAATATCTTAAAGGTATAAAATGCAAGGTGTAGCACTACAAAGGGAATCAATTATTTTGAAATATATACATATATGTATGTGTATCTAGATGTAGATTTATTGAGAGAGAGAGAGAGAGAGAGAGGGAGAGAAAGGATGGGGATGTGTTAACAGATCCTAAGTAAATAATCCCTCTTTGAGAAGAATATTTTTTTTTATTATTTTCTGTCCTCTGCTGGCTGTTCTTCATAGTCAGACTCCTTTAGCTTTTCCTAACAGAACTAATTCAGATTCTTTAGCCACTCCCATTACACTCTCTTGGTAGCTTTCCAGGTTCACCTTATCGCCCTTAGCCTTTGGAAGCCCAGAGGAATGGAACATCTGACAGGATCTGATCCTTTTCAAAACTGAATTATTTTGATGGCAGCTGGGTGGTGCAGTGGATAGAGCACCAGCTCTGGATTCAGGAGGACCTGAGTTCAAATCCAACCTCAAAACACATAACACTCAGTAGCTGTGTGATCGTGGGCAAGTCACTTAACCCCATTGCCTAGCAACCCCCCCAAAAACTGAATTATTTTCATAAAAGCATTCTCTAATACTTTAAGGAATTGTAAATTTGCCAGTGTAGGTATTCCCTCCACCACTACAGATCACAACCCCTGATCTCCAGGAGTTGCTCTGCCAGGAAAAAAAAATCACCTAGCAGTCTTTCTAGCCAGATTTGTCCATGGAAAACAAATCTACATTGCTATACCAAGCCCCTATCTGAAGTCTTTCCAGCTTAGGCCTATCAGAACTTGGACTCTACTAGTTTCCTCTTCGAGAACCCAGGGTCACCTCTATGCCAGGATAAGACTTTGAGTAGAGTATTATGTAAATGCGTGGACAATTTATTTTATGTTCCCTGCTTTAGAGAATTCTGTGACTTGCAAAACAGTGGTGGCAACTTAAACATCTCTCCATAATACTGTTATACAAAGTCAACTTTTTCCTATTGTTATAGTCCTGAATTTTGGGGAAAAAATAAAAGAAAAAAAGAAATAACTGAGGAACTTTAATCAGTGTGACATCCTCTTGTTGAAATCAGATCTATTAGGTTCTCTTTCTAAAATGCAATATATCATTTCCACAGAAAATAAGCCACAGTGACCATGTTTGGGGTCTTTGGCTTTCCACTGACTTGCCATATCTTTTAATATACTGAATTGAAATTTAAGTACAAACTTGAAAATTGCCATAGTCTTTGTCTGATTGTGTCAATGACTCACCAGACATTCCCTAAAAGAACAGACTCTCTATATTCTCACATTATGTGTTATGTATGAAGGTTATTTTAAATTTATTTTAAAGATTGTATTGACATTTTTATTTTTACATCACTATCATTTCCAAATATATTCTTTCTAGCCTTCCTCTGTATATCCCTTGTGACAAAGGGGTAAAAAAGGTTAAAAAAAAGTTCAGTGAAACTAGTGGACTAACTCATCAAGTAATTCTGGCAGTGTAATGTATGAGATGTTGCACTCCAACCTCTATGAAGCAAGAATGTAGGATTTTGTTTTAATCCTTTCTTTAGAGTCAAACTTTTTCACTATAATTATTCAGTTTCAATTTGGTTATTAGTTATTGGTTGTTGTTTTTTTGTTTGTTTGTAATTCTTTCACTTTAAATTATGGTGTGTATTATTTTCCTGGATCTGTTTACTTTACCTTGTATCAGTTCATACGAATCTTCCCATGCTTTTTTGAATTCTTCAAATTCATTATTCCTTAAGGGACAGAAATATTATATTAGGTTCATGTACCAAAATTTGGTAAGCCATTTTTCAATTGCAGGGCATTGACTTTGTTCCAATTTCATTACTTCTATAAAAAGTGCTGCAATAGATATTTGGTGGTATATAAGGTTTTTCTGTCTTTGACTTCTTTAGGGTATACTTTGTAGTTATTTTTAAAAAAAAAGATATAAATTGACTTTTCACTTGAGTTTCATGGTCTTCTGTTCAGTCACTTTCAATGTTATAAAACCAAGTTTTAAAAATGAAGTACTTTTAAAAAAATTATTAAGAGGAATCTTGATGGTTTGTAGAACTTTAATAGTAATTTTGTCTACTATGTCTTGTTCTACATTTCCTATTTTGCTGTACTTTTGGCAATAATAACAATAACTCATTGTTATATATTATTTTATATACTATGAAGTGTTTTTTCCCCTCAAACATCTCTGTGCAAGTATTATCCCCTTGTTGCAATAAGAAAACAAAGATTTTAAGTGACCTGTCCATGACCACAACAGCTAGTAATTATTTCAGTTGGAATATAAAGAAATGGTCATTGGAGTAGTATGATACACTCAAAAATGTGCTAAATTTGATGTCAGAAAACCCAGGTTCCTTTCCTAACTCTGTCACTCTGAGTAACATTAGTCAGATTGTGATGTCCTCTTGTTGAAATCAGATCTCTTGGATTCTCTGTGGGGAATACGATATGCCATTTCTGGAGAAAGGAAGCCATAAGACACATATGGCTTTGGACAAATGATTTAACCTCTTTGGCTAACTTATTTGTAAAATGAGGTAACTAGATTAGATAGGCTCTAAGTTCCCTTCCAACTATGACCTTATGATCCACTGATAGTCTTTTATCTGGAAAAGGGCTAATGTGAAAGGAAAGCCCAGAAAATTTAATCCCCAAGGCCAGATGATTGCTAGGAAAGGAAACTGCCATTTTGAACTAAAATATCTTCATGATAATTTGGAGCCTTGTCTAGATCACCAAACCAGTTACTTAAGAAGTGATCTCCCTGGAGAAGCAGTGCTGTAATACCAGAACCTGGTAAATTCATCCTTTTTCCACCTCCTCTTCCTCCTTTGCCTCACTGTTTGCTTGAGGAAATGACATTGCCCACCTGCTCTCTTTAAATCTTACTCATGTGAGCTGTATTTTTACATATAATTTTATAGAGTGTTTTCTCTGCTAACAAAAAAAAAATATGAAACAAAACAAAACAAAAAGAAAACCTGATTTTCTTTGCTATTTCTTTACTGGGAACATTTGCTATAAATGAGTAGACCACAATATAAAGAAAGATAAAAGAATGGACAAAGTGGAATCCTTGGATCTAGACAACGAAAAGCCTATGCTGAATCTCTCTGTCTTTGACTCTTTCTTCTTCTCTCCTTCACTATCAACACAAAAGAAGTTTCATGGAAAAAGGAAACAGAGAAAGCATGTGGTCAGGGGGGAAAGGTGTGAGAAAACATGTGCTAGATGAGGATTGACATTTACAGTGACACATAAGAAAAAGCAATTGAATGTTGTCTTCACATCTACTCTCTGACATTGAAGGAGCCTTTGCTAAGAAAATAGGATATGCTTAGCCTTGTTATAGGCCCTGTAGTTGATAAAAAGGAAGGAAGGTCCAGCCCTTCTCATTATGCCACTCATTTATGATGGACTCTTCCAGTCCCAGATGCTATAATTTCCTGATTATGAAAGTGTAGTTTTTGTTTTCTTTTGCCAAAACTGACCCAACTCAGGTCTCATTCACTGGGATCAGATATTAGATATAAATATAGATATAGATATAGATATAGATATATAATGTGTGTGTGTGTGTGTTAACAGCAAGGCTGATTAAATTCCTCCCAGATCTTGAAAGGATTTTTTTTTTTTCATTTACTAACAATCCCGAGAAGAGTCAGGACTAAATATGCCATCTGCCTAATGATAACAGGACAGTAAAGTTACATATATAATACTGTTTTTTTTTTCCTCCCTGGTGCTAGCAGTCAAAATAGTGAGATGGAGTCCAAACTCATTTTCCCTAAAATTAGCTTATGTGATGTCTTTCTAACTTAATGAGAAAAATGACAAAAAATTACATCCTTCCCTCCTCCACCTAACCCGTACAAAATCCTAGTAGGGGAGAAGCAATAAAAGAGGAGAGAAAGGGGTGCTTGAGCTATTATTTTAGCCAGCTCCCACTATTACATGGGGCTTCAAAAAGAGTGAGATTAATTAAGATAGTTCCATTTTGGATTTATTAGTCTAGGGTAAAGTTTTCCTGGTTTACTAAAAATAACCTCATTTCAAATCAATTGAATGACATTTTGGTGATTGCTGTGGTGAATAGAAAACTATGAATCAGTCCCTGCCCTCAAGGGAATTCAATCTAGCTACAGAAATGAAATTTATAACATGAAAGAATTAGGGAATTAGAGAGAACAAAGCATGACTAAGTGCCCTAAAGGGTTACTGTCTGCTTCACTGCTGGTAAGTGCTATAGGAGGTCTATTTGCCAATCAACAAGCATTTATTAAGCTGAAAAGGATCATAGATAATATATCTAGAGTTAGAAAGACCTCAGAGATCATAAGTCAAATCCCCTAATTTTTATAGTTGTGGAAACTGAGGCCCAAATCTATTAAGAACTACCTACTTCTAGAGATTCACATAAAGAAAAAATAATAATTTTAAGAGCAACCTAGAAAATATTAATCAGGATTATAAAATACTGACTGAGTCCCAAACTGAGAGGATAGGTGGTGTTTTTTTTTTCATCACTACTGATGATTTAAAGGTTGGAGATTCAAAAGAGTATAGATTTGAACATTGTTTGCTATGAACATAGTATCTGACAACACTAGACTTTGGACTTGGAGACCATAGCTTAAATACAGGAATGATGGGCCTTCTTGAAGAAGAATAGAATACATGTGACAAGAACCAATAAAATTTATACTTACTTAGAATATTTCAAATTTATTCAAGACATCTTTAAACACACAAAAAAAAGAGGGGATGCAAAAAAAATAACCCATTTGAATCTAACAAGTCAGAATTTTTTCTTAAATATTCCCTTCCTTGAATTATTGGTGAAAGGGGGAATTATTCAATTTTTATTTTGCTTCTTTTTCCACCCTTTTGAAGAAAATATTTAGATGGGGGGAAATCAGAAGAAAAATGGTTAACAGAGAATAGAAATCCAAGATAAGTGTGAGGAGCTGGTCAGACAGCAAGTACTTGTTTTCAATTAGTTGAAGGCAAGAAACCTGAAGAACAACCTTCTAAGGTGCTAGGGGGAAAAAAACTGGTTAATTGATATGCTGAACTATTCTTGATGGGGTTAGGATCTGGACCACAGAAAGGAAAAACCCTGGACTCCTACAGTTGGGAGCAAACAGAGGGTACCAGCCAATGTCCCCACATGGTTCCCTGGATGCACCCTGTGCTTGGTTCCTTTCAACCTACTTTTTGGGACCCACTAGAGGCAGGGAAAGCTCTACACCCCTTGCCAGTAAAGAAGCAGTTTCAGAAGCCAAGACCTTCACCCCTTGCCACAAAAGAATTTGGGTCCCATTTGTTTGAGCGGGGAATGATTAGTATGGGATCTGGACCCCAAACAGGAAAAACTGTGGACTTTCCCACGTGGTCAAATCTCTGGCATTCACCTGAGGCTACAATCCCATCAACTGGTCTTTTATTATTGCCTAGCCCAATCTCCAAATTCTGTTACCCTTAACCTAGCCTAGCCCTCCATTATCTATTACCTCCCTATGGCCCCAGCCACTTCCCACCCTTAATACTAACTAGGCTCCATTCTCCCTTGGCCATGTGATCCAGGTCCCCAGCATTCCATTACCTCACAGTCCCCCTCAGATCTTCACTCTCTTTCCGGAACTCCAGGACTGTCTCTCTAATTGCCCAGCAGACATCATCATCCATGTATCCCATCAACAACCCAAAATTAACATGTCCAAAAATTGAACCCATCCTACCTCAAACTCATCTGTCTTTTGAACTTCTCTATTTCTATTTAGAGTAGTATCAACCTTCTAGCCACTCAGATTGAAAGCCTCCAAGTCATCCTCAACTCTTCCCTCTCATGTAACTCGCATATCTAATATGTTATCAAGGCTTGTTAAATATTCTTCTACAACATCTCTTTTGTTCATCCCTCCTTTTTTTTTCCACTTATATAACCACTGCCCTAATTTAGAACCTCACCATTTCTTGGCTAGACTATTGTGTGCTAATTGATCTCTTTGGTTCCAGGCTCTTACTCTATCTAATCTATCCATCTTCCACAAAGTCCCAAGAAGAATCTTATTTAAAAACAAACAAACAAACAAACAACATTTAATTATGAAATTCCTGCTCAGGAATTTTCTGTTCCTCCTTACTGCCTCTAGAATAAAATACGAGTATTCCATCTAGCATTTTGGTTTTCCAAATTCTAGGTCTAGCCTACCTTTCCCCTTGTTTCACATTATTCACCTGAATGTACTCTACATTCTCACCAAATTAATATTTCTGTTCATCAAATTTGGCATTTTGTCTCCCATCCCCTTGTCTTTGCACAGGCTGTTTCCCAAAGCTGCAGTTCACTCCTTTTCATATCTTCATCTCAGAATCTTTAGCTCCCTTCAAGGCTCAGCACATGTGGCCCTGAATAAAGAAAGCCATGCCTGATCATCTTAGCCATCAGTGCTTTCTATCTACTCAAATTATCTTGAATTTACTGATATGTTTATATGTTTAATTTCTCATTAGAATTTAAACCTTTAAAGAACAGAGACTTTTTGTTTGTTTGTTTGCCTTTTTGAATACTCAGCACCAAGCACAGTGTCTTTCAAATAGCTAGCACCAAATAAATATTTATTGGATTGTATCAGAGCTACTGAAAAATAAAATGGGCTGTCTTAGTAAGTCATAGGTTTCTATTCAGTGACAGTACCATAGGGACAAATAGATGACCACTTGTTGGAGATGTTGGAAAAGAGATTCTCAATCCAGTATAGATTTTACTACAATCCCTTTCAATTTAAATTCTATGATTTTGAAAAAAGAGTTGGAGTTAGAGTTTAGTGGGTTAAATTATCCAGAATGGTTTGAAACCCTTGAGTGATAGGTTAAAGGAAGTACCTATCTCTCATTCATAAAGTGAGGGACATGGGAAGTGCAGTCATGGAATGAAAGTTTATTCCAATGTCAGAATGGATGATCTTTGGACCTATACTCAGAGTCTATGGAGTTGAAAATGGAACATACTGAGAATATCATCATTATTAGTAGCAACTGTCAACCCAAATATACTATCTCTACTCAGGGTCATAGTTTGAATGTCTAGGCAGAGTGTCTAGATAGAGGACAATTGATAGGAACAAGGTTGAGGTTAGATACCTAATAAGCTACAACATTTAAGGCAATATATCATAAGATTTCAGTTGCTTTAGGATAAGACATCTGTGCTCAGTTAAACTTTTTCTCATCTATAATTTTAATTCATTCATATGAAGGCTGATTCCCAAAATAAGAACAGAGAGATGAATCAGAAAAGGGATCTACAAACTTAATAGACTATCTCATGTACTTTTCAACAAAAACCTAGGATACTTACCTTTACCATAGAATTTTAAGACTTTTTATAAATTTGACATTTAAAACCCCTATTGCCCAGTAGTTATCAATAGTAATAATTTAAAAAGAAAAACTTGGAAAAACTAAAGAGACAGAGTAGAAACCTAGGTGCTATTCTATAGGTACTCTGGGTAGACAGTATCCCAGAAAGAAGAAAAAGAGGTATGGTAGAAACTGTCATATCAAAAGAAGTTGTTTTTTTTTTGTTTTCCCAATAATTCATATTTATTCCATACTCCATACAACAGCAATGGAAATGTTTGATTTTTGTTATTACATAAAGTTTACAAGGAAAAAAAAAGACTATTTTGAATAATAGATCCTTGAAAAAAATTAAAGGTTGTATTCATTTATTTCTTCATATCTTGTCTCTCTCACAAATAATACTGACTGGTTTCAGACTATACCCCCAAGCTATAGCACATGTTTTATAACAGATGTTTTAGTGCCTGGCACTTTGCAGTAGTCATCCATCCAAAATACTATAATATGCCCCAACCCCCACCACTCCCAGAAATAAAACAGCAAGAAAGCAAAGCTATCCAAACAACTAACCCCCAGAGTCATTCTGGAGCTTAGGAGTTCTTCTGTCCTTGAGTTCACACCACATGATCGGCTTTTTTTTTTAATTAAACTTTAGTTTTGAGAAAGTAGAAGTGTGTTTTTTTAAAGTGAATTTTTGTGAGCATAGTATCTCTTTTGCCTGACCCCATGTTTCTTGTAGATATCATGCCAGTTGGAGGTGATAGTTAAAAGCAGTGTCAGTTTGGCAACACAGTTTGATTAATGGGTACAGGATGTCCAGAGCCAAAAGCAATTTCCAGGCATACAAAGGGAGGCGCAATGGTTAACTGAGAAGTTTTGGCCAGATTTGTTTTTTGGTGACACTTCCTAATGGAATATCTAATAATGAATCAGATTTTGCCTATTTGAAAGATTTGACATATCAATAGATACAAATTTGACTGAATTCTATTTGCAGCCATATTTGACAAAGCCTTACACTGGCAAGAGTCATGCTTCTCATGTTTTCATCCCATCATATATCTGTGAATTGACTGGGACACACTGGAATATTGTAACACAAACATTTTCTACCTAGCCTTCTGGTCTAGCCATCTGTCCACTCACACTACTTTACCTTCCATTGCATTATGTGTTTATACACACAAGCACTCACTGGCTATTTTCCTTTCTTTCTCTATCACACTCATCAGCCTCATTACCTTTTGATGATGTGGTCTAAAATCTATAAAATGGAGTAAAGAATGTTAAAAGATCCTGATGATAAAATGTTGTCTTTCTGATGCCCAAAACCATCGAAATGGACTTCCTATAAAGACAGTAGATTAGAAGTGAACTTCTGAAAGCCCCTTTTTTGTCATTTATTCACCCATATTGCCAACTCAGGAAAAGCCTAACCAATTCTTTATACCAATGTGATAATTCTACTTTTTTTTTTAATCACTAGGATGACTAGTTGAATTCCAGGAAAGATAGCTGTTGACTGTAGTGGAATATGGCAGAGGATACAATAGCCATCTGGTCTCTACTCCCGACATGGCACAATGGAATATATCCCTTTGTGTAGCAGAGTCAAGAGAGAGACTTAGTTTTTATTCCAGTGAACAGTCAAGGTCATAATCATTATCTCCTGGGAACAATCAGCCTCTAAGAAAAGTTCAAATATCATCTACTGGTTTCAGAGATGTTTCCATAAATTAGAAATGCTCAAAGGAATCAAATGGGATTTGCAGATATCCCTGTCTAAATTTGGCTTTTACAAATGTCCTGTAGCCTTCCAATCAGCGTTTCTGCCACAACTCATTGTCTCTGGTCAGTAATGATGCCCTGGAGGTTGACACAGATCGGTAACCCTGGAGAGTCTTTGTTTGCACTCAAAATATTGAATAACTTAGTCCTAATAATATCAGGTAATTGAGTTCAGTCCACACAGTTTCATGGTAATAGGTATAATCAAGCTACAGGAAACCATACTGGCTAGTTTAGTCTCCTTAAAGTTAGTCTCTAGGAGTACCTAGGAAATATTCATTCTTTCAGGTTACAAGCAGTCAGTTCCACACCCCCCCCACAAAAATTATGTACTTGACTTGAGAAATTGGAAGAAGGGAGTAGTAAAATGTCTATAGCACCTGGAATGCAGACAAGTATATAGCAGAGAGTTTGGAGTCAGAATACCCCAGAAACCTGGGTAAAGACTTCTATTTGAGGAAACTACATGAAGCCAGAGTGGGAATCAATATCGGAAGGTAGAATTCCCAGTCTTTGTGGAGGGAGTTTTTGTTTCTTTTTTTCTCCAGACCTGTCATTTTATCCTTGTAGGGATATCTTAGTATGGAAACTCCTCCTATAGATGCAACTCTATAGTTCATCTATACATAATTTAGAGAGTTGCCTGGGGCTCTGAGAAGTTAAATGACTTGTTCATGGTCATACAGCCAGAATATGTCAGAGGCAGGCCTAAAGATCACCTATGTACCTACTATATTATGATGCAGCATTTGACTGGTTTGAAGCAGAATTGATTTAGGTTCAGTATAATTGTAAGTCTGTACAAGGAGACACAAAATCAGAGATGAATAGGGAAGGGAGATGGCTGTTGTACCAAGAGTTGAGAATTCTGGAATTAAGAAAACAACCAGAAAAAAAAATAAAAATGAGAAATAATCACTGGGTAAGAAAAGAGTATCCCAGGAATTAATTTATTCTACTAGTGGGCTTCTAAGCCCCATTACCCTCAGCACTCTCCAAGTGGTCCAGCATGACAGAGTTGGGTACATTTGTGGTTCTATTGGTACTTAATTTATTCTGCCCTCCTTATTTCTAAGGAGTAATTTGTACACTTGATGATGCTGGCTTCTCAAATGATATCATTTGTGATCCTTGAACTATGTCAATAAATCCCTAGCTTTTGTAGTGAGGGACATTGGAATTGGCACTAAATTTGAAGTTGGAGAATCTGAACTTGAATAGCACATTTACTGCCATTTACTACTGCTATGAATTTGATCAAATCAGTTAAGCCCTCTAACAACAATTTCTTCATCCATCAAATGGGACATCAAGATAAGATCATCTTTGTGACCCCTTCTAGTTCTCAAATCTATGACCCTCTACACTCATAGTTCAAAGCTTCACAGGAAAGCTGTGAAATGGTCAAAATTTTGCCAGAAATTGTCAAATTTTTCCCAGATTTAATTCTCAATGGGATTGGCTCAAAATGTTTTGGACCTCTAGATATTTGACTCTTTATATATGATTCGTGATTTGCATTATTCCCTCTACAAATGTGATAATTCAGGAAATTCTAAATCAGCAATTACAAGTTTATACATTTGCCCAATGTTGGTCAAGAACAAACCCTGAAACAAACAAACAAACAAAAAAGCTTTATAAACGTTATTAAGTCTGTTTGGCAGAGAAGAAAGCAGAAAAAAAAAAAGTTATCGCTCCCTTCCTAAGTTTCTTTGAGGTTTACATTATATATCATTCAAACAAGGGCATAAAGACTATCACCTGGGTGGCCAGCATATAGACAATTAGGCAGTTTGCAGAAGAGGTCGTTTTCCAGTTATGGGTGCTTGAGATACACACATACATGCATAGATACATACATACATATACACATACATATATACACAAATATACACATACATATATACACACATACATACATGCACATATATGTGTGTATATGTATATGTATGTATATGTGATATATATATATATATGTATCAGCAGGTTAAGTATAAACGTTCGATTATTTTTGGGCAAAGGCAACAAACAAGCCATTGTGGAGCCCAAAACACAAGCTTTTTGGGTGGACCCAAAACAAACATTCTAGATTCCCTGGAGGGTTGTGCAATCAGCATGATCTATGATTTGAGATTACACTGCTCACCTTTCAGAGTTGTATCATCTGTACTTTTAAGGCAGGTCTTTTTTATCCATATTAATAAGACCCTCCCTCCCCCACAAAAAGTTACAGATAAAGGAAACCTGAAATCATCATCACCATGATCTGACATCAGGTATTTAACTGATATCTTGAACTGGTAGTCTTTCACAAAACAATGTGTCCAATGTTTAGTCCCTATTCTTGAATGAGGGTAAAGAGGGAGAAATTACCTGGTCCTTACAGAATATAGTAAGAAGATGTTGTGACATTTACAATGCAGAACAAAAAGGATTCTCATAGTAAGCATGCAGGTTTCACTTAGACAATTCCTAGGAATGATAATGTTAGAGGGTTAGATTGGAGTTATATTGGGAATTGTCAGTCTAAGAAATTGGAACTTTATTCTTTAGATGGGTGGGGGTGGGGGTGAGAAGGGGACAGTGTGGTTTGAGCAGAACAAGTATCTGATTTGAATTTGTCAACATGTTAGATATTGAGGGATACAGATAGAAGACATAGTGCTTGCCGTCAAGCATTTAACAATTTCATGAACCTAAATGTAAACCTATAAATAATATAGAACTATCCATGACTCATTCAATCAAACATCAGATAAGTAGCAGCTGCATGTAAAATACTGTGTGCTAGGCACCAGAGATAGAATGAAACATTCTCTTACCCCGAGAGACTTACATTCTTTTTTTTTATTAATTTATTTTGATTTATCAACCATCACTTCCATAAGCTTTTGAGTTTTAAATTTTTCTCCTCCTCCCTCCCCACGTCCCTCGCCAAAAAGGTGCACAATCTGATATAGGCTATACATATACATTCTTATTAAACATATTTTCACGTTAGTGATGTTGTAAGGAAGAATTAGAACCAATAGGAGGAACCAAAAGAAAGAGAAAACAAAACAGAAGAAAAAATAGCAAATAGTAGGTTTCAATTTGCATTCAAACTCCATAGTTCTTTCTTTGAATGTGGATAGCATTTTCCATCATGAGGCCTTTGGAGATGTCTTAGATCCTTGCACTGCTGAGAAGGGTTAAGTCTATCAACATTAGTCATCGCACAACATTGCTGTTACTATGTACAATGTTCTCCTGGTTCTGCTCACTTCACTCAGCATCAGTCCATGCAAGTCTTTCCAGGTTTTTCTGAAGTCCGCCTGCTCATCATTTCTTATAGCACAATAGTAATCCATTACATTTATATATCACAATGTGGTCAGTCATTCCCCAATTGATGGGCATTCCCTCAATTTCCAATTCTTTGGAGGGGCATGCATTCTAATGTGGAAAATGCAAAATTACAGGAGATAATAAAATAAATGATACTTTTGAGATTTGTGATTTCATCAATTTGGTTTCTCTATGCAGCATTGTAGCTTGCAACCCATCCATTTCTGCCCATTCTGTGCAGCTTTTATACCTGTTTTGCCATTAGTTCACTGCAGGGGATACACCCAATGTTCTGGAGGCCTTCTTCATTCCCCACCCTGAAATTGAAAGAATATCAATATAGTTCTGTGGCTGTCCAGTTATAACCTCTCCACTATACCACATGGACTGCTCATCTTGTCATCTTATTATAGGTTTCCTTGATGACATTCATGTTTACTACAATTCTTCCAAATTTCCCATTGACTATTATAAGCTACAGACTGCTCATACCTGTCATGGACATCTCCATTGTCCTCTGTGTCATATTTATTTATAATTTTGATACTTTGTGTTCTTTGTCTCATTGCCACACAGAAATAGTGATACACTGTTGCTATCAACAAATATGGTCCTTTGTCTATTAGGTATTAAAGACTGTGATTTTTTTTGACTAGGCAATGGGGTTAAGTGACTTGCCCAAGGTCACACAACTAATAAGTGTTATATGTCTGAGGCTGGATTTGAACTCAGGTCCTCCTGAATCCAGGGCCGGTGCTCTATCCACTGCACCACCTAGCTGCCCCAAGACTGTGATTTTCTGAAGGAAGTCCAGCTCCCTATGCTTCTCTATGGGTAATATGGCAACCCATAGAGAGAAAAGTACATAATAAGGGCAAACAGAGTAATTTCCAAATTATAAGAGAGCTAACAACATGTTGGATTAGGAAAGGACCACTGAATGAAGTGTCATCTGAGCTGAGAATTTGAAAAACCCCAAGGATTCTAGTAGGGGAACCGAGGTGGTATAGTCGATAGAGTTCTAGGCCTGGAGTCAGGAAGACAGTTTAAATCTGGCCTCTGAAACTTACTAGCTGTGTAACCCTGGGCAAGTCACTTAACCTCATTTGCCTCAATTTCCTCATCTGTAAAAGAGCTGAAGAAGGAAATGGCAAACCATTCCAGTATCTTAGCCAAGAAAACTCCAAATGGGGTCACAAAGAGTCAGACATGACTGAAATGGCTAGCCAAAAACAGCAAAAGGATTCTAATAAGCTGACAGGAGGAGGGAGTACATTCCAGATGGGGAGGACATACTATGCAAAGGCATAGCATATGAATATATGAATAGATGGCAGATGAAGTGTCGTTTATAGGGAAGAGTTAGTAGGACAGTTTGACATATCAAAGATATGAAGAACAGTCATCAGGACTAAAGCTAGAAAAGTTAGACAGAAGCCAGGCAGGTTTTAAATGCCAGACAGAGAAATTTTATTTCATTCTAGAGAAAATAGTTACTTAAATTTTTGAATTAAGGAGTCTCTTGATCACATCTATGTCTTAGCAATATCCTTTGATGGTTGTATAGAGAATAGATTGGAGGGGGGAAAGACTAGGAGAAGAAAGACTAAGAGGTGATGGGAGCCTATACTAGGCTTGCGACTGAGTTTATAGAAGGGAATAGATGGATCGAAGATGTTCTAGTGGCAAAATTGACAAGACTTGGAAACTGATTGGGTATAGGCAAGACAGAGAGTAGAATATGAGAGGTGTACGTGTAGAGAGTGATAAACTCTTAAAGAAAGAAGATACCTTTGAAATCAATCCTTTCTCTTCTAACCCTTTTCCCTCCACCCCTGGCATTTTGAAAATAAGGAATCTGAGGTTCATAGAGGTGATGACTTGCCTATTCTTATCCAATAAGTCAGTGGCAAGCCTGAGTTCTAGCCTTGGAACATCTGACTTCCAGGCCAGTGGTTTTCTGCTATATCCCTCAGTCACTCTGTGGGCTGAAAGAGAAGGCCTCGTGGATGAGATGGATTTAAACGGTGGGTCAAATCTAGATGGGCAAAGAGAAGTACATGTTTTAAAAAAGCACAACAAAGTCTCCCTTACATAGGATGGAGGAAATTGTTAAAACAAATTTATGAAAAGGGCTCTTTCCCTTTGCTTATAGCTCTAGTCTTGGTCAGTAAGATTTTTTTTTCCCTGAGAGCATAGCTCTGGTGCTCACCTCTTGCCCTCACTGTCTCTGTTTTGAACATACCAAAGCCTCTTGATGGTGGTTTGTGCCCTGTACCTCACTCCTTCTCCATTATAGGTGACTCTAGCCTTCTTACAAATGGAAAAAAGTTATGAATTGATGCCTGACACATCCACCTCAATGATGGACAGTTCTCCAACACTCTTGCTCTAGAGAGATACTTAGCAGGTTAGAAATAAAACCCATCCCAAGATAAACCAAACCACAAAACCTCAATATCTCTCTCTCTCTCTCTCTCTCCCCTTCCCTCCCTTCCTCCCTCTCTCTCTCCCTCCCCCTCTCTCTCTCTCTCCCTCTCCCTCTCCTTCTTCCTCTTCCTCTCTCTCCTTTCTTCACTCCTCCTCCCCCTCTTAAGAACAGGTACTTATGTAATTATTCTACCTAAATAGAAAACCACTAACAAAAAAAAAGATAGCCGCTGTAATAATGCAATCACACAAAAAAATTTGCTTCCCTCTAATCTGGAACTGAAGTGTCAAACATGCAGCCGAGGGAATGCATGTATCCCACAGTACCACCACGTATGCCTGAAGCAGATTAGAATTGGAAAATATTTAACAAAATAAATTTTAAAAAAGATAGTATTAATTTGTCATTTCCTATGTCAATGTGTGACCCACAGGGTTCCTTATGGGTGGTTTTAGTGGTCCATGTTGCTCTTTGAGTTTGACACCACTAGTGTGGAAGCTACAACAGCAAAAATTCACTGAGATTTCAGATGACCTCAACTTAGATTGTTCTTCAGGCATGAGAGAGAAACCTGAGACATGACTGATGCTAAATGAGGATGGCCTTACAGATTCAACAGTGTAAAATCCACTCCTTTCAATAGCCCCAGAGAATTAGGATTCCCACATAAAGACATGTGAAAAGCCAGCAAAAGATTCATTCTTAATCCTGTAATTATTAATTCATTGTTACTATATGTTCCTTATAAAACTATATAAAGAAACTATTTTATAGTTGGCAGAGGAGATGACTATTCCCATTAAACAAGCATGAAAATGCTATTGCTAATTCAGAGAATGCTGGTTCTGAATTGTTCCCTCATCCCAAACTTACAACTGGCAAGATTATGGTATCATAGAAAGGAGAAGTTCTTGCCATCTGGCATTTCAGATTTACCAACAACCCCCTTTTCAGTTCCCAATTGTCCCAGTTCAGTGATATGCTATATCATGTTATAATGATAATATTATTTTTCCAGGGGCAATAATTTCTACCTGGACTCAAAGTGCAAAGGTGTATATGACAAAAGCTTTTGTTGATCTCTGAACAGCATTTTACATTTTTGGTGGGGTTTGTTTTGGGAAAATGAACATCAAACATGTCATTTTCTATTTTTTTTAATGTACGAGTCCCATATCTACTGTCTGGTCTCATTGCCTACAAGCACATTCCAAAAAATGAAATTGGATTTCTGGTGAGTACATTCTCTGTCACCAATTTTTTTTTTTGCTAGCACAAAAGATAAAATTATCATTAACATTCATGAATGAATTATTTTTAATGGTGGAAGTCCCCCCCCACCTTCAACACCCATCATGGCATACAGGTATTTCATGATGTGTCAAAGTGTTTGTGTTACAAGGAAGACTCAGAGCTTTTCATGGACAGTAACACAAAGACTACAATTCTCAAATTCAGAGAGATAATTTTTTCAACTTTTTCTTAGGCACATAAGTCCCTTACCTCTATTTTGATCAAGGAGCAACACAACCCACCACTCCCAAAATAGAGAAGGAGAAAGAAAGAAGATAATTACTGAATTGACAAAAGCGCAATGAAAACTTTCATTCTGGACTCAGTAACGAAGTACCACATGACCTAACTAGAAGGGAGATCTGGGTAGGATTACAGCAGGAAATTGTAGCTTCTATTACAACTCCTGCTCTAGGAACAGAGATGCCAAATGTGTATATTGCCTAATTCAACAGAAATTGTACTGTAACCTCCGATTTTTTTTTATGCTGACAGCTCTACTTATACTATTTGAATCTATATTTCAGTTGATATCATATAAACTGAAAGTTGAACTAGAAGACCTTTCTAATATGCCATTGTTAGTGACCAAAACCAATGTTACCCTGGTGTCTGGTTAGGGTGGAGATAGAAAATCCAGTAAGGCAAAAACACTGCATGGTTTAGCTGTTGGCAATGCAGATAATCAGGCCACATATTTATTTAAATTACTGTTTTCCTCTCCTTATTAGATGCTTGTTCTTTTATTCTTAATTTGAAAATGTCTTGACATCACCCTTTCTCCTCCTCTACCCTCCTCCTTTGTTTTAATTATGGTGCCTCTGATTGACAAGCAGACAGGCAAGGAAAGATGAGGCAGCCTTCTTTATTTCCTGTATGACACAATTTAATGAACGTGTGATGGCTACTCTGTGTGTGACTTTTTTATTCCCTAGACTACTTAAACTTTTGAAGACAAAACATAGAAATTATGAACATGAAAAATGTGAGGGAGAGGGGATAAGGAAGAAGTTAATTGACCCAGGAACCAAATATAATATCCATTTGTGCACTCACTTAATGGTTTAATAACTGCCAATTTGGCACAGAGATTCTGTGTAATTGTAATAAGAATTCCATCTCCGGCCCTTCCCAGGCAAAGGGAAGCCAGCAAATAGACTGTGGCCACTGGATGCCCTAGCCCTGTGTTTTATGATGTTTACTTTATAATCCCATCATCCCCATGCCACCAGCATGCTTGAGGGGTAGTGAAGGCAGCTGCTGCTGTTCCCTCTCGGCCCCCTGTCTTTCAGAGCTACCCTAAGGTACTTAAGAATGACAGTATAAAGAATTTCTGTGCAGATGAGCCTGTAGATTTGGGGAATTGGCTGCTTATAGACAGGGATTCTTTTGGTAGACTTAATTCCTTTAGCAAGGGTGAAGTACCATCTGTGGGGATTCCTGTCATGTATAAGGAAGTTAGTCACGCTCTCTGTGGAGTTGAGTTTCTTGAATTTTAATGAAACACATGTCAATCTGTCTCTTCTATACCCCAGTGTTAAAATCAGTGGTCAGCTAGTCAACAATCACAACAGTAAATCACAGTAGATAAACCAACCAGGACAGCTATGAAGAATTTAAGGTGGCTTCCTCCTCACTCCCCCCCTCCCCCCAGTGAAGACTCTTAGAGAATACATAATGAACTCATGGCATTTTTCTTTAAAGGGACAGTCTCACATTCAAGCCAGAATTCAAGAGTTGATTGTTCCCTTTCTTTCTTTTTCTTTCTTTCTTTCTTTCTTTTCTTTTCTTTTCTTTTAAAGACGTTCTTCTGTTTTGAAGTTTTCCTTCCCTATTTTTATTTACATTCCTCAAAATAGATGTCATTGATTTCATGGCTTTGGTCCAGGTTATGGCAAAACTGTACTTTTAAAAAATGCTCTAAGAGAAACGCTGATTCCAACTAAAGTGAAAATGAACTGTTATGCAGAAATTAAGAGAAAATGATGTGCATGCCACCTGCATATAAATTAAGTGTGAATGATGTAAGTCTGGGAAGCAGGTGGCTGTTCTATATGAGATATTTACAATTAGTGTGTATGCATCACTTGGAGAGCCTAGCTCAGGCAAAACTGTATTCTCTATTCAGTGTGCTCCCAAAGGATTATGCTAGGTCAAGGGATCACAGGACCACTGACTGTTTCTTCTAAAATGGACCACCACTAGCTTAAAGGCAGTGCTGCTGAGAAGCAGCTCTCATTGTCATTTTGCTTGCATTGATAGGCCAAATAGTTGTTCCTATTCAGAGGGATGACAAAGTCAAACTAGAACAGAAGGTTGTACGTAGACAGGATGTGTCTGTACAAAATGCAAGTTTCACCTACTTAAACCAAAACTTCTTGATTTTTCTCTTGCTTAAAGCAGAAATTATAACTGGTTGTTCATTGTTTTAATGGACTTATTGCCCAGAACCATATTTTAACGTTTGGCATATACAATCTGGCTTCCTTATATTTCTTGGTATCCCTAGCTCCTAGTACATTATATTGTATATTGTAGATGTTCCATCAAAGAGACTTGATGTTAGTCAATCCGATATCATATGCATTTGTTAATTATCTACTAAATGAAATGTTATTCAGCAAATTGCATTAGGGAGGCTACTTTCCAAACCTGTAAAATGGAGAATAGTTGCCTATCTGCATTGGTAGAGGAAGCAACTTTACTGGAAGTTCCCAATACAAGAGAACTAACAGGTTCAAATTAGTGATGAAAAACCAAAATAAAAAAATGGGCAAGAAACTATGCTAATCACTGAGGATGGTATTTTGGGTTCTCGTACCTATCCCAAACATGTTTAATTTTAAAATTGAGTAGCTTCTGGAAAGGCAGCCTAAATTAAACCGCATTGAAGGCCAGTAGGACAGAGTTTCCATAACAGTCTTTATGACAATGGAACCAAATCATTGAGCGTTCTGAAAGCATATTCAATATTTTCTCATATTTTAACTCAGTTTGATCTTTTCTAGCTCTTACTTCTTTAACCCTTACACTTTGACCACTTATTTTTCTCTAAATTCATAAAATCAAGCAATCAACACATATTTGAATCATTGTAATACTCAGTGTATGCATCCTGTAAACATTCACAGCACTTTCTATCTCTCAAAGTTACATTCATTCACTATATAGTACTATATATCAGTGAATACCTTATTCTACACATACCATGAAATTCTGGAGGGCTATGACTCTTTCTTTATATTTTATGTAATGCTTTGTAAAGAACTTTAAAAAGAAAAACCATGTATTGAAAATTTTATGAACCCACACCTACCAATGAGTAGAACTATGATTAGTTTGATTGCAACATCTAGTCTAGAGGGTGCACTTTCTCTCCATGGAGAAGGCTATTCTACCTTGCCTCACCTTTCAGTACTCCGCAGAAACCATTAGAATCCAACATCATAATGGAAAGTATAGTCTTTCCTCTTTACTGTTGCAGGAACATGAATCAGACCTCCCCCTCTCCCTGTACAACTGTATCTATGGGGAGACCATCCTCTTTTCTACTTCTCTTACTATGCCTTATCCTCCCCTACCCCAACTGTTTTGGTTTATCCTAAATAAAAAAAAAATCTAGTTATGTCTCAGCAGATGTGGAAACTTGAGACTCAAAATGGCAGAAGGACTTGCTCAGGGCCACACAACTAATAACCATTAGACTTGAGATTTGAATCCAAGGGTCTTATAACATACAGTCTAAAACTCCTTTACTTAATGCTTGCTCTATTTATGAAATTTCCATATATAAAGCTATCTTTTATTAATCTTTGTATTTCTGTCTGCTCTCTAGCCTTGATCATAGTAAATGTTACATCAGTGTTAACTTAATTAAATGTGCATATACTATATATACACAACTCATTTTGTTTTCTTCTATAGCTATGTCCAACTTTTTAGCTGGTATTCTGGATGACATCTAGCTCTGTAATTAGGACTACTATTATCAAATTGTCTTTTTGATGGGTACACAAGAGTTAGCAGGGCCATGGCTAAAGGGTAGATTGTAAAGAGGAACAGCATATGGTGTTGGGAATTAAATTCAAGCTAAGGCATAAAAAGAGAAGGAGCTGGGTCTCTTTACTGGTTCAATCTCACTCCTGTTCATTGTGTACCACCAACCTTAATTAAATATTGAAGCTATTAGAACTTGTTTATCATTTTACTGGAAAGACATTTAATCAGCATTTAGATATAACACTTGCTGAAGAAGCAGTTGTACAGACCTGGGTTCAAGACCCACTTTTGACGCATATTGGTTCAGTGACCCTGGGAAAATCACTTCAACACTTTCTAATGCAAAGGTTCTTAATGTGGGGTTCATGAGCTTCTTTGTTCAAAAATAGCTTTAAAAAGAGAACTTTGATAACTGTGTTTCAATGTAATGGGTTTCTTTTATAGCCTTGAGCATTTTATTTAATGCATTTTAAAATATCATCCTAAGAAGCAGTTTAAAGGCTTAACCAGACTGCCAAAGGTGTCTATGATACACACACACATACACATACAAACACACACACACACATACACACACACACACTCACACACACACACACACACACACACCACCACATCACACCAAGCTTTGCTCTGATGTAGTAGGTTGTGTAGAAGATAAGACCAGCTTTGGAAAAAGGAGTTCCTCAAGGAGGGCTCAATGTTCCAGTAAAATTATTGGCCCATTTGTAAAATCATTTAATTGTTCAAGACTATTTTATCCAAAGGATCAACAGGAACTCACTTTTCTTTTCTAAAAATGGCCTCCTTCTTTACCTGAATCCTACCCTCTTTTTGAAGCCCAGGTCACCACTTCTCTGTATCTTTCCATCGTATATAACTCCACAGATTACCTCATAACAGGAGACTGCCTTTGTGTGCTATTGGTTCATGTGTATTAGTCTTAGATCCCCAATCAGAATGGCAGGAAAAGTAATAGAAAGAGCACACTCTAGTGTTGGCTTAATGACTTTCTATCTACAGTGAACATAATCATGTCAATTTGGCTAGCCCCTCAGGGCTCTAGGTCCCAGGTTGATTCTTTACTCACAGGACATTTGGATTAAATGAGATGTGGGCAAGCATTTTGAAAAAAACTGTTTTGATACACAAATGTAACTTGTTATAATCATTCTTATCCTCCACGTGATTTTTATAATGATAATTGTTATATGTGAAGTTCTTTGGAGTCAGGTACTTTGTTTTATACTTTTGTATTCCCATGAAATCTACTACAATAATGAGCACATAATAGGTGGTGATTGTGATGGTGTGGGATATTGGTGGTAATGATGATGACATGATAACCTTTCTGGGCATTAGTTTCCTAATATGTAAAAGAAAAGAAAAATGCTTTAGTAGTGTAGTGGAGAGAATGTTGGACTTATAATCAGAAGACCTGGGTTCAAAACTATCTCTGCCATTTACTGTCTGTGCGACATTGAATGATTCATTTAAACTTTTTGGTCCTATTTCCTCACTGCAAAATGAGGAAGACTTGATCATCTAGAAGATCCCTTCCAGCTCTGATTCTATAAGCCTATGAATGAATCTATGATTCCATTATTTGTAACTGATATTTCTCAAGGTTTCACTCTGAAGATAAACAGACTTTGAGAACTTGACTCGATGTCAAATCCAATGTCCCTTCTAACTGAAAAGCATGAAGCTTCCTACATATTTAGATAGCACTTTGATGTTTTCAAAATGTTTTACATGCAATATCTCCTTTGAGCCTTATGACAACCCTGAACTATTACAGGTTCTAATGCCCCCATTGTATAGGTGAGGAAATTGAGATTCACAGAGCAGTGACTCTTTTATGGTCACACAAGCAGGAAGTATAAGAGGCAGAATTCAAATCCATTGCTTTGTACCTCTCAAGTCCAGCACTCTATTTCAATGTCATCTTGGCTATTTAATAAATATTTGCTGATGGAAAGCAGAGGAAGTTGAATTTAAATTGTTCAATTTCTAAGAACTCTAGAAAGTTATTTTATAGAAGAAGAAATTGAAACCAATAGCTATAATGAATGTTTGTGACTCTTCCACTCCTACCTCTCTTATTTACGTAGAAAAATAGGACTCAGTTGTAGATACTCATAGACTGAAGCTCTATAATTGCATCTGCAACAGGAATTATATACTCCAGTCCTTCTGTTTGTTAAGGAAGAAGTGCTTTAAAATATTTTATAAAACACGTAAAACCCTGAGATTAATTTCTCCTTTGGTGAATAGCTTTGTGCTACATTCTTTAACTTTTTAAGAGAGAGATTGGGATAGTGCTCTCCTATCTATTCAAATGTATGATCATATTATTTGCTTACAGTTAATAAGAATCCCTGGAATACATATATATATACACAGAGACACATATGTGTGTATATATGTATACATATGTATATATGTATATTTGATTTTTGCTCATTGTGCTTATAGTATGTCAAAAAGTGGTTCTCTGGTGATAGTCATTTGCATTACTATAGGGCAGTCCCTTCTTGTCAGCACCTTCTCCCCCCACCCTTCTCCCTACATCTACCCTCCAAGGAAAAGGTTGGACTTCAGCAAATTCTGAGATGTTGGAATACTCAATGGTTTCAGGCACTGTGGTTTTTAAAAGTGAAGATGATTTCTAGTTATGACTGGAATGTGATTTGATCAGTAGTTAGATGTTGTCAAATGTGATCAAGATCCTTGCTCCAACCCTATCCCCTCACCCCCATACTTTTCTGGCAGAATCAATGGGGAAATTTCTTTCTTATTTCATTTTGGAAATCTCAGTAAAACTTAATCAGGCAATGTTTCACTAAACCAAAGTGGTTAAGCTTCACAATTGAGATATTCATTGATGCTGCTTACAAAAATGGGCCAAGATAGGGCCGAGAAAAGTGTGTTTCTTTTCCATTAAAACACAAAAATGGGACATTAGGATTTCAATTATAGTACTTGCATCCATGAGTTTATTTTTTCAGATCAAATTTGGTGTCCCATAATTGCACATTTATTACTCATAGATTATATCTTGTGCTGAATTTATGACATGTAAAGTGTACTAGGATGGTCTGTCAATAACAAAAGATTCTCCTTCAAACCCCTTTCTCCAGTGCAAGAACAGAAACCTGTCCTTCAAATACACCCTTCTCATAGACCTGAATATGATAGAATTCGTATGTGCTCAATCATCTTTTTAGCTCTATCTGTATTATCTTTTTTTTGCTTTCTCAACCAACGGTTCTTTCTCAGAGTTTTGATTCTTATTAAAGCAAGGAGGGAGGAGGGGTTTGTAGCTGATCAATTTGACAAACTTGTAGGAATGTGATCTTTTCTTAACAAATTTTTGAATATAGCTTTCTCTCTATAAAATCTGGACAGTACCATTGCTATCTTATTAAGAGGATGCAAACCAACTGTGATCATGTATCAGGGATGGTTGGGTCCATGCCAAATTTATGTTACATCATTTCAGCAGGGCCCTCCCTTTCTGTTGGAAGGTAATCCTTTCATTGCTTTCTAATTGATTCACTATTCCACTCATCACCATGGTTATTTATAACCTTTTCATTCCTCCTCAGCTTCCCATCCCCCCTTCCATCCTTCCAGATGAGGACTCAGCTTCATACTTCATAAAAATAAAATTGAGGCCATCTGCCACAAGCTTCCCCCTCTCCCCTCTACTTTTCCTATCACTCAGATATCTTTCCTTACTATCTCCTTCACCCCTGTTTCAGATGAAAAGGTCTTTTTTCTACTTGCCAAAGCAATATCCTCCTATCTTCTCCAACAGATTGCCCCCCATTACTATTTTCATGGTCTATTAGAAAAAAAAAAAACAGCTCAATCTATTGGCTCCTTCCCTGTTTCCTATAACCACTGCCTACTCATTAAGGAAAAAGAAAAACAAAAACCTCACTTCTTCCAACTATGACCACGAGCTATTATTTCACATCTCTCCTCCTTCTCAGCTAAAGTCTTTGGGAGTTTAAGCTATTTTAGGTGCTTTTATTTCCTCTTCTCTCACTTCCTTCTAAATCTTATGCAATACGGCTTCTGACTTCATCATTTAATGGAAATTTCTTTCTTTGAAGTTAACCAATATCCTTTATTTGCCATGTCTAATAGTCTTTTATCAATCCTCTTCCTTCTTGGATGAGCTTAGTGTTTGGGAGGCTATGAAGGGAAGTGTGGGAGAGAGGAAGTATTAGACTGCCTACCAAACTGAGGTTCTACAGAGCTGGTGTGCTAACCTCATTTTTATATGTCTATGAAACCTGGATAGCAATAACAATGCTATGCCAGGAAACTGAATGACTTCCCTTTGAATTGTCTTAAGAAGATTCTGAAGATCACCTGGCAAAATAAGCTACCAGACACTGAAGTTGTTTCTTGAACTGAATTATTCTTGAAATGAGCTCGAACAGAAAAAAGAAAGAACTTCAGTTCTTTCCTCCTTTCTTTTTCACTCCATCTACTCAATTCATAGCATTATACCAAATGTGCACAGGCAATCAATAAGCAATTTATTAAGCACTTATTGTGTGTCATGTTAATTAGTGAGGAATCAAAGGCAAAAACAGGGTCCCTGCTTTCAAGGAAAACTTAACAATCAACTGGTACCAGCTGACTCGAGTATGCCCCTGATTGTATCTTATATCAGGGAAACCATGGACATTTTAAGTATTATTATTAACAATATTATTGTTATCAAGGAAATGTGGTATACTTGAGGAAACTGAGTCAAAGCAAATTAAAAGAACACTTGTTTTCATTTGAAATTAGTTTGAATAACCAGTTTGGGGTCATGTAAGGTGATTGTAGAGGGTATCATGGTAGGTGTAGATGAGGGATGATGATAGGATCATAGATTTAGAGCTAAAAGAGACCCTTTGATGTCATCTAATCCAACCCTTGATTTTTCAGATAGGAAAAGTGAGGGGTACCCATTAAAAATAAACTCATTGTGGTTAGGGATTGTTTCATTCTTTGTACTTGTATCTTCATCTTCAAGCAGAGTGTCTGCCACA
>NW_020954569.1:55278595-55461353 GCF_900497805.2 Vombatus ursinus | reverse complement strand
GGAGGGAGGGAGGGAGGGAGGGAGGGAGGAAGGGAGGGAGGAAGGGAAGGAAAGAGAAAAAGAAAGTTTAAAAAAATGTTTCAGTCTGTACTCAATCAGTCCTTTCTCTGGAAGTGGATAGCATGCTTCATCATGAATCCTTTGAGATCATCTTGGATCACTGTATTACTGAGAATAATGAAGTCATTCACAGTTCTTCATAGTACAATACTGCTATTACAGTGTGTAATGTTCTTGTTCTGTTCATTTCACTTTGTTTCAGTTCATATAAATCTTTTCAGGTTTTTCTGAAATCATCCAACTTGTCATTTCTTGTAGCACAATAATGTTCCATCACAATCATATGCCACAGTTTGTTAAGCCTTTCCGCAATTGATGGGCAATTCTTTGGTTTCCAATTTTTAATCACCACAAAAAGAGCTTCTATAAATATTTTTGTACAAATAGATTCTTCCCTACACACACACACACACACACACAAACACACACACACACACACACACACTTTCAATTTCTTTGAGATATAAACCTAGCAGTAATGTTGCTATATCAAAGGGTATGCACAGCTATATAGCCCTTTGGGCATAGTTTCAAATTGCTCTCCAGAATGGTTGGATAAGTTCACAATCCCACCAAAATGCATTAATGTCTCAGTTTTCCCACATCCCCTCCAACATTTATCATTTTCCTTTTTGTCATATTAGTCAATCTGATAGGTGTGAGGTGGTATCTCTGAGTTGTTTTATTTTTCATTTCTCTAATCAATAATGATTTAGAACATTTTTTCATATGACTATAGATAGCTTTGATTTCTTTCTCTGAAAACCGCCAGTTCATACCCTTTGACTATTTATTAATTGGAGAATAACTTGTATTCTTATAAATTTGACTCAGTACAGCATATATTTGAGAACTGAGACCTGTATCAGAGATACTAGTTGCAAAATTTTGCCTGATTTTCCACTTTCTTTTTAATTTTGGTTGCATTGGCTTTGTTTGTTCATTTTTTTTTAGTTTTATATAATCAAAATTATTTATTTTGCATTTTTAATGCTTTATACCTTGTTTGGCCTTAAATTCTTCCCTTATCCATAAATCTGACAGATAACACTCATACACTCCTAACTACTTGCTAGAATACCTTCTAGAACTTCCTTGGTAGTTGGTCATAAAGACTCTGGTCAAGAACCTCTAATTATATGGAACTCACTGTCTAACCAGGCAGCTCATTACGTATTTTGGATAGATTTGATTTTGGGGATTTTATTTCTAATTGAAATGTGTCTCCCTCCAACTGTCACATAATTTTGCTCTCTGGAATTATAGGCATTAAAAACAAATATGATCACTTTCTGAGTCTTCTCTAAACTAACAATTCCAGTTCACTAATTTTTTTCCTCATATAACTTTGTCTCAAGTGCCCTTTTCCATCCTGGTTACTGTCATGCTGAAATATTAAAATATTTCAATACTGCTACTTCCATTCTTTGACACATCCTTATGCATCTTCAGATGTAAGCATTTCCACTCTTCCAACTAGCACAGATTACAACCTATCCATATCTTCTCATAGGACACATTTTTTTCCCCAAGTCCTTTTTTAAAGCCTCCAGTGGAGATCTATGAAATGTATCAAAGTTATTTCCACTTAGCCTTTTAATGTTTTCTAGGTTTCTGTGCAACACTTATTCAGTCTGTTTCTTGTCTCTCATTCTCACTATGTGATCAACCTGCTTAATTTTCTTTGCTAATATTCCGCTTAAAAGGAGGCACTCAATCCCTGAATACAATGCTCCAAAATGTGGAGGTCAGTCTACAGTGGGACTACACCTCCTTTATTCTAGATATTCTAGTTCAATTAATGTGACCTGTGATTTTATTAATCTATTTATCAGCCAGCTGCTAAAATAGAATTGGATTAATGAACATATGTAGAATAATTCATTAGGAATGAAAGTCTGATGAAAACTGATGTGACCTTGCCTCTCAAGACACTATGCACTTTGGTTCTCCTCCAAGGAGTAGATTTCTTGAAACCCACCTAACTTCCATTATCCCATGTTATCTTTTCTTTCTTATTTTTACTCAGGGGGCCATTGACTTTGTGTTGTCCTTGTCAGAATCTCTTGAACTGTTGGTAAGCTTCAATTTCAGTTTAAAAATGAGAGGGGAAAAATGAATTTGTCCTCCTTTCCCCTCTAAAAGCAAGAGAAAATAAAAAATAAAATAAAATAAACAAAACAACCAAAACACAAAACGAAACCATAAAGTGCCAAAGAGCAGTGTTTATAAGTTTTCAAATAGAAACTGAGAAACACCAATAAAGTTTGGATTCAGCTCAAGTGTACCATCAACCTCAGGCAGCTCCCCCCCTCTTTTTAATGGTCCATTTGTCTAGTCCCCCTGAAAGATCTATAGAGAAAATTACTGGGGCAGAATGTAGATCCAATTGCACATCCTGCAACAGGAGAAACGATTCCTGTTCTCATCATTTGGATCAATAATTTGCTAACACAGTATTAGCAACAGCAACAACTCCACCAGGTTAAAGGAGTTTTACACTGAATAATGATGGCCTAGAGAAGGGAAAAGCTTTGGGAGTAAATCCTGGCAGCCTTTTACTATTGAGGGAGCACATGCCAGTGAATCAATAGTAGCTGTGGCGAAGCTGGGCTGTAAAGATGCTTTATTGTGCTGCCTAAGTACATTGGCGGGGAAGCTCCTCTTAATATTAGCACACAGGAGCCAGGGCAGCTAAACCTGGCCTACTGAAGGCCTTCTATTCTTCTGAAGAGACAGTGCCCTTCCTCAAGTGCACCAGTGGTTCTTTTCTTTTGAGAAGATCTATTCATTCTCCTAGGGCAGAGTCTTCCCGGGGGTGGGTAGCATTACCATTTTTATAGCCAAAACGGAGCGTGAATGCAGTAGGAGGAAGAGCAGTTTTTCACCAACGGGGGAGTGGAGGACAATGTGCTTCTCACACACACACGCAAACCCATATACATAAAGATATATATGTATGCATGTATGTATGTATCATAGTATATCCATATTATGTACACATGGACATATTTGCTTATTTCTGTACATAATTCCCCCCACCCTCACCTTCAATAGAATGTAAACTTTTGAGGTTAGGGCATATTTCCATTTTGTCTTTGAATACTCAGCGCCCAGTACATGGCAAATATTTAATAAATGTTTGTCAGATTGAATGAAGGGGTGCTAATGGGATAAAGAAAGAATAGAGGTCTCTGACCCCTCTTTGTTGATCTGTGTCCCTTACTTACTCGGAGATATAGCTCAAATTTTCCCTTCCTGAGTAAAATGATAGCCTCATAGAATCTTGGTTTTGGAAAAGGCATCAAAGGTCATCTACTATCACACCTAATAAATCTTATTCATGACATTTCCAGTATGTTAGAGCTAGAAAAGACCTTAAGGATTATAGGATTATAGATTTAGAGCAGGGATTCTAGAATCTGTGAACTGTTTTTTTGCTTGTTTTTCAACATTTTGATTACTGTATTTATATATTGTTGGTTTCCTTCGTAAGCATATTTATTTTATTTTCTGCATTTAAGACATTATTCTGAAACGGAGCTTTACTATGACTCCAATGGGATCCATGATACAAAAAAAAAAAAAAGCAAAGAAAAAAAGGTGATTTTTTGTTTTTTGGGTTTTTTTTTTTCAGATGAGGAAGCACGCTCAGAAAGGTTAAATAATTTGCCCAGTGTCACACAAGTATTAAGTGGTGCAATAGGAAGTCCATACCAGATCCTCTGACAAAAATACAGTTCAACTCGAATTAAAGTTATGGTTCGAGAGGAAAATTAGAGAACCAAATCGCTCAAGGAATATGTTCAATATCACTCAACTAAGTAGATACATTTCACCGAGGTTGTGTTGTGGATATCATCTTATTTCCATTCAAAGAATCATAAAATTTTAGAACATCATGTGACTGAAAAAATGATTCTTTACACTAGTTCCCTCGCTTTACAGATTTGATTGAATTCAACAAATGCTTGATATGTGTTCATCATTTCTTTGGCACGGGGGTAGGGGGAGGGTGCTGCTATGCTAATCACTGGGGTTACTAAGATGCAACAAAACACAATTCCCTTACTTTAAGGGATTTACAGTTGAAATGAATTCGACTGAGGCCACATGTTAAGAGACATGAGCAAGGTCACATAGCAACTGCGGGGAGACAAGAACCCTTATCTCTTAGCTGTCAGTCTATTGCTCTTTTCACTCCTTTTCCTCACCCTGACCCCATCTTTAGACTGACACTTGATCAGCAGTGTGAATTAAAGCAGTTGCTTTTATTCTCTTAGGGAAACAAGTCTTATCTCTTTGACTAACCTGTAAAGAATGGAATGAATCTTCTTCTCCTATCTGCAACCAAGGTGTAGGTATACAAATGTATTGAAAAATGCCAGTTGTTTGAGTGAATGAATGAATGAATGAAGAGTGACTGCCAGCCACAGAGAAGGTACCTTTATCTGAGGCCACATCCTCTTTGATTCATTTCTCCTTCCTGCCTTGTGCTGTCAGGAAAATAACAAACAAGAGGGAACATTCCTAAAATGTTAGAACATGTTTCTGGTTATGGAACTGGAAATGACCCTAGATATCCCTTAGATATCAATCCTCACATTTACAAAGTATGACATCTCCTTGAATTGTATGACACCCAAAGGGTGAGGTGAAATGACTCAGGATCATATATCTAGAGCTGAATAGGATCTTAGAAGTCATTTCTAGTCTAACCTTCTCATTTTATAGGTGAGGAAACTGAGAACTTGAAAGATGTCTTACCTGAAGTCACAAAGTTAATAATCAGAGCATGAAATTCCATCCCAGGTCCTCTAAAGTCAAGACTCTTACCTCTGTCACACACTCTTCTCAAGTTTGTTATGAATGGGTAAAACAGAGAGAGAGACAGAGACAGAGACAGAGACAGAGATAGACAGAGACAGAGAGAGACAGAGAGACAGAGACAGAGAGAGAGAAAGAGAGAGAAAGAGGGACAGAAGATGAATGAATAAATGAATGAATAACAATTACAGTTAGCATTTATATAGCATTTTAAGGTTTGCAAAGGATTTTACATATGTTATCTCATTTGATCCTCACAATAACCTTATGAAGTAAGTGCTGTTATTATTTATTTTACAGATCCGGAAACTGACAGGTTAAGTGACTTGCTAAGGATGTCTGAGTGTCTGAGGCAGAATTTGAACTCAGGTCTTCCTGACTTTAAGCCCAAAACTCTACATATTATGTTACCTAGTACTTTTTAAGCACTTAACTATATGCCAAATACTTTGCTAAGCATTAGGGTTACTAATAGAAAAGCAAAGTTAGTCTATTCCCTCAAGGAGCTTATATTCTAATAGGGTTAGTCACTCAGTGAGCAACTTTTATTAAGTAACAACTATGTGCCAGGCACCATGCTAAGTATGGAGGGTATAGAGGCAAAAAAATAGTCCCTGCTCTCAAGAAACTCACAGTCAACAAATATAATAACAATAATAACTAACATTTTTATAGCACCTACTATGTGCCGGGCACTATGCTAAGTGCTTTACAAATATTACCTCAATTGTTCCTCACAACAACTCTGGGAGGCAGGTGTTATTATCCCCATTTTACAGATGAAGAAACTGAGGAAAACAAAGGTTACAAGACTTGCCCAAGGTCACACAGCTACTAAGCATCTGAGGCAGGATTTTAACTCAGGTCCTCTTGAATCCAGGTCTGGCACTCTGCTCACTGTGGCACTTGTAAGGAAGTGGTGATCAACAATAGGATGTTTTGGTCTAAAACGTCACAGGCACAGTGAATGGAGTCAAAGGGGAGTGAATTGATATCCCCGTTCTGTTAGCAATGGCAATATGGATTTGATTATGGTGCAGAACTGGAAGAAAAGAGAGAAGAGATAGCAGGACAGTGACTGGTACGACGATGGTCGGGATGGAAGATGAAGGGAGGCTGGGGCTACCTAAAAATATCAGGCCCTGTGAGATATAGCAGATCTCTAAAGTACGGGAGCTGAAAGGTTTAAATCTTGCAGGATATGGGCACTGGCAGAAGGTATAGCTGTTGACCTGCTGCTGGTAAGAAGGTGACAGTGAGAAGATGGGAGAATAATACCCTGTGAAAGGAGCTTAATCCCTGTTCTTTCTCTACGAGTGTCTCATGGTACAAATAAAGGAATTTTCTGTCTCCCCAATATCTAATCCCCTGACTTTACACAGTCACTCCTGAGAGAAGTTGTGGAGGACATGACCTTAAGTCTTTGATGTCTCCTCCCCCTCAAAACCTCTCCTTCCTACTTCTTTTTTTAATAGTCCCTGTTTACAAGCGCCTGGTGTCTTTATGTTCTCCCCTGAACCCCCAAGTTCCCACCAAGGGCTTCCTTTCTTGGTTTGTTATGTTTAAAATCTTTCCTCAGGCAGCAAGGTAAAGAGAAACCTGGACTGCCTGTGACATTCCTGGAGGTGTGCTCTTGGCCGTTAATGACTTTCTCAGCAATCTTGGGCATCACTTCCCTGTTAGGGTACTTAGTGTCCTAATCTGTATGACTGGGGTTTGGATTTGATGATTTGTAAGCTACCACCTTCCTTTCCAGATCCAGCAATCTATGAAATCTATAAATTTATGATTAAATCATATTTATCCTATGCCCAATCCCCTTAGGGCCCTGCTGACCTCTTCTGATCCACACTATAATGTTAATGGCAGATAATGGCTTTTAGATTACATAGTTGCATTTTTACCCTGCTCCTATTGCCTTTATTAAATTTAGGGACTAGCATGGAAATTTTAGTCAGGAATATCTATCTACATATATGTAAAATGTTGTTCATTTCCCAATCTTTGTGACCCCATTTGGGGTTTCTTGGCAAAGATACTGGAGTGGTTTGCCATTTCCTTCTCCAGCTAATTTTACAGATGAGGAAACTGAGGCAAACAGGGTTAAGTGACTTGCCCAAGATCACACCAGCTAGTAAATGTCTGAGGCCAGATTTGACTTCAGGAAGATGAGTGACTATAGGATCCTGACTTTAGGCCCAGAACTCTAGCCACCACACCACCTATTTGCCCAATCACTAAATATATGCCTCTATTACCGCTAATCTGGTTGGTGAGATTAAAGAACCTGGGTTCAAATCCTGCTTTGCCATTTGCTACTTATGTAACCATAACAAGTCATTCAGCGCCCTCTGGATCTCAAGTTCTTCACCTATGAAATGAAGAGGTTGGACTATGAGGAGGAAATGTACAAAACCTGGGTGCTGTGAGTTTGGGGGAAGCATCTCCCCAGAAATGGTAACCTTAGAGATTAAAGAAATGTAACCTGCCTGATTCTATCTCAAAGAGAGGCTTCTACAATTTTAGACCTCAGGTCCTACCTGGAAATTCAGATGATTTGATGAGATTAAATGTAGAAAACATCCCTAACTAGAACAGACCTGATCTTGGTCGACACCAAAGTAACTCCAAAGTTAAGACCTTCTCTCCTCCCACCCACCAAATCATCTGAAAACCCGTCCCCATTGCTCAGCCTCTAAAAAAGGGAAGTGAACAGCCTTAACGGATAGGCTTCTTTCTTTTATCACCTGCCCTAAAGCTATTTAAAACCCTATGTGTTTATTTCCCTCTGTTAGCGGAAGTGGCTAGCCACCTGGCAACTGCCCATCAGTTGATGTTAATTAAACTCTTTTTTTTTTTTTGGTCTTCTAGCCTTACTTCTTGATTTATTGACTTCCACTCAGAGCAGTAGGAGAAATTACTCTCTGGGATTTTGGACGTCTAGGTTGAGAAGTTCCCCAATAACTAGATGGCCAGTTCTAACTCTGTAATCCTATCTAAAAAACTTACCAAATCCACAGGTTTCCTAAGTTCCTAGGGACTACATAGCCCTAGGATGTTCACTAAGTGGTGGTGACACGTTGAAAAGAGTGTTGGACCTGGAGGCAGAAATACCTGAGTTCAAATTTGGACTCAAACGCTGGCTAGCTATGTGATCCTCAGTAAGGTATTTAATGTGCATCTGCATCAGTTTTTTCGCTTGTGAAATGGGAATAATAATAACCCCTACTTCCCAGGGTTGTTTTTAGAATAGAATGACATAATATTTATGTAAAGCACTTGTATAAAGTTTGGAACTAGTAATAAAGAGAAGAGAAAGAGGTTCAGAGGAGCCACATTCTATTCCATAGGGCAAGAGCAGGAGAAATGAGGAGCAGAGTGATGCTTTTGAAACCATATAGCCCCAGGCTACAAAATCTCTGCTAATGGGCACATGCCTTCACTGCAGTAGTGAACTTTATCTCCTGGGAGGCTATCATATTAGTCTCTGAAAGATTAGGGGGTTGGGAGTGGAAGGGAGGGCTACCCTTAATGATACATAGCACTTGTCTTAAAAGACCTAAACATAGATCAAAGTTAAGTTTTTAGAAATTCATAAGATCATAGTAAATTTTTTGGAGTTGTGGTGCCATCTGGGTGGGGCACCAATATCCCTTTAAAATTGTGGAGAATATTTCTGGAGGGCCAAATTTCTCTAGTGGTAGGTCACAGGCCACCATCAACAATAACACATTTACTGAGAATCATTATGTGATTCTGCATGTTTGGAGGACTATTCCTTTGTTTGCTTAAGGAAGAATTGTAATTCCCCTGTTTCTCCAGTTACTGTTTGGTAACATTTTGAGTTGGCATCCCAGAAATGAATCTTTCCATCAGAGGACTAAAATGGCTCTTCCCTATGACCTCACTGGATGGAAGTTCTCTCAAAAAACTCATCTCAGTCTCCTTATATGATTTCCTCAAATTATTTTCCTGAATGTAACATTTGTCTTGTTTTAGTTATGGGCTCATGAAATTGTTTGCAAGCAAGGATTGTCCATTTATCATGTCTTTCTACCACTAACATTCTGTGATTCCATGACTTGGGGGCTTAAGAGGTCCTTTCCTAATAAGAGGGAAGCATATTAATTCTGATAATAATAATAACTAATGAGCACAATACTTTATATTTTATTGTATATCATTAAAGACTTCAGCCTGGGTGGAGGGGGAAGATTTTGGGGAAGGGAATGGGGAGATGGGATGTGGGTGGGGGAGATGGCTTAGTTCCAGCTCCAACTCAGTGGCCTGGCATTGGGTAAAAAGAACTACCACTGTTCTAAAGGTAATGACCCTTTATCTTGGCATCTAGATGACATTTATAAAAAGTCTTTCTCTTTGTTCTTTTAATGTCCCTGTATTATACCAGGAGAAAAGTAGTATTTGCTAGGAAAATCTACCTTCATTGGGAGATACCACCCGTATATTTCAAGAACATTTAGAGAAACATGAACTACGTTCATTAATACATGGCTCTCTCAGTGTCCAGCCAAATGACATAAGTATCTGGCAAATATAACCCTCCCCTTGGATTAGTCACTTTGGCAGCACTTAATTCTCTGGTGAACTATTTCGGGTGAAATCTTCATAGAAGATATTTCCTTCTCGCCATGCTCATTGCTAGGAAGAGAAACTGGCCATTAGTGGAGGTCAGAAATGTATGGAGTTGTCCATGGATCCAAAGGCAGTTTAGAATTGAAGAACCTACCCATGAAGTGATATTTATTCTTGTACCAGATAATCTGAAATTGTAAATTCCTTAAATATAAGAAAGGAAGTATGTACAGAATTTAGAAGGAAAGTATTCTTAGAGATCATACAATCTTTCAATTCACAAATAGGAAAATTAGACTGAGGTGAAGTAATATGTGAGTATATATACACATATGTATATATATATACACATATATGTGTGCAATTATATATATAATAAATATACTTGTGTACATATTAATGTATATATGTATATATACCTATATGTATATGTATGTGTGTGTGTGTGTATGTATGTATGTATGTATATATTCCTGGTCCCAGACACTATAGATCCAAAGACAGTCTTGGGGGAACTCTCACAAATCTCTTTGGTATGTGCTCCCAACCAGGATTTTCCTGGAAGTATCAAAGTTTGATTTATACCTTCCCAAGAAGTCTTTGGTTTGTGCCTTTATTTGGGAAAACATGACGACATCATTATCTGGTTCAGTTTGTTCTTCCTGAAAGTGTCCTTAGTTTTTCCTCACACTGACAAGACAGCATATATGGGAACATTTTTTAATCTATAAGAACAAATAGATGGACTTGTAAATGAGTCCTTGAATAGTCAGGAAAATTCTCCTCTATTTCTGGAGGACAATGACTTACCCCTGCTTTGGGCCTCATCTTCTCTCAGAACTTTAGAGTGCATAAGACTTACAGTATAAGCAAAGGGACTTATCAGTATAAGCTTTGAATGGCTCCAAGACACAAATCATTCCTGCTATGCTGACTTTTTGCTTTGGAGTCATGCAAATTGCAAAGCCTGTGGGCCTTTTTATAGGTCTGTGATAGGTTGGATGTGTCCAAATCCCTTCTGACTTTCATTTGTCAAATTTTGATAAAAGAACTATTTTTCTTTAGATATTATATCTGCACTGGAAATAAAGGGGGGTATTCATCAGTTGAAGAATAGCTGAATAAATTGTGGTATATGGATGGAATTGAGTATTATTGTACTGTAAGAAATGAAAAGAGCGATGGTTCCAGAGAAACTTGAGAATACTTGCATTTACTGATACAGCCTGAACTGAACAGAACCAGAAGAATAACATATAATAACTAATTATAAAGACATTTGATCTGCCATTTGCTCCTACAAACATGTAGTTCCTTATAAAGACATCGTGGGTCCACAGGGATCTTTCCAGGTCCATGAGCAGCCTGGCTTCCCCTTCTTTCTGTGTCTCAATCTCTTTTGGTCTGGGTCTAACAGCATTCTTCATGATCTACCCCCTTTTCTTTTTAAAGTACATTTTATTGTTGCATTTTGCCTATGTGTCATACTTATTCCACTCAGTTATTCCAGCCCTGGATTGAACTCTTCCTTTTACAGGAAAAAAAAACTATCTGACAAATATATTCAATACAGAAACTATATCTGACCATGTATACAATATTCTGCCCTACTTGTTCACCATCTCTGACTGAAATGTTTCTATTTCTTTTTTAATGGAACAAACCAAAGGTTCATCTGAGGAATGTTAACACATTAATTTCTAAGGTTTTGATTTGGTGATCACTTTGTTAAAAATTCATGCCTTGTCTAGGAAAGAGTAGATTAGAATACAGTTTATTTTTCTAGGCACATGCCCAACCATGCCTGCTACATATATATTTTAATAATTTCTAAACTATGTTCTTAAGCAACTGTAATGTTAGAGAGTCAACCAAGTGCAAAAATACATTAATAGTTCATAGTCTTGTTTGTGATCTCTATCATCTTGACCAAGGGTTCAATAGATAGAAGGTTAAAAATTCCTCATCTCCAGAAACAAAGTACCATCAGAATTTAACCTAAAACTTGTCTTCCCAAGGCCAAATGAATCTTCTTTCCTCTGAAACAGCGCTATAACCCATTTTCATAGCTGATTAAACCCTGCATTAGAGGGAAAGCATTGAGAATGGACATTGGTAAATATACCTGGGTAGTCTCAGGAACAGCAAATGACAGCATTAAAATAGAAGATTATTCTGATGGATCTTAGTTTTGATCTCATAAATGTTATGAAACACCTTTCTTAATTGATTAATAAAAGAAAAACCAAAGTGGACATTCATCAGGGATATTCATTTTGAGTGTCTGGGACCAGATATTATCATAGACTGATTCACACTATGGCATGAGAAGGTTAACTAGCCCCTAGTGCTTAATGAAAAAATATATCTAATAGGCTTCCATCTAGGATCCATGCTTTCAGAATACAGAAAGAATGCATAAAAATACTGAGTTTGAATCTTTTCAAGTGAAACGATTGGGAAAGATATCAACTCCCCAGTAAAGAAATGTGGATCTAGAAACCACAAACCATCAAAAGACGGAACCTCATAGTGAGGAAGGACTTGGGTAATATTATAGTTCTAACCCACAGCTGACAACTGTCTCCTCTACATCATAGCAGACAAGTGGCTATCCAGACTTCACACAAGGACCTCCAGTTAGGAGCAACCTACTACCTCTCAAGTCATTCGATTTCATTCTTGGATAGTTGTAATTTTTAGGAATGTTGATTTTGTTTTTTCCCATATGTCAAAAAAATTGCCTCTTGGTAACTCCCATCATTTGCTCCCAGTTCTGTCTTTTGTGGTCAAGCAGAACTGATCTTGACAGTAGAAGATAAAAATAAGGTGCTTTTGTGGCTTTCCTTCCTTAAATTTCTTTGGTATCTTTGTATTTGAGAACATTTGGGTAGGCTTATCTGAACTCTTGCAATCACTATCTCTTCTTACACAGAAAGACAGTATATTCAGCAAGTCTTCTTTTCTCTAGGCTAACTATCCTCATTTCCTTCAGTAGAACCTCACATTGTATGATTTCACCATCTTAGTAAGTCTATTATGCTTATATTTTAAACTGTGCTCCAGGATTCCAAAACTCATTTTCAGGCACCATATTATTTCACTTTGTGTTAACATGTTAACATTTCTGTTCACTTTCCAATTCTTCTTTTCTTTTCTTCCCCACACCCCTACAAAGATTTGAAATAGCTTCAGGTTGTAGTAGATAGACTTCTTCACTTGGAGTAAGGAAGACCTGAGTTCAAGTTTTGCCTTAGAAATTTACTATGAATGTGATGCTGGGAAAGTTATGCACCCTCCCTTAGTTTCAGTTTTCTCATCTATAAAATGAGAAGAATAATACCACATATCTCACAGGGTTGTTATGAGCATCAAATAAGAAACACATGCATACATATATACACACATGTATATACATATCTATGTACATACATATATACGTACACATATGCACACATACAAACACACATATATTCTCCAACTCCAGTTGTTTTTCATTCTTGTCTGACTTTTTGTGATCACATTTGGGGTTTTCTTGGCAAAGACTTGGGGGAGGCTTGTCATTTCTTTCTCCAGCTCATTTTATAGATGAGGAAACTAAGGCAAATAGGCTTACAAGACCTTGCTAGGGTCACACATCTAGTAAGTTTCTGAGGTTAGATTTGAACTCAAAAAGATTAGTCTTCCTGACTCCAGGCCCAGCCATCTAACTGATATTGACATATAGATACACATGCACATATACATACACATATGTATATCACTTTGCAAACTTTAAAGGGCTATGTGAATTTAGAGAAAAATAAGTGGTCAAAGTGTAAGGGTGAAAAGATGTAAGAGCTAGAAAAGATTAAACTGGGTTAAAATATGAGAAAATATTGAATATGCTTTCAGAACACTCAGTGATTTGGTTCCATTGTCATAAAGACTGTTATGGAAACTCTGTCCTACTGGCCTTCAATGAAGTTTAATTTAGGCTGCCTTTCCAGAAGCTACTCAATTTTAAAATTAAACATGTTTGGGATAGGTACGAGAACCCAACATACCGCCCTCAGTGATTAGCATAGTTTCTTGCCCATTTTTTTATTTTGGTTTTTCATCACTAATTTGAACCTGTATTTATTATTAACGTTACTAATAGTCGTGTTTTTGGTTTCTTACCTAAAACTTCATGATTATCAGCAATGATTTCTTGATCGTTTATGGCAGTATAATCTGTGTTCCTTGGGGAACAGTTACATATCTCTTATTTAGGCCCAAGCTCTCTTTTGCTCTTGCCCTCTTTTTGTACTTCCACCCTGATACCTGCTAATTGATATAGGCTATGAGTTACTTTTTCATCTCTTTTCACATTGAAATCCTACTTTACTTTAAAATCTGGATTATCCCAAAAAAGCAGAGGCATTCTTTGAACCTATTTTCCTTTTCATTTTTGAGGGAGACTAGCTAGCATTTTGAGCATGGATAAAAAGCATTTGTTCGTAGTAGAAATTCATATCACACAAACTTTATGCTGGTCACTGCACAATTCTTTCTGCTCTCTCCATTCTTGCTAAGAAGAAGCATCCTTAGTCTTTTGTCATTTTTGCTAGGAGCTCCCCTGGAGGACCTTGTGTTTGCTGGTAGCTCCCCTGTTTTCCCTCTGATTTTGGTTCATGTTGCCTTGTTCTCAATTTCTACTGCTGAGAAGGTATTTGAAGCAGCTGGGTCCAGACTTTGGCTGAATGGCAGCCTTGTCTATGTCCTTGCTTACTGCCTCAGTTATTGCCTACATTGTAGTTTCTTAATAGGGGCCTTGATTTCTTGTTTGCCACAGACAAATTCATTTTAAGAATCTTTTTTCTGCCTACCTCTGGAAAGGGGTTGATTAAATATTTATCCTACCACAGCATCAGACATAATACTCCATGGCTACCCTGCCTTAGCTATTGACAACAGGTATTTTACACAACCTCAAAATCTAAGAACTGGAAGAGATCTTAAAATTAAGCTATATATGAGCAAGTCCAACCTATATATGAGCAAGAATCCCCTAAAGTGAGGGAGAATTCTCTGCATGAAATATAACAAGAAGAAACTACCACCTCCCAATGCAGCTCATTGTAGTCTTGGATGTCACCAATTTGGGGAATTTCTTTTTCCTTCACACCATTCTAAAGCCACCTTTCTGTGACTTCTTATTATTACTTTGTTCTGCCTTTTGGGGCCAGACAGAATAAGTGTTCCAAATGACAACCTTCAAATACCTAAAGACAACAATCACGTTCTCCAACATTTTGTCCTCAGGATACACATTACCATTTCTTTTGAGTAATCCAGGTATACATAGTATGACCTCCAACCCTCTCCAAGCCACCAAGGTTGCCTTCCTTGGAACATGGACCAAATGGTCTTTGTCTTTTTTAAAATCTTGTATCTAGAATTGAACCCGGTCCTCCAGATGTAACTTAACAACTGCAGAATGGGAAAGTGCTCTCGTCTTCCTCATTCTGGACACTAATTCTTTTAACGCATCCCAAGATAATATTTTGTTTTGTTTTGCCTGCCATGTCAAATAGCATGTTGACCCATATTGAATCAATTTTAACCTCTCAATCTTTTGCACACACTGTTTCACAGTCACATTTTAATTCAATGTAATTCACTGAAGATTCATTTAGTGACTATTTGTGCAAGATACCAAGCTACATAGTAGGGATAAAATATACAAACACAAAAAAATTCCTGCTCCAAGAGTTTAAATTCTACTAGCATTTACAACATATGTAGAGATAAATAAATACAACATTATACACAGTGTTTTTTTAATTCTATTTTTAATTAATTTTAATTTTTAATTCTTTTTAATTGTCTTATTGATGCTCCTTTTATTCAATGCATGTTGTATTACACTGGTCCTACTATCTAAAAGCCATATACATTTTATCCCTGACTCTAGGGATCTTTATTACCACAAAGAAGTTGGAGGTCTCTCCTGTCTGCCATTTCCTAGAACTTCCATTGATTGTTTCCAGCTTTTTAGGGAACATGGTGATTAAAGCCCCAGTCTCCTTTAATCACTTACCCTCAGATTATCTTTTGCAAAGGAATATTTAATTCAAGAGCATCATAAAATCAAACACCAAAATCAAATCCAAAACCTTGAGGTCACATTCCCTTACACACATACACACACACATACACACACACACACACACACACACACACACATGCACACACTGCTTCAGTCTTTGAGAAGGGGAGAGGATTTGGTTCACAAATCCACTTAGTCCCTACATCACATTAGTCCCAACAAGTTAAAGTCAAAAGTCTCACTTGGTTAGTGTTCTAAATCATTGCTCCTCAGAGCTTCTTGTCTGGGCTGGCTGCTGGTCTGTAATCATGAGCTCTAAGATCCCCTGGTTTGAGGTATGGGTCTTAGACTTCCTTCCTTGCACCTAGAACTGAAAAAAAAACAAATGACACAAACCAAAACTTGAAGTCCATTTCTTTGGGCCACATGGCCCTTCCATTAGAAGAGGTAGAAGAGGACCTTCAGATCCCTGTTCCCAATAACTTCATGATGTTACCTGCTGTTAGTAAATTAAATCCTCATCCCTGGTCTCGCTAGAAAAAAAGAATATTCATGCTTAATCGTGTCAGTTTAAAGAAGTAGACAATTCTGGTTGTGTAGCTAATGCAAAAAGGCTATTCCTAACCACATGAAAGGCCAACACAGAATATCCTTACATTTACCAGTTTTCCTATCTCCCAGGAGCAGGTTTCACATATCTCCTACCCAGGTGATTCCATTTCAAGTATATTTTACATATATTTTACATATATTTTACATATATTTATATATACATATATATTTTACAGATATGAACCATGGAAAACTCCATTTAACAAATAAGTAGAATCAAGCTAACCAAATCAACATATTCCCCCTTTCTCAAAATGTATGCCTAATTCCATACCTGTGATTCATCACATTTCTGCCAATAGGTGAAGAGCACATCAAAAAAATTTCAAAAGGAGAGTGTATTACCAAAGGGAGAAGGATCATTAAGGGTTTTGTATCTGAGGTGGCACCTGAGTTGTCTCAGAGAGGAATGGTTTCCTTGGGAAGTACTTGCACAAGGCCACGACTGAATGTTCAAGAACGTCATAGAAGTACGAGAAGGAACAAGAGGTCATTATTGCATAGAATGCTTAAAGAAAGCCCTTCTTGTAGTACAGAGGACTCAAGATAGTATAAGAAGAATGTATTCAGTTCATATGGGCAGAAAGGAAAGCGGTGGAGCATTCCAGGTGGGAGAACAGTAGGAATGGAAGCTTCAAGGCAAGAATGCACGGGTATTTCCAGGGAACCGTGTGGAGAACAGCCTTGTTGGAGTGGTAAGCTTCCTGGTTATTAAACATTTATAAAGAGAGGATTAGGGGAATATGGTACTCATTTATATTCACTGAGTATACTGCAGCTGAGTTCATCCTAAAGTGGACATTCCCCAAATGTAACTTGTATCCCGTGGTCAGCTATGAAAGTTCAAAGTCCAATTATTCAGCTATTTTAGTTTCCTTAATTAACCCAGGAAAATCAACTAGTACCAATTTTCTCTTTCTGTGATTATGACCCTTTCCAAACTCCTTGTGGCAGTCCTGAATGTGAGCTGGTTTCTCTTGGTTTCAGGATCTTTTTTCAGGTTTGAGGAAATAGACTGGGGAGAGAAAGACCTACACATTCTCCTCCAAAGTGATTGATCTGGTGCCCACTCCATGAGTTGAACATCATTTGCCATCACCAGTGCCAGTTATATACATAAAATATTGTGTGGGCTATGGATTTGAAAGGGCCAGCCAAGTACAGTGTTGAAAACCCTAGAGATATTGATTTTACAGTTTCTCCAGTGATTCTACATCATACTCCTTTACTTTCTGGCAATCTTTATAACTTTTACACTGACATAAATTGCCATAAAATAAGCATCCAATATCTCCCCTCTCTTCTTTACCCCTCCAGGAATGGTTAAAGAAAGCCCATTACTCCATTAACATGTTTGTCCATTAATGCAGCTGATCTCTGTGGGAACAGTGAGGGGATGCTAAATTTGGAGGGCAATTTGTACTGCCCAGCAGATTTATTATCACCCTCTCCAGTGGAAAGCACATGAATTCATCTAAACATTTATTTTCCTTAGTGTGCTGCTATTTTTCTTTTTATGTTTTTTAAAGTAGATTTAGTGCTCATAGATTAGCAGCTGAGGAGACCAAAATAGTTGTGTACAAAACCTTGGAGGCGGGCCCATAATCTGGGTACATAGATACTCCTAACTCCAGGCTGCTTTTCTGCTGGTGGGCAGAGGCAGCACCGCCACTTCAGCGAAGAATCAGAGGGAAGTGTTTACTGGTTGGTCAGAAACTGGTCTATGGGGAGGTGCCCAGTGAATGTTCCAAGCTGACCATACCCATAACTCTAAGGGCCGACTCCTCTGTTCAGCATACCCGTTGATTGACTCAGCAAATGTTGATTGGCTTAGCTAGGCAAGCCTTAGAGGAGTCAGAGGGACAATAAACAGGACCTGGTTTAAATGAATCATACTCCACAACGTCAAGATAATGTCCAAATTAAATCTATTATTTCCTGAGAGGACTAGTAAGAAAAAAGCTGACTTTACAGAAAGAACAGAAACTTTATTTGTTGCTTTTCAATTGTGTTTCACTATGACCTTATTTGGGGTTTTCATGGTAATGGTACTAGAGTGTTTCGCCATTTCCTTCTCCAGCTCATTTTACAGATGAGGAAACCAAGGTAAACAAGGTTAAGTGACAAGCCTGGGGTCACACAGCTAGTAAGGGTCTGAGGTCAGATTAAACTCATAAAGATAAGGTCTTCCTGACTTCAGGACTAGCACTCTACCCACTGCGCCTCCTAGCTATGCTTGCAAAACTTGGATTTTGTGATAGATTGCCTTTGAGATCACTTCCAGGTATAGATCTATGATTCTAGAAAACCATTTGTAGCCTGGAATCTTATTCCATTTCTCTAGTCTCACCCTCATTTATGCCTTTTCATATTTCCAGAAACCATCATTTCTCCTTACTAGTATATTCCCCAAAGTGTAGATCCCTTCTGGGCTTTCTTCACTTAGGCCTTCTCATGCTTTCTGATGACAATAATCTTATGTCTTAGGTATTAGAAAAGGAATTTACCACGAAGCAGTATAAAGAAAAATACAATGAGGCATGGGATGAGGTATGAGTATTTGTGTATTTATATATTTATGTGTGTAAAGTGGTGATAGGAATCAATTTTTTTTAGTGCTCAATTTTCAAAGGTTTTTATAGTTTAATACTACTCTCCCCCCTGGGGCAGCTAGTTAGTGTAGTGGATAGAGTACTAGGCCTGGAGTCAGGAAGACTCATCTTTCTAAGTTCAAATCTGGCCTCAGACATTTACTAGCTGTGTGACCCTGGACAAGTCACTTAACCCTGTTTGCCTCCTTATCTGTAAAAGGAGCTGGAGAAGGAAATGGCAAAGCAATCCAATATTTTGGCAAGGAAACCCCAAATGGGATCACAAAGAGTCTGAAATGACTGAACAACAACAACTAATCTTCCTCTAGCTAGGAGATATTTGCCTTCTTTCCTTTTCTTTCACATGACTAAAGGATTTCATTAAAGCTTGTGTTATTTTAACTCAACTATAGTTTCATGACTGTGGAATTGGTTAACTATAACTGTGTTTCGCAGCCCTTTGAAATGTTCTCTTCCACTCTTCAAGAGCATATGGTAATGGAAAAACAAAATCAAAAGTATATAGGAATCTCATTCCAGAAAGAAAGTTGGAAGTTGGAAGGAGACTGGAGTCAGAATGTAAAGAGCCTTGAATGCCAAGTTTGGACTTAGTCTGCTGTATTGGGGACACACTGAAAGAAGCTTCAAAGTAAGTTATTAACATAATGAATGTAGGTAGATTAGTCCCTGGGTGTTGTAAAATGACCCCTGGAAGTATATTAGGCTGGGAGGAGAGTTAGGGGAAGACAACCTCATTTGGCTTGATGACTTTCTAGGCTGTTCCTCAAATCTACTGTGGAAAGACCAATCATTTTTATTTCTTGAGAAATCAGGTGAGATATTAGACAATTGATAACAATGTAGCTGAGCTAGGAAAAAGAGTTATTGAAGAAATCTACAGATTTTTTAAGTAAAGGTAGACTGGATGGGGATACCTCAAGTCAAAACCCTTTGCAATGCCTAAAAAGCTAAGTTTAACTTACAATAATAATACTAATATAGCATTTATGTGTCACTTTAAGGTTAGCAAAGTACTTTATACAGTTGTGAGTTATGGAGCTCCAGAATGTAAGCTCATCGCAGGTTAGGGATCATTTCCTTCTTTCTATCTGCACCCCTAGTGCTCAACACAGTGCCTGGAACATAGTAGACAATAAATGCTTATTGATTTATCGTTGATTGAAGAAGTAAATTTGAAGGTCACCCAAAAGGCAACAAAAAGGGATACACAGAAGTAGTGTTAATAATAAAAATAGTTAGCATTTGTATAGTGCTTTAAGATATGCAAAGCATGGTATTTCATTTGACTTCAAAGACAACCCTGTGAGATAAGTGCTATTAATATCAACTCCCTTTAATAGATGAGGAAACTGAGGATTATAGAGGTTAAGTGACTTGCCCAAGGTAGCAGAGACTGTGAGGCAAAATTGGAAGGATGACATCCAATAAATACATGAGTATTGAGTCCAGAAAAGCCTCTGGCTTTGCTGCCCTATTCTTTTTCTGTCCAATCAATTGTCTTCTCCCTAGCCCTGTCCTTTCTTTCTACTTAGCAGCTCTTTCTACCCTGCCCCTATCTTCTGGAATCCTCTTGTCTAGAATCTTTCCTCCATAAATAGAGATTTCCATTTTCCAAGCAAACTAGTTCTTATATGCCTGTGACCTTAGGCTTGAGAAACCAATCAGACTTACCTGAGCAGGGCCATTCTACATTTTAAAAATACTCAGTCTGATCTAATCCAAAAGCTGGCCTGGCTGCAAACTAAGGCAACTGCCCTGACCCCGGATTGCCTGAGGTGTCTTGAAGTGGGGGCCAAGAAAATCATAGTCCACTACAGACTCTCTCTTCTTTCTATGGTCTAAAGACCATTGTGCCCAAGGTTCCAAAGTGACATGACTGCCTATGGCCCTTTTATACCCTTTCTTGGTTTTATTTTGGAGTTAGGAGTCCCAGTCCTAGTATGAGGGAAGTTAGTGGGCTATCCTACTTTGGAGGGGTCATTTCTAGCTCCAGTGTGAGGGGGTTGATAGGCTACTCAAGTTTGGAGGCATGAGTCATGATCCTACCTCACTGGGCTGTGGTGGTACCCTGAACTTGTCCCTCCTTCCTGATCCCTTGAATGTTCCTACTTAAGCCATGTAGCCTTCCCTTTGGAACTTTCCCTTAAACATGCCTAAGAAAGAGTCTCTGATACCATTGTGAAGAGTGCCCCTAGCCTTAAGAGGAGTGAAGTACAGACACACTGAAATATTAAAGCAAGAAGAATGGTCTTCAAGAAAAATCCGTATCGTTGAGTATGTTAGAGTGAGGATTCCTTTCCTGGATGAATTGGACTATATGATCCCTGAAGTACCTTCCAAATCTCAAATCCTGTGACTCTGTGAGAAGCAGGGGCAAGCAAATATTGTGGCATAATGGAAAGAGTACTGGACAAGGAGACTGCTCATCTGGATTGAAATCTCAGCTTTGCCACTAACTACCTGCTTAAGAGACATCTCTTAAAAATCTAAGAACCTCAGTTTCTTCATTGTTTAGATAAAAAGATTGACTAGATTATCTCTAAGAGCTCTTTCAGTGCTAGAATGTTGTGATTCTATGAAGTCAACCAGTAAATTATTAAGTCTCTTTCAATATGGCTGCATTTATTAAGATGACCTCCTGCCAGACGTTTCTCTAAGAATGATTCAAGTTCACCTCGAACCAATGAACCACACAAAATGAACACATCATAAACCAAGGTTCATTCTTTGAGGTGAGAAGCATTCACAAAAAAGACATCCCTATCACCATGGATACAGACAGAGAAAGGAAGATTCAAATAACAAATCTGACATCTTTGCTGGAGATGTAGGTAATTATAAAAGAGATCACAATATAGCTGTGAAGTTAATGTTTTCATTGACATATTGGTGTAAACATACATGGCTATATGTACCCATCAAGGGACCAGTTCCTGGCAAGGCCCTGGATTATGTTAAATTTACAGAAATGAATAGATAGGCAGATGATATGCATATTGACAAATATTATCTTAAAAAGAGTCTTCTTCAACAAGGTCTTCTTTCTCCCACTGACAAACTTCTGAACTTAAATAGCTTACATTTCTGGCAGACTTAGAATTTTGCATGTGATAACTCATTTGATTCTCACCATAACCTTGTAAGGTAAGAATGCCACACAATATCATTCTCATTTGTCAAATGAGAAAATGGACGCTTAGAGAGGTCAGTTGACCTCCAAAGTATAAGCTGGTACATGACAATGAGAAGACAAACTTATGTCCTTAATGCCACTCTATTACTCTAATATGCTTCCTTATAAGTTAAACTTGTTTGCAGCAGTTAGAAATTTACATGCTAAGTAAATTAATGAGTTTTTTTTTCTAATTCATTAATCTATTCATCAGAATAATATCAGTTTGTGTGTGTGTTTATTTTTTTTTTCGGTCTTCTAGTATCAAGCACCTAGAGATAGGATTCCTTGGTATAAACTACTAGACCCAAGTAGTTACATTTTTGGAAAAGAAAAAATGCCATTGAGTAAGAGAAACATCTTTTTTAGCCCAAGAGTTGTGTCTCTTACAATTCACATAAATGGAGTTACCACTCACATTATTTTCCTGTAGCTTTGACCCAGAGTGATGGGGGTTAAGAAAGGACATGAAGAAAAGTCATAGTTACAGGAATGAAGTGATTTTCAAAAAGAGAAATAGTGAACTCTATCTCAATTTTAGAAAAGAAAGTAGTAATATATGTCTTTTCTAGACTCTGCATGTGAGTGATTTGTACCTATGATTTCATCAATATGGGAAACTCCATTTTTCAGATCTGTAACTCTTATATAATATATAGTCCTAGAGAGTTTTGAGGGGCACTGAGAGATTAGATGATTTGTCCAGTGACATATTTAGTATGTGTCAGATGCAGTACTTGAACCTTTCTGCCTGAAAGGCCAGGCCTCTATTCACCATGCCAGACTACTGTCTCTCTTCCAGGCCTTTGGTAGATACTAAATTATATTAATAGTAAAGAGGGGACTTCCCAAAGCTGTCTTCTCCCATCTGCCACAGTTTTATTATCTTGTTGACTTAGTAGGTCTGCCTTTCAAATAGAGAGCTTTATCCACTGGATATGGAGTAAAGCTGAGCATGACAATTGACAATCTGCATGTGCATATGGTATTGCTTGATCATAATAATTTGTTCAGTACAAATGAATGCTTTCTTTTTAAGTATACCTTCTTTTAAAGTCCCTACCAAGATCACTGAATCCAACATTCATTTCAATTCCAGCATGTAGGAACCCGGCAGATCTTCAGGCATCATCAGCTACAGTAGCTGACAGGAATTGAAATGCTAATAATCCTTCTCATTTTTTTTTATTTCAAATTCTTATGAAGATACAAATGAGTCACACAGCTGCAAATCATATGATGGCAGGAAAGATCTCTGACAGCTTCATTTGAAGTTCCAAAGATCCTTCTTTATGGCTGGCTTAATGGTTGGTGTAAGATAGGGTATTTAAATTACAGGAACCTCATGGTGGAAAATATAGTCTCAAAATGAGTGACATGTCTATGTAAAAAATTTCAAAAGAAGAAGAAAAAACCCACTATTTCGCAAGCTTGTAAAAAACAAAACAAAAAGATTTCTCTCTCCCCCTTTATCCCTTTGTGTTCTAGCTATTCCCAGAGTGTACTGCATTTCTTTTCAAATGGAGTCCTCCCTCCTCCATGTAAGACTTGTTCTGCAGACATCATAGACTTCATAAAAGTCCTAACTCAATGTGTCTACAGGCCAAGGAGGTGAACCTGAGCTCTTAACATTTAAAAAAAAACATATTGATAGAATATAAGCTCTAGAGGTTTAATAAGGCTGAAAAGTCTTCAAGAATGGGCTTAGCAGCAGACTCCATGTCTCCTAACTGAGGGTCAATTTGGGAAAAGGTGATGAATTCAGAGGACCAGATGACTCATAAAAGAGGGAAAACATATGAAATGTCACTCAGGTCTCTTGTAGCCTCCTTCTACTTCAGCAATGGCTGACAGAAAATGGTAAGGCAATTAAAGAGGCATTTATTAATCTACAATACTAATAACTAATATTTATATAAAGCTTACTCTATGCCAGGCACTGTGCTAAGTGCCTTATAAATATTCTCTCACTTGATCCATACAACATCCCTGAAAGGAAGGTACTATTGTTATCCATATCTTACAGATGAGGAAACTGAGGCAAGGTATTGTGACAAGCCCTAGGAATACAAGGAAAGGCTAAAATAATCCTTGCCCTCAAGAAGTTTACAATCTAATGAGGGTGACATCTAAAACATAGCAGAAAGTGGGGGAATGAGGGCTAAAATTCCCACAGCTTTTAAATTGTTGATCACCATTAACATTGGTTTAATGGTTATCTGTGCACAATGAGCTAGGAACTTTGTGATGACAATTTTCCTTTAACTGAAACCAGAAGAAGATAAAACAGTTAAATGGAAAGATGATCTACAACTTCTCTACAAAAAGGCATAAAAATAATTGTCTGAAAAGTAAATAATTGCTGGAGTTGGTGATATCATGAAAAATAGGAAGCATTTAATGGAATACTTGTTCAGCATGTTCCACAGTGCCCAAAATGAGAATAAGCAACCAGACTACCATGAAAGTAACTTCAGTTTTCACACCAATATCTCATGCAAAGAATGAAAGAGTATGGAGAATTTATGAAGTTTACAAAATACTTAATAACAAGTCAACATATACACTTGATAGTGATTTCAGTGTGCAAGTAACCACAGGGGAAGACTGATAAAAATAAAAAAAATATGGTTCAGTTCAACGACCAATAGATCAAAGGACTATAAAATACTCAATACCCTCATTGTATATACAGTAAATGCTTTCAGAACCCATTTGGTATGGCAAGCACCAAACAACAATACACAAAATGAACATGACAGCATTGAGTGTTCATAAGCATAGTAATTATTTTGAAATCTGTTGTCTATGTTCACTTTTATTCCTTAATTAGAGGAGAAACCAATATAAATTATTTAAAAAGGATAAATAAAAGACATTGTCTATGGTTATATCACTTTTCAACTATTTAAGCAGACCTTTGACTTTGAAAAATGAGAAAGGTACAGAAGTAAACACTGACTCTGTTAACATGTTTAAGAGAAGTTTAATAGAAAAGCTTCTCCAATAAGAAACCCAAAAGAACCAGAAACTAGTCCTTAATCCCTCAGTCAAGACTACAAAACATGGCAGCCAAGGGACATAATGGCTTAAAATCCTACCCAAGATCACTTGCAAAACTTTACTGAGGTGGGTAATGGAAAGCTATTACTAGTATTGCCACATAAAACAGGACAAAGCATTTGAGAATTAAAAAAAAAAAAAACCTGAAAAGAGTATATAATAAGATAGTAAGATACAGTTCTACCAGGCTTATGTTTTCCAAGTCTGGAAAACATTTCACCTAACAGAATACCTAATTTATTAAGGTTGGCTAAGAGACAGTAATGCCTGCTACTGCAGAAGGACACTTTCTTATCTTTTCCCTTCAACTTCTTCCTAGACAGAAGTGCCCAGACCTCATTCAAGAGACTACTTGATTGCTTACACAGCTTAAATGAGATAGAATCACCAATTTATTCCTCCTACTGGGATGAAGGAACATCTGGCATTACCCTCTGCTCTGCCATTGAATCCTAAGATTGTCTGCATCTGACTATCTACCCTCCTTCTATTTCTTGTAGAACAGAGGATTATCATCTGACTTAGTGGTAAATTCTAGGGCCTCTTAGTCCTTGCTATCCTGCACCATAGGCCTAATTCTGGACGTTTTCATCCACCCTATAGCTGAACTTTACATTTTGACCACTCTAATTAGAGTATGAGTTCTTTGTGAACAATGACTTTCTCAATTTATATATATATATATATATATATATATATATATATATATATATATATATATATATATATAATATGTCCTGAGCATTTAGTGTAGTGCTTGGCATGTAATAAAAGCTTAATAAATGCCTTTTCATTCATTAATTAAAAAATTAACTCAAGTACAACCTCCTATAGTATTTGTGGTCCCCCAGTTTCTAGTACCCTCCAAAAATGAAATTATTTTGCATGTGTGTGTATGCACACACACGCACATGTACGTGTTATTTTCTGAGTATTAGTTGTTGTCCCCCCCCCAAGATAATGGGTTAAGATAATGGGTTTAAGAACTTTAGTACTTAAAGGCAGGGATTATTTAATATTTTTGTCTTTGAATCTCCAGCACCTAGCATGGTTCCCTTTCATTGGATCTCTAAGAGCTGGTGTATAGTAAGAACATAATAAATACTTTTTGACTGATGATGATTTATAATATTTAACCCTAGAATACAGTATAGCTTTCTCACTTATATAGAGCAATGTAAGAGAGATTGGTTCAACTATTTAAAATGGGAAAATAAAACAAGGCTGAAAAATATATTATCCAGGCCATACGTGTATATAAATGCACATACACACACACACACACACACACACACACACACACACACACACACACACAAGAAGTTTTACAGCTCCAAATTTGATATTTCTATACCACAGTACACTAATATCAATTACAGGTGAAGAATGACTTAAAAGACATAATGCAAAACATTTGTGACAAGAGAACAAGGTAGACCAGTCATGTAGGAAAAATAAAGATAGCAGATGAGCATTCCAAGTGGTGACTTATAGTCTATGATACATTACAATAATTCCTATTCATGCCATTCCATAAATACTGTATACAGGATACACCTAACAGAAGAAAGGTCTTCCTCTATGGAGTATTTATGCAAAGAACAAAAATGATATAGGATGACAATACAGATAGAGGTTGTTGTCTTTGTTGGTAGGATAGTGGTCACACTGACTAAATTAAAAACCTATCCAGATGCCAGGGTTTATATAATATAAAATGAAATAGTGATGTCCACATTATAGGGGTCAGTTTCATCCATGCAAAATGCTAGACTAAATAATTTAGATTCTAAAATTTCAAGATGGTCAGAGGTTGTAAGAAGGGGAAGGAGACCAAAATAATTGATTGGATTGTTGGCAGTGATTGACCAATTAATGAAACACTTCACTTTCCACTTTGTACATACTATTGATGTGTCATTTTGATACTGAAATGAGATCATCCTTCCAAAAGGCCTTTTCATCTTTGATCAGGCTTGTCTTCTACCTTTGAATGTAGCACACATGCTCTTCTCTATCCAAGTCATAGGTCAGATCATTTCCATTTTTATGAAGCATCATCTGTCTATTGTTAATGATTATGAACTGTTCATTTTCTCTGAACTTCTGCGCTGAAGTATGCAGACACAAGTACCCAGTGGCTTATTTCTATGTCTTGTTTCCTTAAGAAAAAAAGAAAAATTCTTTGAATGTGGGAGTTACACCATATACTTCATTTTTTTCTCCCTCATATTGCTTTTCATAGTTTGGACATGTAGCACCCAACATAGTTCTTCAAATATACTCCCCTTTGGTATTTTAACATTGATCTCATCTGCTTATGGACTAATGCAGACTGTAATAGATCCCTCTCCTTCTTGTCCTTGTACAAACTCCTAACCATGATCCATTATAAATTCCCTATGGAGAATCTACTCAAGATTCTGGAGGGAAGTCTTCCACTATTATTATTATTATTATCCTTACCTACGTCATACCCATTTAGTAATGAGGAAAATTGTTCATTATCACATAACTAACGCAGGAATAAGAATCAGGCCTTTCTAATTTCAAGGTCATGTATCTATCTGCCATATGACTAGATGCCTAACAACAACAAGAAGAAAAGAAGGCAAGAAAGAAGGAAAGAAAGAAGGAAAGGAGGGAGGGAAGGGAAAGAGTGAGAGAAAGATAGAGGGAGGGAATTGTCATTAGTGCTATTATTAACTTAGGGGTGCTATTGTACTATTCAGTCTATACATTTGTTTTCCCTAGTATCTCACCTAGCCAGTCCATCTGCTTTTCTGGGCATATATGCACTTAGTAAAGTCTTTCATATAATTTCTTATGTGGAAGGCAATGGTACCATGCTGCAACTGACATATGGAGAATGGGTATATCAATTGCCCTCTGGGTTATTTAAAATTTAATCTTAATACTAGTTGAATTGAATCGAATCTGCATATTATTATATGCAAGGTTTGGAGTCGGAGAATGTGGGTTTGAGTTGTCCCTCTGTGTCTCTTTGACCTTGAGTAAGTCTTTTCACTTCTCTCTATCTGTTTCTTCTAATTATAAGTGCTCAATAAATCCTGATTGATTGGCAACCATATTGAAGACCAAGAAACAGTGAGATATAAAATATTGTTGTTTCTTATTTTATAAGATTGTTGTAAAGTTCAAATTAGGTAATTTATGTGAAATGTTTTCAAACATTTTCACATATGTATATGTTTATATATATGTGTGTGTGTATATATATGTTTGTGTGTATGTATTTATATGTATATGTGTATGTCCAGAATTAGCATAGACCTTTGTTTTTATATAGTGGAGGGCTTAGCCATATTCTACTTAATATTAGAAGGAAAAGCTACAACTGATGGATGGATTTTTAAAGGAGGGAGATTTGTGCTCAATATAGAAAATACTTTCAAGTTGTCCAAAAATAGAATAGGCTGCCCAAGGAATATTGTATTTCCTATCACTGGATTTCTTCAAGTGAAAGCTGGATAACTTCAACTGGAATGTTGCCACTGGGACACAAGATTTGGGCAGCGCTTGGACTAGATGCCTTCTGACTTCTCTTCCAAATTTTCAATGTTGTTATTCAAAATATAGGCAGTGATATTAACAAGGTATTTGTTTAAAAAAATCTTCCCAATGTCCATATTGATAATAATGAGAAATATGGACTAGAAAATAATAAAGTTATGTGGGCTTACAAATGTTAACTGACAGGACGCAGAGAGCATTGATTAATGCCTCAGTATAAAAGTGGAAAGTCTCTACTGGAGTGCCAGAGCACTCTTCTCTGGACACTCTTTGCTTTAATATTTTGTCATCAACATGATGATCTTATAGACGACATGAGTTCTTAAGTCTGAAAATGCCATGATTGGGAAAAGGGATAGCTAATATATTTGAAGACAAAAATAGCATCTTTAAAGGTCATAATGGACTAGAATGAGGAGCTAAGCTAAAAATAAGCAATTTAATCAGAAAAAAAGTCCTACACATCAACTGAAAAAATAAACAAACTTTTTTAGTATGGGACAGGGGATATGTGATCAGGAAACAAATTGTGTGAAGGACACCTAGGCATTTGGGAGAACTGCAAGCTAATTATGAGGCAACAGTGTGATGTGGCAGAACTAAAAATGCAAATGTAATTTTATACTGCATTCATAGAAATAGTCTTCAGGACATGAGAGGAAATATCCTTGCTATGTTCTGTTCAGACTATACCTGCATCATTGAGTTTATTGCTGATTGTCATACTTTAGGAAGGACATTCACTATCAGGTGACTTTAAAAAAGGATGACTATAATGGTGAGGGATCATAGCATCATCAATGAAGAGAAGAAAGGGACCTTCAAGTTAAAATAGTCCAAGTCCCTCTTATTACAGGTGAAGAAACTAAGGCTAGGAAGGTTGAATGACATAGGATCCTATCATAGAATCAAGAATTGCACAGGACTTCAGAAACCATTGAATTCAACCCCCTCATTTTGAAGATAAGGAAACTGAGGCCCAGGAAAATTAAGTGACTTGTCCAGAATCATACAATAGTAAATGTCAGAGGCAAAATTTTAACCCAGGTGCTCTGACTACAAATTCAACACTCTTTCCCTTGCACTATGCTAGGGGATTTAAAACCTTGGACCATAATTGGTTCAGGATTATTTCACTTTATGAAAAAAAAATTTAAACTTATTTTTCTATGGCATTTTAAAATCTATAAAACCCTTTCTTCATAAGCATAAGATCAATAGTATAAACACCATCACACCAATTTTATCAATGAGGACATAGGTTCAGAGACATAGTTTCTTGCTCAAAGTTATGCAATTAGTGTCAGAGCCAAGAATAAATCCAGATCCCTTGACTATTACCTGTCCAGTGCTCTTCGAGTGGACAGGATATAATTGGCTTCAAGTACTTTAATGTTTCTCCTATTGAAAATGGATGACCTACTCTCCTTGTCGCCAAAGAGGAGAACAAGGACCAATGGGTAGCATCTGAATTACAGAATGATTACAGACACATCCCTATCTTCTAAGTATAGCCACAGTACAGGAGATGTGCAGGGAAATGGACATCTCTCGCACATCTCCTCATCTGGAATGCAAATACACAAAGTTGGTCATTGTCTTTACAAAGCACATACTATGTGACATGGGCATTGGGCTATAGAGGGGTGAGAAATGCTTAGCTCACTAGAAGTAAGATTTTGAAAGCTCAACACAGGCTGCATCAGATAAGATTATGGAAATTGTACTGCTCAGTTTATTACAACTATGTTTATGCCTGAACTACTTGAATCAGCTGACAAATTTTATGATCTAAAGTTCAGAAATAAAATTAGTCTCATTGATTTGATCATAGCAGAAATGGTCAAAGAATTTATAGAAATAATACCACTTATAGTTGATAGGAGAATATTGGCATCTTGTTTGGAACATGTGCATTGAAGGAAACCTCAAGTGAGGAGCTCTAAATTTAAAACTAAATATTTGGTTGTTGTTGAAATTGTTTGGGACACTTATATTTTAACTAAAAAGGTTCAAGGATTCTTAGTTTTGGATGATCTTGTGTATTGGTTTTATGTTTCTGTTGCCATATTCTTTTATAACAGTTTAAGCACATTTATTCTTTTGTGAGGTAATTGGGTTAAGTGACTTGCTCAGGATCACACAGCTAGTAAGTGTCAAATGTCTGAGGCTGGATTTGAACTCAGGTCCTCCTGACTCCAAGGACAGTGCTCTATCCACTATACCCCCTAGCTGCCACAAGTACATTTTTTCTTATAGTATCTTTTATTCTTTTTTTATACTTGTAGTCTCTCTCTCTCTCTCTCTCTCTCTCTCTCTCTCTCTCTCTCTCTCTGTATTGAAGTCTTATGTGTAACAATTCGTGAGCAGCTGGCCAGTTTAATTACAACAAAACTAATAAATGTTCCTTTCTCTCTTTAAAATATTCTAGTTGATGATAGGCTCTGTGCATCTGAAATGTTGGCACAGTCATTTGAGAATGTACTTCTTTTTGCCTCAGTTTGTCTGAGATACTATACCAAGACATAGACTTTTTTAAAATGTGATTAAACTTAGCCAAAAATAATTTAGATACTCCTGGTACTACTGATGATTTTTTTTTCTAAATTGGTTTTTGTGCCTTAAAAGACAAAGTACATCTAGGCTATATACTGCCCAAGTATATATATATTCACAAGTATTGTTAAAATGTCACCTGGCAGAGAGGCCTTGATCAATATCTCTGGAATCTTTGCCACCTCTCTTAATGATTCCTTTGATTCCTGCCTGGAGGAGAGGAGGAGAAGGGACTCCAAGGTTAGGAAGAGAAACTGGACTAGAATTATATCTATCTTCATCTCCCTAAATATTGCTGGCATAGAGAAGCAACTTGTTTTGGGGTTCAAATGCAATAGAGTCACTAGCTTCCTACTTGATATCTCTTAATGAGTAAGAAAGGAGTTCTACAAGCTTATATTCACAGGGTGTATGGTGCATTGAAGGAAAACCAGGACCTTTGGTATGGAGGCGTGGTGAGCATGTTTCAGGGCTGCTCATCCACCTTTAGTGTCTACCTGGCACTCAACTCTCAGGATATAGCATGCACAGTGGCCACATTCTGATAAACCTTTTCAGTATAACTAAACCAGGTTGAGGTTAACTGATGAGCCTCAAACCCAGTTAGTGAGTTGTGGGGAAGGGTTGTCTATCCAAGGCATATTAAGTCTTCCCCTTGTGGAATGGGTAGATTAGAGCAATTTTTTCTAATGTCTAGGAAGGCGACTGAAGCAGGTAATGTGGAATTCCTAGAGCTTGGTCAGACATTGAAGGTATCAAGGCCATCTACTGCATCCCAGGCCATTGCCAGCCTTCCTGACATTTGTCTTGCCACTGGACTTTGATAACTCTGGAAGAGAGAATGAAGTTGATGACTTAGTGCAACTCTGCCTCACTTAAATCCACTTCACATACTTGTCCAGACATCATTGGTCCTCTTCAAAAACATAAGACCAAACAACAAGTCACAGATCTAATTCCTTTTCTTTAAGTATTAGATTATATCAAAGGTTATATCTCTCTGGTCCTAGTAAGAGTTGAACCACAACCTTGGCCTGGAAGCAACATGGGTTGGGAACAGCAGTCAGAATTCATTTGCAAATGCTTGTATGAATTTCATTGAGAAATTTTCATTCTCAGAAATAGTAAGGTGGCTTGAAGGTTTTCCCTCCCCCACACTGCTTTAGATCTCTGATCAATAAGCCAGTGGGATGGTACAACAGACGTGTTGCAACCAACAAACCTGAAGCATTTTAGCCTGACTTTAGTGCCCAGCTCTGAAGAATAGGTAGAGATGATAGATCGTACCTCAGAGGGTGATGTGCAGTCCTTTGGGTACCTTGGGAAAGGCTTTTCTTTCCTTGGCCCATCAGTACAATAATCATAGCCTCAGCTCCAGAAGAATCCTTTCTTCTTATCCCTAAACCAGAGTCAAGGCCAAATGGCATCTCATAAGAATATGGAAGAAGTAATAAATCACCTTCAAAGGAATTAGCAAGTCTGCAGAAAGACTAAAAATGATCTGTAAGGGGCAGCTAGGTGGTGCAGTGGATAGAGCTCCAGCCCTAGATTCAGAAGGACCTGAGTTCAAATCCAACCTCAGATGCTTGACACTTACTAACTATGTGACCCTGGGCAAGTCATTTAACTCCATTGCCTAGCCAGGAAAAAAAAAAGTTCTGGAAAGTCTCTTACAGTTTTCAATACCCATTAGGAACCTAACCAACGCTATAAAACCTAAAAAGAGGTTTGTTGGTCGTTGTGAATACCTTTGGTCATGTGAGGATAATTCTCTGCTTTTATACTGAAACATAATTATTTGATAGATCAGGGTCAACATTTCATTCACTGTTTTACACTAAATGCTTGCAAAATGGGAAAAGTAATATTTGGAGATGTAAATAGAGGCTTAATTTTATTAGACATAGCCAGTTATTTATTAAAGCATGATGTTAATAAAATAGGCATATTCCAAAAAAAGAATAATGAATTAATGAATATCTAGTAAACCCAGTTATCCAAGTGATAGAGAACAAAACCAATTATTTATTCAAGCAAACAGTCAATGGAAATCCAAGAAGTTTTACAAATTAGAAGACACCAGAAAATAAACAGGTAAATGAACTATCTCAAGTGGGAGTGAGATACATCACTTCAGCTAAGAGAGACACCCTGATCTCACCTGAAAGGAACTTCTCTGAAGTCTGTAGGAAGGGAAGCTGGAAAGCAGGAGATCTGATAAGGTGTTGGCTCCTCTACATATCTGACACTTCCCAGTGCCTTTTCTCTCAGTCCATGAGTATCTCCTGAAAGGGAGAGTCTGGACTTATGTGTCCCTCAAGGCAATGACCAAGAATGACTCTCCTCTTCAAAGCCTTCTCACCAACTTCATACCCCATGCATGCACTCAGCATTGAATTATCATTCTCTCCAACAATTAGTAGTCACACTTAAGTGGCAACTCATGAAATATCTCAGGTTTAAAATCCAACTGATATTTAAAATTACAAAGTAGAAAAAAAAATCAGTATTTTGTCAAACTCCCTTTCACAAACCTGTATAGTCTTTTAGAAATAAAAACAACCCAAGGCTTTGGCTTCTAACTCTACTGTTTACTATTTGATCTTAGACTGAACTAATCACTTTTCACTCCTGGGCCTCAGTTTCCTAACCTAGAAAATGCAAAAATTAGACTACATGTTGTCTAGGGTCCTTTATAACATCAAATCATAGGCTCCTATAAACCCATAGACTAGTGTGACCCCACCCCCTCTCCCTCTATATTACCTAGGACTATGTGCTAGAATAAGTGAGACTTGGTCTCTAGTCTCAGCTCCACATTGTGTCTTTGTAACTTTGAAAAAGTCATGTCACATGTAAAGCAAGAGATTCCTGCTTCAGCACTGGCAAAGAGATCCTTGCAATCCCCCTCTGATCAGCCACTCGCTTCCCCCTCAGTCTGTGGGCCTGAAGCTCAGGAAAAAGCCATGGCCCCGTGCTGCACTGGAGACTTGAGGCTGAGACCTAGCTCCTCTCTCACCACAGTCACAGACTTTTCCCACTGACCTTCTAAGTTGTCTTTGGCATTCAGGGGTTGAGAAGTCTGGAAACCGCCACAGCTGCCCATGATTCAGTCCTCTGAGGCCTTCTCCAGGGTCACTGCGGCCTGCACACCCACACCGCACTGCGCTCCTCTCCCTGCCTGGCACGTTATACCTTTCCAATCAACCATCCAGGCTGTCTTTGGCTGGAAATTGTTTTCACTCTGTCTTTTTTGTGGGTTCTGCTGCTTTAGAATTTGTTTAGAGACATTTTTTATAAGTATTTGGAGGGCTTTGGGAGAGAACTCAAGTCAGTCACCGCTTTCCCTCCACCATCTTGGCGGAGGGAAAGCAGTGCACATATATAACTGCACATATATAACCTATATTTAGTTGCTTGCCTTATCAATGAGGGTGGGTGGGGAGGGAGGAAGAGAGAAAATTTGGAACCCAAAGTTTTAAAAACACATGTTTAAAAAAAATGTTTTCACATGCAACTGGGAAATAAGAACTACCGGAAATGGGGTACAGAAATCCATCCTGTCCTACAGAAAAGTTGAAGGGGAAGGGGATAAGAGAAGGGGGAAGAGATAGAAGGAAAGGCAGACTAAGGGAAGGAATATTTGGAATGCATGCCACCTTGGGATGAGGGGAGGGGCAAGATAGGGTGAAAATTTGGAACTCAAAATCATGTGGAAGTAAATGTTGAAAACAAAAAAATAAATAAAAATGACTATGAAAAAAATTAATAAAAAAAAGTCATGTCACCACTTAGGGACTTAGTTTCCTTATGTATAAAATAACACATAATAACAAAATAACAATAGCAAACCATTTTACACCTTATTCTCTGACCATCTCCTCCACAACCTCAGCAACCCCACCCCCACCCCCATCCACCATCACACACTCACCTGGGCAGATACTAGGGAGGATGTCCTGGAGAAATTTCTGCCCTTAATCTTGCTGTACTAATTGGTGGCTACCTTTTTTGGACAATTATTTTAGGAACGCCTGCTTCACTTCACTCATTCTTCTCTGGTCATGTTCATGTTCCAGAATGGTATGTTGGGAGAAAGAAAGAGAAAAGAAAACACCAACTACTCACAGAGCAACCAGATAGCCTCCACACTCCCACACCCCCACTTCCCTTTCTGATTGATATTTGCTAGACGGCTTGCTGCTCTCTTGGCTTTTCAAATAGTATTTCCATGGAATTCACAGAGAATGACAAGAAAAAGGATTGAAAAAAGTGTCTATACCTTAAAAAAAATAGACCTTGTACCTTAAGACCTGATCTGAGATGGTTGAACAAAGTCTGTCTGACTGGAGGAATTCTAATGAATGAAAGTTGTTACTTCAGTAATGTAAATGGGCTGAAGAACAAGACTGAGTTTCTGAAAAGCTACTCTGTTGCATAAGCCATGCACTGTCCTTCCTAATTGCTGCAGGAGCTAATGGAAATGAAATTGTCATCCCATTGATAAAAGGGAGCTGCTGAAGAACAAGAGGTAGACTTAATGAGCAGCTCACCTCTGTCCTAGTAATGTGATATTCTTCCCATCTAAGCTCTGAAAATCTTTTGTTCTAGCCCTCTCTAACACCTCTGACTTCCCAATGAGAACATGGTCAGTTTTCCCTGTAATTGCTTCCAAACTTATGTCTATGAAATGTGCTTTCATTTAGCTTGTTCTACAAATTGTCCCTTTAAGACTCATATAAGTGATTAGATTGAATGCAGTGCTTCAGGTAAGGTCTAATGAAACATACTTTGTTTCTCTAATAATAATGGAGCCAAATATTCTTTAATATAGGATTTTTTTATTAAAATAACATATCTCTCTCCAGGTCAATATCCTGTAGTACCTCCCCATTAAGCAGACATTATGTCCTTTTATTACATTCTTCAAGACTCATTATTCTGCATTTATCTGCGTTGAATTTGCTATCTATTAGCTCGGGTACTTAAGTGATCTAATTCCTTCCCTACCTGACTATTGTTTTTCTTGGATGACCTTTCCTCCCAATTTAGTATCATCTACAAACCAGAACACTGGAGTTTAAATCATGTGCTGTGAGGCAGTTATTTAAGGTCCTCAAAAGCAGGAGATCCTGCCTTGCTCTCCATAGCACCGCTGACTCAAGCAACGTAGAAGTGATTATACTCTCCAGATTATTTGGAATACAGGAGCATTGGTTGGAGGGAAAGAAATGAAATATTTTGTTGTTGCTACTTTCTATTGTATTTTTTTAATGGAAAATTTCCTTTTTTCCATTTCTCTTTCAATACAAGAACCTCAGTGATTAACCTGCAAAGAATTCCTCTCCTCAACAAATTCTAAATCACTTTCCAATCTAGCACATCAGAGTAGACATACTCAGAACTGTGCCTAGAACATAGGAATAGAGGTATAGGGGTAATCACTGTGGGATTCCATGCTTTGGAGGGCCCAGAGATGTTCATGACTGAAAAGAAACATAAAGTAGTTGGGGAATAAAAGGAAATGGCCTCCTGTTAGGGTGCATGTAATTAGCTTATATCCTGCCTCAACCTTCTGAAATTATATTCCCTCAAAAAAAAAATACCAAGACAAAAGGATGGCTTTTCTATCTTTTTATAGACTGCCCTCAGTTGGTAGTTTGCTTTCACAAGAAGATCTATAACTAGAAGTATTTTTATGGTTTTCAGTTCAGTTGTGTCTGACTCTGTGGACCATATGGTCAGTGGGGTATTTTTTTTGGCAAGGAACTGGAGTAGTTTGCTATTTTCTTTTCTAGTGGATTAAAGCAAACAGAGATTAAGTGACTTGCCCAGGGTCACATGGCTAGTAAGCGTCAGAGACTGGATTTGAACTCAGGTCTTCCTGACTTCAGGCTCAGCTCTCTATCTACTGAACCATCTAGCTGCTAAAATATTGGGAATATGGGTAATAGTGTAGAATACATTTCTACCCAGGGGAGGAGGTAGTCTACCCTTCATCCCTGTAGGGGTTGGATACAATAGCAGTTTTGGGGGGAGGGGAGGAGTGCTTTATGATGAAGGAATTCTGGGGGTTACAGCTGTGCAGGGGAAATGAACAACTTCTTAATGAGGAAGGATATCCCCTTAAGTGTTGACATGCTAGGGCAAAACATAATTTGCCCATGCTAATTATAGATCTGCCATTTACAGATGCTTTTATTGAAATTATCTATCTTATGGCACATTTCTAGTGGGATAGATAGGTGCAATATACTATAAGCAGGCAAATGACCATGTGAATTTTTTTTTCCTGAATCAGAGGTCAACTACTTGCGTAAAAGCCAAAAAATAAAATTGGTTATAATCAAGGACTTTAAATACGTGCTTTTTTCCCTCACATATTTAATTTGAAAACTTTCCTTCCCAACAATATAATTAAAGTTAACTGGTTCAGTTAATCTAGCTCAAGTACAAGAGCTTGGATAGGTAGCAACTCACAGTTGTTGTTTTGGATGCAGGTTAGGTAAGAACAAGGTTTTGGTGTATTTCTAATTCTTCCCTGCTGTCTCACAAACATGTTCTGTTATATGGAGAGGATACTGGACAAGAGAGGATAGATGTCTCAGAGAAACTATCACTGCTACTGGGGGATAAAAACAAAACAAAACCCAACAATCTCAGAATACACGTTGGCAAGTTAACAACAGTGCCGTTGTTTATGAAGGTCTATATATTTTACTCACAAAAAAAATCACAGGATCTCTGGGTTGGGAGGGATGTTGGAAGCTATCTAGTTCAACTTGAAGTTAAACAGAAACTTCCTCTACAGATTCTGTGACAAGTAGTCCCCCAGTTGCCACGTGAAAACATCCAGTTCATATGCCCAAAGGGTAATCAAACTGTGCATACCCCTTGATCCAGAAATACCATTGCTAGGTCTGTATCCCAAAGAGATGATAAAAAGGGGAAAGGACCTATATATACAAAAAGTTTTATAGCAGCTCTTTTTGTGGTAGCAAAGAATTGGAAATTGAGAGGATGCCCATCAATTGGGGAATGGCTGAATAAGCTGTGGTATATGAATGTAATGGGATACTATTGTGCTATAAGAAATGATGAGCAGGCAGACTTCAGAAAAACCTGGAAAGACTTGTATGGACTGATAATGAGTGAAGTGAACAGAACCAGGAGAACATTGTACACTGTAACAGCAATATTGTGTGATGATCAACTGATTGACTTAGCTCTCCTCAGCAATACAATGATCCAAGACAATTCCAAAAGGCTCATGATTGACAATGCTATCCACATCCTGAGAAAGAACTGATGGATTTTGAATGCAGATTGAAGCATAATATTTTTACTTTTTTTCATAGCTTTTTTTCCCTTTTGTTCTGTTTCTTCTTTCACAACATGACTAATATGGAAATATGTTTTATATGATTGCACATATATAACACACCAAGTTGCTGTCTTAGGAAGGAGGAAACAGGAGAAAAATTTAGAACTCAAAATCTTATAAAAATGAATGTGAAAAATTGTCTTTACATGTAATTGAAAAAATAAAATACCATGAAAAAGAAAATTCCAGTTCACTTATTCAACAAATATTTCAATGTGTAAAGCATTATACTAATTTTAACAACAATCTCTATACCTTTAACCACTATCATAAAGCTCACAAACTCACCTAAACCTTATTTCAATCAGAAAGCATGTGTTAAAATGAAAAACAATAACAACAACAAAAAAAAAACATAATCTTGATTGTGATGATATGGGCTAAGTAGCATTACTCTCCTCTCTCACATACTACCATATTCACTTTCTGGAAATTACTCTTGGTTAGTATTTTTCTACTTGAGTTCTCAGTACTCCCAAACTTCAGAAAATGAAGCTGTGATCCATTTCAATAAGCCATTTATATTGGCTAAAATATGACTTGCAACAGAAGTTGTCCCTGGGTTTTGCAGCCTGGGAGCAATGCAAATAGCCAGTGCTAATTACTACTCTAACCTTCTTTGCATGGTACAATGATCCTGGCCAGTGATGCTTTCAGGTGATACATATAATTCTTTGTTATTAGTGACCCCCTTGATTCATGATAGCCTTTTGGGATGATTGGATCAGTCACAAATATCAAATATTAGAAATGCAACCACATTTATAAAGTAGTGACTTTTCCTATAGTTAAGTGGGTTTTGCTATTTTATAGACATGTGAATGGCATGTTTCCCTCAGGTTTTGAATTTTATAGTTCATTCCACTCAGAAAGATATTTTCCATTTCCCTGAATGTTTTTGAGGCATTTTAATAATACTCCTTAGTCCAAATATCGACCTTTTTTCCATCCTTCCTACCCAACCCTCCAAACTTTACTTTAAGTGCAACATATATTTATTTATTCCTTTTCTGTATGCAAGTGTAATCATGTTGTTTTCTTTCAAAGATATCTTATTTTATGGGAACAGTCCACATTCATAGATATCTTGTATTCAGATAAATAAAATAATACCAGTTCTAATAATATTTTACATTAAAGAAATAAAATTAGACCTCCCTGCAACATGTCCTGGAGAGCTTCTGTTGGCAACAGAATCCTAGGCTTGATGGTCTATGATTCTAACCCAAGATTGTAATTCCTATATTCCTAATATTGCTTTACTTTTCTTGCTTAATTAAATTTGAAGTTCATTGTAACAGTGATATACCATTTATATTAAAAGGTGGTGGTGCTAATGCTCCACATATAACCATGACTGAAAAACCAAAGTAGGAATAAGTTCTTTCCAACCTATGAACAAAGGAATTCTGTTATTTCTTAGAAAAACAATTGGATAAGATATGGACTCCTTAATTTTGTATGCATAACTCTCCAGATTCAGACTCCAGCCTTGTTTTATGTCAGAATTGCCTTTCCATCACACACACGTACACACATGCCCACACATACACACATACAAACATATACACTATATGCATATACTCTATGCTCCAGCAAAATTAGACTGCTTCCTCTTCCCAGAATTAGATTTTTCTATCTCCTGATTCTATATATTGGTGCAAGTTATCTCTCGAGCCACACTCTTCATGAAGTCCTCCCTGATTACACATTTCTTAAATGGAAATAAGCTATCTCCCCTCAGATTTTTCTAGAACACTTTTCTTTCATTTGCATCTCTCCTTTGCCCCATTAACTAAATTCTTATATCATACTTTATTTTATGGAGTGCATCTCTTCCCCTTATCCAGTTGAACATCAACTCATTGACTACATCATTTATTATTCATCTTTATATGCTTAGGGTCCAGCATAGTGCCATCTAAGCAATGTGCATTGTGTGTTTATTAACTACATTAATCATAATTACAGAATTAATATAAGAATCAGTTGTTCCCAAACATGTTTCTTCCAATTTTTCTTGGTCCATAGTATTTGATTAAGAGAAGAACTCCCATTCTCCACTCTTTTCAGGTGCTCAATTTACTATGCATACAACTTTTCTAACATCATCTCATTTGGTATTTGTGCCAATCCTATGAAGCAAGTAAGGGAGTTATAATATCCCTTTTCATAGATAAGGAAATTTAGGTTTAGAGAGATGAAAATAAGATATATGTTCACAAAGCTAATAAGTAACAGTACTTGGATTTTACCCCATTTCATCTGATACCAAATTCAAGTCTCTTTCCACTATGCCACAGGACATCCTAGTCATGCCCTTTCTGCAAAGAGTTTTCTTTTTAGTGTTTATTGGTAGAATAACATAAAAATTCACATAGTTGTTCTCCCATATATACATGAGGATTCACATAGTCTCTCTTGTATATCATAGGAAAGAATCAATTTCTTTGAAGTCCGATGCTAAACCTCAATCCGTTATCAGGTTTGAGTCCTAACTCCACAACTAAATAATTCTATGACCTTAGATATTTCGCTTATTTTCTCTGAAACTCAGTTTACTCATTTGTAAAATTGTCCTATTAACTTTTCTCTCTCCCCTCCTCGTGGGTTATGTGCAAACTTACTGAGATATGTAAAAGGGTAGCCAAATACAAGGCATTAGTTTCATCAAGAATAAAAGTAAACCTTTTCACTTTTCTGATTCCTACATATAATACCTCCAGCAGATGGGTGTCTCCATTATGGGATGGGTCATAAGTTCAAAGATTTATAGAATTGTAGAATTGAAAAGAGCCTTAAAGGTCATCTATTTCTACCTGTAGCTGAATGATGAATAAACTGTGTAATATCCTCAAATATCTTGTTCAAGGCAGCTTGGTGGCACAGTGGATAGTGCTAGGCCTGGAGTCGGGAAGACCTGATTTCAAATTCAACCTCACACATTGTGTAGTCATGTGACTCCGGAGAAGTCACTTAATCTTTGTCTGCCTTATTTTCCTCATCTACAAAATGGGGAGAATAATGGTACCTACCTTACCAGGTTGCCATGAGGACAAAATAATATCTATTTAAGTCCTTTGCAAACTTCAAAACACTATACAAATACTATCCTTATTTTTTCATCATCTTTATTATTGTTGAATTTGACCCTGGGTAGTAGTTAGGGATAAGTGACCAAAAAATGGATTATTGCAAACTAGTAGGAAAAGATCCATTGCTTAGCATTATCTTCATATATAAAGAATCATATTATACTTATGTGAAAAAATTAAGTAATTCATCACAGCTTGCTTATTATTTCTAGCTATTTCAATGATTCTCCCATGAGGTAATCTCATATATTTAGAAGATGAGATGATGTCTCCTTTTTTATTAGGCTCTAAGAAAATCTCAAAGAAAGGTTTAAGCCATCCATACCTTAATTTCATTTTAAGTCTGCACCCTTTACAAAGTATAATATCTTCAAACCTAGGTATATTTATAGTATGATTCTGCAGTATGATATCAAACACCTGAAGGAGATGTGACACCTGAAATATTTCATATACATACACACATACATACATGCACACTGAAATACATGCATTTTAACATAAATTTCAGGAAAATTATGGGCTTACAAATCACCAGCAAGTAGCATTCATTACCACTGCTAATATAGGGAAAAAAAATTCAAGGAAATATCAGATAAGTAACTAATATGGGAAAAGGGGTTGAGGGGAGAGAGAGAGAGAGAGAGAGAGAGAGAGAGAGAGAGAGAGAGAGAGACAGTTCTGTGGATATATTTCCCTAAAAGTAGAAAAGGAATGAAACCTGTTTTCAACAATTACTAAATTACTAAATTATTTAAATTCTATCAAACACATAATATTTCCCCTATAAAGGTTTTGAACAATTTTCAAGACACTTTAAGTTGTTACTTTCTTTGGCTTTCAGTTGTCTGTACTCCCTGAGGATGTTCTCTGATGATTATTTCTTTCTGTCTCTATTTTCTTTCTCTCTTTCTTTTTTAAACCCCCTCCAGTTCCCTGAGGAAGTGTGCAGCCATAACACTGGTGCTCCACTAAATGCAATAAGACAAAATCATCACTACTTTATGGCATCCAAGTGCCAGTGCTTTGGATAATGGATTATCCCACTTACACAGCATGAGCCAGCAAAAGGGAAAAAATGGGGGGGTGGGGAGTGCAACCCAGAAACAACACATTTTTCATGAATCTAAAAGCCTTGACTTTAAAAAGAAAGACAGATAAAATAAGAGTTTGATAGGAAGCAGCAAAAGAAATGTTTACAGATAGGATGGGGCAGAAGCTGATGATTTTGGAGCCTGTGAGGCTTCTAGTTCTTTGTAGTCCTGTGCTTTAGATGTTCTAACCATAAAGGGGAATATATGAGACTGGATTAGCCACAGAATACAAAGGTACTACAAGGATCATTCATTAACTCCAAGGTTCCTTCACTACTGGTACTTCTTAGTGAAAGCTATGGTGCTGGAAATGTATGGTTTGCACACACACACACACACACACACACACACTTAAATACATCTTAATATACATTCCAGGAAAATTATGTGCTTCTAAGTTATAACCCCATATGTTTTTAAAGGGAAACAGAACACGCATCTTCTGTGAAAAGGTCATATCAGACAACCAGAATAGTGAAGGGCCTGAAGTCCATCACATATGAGGATTGATTGGAGGAACTGGAGGTGTTTCACATGGAGTAGAAAAGGGTCAAGGGAAACATGTCCAGAGCAGAACTTACTATATTTCCTGCGTCATCCTAACTTCCCTATCTGTTTTTTAACCTTTTGTCTACTTTGTGTCTGTTTTGTATTCTTTATATCTTCTTACACTTCCCCTAGCCCTTCCCCCTGCCCCAAGTGTAAGCTCCTTGAGGTTGAGGACCATGGCATTTTTGTCTTTGTATCACCAGCACCTCAGTTCACAACACATGCTAGGTATTTAATAAATGCTTATCCATCGATTGAAGAATCCTCAATGTTCTGTTTTCATATTTGTATGAAACGTCTCAATGCATTTTTTCTGTGCTGTGAGATTTTGTCACTGAATCACACAATCTGAGAGTTAGAAGGGACCTCAGAGATCAACTAGCACATCCTTTTACCCAAACAAGAATATCCTTTACAACAAATTCAGTTGGCAGTCAGAAGGCCTTCACCTGAAGACAGTCCAGAGATAAAGAATTCAATAGCTCTCTTGGAAAGACATTTCAGTCTTGGGAAATTCTGCAAGTAAGTGTGGGAATTCTACCTGTGGGGTTACAGATCTCTCTTAGCCGGCACCTCCTCCCTTTCTGCTGGCATTATTCCAATTATTCAGATCTGCAACCTCACTGTCATCCTTGACTTTTCATTCTTGCTTTTGGCCCTCTCCTCCATCATATCTCGCCAGCGCCAAATCTTATTTCTATCTTCACTTCACACACGTGCTCCCCTTTCTGTCTGCTCCCACAGCCACCATTCTGGTTCAGGCTCTTGTTCAGTGTGCCTAGACTATCACAATAGCCTCCTTATCAGACTCACTGATTCCAGTCTTTCTCCCTATCCAAACCATCCTCCACACAGCCAACGAAAAGTTCTCCTAAAGCACAGGTCTAACCCAGTCATCCCCTCCCTCCAATCAGTAAACTCTAATGACTCCCTAGTACCTCTAGGATCAATTGCGACTCTTTCTGGAATGCAATGGTTTACACAGTCTGTTTCCTTGCTACATTTTCAGCCTTTATATACATTGCTTTAATAATAATAATGACAATAATAATAGCTAAAATTTATATAGGGCTTACTCTGTGCCAGGTACTGCTAAGAGCCTTACAATTATCTCTCATTTAATCCTCACCTCTTGTAGGTATATGATGTTACCATCCCCCTTTAAAGATCAGAAAACTGAGGCAAATAAAGGTTGAGTAACTTGCTTAGGGCTGCACAGCTAGTAAGTATCTGAGGCTAGATTTGAATTCAGGTCTTCCCTACTCTAGGCCTAGCTCTCTTTCCACTTTTCCGCCCTCTTGTTTCTAGGATACAATACAAATTCCTGTTTGGAATTTAAAGCTCTGCCTCTCATTTATATTTCCAGGAAAGTTATGTATATTTCATGCCCCCTGATAAACTCTACCAAAAATGCACTATTAGATGGCCCCCATGAACAAAACTTGTCTCTGTGTCTTTACATAGACTATCTCCCATGCCTGAAAGTGCTCTTTTTTCCACTCTGCTGCTTGGAATCCCTAGCTTCCTAAAAGGCTCAATGCAAGTGCAGCCTTGTGTACTGGACTTGGAGTCAAGGAAAATATAAGTTAAAATCCAACCTAAGATACTTCTTAGCTGTGTGACCCTGGGCAAGTCACTTAACCTCTGTCCAACTCAATTTCCTTGTCTGTCAAATGGGGATCATAACAGTACTTACCTCATAGGATTGTTACAAGGATCAAATGAGAAAATGCTTAGTGCGGTGCCTGCCACATAATAGGCACTCAGTAAACATTTATTCCTTTCCCTTCTCTTCTTCCAGAGGCCCTTCCTCATTTTCTCAGTTGTTAATTCTTATCATCCCAAAATTACAATGTATATATTTTTCTATTTACTTATCTGTGTATGTGTTACATGCCTCTTTTAGAATATAAGCTCCTTGAGGGCAAGGGATGTTTCATTTTTGTTTTTGCATCCTAGAACATAGCATAGTATCTAGAATCTGCAGTAGTAGGAACTTAATAAATCCTTAATAATTTTAATTGTTGTCATAATAGTTTTTTCAAGCACTTGAAAGAATGTCACATGAAAAGAGATTAGACTTTTTCTACTTGGCCCCAAGACACAGAAACAGGGGTGATGGGTAGAAACTAGAAAGAGGAAAAAGGAAGGTAGAATTGGTCTTGACTGCATGCATTTTTATCCACAGAGATTAATATAGCACAAGTTACATAGTAAGTGCTTAATCAATGTCCCATTTGTCTGTATCTATCTATCTTCTAGCTATCTATCTATTTATCTATTATCTGTCAGTAAATGGGGGATCATTTTGGTTATTCAAGAGCAGATACTATTCAATTTTCCAAACATTGAATTTCTCAATTCTATTGAGAAAGAAGAATCATGGGGTACCTGATGCCACCAATCTTGGTAACGGGTCTATAGACTGCAAATTCCCAATGCTAATACCTAGTTCTTCATTCCCAAAGTGGTAGAAAATTATTGTCATCACTATGTTTAATGGTAATGCTAAAACTGATAGTGAGATACCCAGGTTTTGTGGGAATATAATTTATCAATAAATTAACATTCATTTGTTAAGAGCCTGCTTTGAAGAAGGAACTGTGCTAGGCACTCTGGGTTTAAAGACATTTAGATGAGGGCTCATCATGGGGGAGGGGATGCTGGGAAAATACTTAACAATCCACTTCCTGAAAAAAAAAACAAAAAAACTCAGCATACTTTAAAAGTTTAATCTTCATTATTAAAATTTTCCAAATACTTTCTTGAATCTAGAACAGCCATGTCAAATTTGCAGCCTGAGTGGGTCCCAATCTAGATTAAAAGGTAATTGGCAAATATTTAACAAAATAAATAAAAATACAATACAATATAAATGTTAATTTTAATTTTCTAAGTAAAAAAAAATGAGGATCTTTTTATATTTGAGTTTGACACCAGTGGTTTAGACTGTCAACAAATGTATATTTGCTGATTTGTCTGATTTCCTGATATCTGAGATATAAATGAACTGCATTAGTAAGTTCCAGCATGCTCCTGATCAAAAGATCATTTGACCTTCCCAATTCTAAACAGGAGTCTGTCGGGGGGGGGGGGGGGAGGAAGGGAAAGAGGAAGGGGGGGGAGGAGGGAGAGAGAGAGAGAGAGAGACAGAGAGACAGAGAGACAGAGAGAGACAGAGAGAAACATCTGAAAACACCATTTCAGATACTGTTTAAACATTTCAAAATCTTACTTATATATGTCGGGCTAGTTAATGCATCCAAAATCATCTATCATTTTGATTAGCCATGTGTTGTTGGGTTTAGTGGGTCTAATGTTTTAGACTACTTAGACCACATTCTTATTTTTTTCCATTGTGAATAAGAACACATTCCACAGGTTTGAGAAGTACTAGTGCAGGTAATTCTCCATAGCTTATGTTGTAAGCTCAAAAATCATTTTTTTCTACAAGGGCCAAGTAACCTACCCAGGATTTGTCTTGAGTATGCAAAGATTGCAAATGGTCTCAAATATAAACACAGACCGCATATCACTGGTTTCCAGCAGCTGGAGTCAAGGCCATACAATGTATCTTAGTGAAAGTGAACTTGCTCTGCCTACTTTTTTCTGGCTGTGAATAAGCTAATGGAGTGGCTAGGTGATTTTGCCTTCCAAGTTAATGTTGCCAATATCCAGGGCAGCCTTGATACGAGTAATTCTAATCCAGCAGATCAGAAGTCCTCTTCACCGAAGTTAACTAGCTGGTGAGAGTAACATGTCACTTGAAGGTGTAGAACTTCAAGCTCTGACCCATCCTCCCTCCAGTTAATTCTATCAGAGCTGTGCCAATGACGACTGCTAAGGTTTCTGACTCTGCAGAGAAAGGATACCTTTGATCTGATGCTTGATTGAGACTGCTCCATCAATTGGGGCTTGTTTGAAAACCTTAGACATAGCAGTTCCCAGCATTTCTCTTTTATTTTTAAGATGGAAGATGTTTGTTATTCAGTCTCTGGCTATTTTACTCGTCTAGGCAATAATGGTTCTAGCTTCTCTATCATCATCCTTATTATAGCTCTTCATGAAAGCTTTCTATTGGATTGACCAAACAAGCAGCAGGAATAAAAGTAGTGTTTTTAGTGCCGGCAGTAGTCAGCATTCAGTTACAGATAGGAACTAAGGAAAGAAGCCAAGGTCAGGAACTAGATACAGGATAGCATTTACTGAATAAATACATATCTGCACCACTACTTGTAGGTTACTTAAATTCAAGGTGGGATGCCTGTCCTCAAAGAACTTACAATTAGATGAGCGAGGAGATGTTGTTCAGTTGTTTTGCTCATATCTGACTCTCTGCAACCCCATTTGGGGATTTCTTGGCAAAGATATGGAGTGGATTGCCATTTCCTTCTCCAGCTAATTTTGTAGATAAGGAACTGAGGCAAACAGGGTTAAGTGACTTGCCCAAGGTCACATGGCTAGTAAGTGTCTGAGGCCAAATTTGAATTCAAGAAAATGAATCTTCTGGTTCCAAGCCCAGTGCTTTAACCACAGTGCCACCCAGCTGCCCCCTAAGGGAAGAGATACAAATATGAAAAATAAGTAACAATGAAGGACAATAATTGATTAAATTATCAATTGAATTATCTAAATAAGTGCTTGTTATAGATTCTGGGAGAGAGATTAAAGTGCACTGAGGGGTTGAAGAGCATCATGTGAAATAGGCAGGACTTGATCATAAAAATGGGAAAAAAACCCACATGTACAAAAATATTTATAGCAGCTCTTTGTGTGATGGTCAAGAATTGGAAATTGAGGGGATGCCCATCAATCGAGGAATGGCTGAACAAGTTATGGTATATGAATGTAATGAAATACTATTGTGCTATAAGAAATGATGAGCAGGCTGACTTCAGAAAAACCTGGAAGAACTTATATGAACTGATGCTGAGTGAAGTAAACAGAATCAGAACATTGTACACAGTAACAGCCACATTGTGTGATGACTGATTTTGATAGACTTAGCTCTTCTCAGCAATGCAAGGATTTAAGACATCTCCAAAAGTCTCATGATGGAAAACGCTATCTACATCCAGAAAAAGAACTATGGAGTCTAAGAATGCAGATCGAAGCATACTATTTGCTCTCTCCTTTTTTTTTAACTTTGTTTCTTCTTTGTCATGGTTCCTTCCATTTGTTCTAATTTTTCTTTATAAGATGACTAATGTGAAAATATGTTTAATAAGAATGTATATGTAGAGCCTATATCAGATTGCACTCCACACCATCTTGGGGAGGGGGAAGGGAGGTAGGCAGAGAAAAATTAAAACTCAAAAACTTATGGAAGTGAATGCTGAAAACTAAAATAGATAAATTAACTTAATAATTAAAAAAAAAGAAATAGGCAGAACTTAAACTGGGGTTTCAAGCATGGGTACCAGAAAGAACACAGTATCTGATGTGGCCTTGCTTAAAATCAGGAGACACATAAGCAGATTGAGCAATGCCATGTGGTGTGATTTCAGGGGCACAGTTCTCTCCCCTTGAATGCCACCCCCCCAAGAAAAAGAACAAGGAAGAGAGGGGAAAAGAACAAGCATTGAAGGAACACCTACTATGTGCCAGCACTTTACTAAGTGCTTTATAAATACTATTTCATTTTATCCTCACAACAACCCTGGGAGGTAAGTGTTATTATTATCTTCATTTTACATTTGAGGAAACTGAGGCAAACAGAAGTTAAGTGACTTGCCCAGGGTCACACAGCTAATAAGTTATCTGAGGCCAAATTTGAACTCAGGTCTTCTTGACTCCAGGCTCAGTGCTCTATCCACTGTACCACCAGCTGCCCAAAAAAAGAATCCTTCACTCACACTCTTATGCTTGAAATTCTCCCTGAGTGTAATGAACACTCAATCTGCCATCAGAGGAAATGATTTCAAAGCCTAGCACTACCGATAACTGCCTGTGTGACAATGGATAAATCACTTCCTCTGCCTAAACCTCACTTTCAAAAACTCCCTTTCCATTCCTTTTACAAGTAACTATATCTTATTAAGAGTTCCTAATTCACAAGCAATCACTCTTTAAAGCCATAATACTAAGAACAGCCCAAACACAGATATCTCATGGTCTCTGTGTGCTACTGTTGTTTCTTTTAAAATATAATGGAAGGAACCGATGTTTTCTAATTTAGGTATGAAATGTAACAAATAGAATACTGGGACATATGGACAATCTGATACCTATTTCCAATTATACTGAATTAACTTAAATCACTTTCTTAATGTGTTTACCCCCAATTTGAATATATGTATCTAGGAAAAAAATGTTTTTAGTAATAATAATTTCTTGTACTTAACGTGAAAATTTATATTTGTCAGGACATTCTTGCATATTTAACCAAGTGCATTGCTTCCTAGATTTAGAAGTTGAAAAGGTCAGAAAGATCATTTAATCCATTTAGATATCATGCCAACAAACTTATAGAAGAAGCATGTAAGGAATATTAACTGTCATATGCCAGTTGACAAACTGAGACATAGCTATATTACATAGCTTACTCAAGATTATGCTTGTTTCATGACAGTCCGGCATATTATTCTCTTTTTTCCCAGAAAATGCTTCATCTTTTTCAATCACCAAAGTCCAAATCCTGTGGGGTCACTTTTCAATTCACAGGGTCTGAGTCATGAAGACTTAATCAGTGGGAATGGATCAGTGATCTAGGAATGAAGACAGGTCAAGGAAGAACTCATCAATTGACATTACCCTAACTAACAAAGTATGATTTATTCATTAAGGACCTTGTATGAACTAGACACTAATCAGATGGAGACAAAACCCTTGTCCTCAGGAAGTGTACACTCTAACAGGGAAAATGAAAGATATACACAGGTAACTGATTCAAATCAGCATGTGATAAATGCTACAAAAGTGGCATAATGCTCTGTTGGGGTGCAGAGGAGAGGTTTTACTTCCTACTGGAAAAATAAAGGAAGGTTTTTGTGAAGGAGTTGACTTTCAAAGAAGGCCTTGAAACCTTGAAGAATAGATAGAATTTTGGTGAGTGCCCATAATACAGAGGGTGTTCCAGGTGGAAAGAATAGCATGATCAAATGCACTGAGGCAGGAAAGCTCAGAATGTATTTGGGGAGTAGTAGTTAGATCAATGTGGTTTACTCCACTCTCAGGTGTATCCCCTGGGAAATAGAAGAAGAATCCAGGTTATGGACTGAACTGTTTGAAATGTACTGTCTTTAGTCACATACTTTGGAGAGGCAGGAGCCCTGCTCTAGGAATTATTTGTTCAGTGAAAACTGTCATACATCTCTTGAGGAGCACATGTTCTTTCCATCCTCCAGTGGATCATGTGTACTGCACTGCGGAGGCCCAGCAGCTGTTGGGCTCCAGTGGGAATCGGTGAGCAGCCACCCCTTTCCTTCTCCCTACCCCACAAACATCACTAGATCTATCCTTTCCCCATCTCCCGCCCCTACCCCTGTATCTACTTGAGATCCAACAGATGGACAGCCTTGTACAATGCAACACCAGTATGTGGCACATGCAGTCTGAATGGCTCCTAAACTTACCCAAAGATGCTGGCACTCCAGGCTGAACATGAACAGCTTTCAGGAAGCATATGGCAGTCACTTATCAGGCCATATTGTTGAGGCAACAGCTGGGAACTTATCAGTTTGGGGAAATTAGTATTGAAAGGAAGGAAATGGACAAGTCAGCACAGGGACAAATGAATGTTCTGGTCCCCTTCTCTCCAATGTTGAAGTTTGATGGAAGGGCAGTGTGTGTGACTCATTTTTACAGAGGAAAAAAAAAATCATTTCATTTCCATGACCTCAGATAGCAGGGACCTCAGATAAGGTGTGTAAACACCATTGTCTATGGGAAAATTATATGCACATTAATAGATAAGAAGATATGATTACACTGTTGGATTCCACTATAAAGAAAACTTCTTTTGATTTAGATGGGGCACATTGAGATCTTACAAACATATGAAATGAAATGCAACCATGGCTCAGACCTGTTGTCCATCCAGATCAGGATTACAACTCTTGAGAGGAATGTCAGAGAGCACAGAAATTACTGTTTGTGGCAACAATTACCAGAGTATAGATGTTTTCCCCAGTTTTTTCCTATTTCCCCTTAATAACTCACTAGGATATTAGTTATCATAGGATCATGAATCCATAGGTAGAAGGGACCCAAAAGTTCTTGCCCAACCCTCTCATTTTACAAATGAGGAAACAAATACGAAAAACCTTTCTTGGAACTTTGTAATTCCAGCTTATCTAATCACTTAGGGTAATATTTTTTGCATACTATGACCCAACATATAAAAGAGAGTTTTCATTTACTTGTCTAACAAGAGGTTTCATGATTCAGAATGTACTGAAAGGGAGGGGGAAGGTCATGGGGAAGGAGGTTTTGCAAAGAAGCAATTCTGTTAGTTTAAGATTTGGTTAATAAATTAATGTTTTTTGGTCTTAAGGGATTTTCAGAATTAGTTTATATGTTCATATCCCTCCTCAGGTGTCACCCTTTTAGACTAAAGAGTTTTATGCCTTTTACCCTCATACAGAAGTTTCTGCCACTCCCCATCCCACACACATACTTCATCTTGATCACTTAAGTTTTCCTTTACTAAAGGAAACTAAACCTTCTCCAGATCCCTTATGTGTTTCCTGAGATGCAATGTCCAGAACTTCATTCAGTATTTTAAGTCCTGGGCTACATCTTTATTTCCCATCTTTTCCCTAATAGCATGAAAGTCTTTGTCACAAACTTTGCTAAAAATCAATGGAGACTATTTCTTCAGCATTTCTTTACTGTGCCAGTATAGTAATTAAAGAAACAAGGAAACAATGAAAAAAAAGAAAGAAAGGGAAAGAGGAAGGAGGGAAGAAAGAAAGAAATAAAGAAAAGAGGAAATAAACATAATCTGGCATGATTTCTTCTTAATAAAGTCATGCTAGGCTTTGAGTTTGATGGTGAAGCTTTCTCTCTTCATATATATGTATTTGTGTGTGTGCACATGCACACACGCATACATGCATATATACATATTTACACATACACATATGTATATGTGTGTAGTGTGTGTATGTACATACATATACATATTGTGTTTATATACTATCTTCTTAATTTTTCTAGATTTTTCTAGGAATTAAAGTCAAGTTCACAGGGCTATTTTTCACAGACTCCTCTCTCCTCTCTCTCTCTCTCTCTCTCTCTCCCCTTTTATTCAAAAATTGGAACATTTACCCTTCTCCAATCCCCTTCAGTACCCTGACAGCTCTTCATGATCTTTCAAAGGTCACAATGACTAGGCATACACATCTGCCTGTTTTGCAATGTTCTAAGATGGAGTTCATCTGGGTCATGAGAGTTTAACTAAATCTCTTTATCTCATTGAAGTAGGAGACTAGCCAGAGGATGACATACTAACTCAAAAACCAAGCCAACCTGTAGGGAGGGATACTAAACCTGAAAGAAGGTAATTCCTTGGCTTACATAATCCTATCTGATTGTAATCACACAGAATTCCTGCTCTGGCATAAATTTTCTCAGCTAGACTGATAAAGGTTGTCAGAAGTAGTTCACCAGTATCAGAACTATGATACTGGTTTTTGTCGGCACTGTATAACTTTATCCAATGGAGTTAGCTGCTAGCCTACTCCAGATTTCTTGATTTAATCACATCTCATTGCCTGCTCCATTTATCCCCCTTTCTCTAATGGGTCTTTAATCTCTTTTCTCCTTGTTCCTTCCTTTCATCCTACAGTTATGCTCAGTTATGCTCCACAACTGTAAACAGTCTTTCTCTTGAGAATATTACCATGCTCTTGCTGCCCTTTACATTTGGAGAAAGAATAGTCTACAATAGGGGTGGGGAACCTGTGACCTGGAGGCCACATGTGGCCCTCTAGGTCCTCAAGTGAGGCCCTTTGACTGAATCTAAACTTCTCAGAACAAATCCCTGTAAAAAAAAGAATTTGTTCTGAGAAATTTGTACTCAGTCAAAAGGCTGTACCCAAGGACCTAGAAGGCCACATGAGGCCTCAAGGCCTCAGATTCCTCACTCCTGGTCTACACCTGCTGTACTGCTTTCTCACAATTAAATCACCTTGTTTCTTTGGGGCAATCTGGCCTTAATCCTTACTACTCTTTTAAAACTTTTCTTTCCAGAATTACTATTGACTTCCTTGTCACCAAATTCATTCTATTTTCTTTAGAACTCATCCTCCTAGATGTCTTGGAAATATTTGACATTGCTGACCAACTCATCTTCTTTGTTTCCCTCCCCTCATTTGACTTTGGTGACACTGCACTCTCAAATTGTATTGCTACCACCCCAAACCTGCTGCTTTTTTTCTGGCAGCTGTGAATGCTGTCCCTTAAAGCTAGATGCTTTTTTCCCATGATTTTTTTTTTCTTTAGATCTTCTTTCCTTTCTTATACACACACACACATACAGACACAAACACATGTGTAATGTGTGCATATCAGTACATGCATATATACTATATTTGCATATAAATATATGCATATATATACATACATACATATAAACAATCATGTACTAGTAAATATTCAGCAACTGGCTGTCTGAAAATAAGTATTTATGGCACACCTAGTTTTAATCTGTATTATTAACATTTCCTTCATCACTTTTTGAAATCTAGACAATCAATAGAAAGATAAATCAAGATTTGATTTATAACATTTACTGATTTTTGAGGCATAAATATTTGCTCACACTAAAATTGTAACATTTAGCTCTCACAAGCTAGTGTGAGCTGGCTCCAGCACACCCTTGGTATATAACATAACAACTGCATAAATGTTTATGTGTAGTATAGAAAGGCACACAGCATTCCAATCACATATTTATAACTGACTTAAATATCTTAACCTGGGCATCTCGCCAGTATTTTAAACTTAATAGATCACAAATTGAACTTGAAACCTGCCACTTGCTCTGAAATATCTGTGTGGAACTTACACACACATATATTTTAATGAAACTATGATCCCTCCATTAACCTAGGCTAAAAGTCATCTTTGACTCTTTCTGTTAACATTCCCTCCCATTTTTATTTGCTTGTCAAGTTGTATTATTCCATTGTGGTATCTCTTCCCTTATTTTGACTCCCGATACACCTAAAGATTCTTAACCCTTCTTGACAAGACTATTGTGCTAGCTTCCTGATTTGTCTTCCTGTCTCGAGTCTTTCACCTTTTCAAGGAATCTCTAATATTCTTGCCCATGTATTCATTCTGATACATCATTTTCATTATGCTACTCAGCAACACTAAAACGTTAAATGGTTCCCCATTGCTTTTTAAATAAACTGTAATATATTTATATCTTTATCCTAGCAATCAATGCAGTCAGGAAACTAGCTCCCTTTAACCTTTCCAGCCTTTTTGCACAGGCTTCCCATTCATATATGCTAGATATGATTAAAAAATGGTATACCTTGTACATATCAGGCACTCTTGCTCTTATAGCCTCAACATTGTAAAGCATACTTTATTGGTTGTTGTCTGACAGAAACAGAATTTCATCAAATATGTGTAGAACCTCTCATCTCAGTTGGGAGTCTGCATCCTTGAGGTTCAAGGATGTCTTGAAAGTCAAGAAAACACTGTTTGAATCTCCTATCTGGCAGTATCTGTATGATAATAGATAAGTAGCTTAACCACCCTAAGCTTCAAAATACCTCATGCTTACACTATGATCCTTGGCAAAACACTAAAACTCTCTGGGACTCAATTTCTTTATCCATAAAATGGAGTTGTGCTCTATAATCTCAGAGTTCCCTTCAAAATCTAACTATGAAGGAGCCCAGGTTTCACAATTTTATCTGGGATTCCATTCTAGCTTCATCTGGAGGTTTCCTTCCTCTTCCACTATTTTTAAGGTTTCTATAAAGAACATATGACATAATGTTTGTAATCCTTACAGTCCTTATTAATACCATGTGCTATCATCTCCTTACTGCCAAGTGTTACACCTTCACATTTCTTACAATCTGACTTCATGGGGTCCACATCCAATAGGTAGAATTTATTAACAGGCAATGCAAAGAAATGGAATCCTTGTAGTATAGTGGATTCTGCATTGGACTTGTAGTCAGGAAAATCAGGATTTAGTTCCTTCCTCAGACACTTATCAGTTGTATGACCGTTGGCAAAACACTAAAACTCTCTGGCACTCAGTTTTTTTATCTATAAAATGATGGAGTTGCACTCTATAATCTCAGAGTTCTCTTCAAAATCTACCTATGAAGGAGTCCAGTTTTCACAATTTTATATGGGATTCCATTCTAGTTTCATCTGGAGATTTCCTTCCTTTTCCACTATTTTCTCTACCTTATTGAACCCTAAGGCTGATAATTCCTTCTTCATCTCCTTTTCATCTCCACCAATACTTTCTAGCCCAGCATAAACTCTCACTTCTCTGTTAGGTCATCCAAGGACAGACATGTGTTTAATTAATATTTAAAGAACTACTGGTAAAAACAAAACAATACTTATTGAATACAAAATTGTCAAGTTATAGCATATGGGAATCTTATCCAAAGACAGACTTAATCCAACCTAACCTCCTAGAACCAGTAAGTAAAATAGCCCTACTGAGAATTGGAGGAGGGGGGAGCCTGACAAGGGGGCAGGTACTCTTTTACCTCAAGAGCAACACCCTGTATGTCTTCACTTTGGCAGAGGTCCCAAACCAAGTCCAATTTTCTTATTTTTTCCAAATAGGCACCACTTGTAGGCCCCTTCCAGGGACAACTTTTGAAGCCAGTAATTTTAGCCTATGACAGTTGATCACATTTGCAAAAATCCACCCAGAAGACCATAGATGATTTCCCCAACAGAAAAGGATTAGTAGATTTACAACACTGCACATGTAGCCAGTATTTGACAATCACACTCAGATGTACTTCACACTTGGAGTGAGAGAGATGATCAAGTCTTTCCACCCCAGCCACTGTTATATATATAAAATGGAATGGATGGCCTGTGAGGAACGTTGCAGCTCTATATTTATGTCCTATTAGCTTTAACATCCCATTTTTCTATGAGATGAATTCATGAGATACTCCTATAGAAGTCACTTCTGACTTATCTGATTATTTTCTTCTTCATTTTCATAAATATCAGCATAATCAAATGTACTGATTCCCTATAAAGTCCCCAGGGGATCACATAATCAATACATGGAATTAATCTGGATAATTCACAATTCATAATTTTTTGTTGAATCATTTAGTCACATCCAACTCTTCATGACCCCATGAACCATACTGTCCATGACGTTTTCTTGGCAAAGGTACTAGAGTGGTTCGCCATTTCCTTGTCCAGTGGATTAAGGCAAACAGGTGTAAAGTGACCTGCCCAAGGACACACAGTTAGTAAATGTCTGATTTCATATTTGAACTCAGGTCTTCCTGACTCTAGGCCCAGCACTTTGTCCACTGAGCCACCTATCTACCTTCAAGGCAAAGAGAGAGTAAGTGCCTTGTCCAGGATCACACAGCTAGTAAGTGTCTGAGGCTGGATTTGAATCCAAGTCTTCCTGATCCTAGGCCCAGCTGCCTCACATATTTTAGTAGGGTGAAAAAGTCTCTGAATTGGCAGTCAGGAGACTTGGATTCTCATTCCAGTTCTGCCACTAACCAGCTACGTGATCTTGAATAAATCATTTACTTCCACTGGGTCTCAGCTCCTTCATCTGTAAAACAAGGGTTTGACTATATGATCTCTGAAGTCCCTTTTAGCTCCAAACTTTCTGGGCTACAAATATTTCCATTTTCCTCAGTAGAATTTGGGACAGTCTGTTGCTGCTAAATTATCCAGATGCTGTAATTGTCTCCACCCTTCACTTCACTTGGAATAGAAACAGCGATGAATCTAAAGTACTGTTTCCATGTCCCAAATGTTTTTTTTCAGAACCTGAAAGTCTTGCTATATACCCCAATGTGTCTTATAACCAGAGGAGTTAACTTGACCAGCAGGCTAGTTCTTTCTGTCCTCATCATGTATAGATAATCTAGGACTTAATACTTTCTTTTCTTTCCAAACAATCAGCATATATGAGTTCAGAGTGAGCCTTGTGCAGCAGTAGGACAAGCCAAGGCCTAGGAGGTGAGAGTTAGTCTTCTAAGAAGAGGAGCTAACTTATCAAGATGAATTCCCAGTCCTAGTCCTCAACCATTTAGTTGATGAACCTCAAAGCATCACATGCAGGAGGACTTTATCTCATTGCCTTGAGATTCTGATCTCTCTTGTGTTTACCAATACTCCAGGAGCTGTTGCCAATCATTTATGTAGTTCAGTAAAAAGGAAAGTTCTATCAGCTGATTTTAATAAGGGAAAAACAGTATTTCCTGAGGGCCTGGGGGAAAACAACATCAATGTAGAGAAAGGATTTAGAGCCAAGGGGCTGGAGTAAATGAAGAGAAAGTTTCTCTACTTGAAAATCTTGATCTGAGGAGGTGAAGATGGTTCAGACTAGAGACATTAAGAACAGGCCATGGGGATGCTAAGCCTGTAGTATAAAAGGCTGGAGAGTAAGAGGAGGGATGCTTAATAACCATCTTCAAGTCTATGAAGACTTGGCCTGTGGAAGAGGGTTTAATTGTTCTACTTTACCAAAGAGGATATGGGGAAAGAGGAAAAAGCTGCAGAAAGGAAGATTTTTGCTAAAATAAAGGGGAATGTTTTTAACAATGAGAACCATGCCAAAGTGAAATGATTTGCTAAGGGAGTCAATTCCTCCTCATTGGTCTTCAAGCAGAAATTAAATGGCCTCATTTTGACAATATGGAAGGGGTCACTGCATTTTGGTAGGAAGTTCAACTAAGTGACTTCTGAAGTCTCTCCCAACCCTGAGATTATGTAGGTCACTCATGTAAACAAGGGCCTTATTTCCTCTAGCTTCTTCCTGGAGTTGTTTGTTGCTTTGCTTTAGTTATTTATTTGACATTAAACCCTGCCTATTCTTTGTGGGTAAAAAGTAATAATACCAAGGCTTATGCAACTCAATACCCACACAGTAAAAAGAAGAACAAAGCTGAGGAAAAGAGAATCAGAAACAGAAGCAAAAGGTAAAATGGCAAATAAAAGGACTCCAAACCCAACAGTGACCTGCATTGGACAATTGTTTGTTGATGAACTGACATTCATATATCATGGCTGTTTCTCTCTCAGGAGGTGGGTGGGCTGACTTTAAAATACCTGAAGGTGCTCAGCAAATTCTTCTTCCTTTAACCTATCAGACTTTCCTCAACAAGCCAGCCTGAATTTTCAATAGATTCAATATTATTTAGCTTTTTACTTGAGAATTTGTGAAATTGAAGCTCCACACAATCAGCCAAATAGAAATTATTTTGGAAGAGTGTTATGAGCCAGCTCTGTGCTAGGAGTAGGGTATACACAAAAAAGTCCTGATCATGGTCTCTTGCCCTTTATGAGCCTATAGTCAAGTCAGAGAGACAAAACCCAGACATAAAAAGAAAATTAATATTACATAACATATATGACAACTGCCAAAAGAGGAGGATGGGCAACAAATATTACAGACTTATCAGGGGAGATCATTTCTAGCTGGAGTGGTAAAAGGAAGGTGTCAGAGAGGTGGGGATATTCGAGGAATGCTTCAAAATATATGTAGAATTGGCACAGGGAAGGTAGATACTCCAGGCAGAGGAAACTGAAAAAGAGATAAGCAGTAATGGTTAGATTCAAAGCAAGTTTTGGGAAACTGCAAGTAGGTAATTTTGGTAACATGTACAAATAGCCATGATTTTTTTAAAATCAGAAGGTTCTTAATACTGAGTAACCCTTATGCCCTCTGAGCCTCAGTTTCTTCCTTGATACAATAGGATATACAATAGTAATAATGGATTTACTAATTGCATTACTGGGTAGTTGTGAAGCAAAGTGCTCTATAATCCTTTGAGTGCTATAGAAATGTGGACAATCACTATTGCTCATGTAAGGGAGTAAGATGACATAAGACAGCAAAAGGAGGTTGGAGGCAGATGCAAATTAACTGAGAGCTCTAAATGTGGATTCAAGGAGTTTAGGCCATATTTTGTGGGCAATGGTCATTGAAAATTTCTTTTTTTTCCCCACTTAATACAATTTCATTTTTCCTCCAGTTACGTGTACAGATAGTTTTCAACACTCACTTATAAGATTTTGATTTCCAAATGTTTCTCCCTCCCTCCTTCCCTACCTTCCTCCCCAAGACATCAAGTAATCTCACATAGGTTACACATGTGTAATCACATTAAATATATTTCCACATTATACATATTGTGAAAGAAGAATCAGAACAAAATGAAAAAAAAAACATGAGAAAGAAAACAAACAAACAAACAAAAAGAAGTGAAAATAGTATGTTTCGATCTGCTTTCAGACTCCATAGTTCTTTCTCTGGATGTGGATAGTATTGTCCATCAAGAGTCTTTTGGAATTGTCTTGATCATTGTATTGCTGAGAAGAGCTAAATCTATTATAGTTGTTCATCACACAGTGTTGCTGTTGCTATGTACAATGTTCTCCTGGTTCTGATCACCTCACTCAGCAGTCACTGAAGATTGCTGATCATTGTAAAAGGAGATTAATGGGGAGTAAAGTTCTTTACCGGCATCAACATTGATTCAGAAAAAATAATTGTGCATTAGTATAATACTTACAATCATGAGCAAAAAGCAAAGTCAGTGGGACTTATGGTGCATTTTTACCTATGTATGACCATGAATCCTTGATGTTTCTTCCTATTTTTAACCCTTGAGGATCTTAAGCAGTTTGCCTTGATTTACCCAAATGCTTAAGCAGTAGATTAATTTTCATGTTTAAAGTTCCTTATATATACTTACACCTACTCCTCCTCACTTACCACTCCTCCCATAAACACATAGCTTAAAAAAAATTCTTCTAATGTTTGAAGACTGTCTTCATAACCTATTTGATCTTTGGCATGAAGAAGCCAGTCCTTTGTGCTGTACTGCTAGATTGAATGAAGAATTGTCAAAGAGATAAATAAGCCAGAACAATGAAAACTTTTTTTTGATAGGAGAGCAACGTACAAGATATGTTCTAACGACCTCTAAAACCAAGCCTCTGCTGAGTTTCAGGCATAAAATGGAAGGTAATAATTACCTTTTGTACATGACCAAAATATTTAATAGAAAGAAAATCAGAAAACCACCTGCTAAGTGTTTTATTTGCTTGAAGATTTACTCACTTTCATTAATTCATATCTGGCTTCAGTTAAGGAGATCAAAAGCCATTCAGCCCTATGTACTCTAACGCAATCAGTAAATTTATAACAAGCACCTATGTAGATGGAATATGTAGTCAGTAGACACAATTCATGACTGCATGAGGTCAACTGGACAAATAATACAACTGAATTTCTAAAGTGCACAGAATCATTTCATGACTTGAGGTACTATTAGTGGTCAGGCAGCTAAGAAAATGTTACAAGGGCAATCAAATATCATTCTCCTGGGTACCAGCTAATCACCAGTGGGATCAAAAACTCACCTCATCATTCTCTGATTTCCTCTCTTGTGCTCTTAGAATTCAGACTGGTGGTAGCTAGATGTACTTCTGGTGGTGAGAAGATGCAATGCACCATTTGGCTGCAGGTCTGTAATGAGAAAGAGGGAAATGGATATGTTATGTGAAGAATGTTGGACTGGAAAGCAGATCAACCAGATTCTAATTCTGGCTTACACATGAATTTGCTGGGCTAACTTGGTAAAGTCACATCAATTTTCCAAGCCTCAATTTCATCTCTTATAAAATGAAAAAAAAAATCTAATCTCTAAGGTCATTAATACTGCTGATATTCTAAAATTATTTTAAATTATTTAAAGTAAAGTATTTTAAAGTAAGTATTTTAAGTAAAGACCCAGGACAAACTGTAAATTATTTGTATTTAATTACCCTCCAGCACAAATGGCTATATGAACCTGGTCAGGTCCTTTAACTTGTCAATCTGTAGATAATTCTCCAAGAATAAAGGTTGCAAACAATACCAACTTCTACTTTTAGAGAGAGATTTTTCATATGGAAATTCCCCAAAGCAATGAAATAATAAATCCAGATCCTATTCCTTATCATAGCTTAAGCTACTCACCATGGTAATAGATATCTTTTACCTGATCATTCATTCTTTAACCTTAGTAAGTTATGTGAGGTTTCGCAAACTGTAGTCAGATAGCTGGAGATATGGACTGAGAGCTAGCTCCGGAGTCAGAACATCAGAGTTCATGCCACTCATACCTTACAAGTGATGGTCACTTGTGACCCTGAGAAAGTTACAACCTTAACCTCTTAGTGCTCCAGGAATCTCACTAAAATTAAACATTCCCAAAGAATTGCCAAACAGCACCAATAGAGGGAGGATGTTTTTTCCCTCACTGGGACTTCAATAGAACAATGAAATTGTAGATCTAGACCCTTGACCTCCTTCCTGACCTCTCCCTGCCCAAAAAGGGGGGGCAGGAAAAATGGAGAGAAGAAAAATATTTGTGGGTCAGAAAGGCTTTATCAAGACTCTCAAATCAGATATCTAGGCAGTTACTGACTATATATGTGCCCTCCTAGTGATTACAGTTTAAAAGTTTTGACCTTCAAGAAGTATCTTTGACAGGCTTGGGGAACTGTAGAATCCTGTCTATGTGGATTTGGTGGTCCTGTAAAGGACAGAAAATAGTCACAGAATTCTTGCACATGCAATTAAGTGTAGACCAAGGCTCCCCATTATCTATGACCTAAAGCAGTCTCCCCACCATCTATGTGGGCTAGCACCAAGCAGAGAGTAGTACTCAAACTCTTAGGACTAGTCCCTCATAGAACCACACCTTTTCATAAGAGCAACTTGACAAAGACACCTGATACATTGATTGATATGTGAGGTTAACAGCAGCCTGCATTATACATTTCTTACACTAGTTTTAAATTCAAGTGTTATTTGGGAGTGATAATCCTTTAAAAATTTTTATCACCTCAGACTCGAAGTATGTGTTTTGGGGTCTAGAGGGAATGGCAAGAAATGAAGTAGAAATAAGAGGAAAGGAAACTCTTGAGTCTAAAGGTCTTTCAATGAGGCAAGGTCCACTTTGGCCTGGGGTTACACAGCTTGGGGATAGCACAAGTAGCATCTCTAAAGTGCTAGAACCCCCTTTATATGATGTTTTCCAATCTCTTCTATTAGGAGTCATCTATCCCTTCTGAAATTGCTTTCTATTAACTTGTCAGTGTGTATGTAGTATACCTCCAAATAGAATATAATATTCTTAAAATTTTGTTTATTCCCAGTGCCTAGACCAGTTCATTGTATGTAGTGGGTAGGTGCTTCATATATATTTGTTGAATTTAAATTTTAAAAAAGAAGGAAGAAGATACAAATGGGGAAGGGGCAGATGGGCATAAAATACTACCTCTGCCAACTTAGTTATTTTCACTAACAGCACACTGTGACCTATAGCATACAGTTGAAATTCCTTAGGTTTAAATCCAAGGCCCTCCACCATTTGATGCCAACCCATCTTTCTAAGCTTAAATCCAGTAGTACCCTTTTGCTCCAGCCAAATTGTTCTGGTTGTCCCTTGAGTAGGTTTGTGCTTTCTAATCTCTACACCATGACTTATAGCATTCTGCTCATCTAGAAATGCTTATGCCCTCTTCCTGCCACCCCTTCCTGCCCATCGTAATCTTATGCATTTTTCAAACCCCTTCTAAAATTACTATCTTGAGGGGCAGAGCCAAGATGGCGGAGTGAAAGCAGTGACTTGCTTGAGCCCTCTCCCCAACCCCTCCAAATACCTGTAAAAATTGGCTGTAAACAAATTCTAAAGCAGCAGAACCCACAAAAAGACAGAGTGAAACAAATTTACAGCCCAAGACAACCTGGATGGTTAATCGGAAAGGTATATCGTGCCAGGCCAGGAAAGGAGTGTCAGCATGGGCGCGCAGGCCTCAGCAAACCTGGAGCAGGCCTCAGAGGACTGAATGACAGGCAGCTGTGGCAGTTTCCAGACTTCTCAACCCACAAACGCCAAAGACAGAAGGTCAGTGAGAAAAGTCTGTTTCTGCAGTGAGAGAGAGGAGAGGGGTATCAGCCACAAGTCCAGAGTGTACCCCCTGGGCAGCAGCTCCTCCTGAGCTTCCGGACCACAGATTGAGGGGGAATCGAGTGGCTGATCAGAGGGGGTTGCAGGCATCTCTTTGTCAGTGCTGAGGCAGGAATCTCTTGCTTTGCCTATGCTTGGGTCTGGGTCACAGTTTTGAGGGGCAGTCCTGGGGCAAGGAGGAGTGCTGGTGTGGTGGAGCTTGTTGCGGCGGTGGAGAGAAAACACCTTGCCCCTTATCATACGACCTTGGAAGACCTGAAAATTTACAGGTCCCTAGAAGTATCTCTGAAAACAGATGTATAAACCCCCAAAGCTTGGAACAGTACATTCTCCACATTGGAAGCAGACTCTTACCTTAACAAAGAGTTTAAACTCAAGTAATTGGCTGGGATCATGAGTAAGCAGAGCAAAAAGAGTCAGACTGTATTCTCTTACTTTGGTGACAAAGAAGATCAAAACATACAACCAGAAAAAGACAACAAAGTCAATGCTCCTATATCCAAAGTCTCCAAGAAAAATATGAATCAGTCTCAGGCCTTGGAAGGCTCAAAAGAGATTTTGAGAAGCAAGTAAGAGAAGTAGAGGAAAAACTGGAAAGAGAAATCAGAGTGATGCAAGAAAATCATGAAAAACAAGTCAACAGCTTGCTAGAGGATACTCAAAAAAATACTGAAGAAAATAACACCTTAAAAAATAGCCTAACCCAAATGGCAAAGGAGATCCAAAAAGTCAATGAGGAGAAGAATGCCTTAAAAAGCAAAATTGGCCAAATGGAAAAGGAAGTCCAAAAGCTTACTGAAGAAAATACTTCCTTAAAAATTAGAATAGAGCAATTGGAAGCTAGTGACTTTATGAGAAATCAAGACACTGTAAAACAGATCCAAAAGAATGAAAAATTAGAAAACAATGTGAAATATCTCATTGGAAAAACAACTAACCTGGAAAATAGATCCAAGAGAGAGAATTTAAAAATTATTGGACTATCTGAAAGCCATGGTAAAAAAAAAAAAAAAAAAAAAAAGAGCCTAGACATCATCTTTCAAGAAATTATCAAGGAAAACTGCCCTGATATTCTACGAACTGAGGGTAAAATAGAAATTGAAAGAATTCACCAATCTCTTCCTTAAAGAGATCCCCAAAGGAAAACCCTTAGGAATATTGTAGCCAAATTCCAGATTTCCCAGGTCAAGGAAAAAATATTACAAGCAGCCAAAAAGAACCAATTCAAGTATTGTGGAAACACAATCAGGATAACACAAGATTTAGCTGCTTTTACATTAAGGGACCGCAGGGCATGGAATATAATATTCCGGAGGGCAAAAGAGATAGGAGTACAACCAAGAATCACCTACCTAGGAAAGCTGAGTATAATCCTTCAGGAGAAAAAATGATCATTCGGTGAAATAGAGGACTTTCAAGCATTCTTGATGAAAAGACCACAGCTGAATAGAAAATTTGATTTTCAAATACAAGACTCGAGTGGAACATGAAGAGGTAAACAGGAAAGAGAAATCATAAGAGACTTATTAAGGTTAAACTGTTTACATTTCTGCATGGAAAGATGATATTTGTAACTCATGAGACCTTTGTCAGCATTAGGGTAGTCAGAGGGAAAAAAGTATATGTATGTAGATAGATAGATAGATAGATAGATAGATAGATAGATAGATAGATAGATAGATAGATAGATAGATGGCATGAGGTGAGTTGAAGATGAAGGGGTCATATCTGGAGAATAAAATTAAGGGGTGAAAGAGGATTATACTAGGAGAAGGAGAAAGGGAAAGGTAGAATGGGGTAAATTATCTCAAACAAAAAACAGAAAAGGCTCTTACAGTGGAGAGGAAACGGGGGAAGGTGAGAGGAAATGAGTGAATCTTATCCTCATAGAATTTGACTTAAGAAGGGAATAACATACACACTCAATTGGGTATGGAAATCTGTCTTACCCTACAGGAAAATAGGAGGGAAGGGGACAAGAGAGCAGGGGTATGATAGAGAGGAGGGCAGATTGGGAAAGGGGGTAATCAGAAGCAAATATTTCTGAAGAGGGACAGGGTCAAAAGAAAGAATAGAATAAATGGGGGGGCAGGATAGGATTAAGGTAAATAGAGTTAGTTTTTCACAGCATGTCTACTATGGAAGTGTTTTGCATAACTGCACATGTATAACTTATATTGAGTTGCCTACCTTTTCAATGAGGATGGGTGGGGAGGGGGAAGGGAGAAAGTTTGGAACCCAAAGTTTTAAAAACACATGTTTAAAAAAAGTGTTTTCACATGCAACTGAGAAATAAGAAATACAAGAAATGGTGTACAGAAATCTATCCTGCCCTACAGGAAAATAGAAGGGGAAGGGGATAAGAGAAGGTGAGAGAGATAGAAGGGAAGACAGACTAGGGGAAGGGGTATTCAGAATGCATGCCATCTTGGGATAGGCGGAGGGGTGAGATGGGGTGAAAATTTGGAACTCAAAATCTTGTGGAAGTAAATGTTGAAAACTAAAAATAATTAAATTTATTAATAAAAAAAAGAGATTTAGGCACAAAGGATACAAGTTGTAGTGTGCCAGATTTTGGTCCCACAAAAGATAAATTTCTTAAGGGACAAGAGGAAAAGAAACAAACAAACATGTCCCTTCCCCATAATAATAATTATTATTATAATTTTAATAATAATGATGATAATAAGAGTGATAATAGAGCAAAAAGAATAAATAAAATACTATCTCTTTTATGAAGTCAGCCCATAGTGATCTTTTTTTCTTTTCTTTTTTTTCTTTTTTTTCTGGTAGTGTACTTATAAAGATGAAGGAAGCAAAAACATTTGGCGAAAGATAGTAACTGCTCTTGATTTTTTCCTGATTTCATTTGACCTGCAGGTTTGGGAAAAGACTGCTGGATTAGATTCCAACTTAACCAGGGAGTTCAACTCTTGAGAAGGTTTTTGTTTTTCTTTGTTGCCAATTTTAAGGATCAGCACAGACTGCACAGTTTGGAAATCAAAGATTTCCAACTCAATTGTCTACTCCATATGGAATTTTTTATTTAACTCCGTATAACAAGGATCTACCTTCCTACCTCACATCCCCATTTGTAGCAGGGTCATCTGAATAAGACCTGATAAAGCATTCCCTTCTAAACTCACAAAGGCATCACTGTTTGATAAATAGTCAAGGTCTTACAGAAGGCCAACAACTTGCTCCAGGCTTTGGAAACAAGGTATAGTGTTTTTCACTTCTATGTCCTTGACTCATAGCCAACTCAGGTTAATAGGACCCCAAAGTCCTTTCCCACCCAAATCAAGTAACTGCCATAGGATGAGGTAATATCAACTAACATGAGGTTTTATCCATACCCATGCTGAGGCTCTTTCAGCTCTGTGCCACTTAGGAAACTTCCAAACCTAGGCCTACTCCACTGAGCTATAGTTTAATTAAAGAAGTGCTGAAGGGGTGGGACAGAAATGATGCAAAACTAATATAGGAAATTAAGAATAAGCAGAGGCAAAGAAAAAAGACCCAAAAATGGCCATTAGGACAAAGATAGTCTGCTTTCATCCCTGCAGCTATGTTTCAGTGATAATATTGTAACAGCTGGGCTCTGTGCCAAAGGCAAGAGAAGATTCATGAGACCGGCAGTGACACAGGAAAGGCTGAAGGCCCTTGTGAGCCAGCAGTGAGATGGCAGACAAGATCCACTGGAGGTGAAATCAGGGCCAGGACCCAGTGTCTATTCTTGAGGAAGAGACAGAGACCAGCTTAGTGCAGTGTAAGGGTAGAGAGAAGATGGACCCAAGTTCCCTGTCTAACTGTACTTTATCTCTTCAGAAGGCAGTGAATGAAAAAAACAGTTGGGAGAGGCTTGTAGCTCCCAGTGAGAATGAATGAATCAAAGAATTGAATTAAACTTTAATAGCTTAAAATGGCACTAAGCCCTTGTATATTTGTTTTATTCCTTTTATTTGTATGGGTTTGAGTTACAACTATGTAGAGTTAGACCACACTTATGTGGTCACTCTCATTCATTATGCTATTCTCATTGTGACTAGAGTCCACTGAAATGCAGCAGGTCAGGGAAGGAGGACACGTTTCCCTGGAGGTGGGGGGCAGAAGTCATCAGAGACTATTTGGATAAATAAATCCACATGGACAACACCTCTATATCAAAAAGTTGCTCCTTAACACCTTGTAAGGGTACTAGAGATAGGGAATAGAATCACCAATGTCCCGATAACCAAAGAAAGCTTGGCATTTCATACCGTCTTGACATTGGGTAAGCATTGTTTGTGGATTGCCAAAAAGGGTCAGGTAACTGGGCAATACCCCCTGATGGCTAAATAAATACTTCAAAATCTGCAATCCACGTAAATATCAACCAAGATGTAATGATGAAGATGAGATAGACAGACATGCAGACAGAGAATATTTAATAAGTGTTCACTATATGCTAGATACTAAGCACTGATACTACAAATGTAAGCAAAGACAGCCCTTGCCCTCAAACAGCTTACAATTATAATGGGATAAGGTAGCACATTAGAAAGGAGTTAAAAAGGGAGGGTAGCTACATGGGGGCATGGTAGGTCGATAGCTGGGAAGTGTCATGGATACCTGGTTTCAGGCAAGTAAGGCCAAAGCTATCTACCCGATCTAGGGAATCTGGAACTGAGTCCAACATTTCATTGTAAAGTGCATAATATTGATGGCCAGAGTATAGGCAGCATTGTGAGGAGATGATCAGTGAGGGAGAAAGAGGAATGTATGAGAGATATCAGAGAGCTGAAGAGTCTTCTTAACCGGGCTTCCAGAGAAGCCAAGGATTGTGTTATGCTATGTTTTTTAGGCAATGTGTTATGGCATAAGGCAGTATTATCAAATTCAAATATAAGTAGGGGTTAATAAGCTGTGCATAAGTATCCCTGTCAACCACATATTGATTTAGAAAACCACATTAATATCATCTATATTTATTGTATTTTTTATTTTATTAAATATTTCCCAATTATATTTGAATCTGGTTTTAGTTGCCCTGGGGATTGTTGCAGACTGAATGCAGCTCACAGTCATGTTTGACACCTCTGATGTAAGGGATTTAAATATAGAAGTATTGACTCATACTAACTAGCAATTTGACCCTGGGTACTTCCTCTGCTAGTCTTAGTTTCCTCATCTTTAAAATGAGATTAGCTTTAGAATATAATTAGAACATGATCTCTCATTCTATAATTCTAGTCCCAATTCTGTCTGTTACTCAGGATGTAATCTTAGGCAAGTTACTTATACCAGTAGAACTTCATTTCCTCATTTATAAAATGAAAAAAATATGTCCAGGAGTCATTATGAAGATCAAATGAAACTATTCAATTCATTAACATATTTATCAAAGGTTTACAACAGGCCTAGATGGTATAGGGGATCCTCAAGAAATATCTAGCACAAATTATAATGACCAAGCATGTTCCTGCAGAAATGAAAACAACATGCAACTCATTGCCTCCTTTGCATTGGTGGGGGATTGTTATATAGACTGGAACACTGTGCATACTGTCAGATTCAATTGATGTGTTGTTTAACTTTGCAAAACTACTTTTCCTCCACTCTTTAAAAAAGTGTTACAAGGAATGGCTCATGGAGCAGGGAAGGTGGAATGGATAGATTTGAAAATGAAGGTGATATAATTACAGATAATTCCAGTAAACTTTCAAAGTATACAGCACAACCCCTGTCCTCAAAGAGATTATAATTTCTTTCTGCAGATAATATGTACAGTATTAACATGGGATACTTAATCACTAAAGAAAGAGGTAAAAATATGAATCAGTATGTTAAAAGGTGCTAAGTTTTATAGAAGTACTAACATGTGTGATATACACAATATATCCTATGGGTGGTCAGAAAGAGAAGAGGATCCTCTTGGTACGAATTGAATTCTGGATAAAGTTAATAGGGGAGACTACAGAGAAGGTGAGATTGAGTTGAGCCTTTGAGAATTCAGAGTAGAAGAGGAAGTGGAACATTTCAGGTATATAAAATAGAGTGATCAAAGGTGAGAATGAGCACAGGGAACAATGAAGACAGCAATCTTACTGGGAAAGAAGAATTTGTGTTAGGAAGTAGTGAGTGGTAGATTGGAATATGGTGAAAGAATGGAGAGGCATTTTGGGACAAGCTTGTGGAGAGAACAGAAAGGATTGATGTAAAAGGAATTTGCAGGCTTAAAAAATAGACACATAGTCTTGAAGCTGGAAGACACCAGAGAAATAACTTTGTCTAATCCTTTCATTTTATAGATGAGGAAACTGAGACTCAGAGAGGTTAAGCGACTTGCCAAAGGTCAGTGAACTAGTCAGAAAAGTAATTGTCAGAAAGACTCAGGTGTCATGACACTGATTCCAATGTTCCCTCACCTATACCACACAACTTCTCAAATAAGAAGTACTGTGGTTTTCCAGTATTTTGCCCATTCTCATAGGTAGAAGGTACCCCAGGGTCAGCCACTTAACCCATGTGGACTGGGTTAATCCCATCATCCCTAAGAGTTATATGAGCTGAGGAGTGGATTCTCTTAGTCCTTTCACTTAATAATCATAAACTTTGCTGAGATCTCTTTTGCTTTCAACCCCTAAGAGTTAGGGACTTTTTCCCTAAGAAAATGAACTTTTCTTTGGGTGGAGATGGAGTGTTTTCCCTATTTAGTAGGAAGATGCACTTCAAGGAATTCAGGAAAAAAGAGTGAGAAAGATTCTTTGGTTCTTGTTCCTACATAGACCAGTCGTGACTCATCGACTCCCTTCTCTAGCTGCACAAATGGGGCCTAAGAGATTAGAGCATATATCCCAAATGTTACATATTAGAATTGATTACACCAACACAACTATTAGACTTTAAAAGGCATAATGTTTTAAGCCTGTTCAACTAAAATACTATAGTCTAAGCGCAATCAAATCTCTCTGAGGGGATTAAGCAGACACCATTCTAATTTATCCATTCCAGAGCGTGGTGCCAAGAGTGCTGCAAAGATGAAAATAAAGAAACTGCCGAGTGGGCATTTTTGTTGATCCAGCAGTAGAAGTAGCAGCTTGCTCAGGAAAAAGAGGATAACTGCTGTTCTTCCTCTAGCCTATGTGATTGGAGAACATGCTGAGGAAGTTGTGTTTCTCACTTCCATTTGCCAACTAGCTGGGATAGTATACAAAACCCACCCAACCAACTCATCAATTTAACATTCTAACTCTTTCCCAGTATGTCATTTCAACCTTACTTCTTTCTTCTCCCTTTCCATATAATGTAAACTCTTTGAAAGCAGAGACTGTTTTTTGCTTTTTTATTTTTTTTAATATCCCCAACACTTAGCACAGCATCTGGTACACAGTTCTTAATAAACACTTGTTGATTAATTGATTGACACTCCTTTGTAGGACTCCTTCACTCCAGTTAAATTAGTTTGCTCATGGTTTCATAACTGTGTTCTGTGGATGCTTCCTCTACACTTTTCTTCACTCAGCTCCAAGACTCAACTCAGGTTTGATCTTCCCATTGAAATCGTCTCTGACTGTTGTAGCCCATGAAAGATCTCTCTAAATTCCCTCCGCCCACTGGCTAAATCATTCTCTTGAGTGCTTAATGTTTGCTACTTTGTATTGTTATCCATCTTTTAATGTACACGTCCACTCTCCTCAGCTAAAATAGCCTGTTACACTTACTACCTTTGTTACCATGGGCAAGAACCTTCATCTCTCTGGGCTGCTTTTTCCTCCTCTTTATAAAGATGATTATCTGATGAGATAATCTATGAGGTCTTAGTTCTTGATCTGTGGTGTGAGGAGGAGGAGGAAGAGGAAGAGGAAGAGGAGGAGATGATGAGGATGATGGTGGTGGTAGTGGTTGTGGTGGTGATTGCCCAATTCTCTAAAGATATTCTTATGGACAAAATGGAAATAAATGTTCTGAGTGATAATATTTTTTGTGTGGATATACATAACAGGTTAAATGACCAGACACAAAGTCTGCTCATTATCAAATGAATGACAATTTGGAAATATTTTTCAATAGAATATGTCAGACATTTATCTTTGGCCCTGTTCTGTTCAATATTTTTTATCAAATCCACAGAGATACTTAAGTATGGTTTCATGGCCCCTGATTCTATTTGAGTTTGAAACTACTGCTATACATTATAGAAGAGAATGACCAGGAGAGTGAGAGGAATGCAGATCATATAATCCAAGGATCAACTGAAGTTACTAGAGGCACTAAGCCTAGAGAATGAAAAAAACAGTGAGGATATGATTACTGTCATGTACTTCAGGTCTATGAAGGGTTATTTAGTGGGGAAATGATTGGATTTGTTCTGTTTGGCTCCAGAGGAAAGAACAAGGATCAATGGACAAATTTCAGCAGAGTAAGTTTTGGTTTTATGAAAGGAAACTTTTCCTAAAAATTATAGCTGTCCAAAACTGCCTTGGCAAATTAAAATTCCTCCTCACTAGATATCTTTAAGTAGAGGATGCATGACTGCTTCTTAGGGATATTAAAGCACTTTCAGGCATGGGTTGGACTATGTTTGATATCTTCCAATTCTAAGACTTGGTGATTGTGGATGAGAGTGATAACAACAACATCACAATGTCACAACAATATCATAAGGAAAGTCAGCCACAATGCAAATAAGTGTTGATCAATCTAGAACATGAATGAGGCTATTTATGTCATTCTTTGTGGGAGAAAAGTAAAGGGAACTGCTAAGAGAGTTGTGAATACAGATTTTATTAAGTCACTGGTCCTTTTAGCATTTTTCAACTGTTAGTGGATATAACAATGCCCTAGACACTATAGTTAAATATTTCCATACAATCAGTCAACAATTATATATTGGAAGGAGCCTGGAGACTTAATTTCTAATCCCAAAATAGTCACTTATACTATCTAGGCCTCAGTTTCCTCATCGAAAAATGAGAGATTTGGACTCGGTGATCTTTAAGGTATCTTCTATCTCTAAAATGTAATAATTCTATTTCTTGAATGTCTGCTACATGAATAATTCTGTGTTAAGCTCTGCAGCAGGTGTCAGAGAGAATGTCTGGTGGATGTTGTTATTATTGTTATTGTTGTTGTTTTCTCCTTTTTCAGGGAGTTGAATGAGTTGGGCAACTGAGGAAGTTTTCCAAAATCTTGGTATCCATATCACAAAAATGACTGACCTGTCACAAGCAAATATAAAGATACAGGTGATGAATACAGAATGAGGCATGTTGGTAGCTGTGGTTCTAGTTCATTTGAATTGAGTACCAAGAACTTTCCTTATCTGCTTTTTCTGATAACAGCTCCCGATGATGACTGATGGGAGCAGCTTCCTATCATGACATGGGAGGTAGGAACGAACCATCAGTCTGGGGAGGTGTCTAGCCTTCTGTGCTGGGCAATTGTCTATATGGAGAGAGGGGGTATACCAGATACCACTACACCCATCAAAAGCCATTAGTGATGCATGAAACAAAGAAAAGTTTATGTTCCAGCTGCCTAGGTGAATGGAGGGGCTACCAGTCAGCAGTGTCTCCTAACTGCTAGTAGCTTGTGATCCTATTTGCTCTATCAGGGAATTCCCTGTGAAATTATATTCCCAGTATATCCCAGGAATTTTGGTCCTCAAAATCCTAGCTGCTCCTGCAGACTTACTTCCTCACTTGTAATATGAATAGGCCCCACCATAGTCTACCACATTGCCTAATGAAGAAGATGCAACAAATAAAGGATGATACAAAACAGAATTGAGTTAGTTTCTAAATTCTGTGTTTCAGACTCAACAGAAATTTCTTAAGCTCCTGCTCTTTGTGAGTCACTATGCTAGGCACCAGGGATAGAAAAATGAAAACTGCTCACAAGAAACACATAGTTTTGAAAAGAATTAAGTGACAAAGGCCTAGAAACATCATTCGGTCACGTGTTCTGTTAGCCATGACTATTTCGGCTTCATTCCACAGAAAATTGAGTTTTTATGGTTGTAAAAGTTTTATCAATTTAAGTTGGTGTGAAGGAATAATGAAACTAGAGGGTCTTGGTACACCTGCATAGAATCTGCTGAGTTACTGTAGCTGTAACTAAGCAGGAAAGAACAAAATTTTGCCTCAGGACACTGAAATCCAGAGGGAGTTGACAACCCCTACACTCCTTCAGCAAAATAGAAACAACTGAGTTTAATATCCAATCTACAAAAAATAATTAGTTAAAATAGGAAGCTACCAGAGTCACTGGCGTAGGGTGGAAAAGAACACTGGATTTATACTCAGAGGACCTGGGTTCCCATTTTGTCTCTAATGCATACTATCTGTGCAAACACAGGCAAGTTCTTTAACTTCTCTGAGGCTCAGTTTCCTCACCTGACAATGAGAGGGAATGGATGAAATGGCCTCAAAGGTCCCTTTCAATTTTAGATCTATGAACCTGTGATCTCCCAGATTCTTCCACTGTGACTAAATCCCAGATAAACTCCTTCTCAATTGCTGACTAACTTTTCCATGTCTAACTTTCCATGACCCCATTAGGCATTTTCTTGGCAAAGATCCTAAACTAGTTTGCCATTTTCTTCTCTAGCTCATTTGACAGATGAGGAAACTTTGACAAACAGGGTTAAGTGACTTGCTCAGGGTCACACAGCTAGTAAGTGTCTGAGGTTTGATTCAAATACAGATTTTTCTGTCTCCAGGCCTAGCACTCTAACATTGCACCACATAGCTGCAACTCTCACCTAGAACTCCATTTTATCTTATGGTCTCTTCTTTCTCTCAATAGAAATCGTCTTAAACAGTTGATTTGAGGCTGTGTTTCGGGAAGCTTGCTCTGGATACCAAGATAACTAGTTGCCACTCTACCTGCTCTTTGCATGTTTACTAAATCACATCTTTAAAAGTTGCTTTGTTAAGTGATCCAAGTTGGCCAGGATTGTACATTGGTGTGCTATTTAGAGAAAAGAAAGAAGATTCTATTTAGGGCAAAACAAACTCACTTTATTGTAGGCAGACGTGACCAGCCTTACACAAAAGCAAAGTAGATAGCTACACCCTTAATGTACTTGTATGAGTTCCAGGAAAGGTTCCCCCACATTTAAAAACAATGCAACCATCCATAAACCCATTGCTCAAAATTACCTATTTTTAAAAATGGCATAGAACCTTTCATTCCACAATTATAGATGACTGCAATCCCTTGTGGGAAAGATAGATCAGTGACTTAAATTCTATATGCTATCAGCTCCTTTCTCAAGACAGGAATTATAAGGGAGAGGGGAAATTGTGAAAAAAAGCTACAGAAATGGGAGAATGGGCATCTCCAAGGACAAACAACACTTCAAAAATTTTGTCAGTATCCTGCCCTATGGGAAGTCACAATTGGTACACCAACTGGATTCATAAAGGTTCAACTTCCTGCTCCCTGCAGAAGTAATTACGGTCTAATAGATAGAACATGCTGGATTTGGAGTTGAAACCTAGATTCTGGTCCCAACTCTACTACTTACTAGCTTATGGACCCATTTGGGTCACTTACCCTATCTACATTTCACTTCCTCATCTTTAAAATGGAGACTGTATATTTCTTGAGGGAAATGCTTTGTAAACTTTTAAACCTTATATAAATATAAGCTATTATTGTTTATTATAGTTTTGAAAAAAAAAAACAACAAACCTATACTACATCTTCATGATTCTCCTCTCAGTATCTAGCTACAATGCTTCTTGGGCAACAGAAACATTTTATCACCAGGGTCATGTATAAACCAGAATCAGTATCTCCTGGGATACTGGTAATATAATTACTTTTCCATTGTCGCTACATTGAGAAATCTGTGTGGCCTATGAAAAATCCTGTTCAAGACTGGGTACCTCAGGAAACACCTCTAGAATTTCTAGGTTTCTTCCCTTATTTTTTTTTATTATGAGATTGTTCTGACTCCAATTGGAACTTGGAGGTCAGGGATAGACACTGTTGTATTCCCCAATGCAGTCATATTAAGGTTAATGGGGTGAAGTGGGATTATGGCTACTCAGGAAGAGAGTTATTCCCTAATGGGACGAATTCTAGGATAAGCGAGCTGTCAAAATAAAATCATATTGGCTTGAGGAAGCCTCAGTTCTCTCAAATGACTGGGCAGGCTGTCAAGTCACTGAGCCTGAGAAACAGTAACTCTTCTGGCATTGAGACAGGAAAAAAGAAAGTAGTTGACCTTGTGCAGCTAAGATTAATGATTTCTCAAGAATGATTTCTTCTTGTGATGCTTGGGAACCAGTAGAGCCTAGTAGCAAGAATCACTGGTGATTCTTGACCTGTACATTTATCTTTATTTTTGTGTGACAGTATTCATGGAGGTATTTGTACTCCTTGAGAAAAATACATACATACATGCATATACATACACACATCTGTAGCTCTGCAAATGTGTGACCTACATAAATACAACACTGTCAGTGCCCAAACTTCCTATGCCACGTTGTGAAACAAAGTGTTATTTCTGTGGAAATTGCATATTTGTGGGGGGTGGGGGTATTTCATTTCTGTATAACCCCATGAGAGTGTTTTTTTTTTTAATTTGGAACCCTGTTTGTCTACATGTTTCTCTGGTTTGCTAGGGAGAACTGTAAAGTTGTTTCTAGTAGATAGATTTTAATGGGGAGAGGTTACTAATTGCTATTCAATTTAATTCAGTATTAGGTGGAATACCCTGTGGAAAGAACAACACCAGTCTTCAGCAAAATTGTGAATTCAACAAAATTTTTCTTGTAAACAACAGTTACCATTTCTATACCCCACCCAATTCCACAAACTCAATGTCTCATTCCACACTCTCAGTTCATCACCTTTACATCAGCATGTGGGTAGAATGTGTCATCATGAATCCTTTGGAATTGTGATTGGTCATTACTCTGATTAGAGTTCCTAAGTGTTTCAGAGTTATTCACAATTTTTGTCATTGTGTAACTTGTTTTCCTGGTTCTGCTCACTTCATTCCACATTAGTTCATACAGGTCTTTACAAGTTTCTCTGAAACCATTACCTCCATCATTTCTTACAGCACAAATGTATGTATTCCATCACATACACACACATACATATATATGTGTGCATATATACATATATGTATATGTGTGTGTATATGTACATATATGTGTACATGTGTATACACGTGTGTATACATATATATATAATTTCATATAATAGCAATGATGAATATCCTGGAACATTTGCATCCAGATTTGAATAAGAATATCTCTTATGCAGTTTGATTTACTTAGGACCAATTTCTGTAATAATCTACCTTTGCTCTTATTTTTCCTTCTTCTCTTTCCTTCCTATTTTCCTCTAAAGTTAAATGCATTTCTCTACCCAACTGTGTGTATATATTCTCCCCTCCTTTGATTAGTTCAGATGACAGTGAGGTTCAATTCAATTGTTAGCCAATCCCCTCTATTCCTTCTTCTTTGTATAGACTTCTACTTACTCATGTGAAGAATTTTCCCTAATCTGCCTTTCCCTTCCCAGTGTTTCTCTTCCCTTCCTGTTACTTTAAAGATCATCAGAACATAACAGAACCACTTACAAGCTTTTTGTCTAATTTGATTTCCTATAGTACCCCTGATTATGTATATCTTGAATCATCTTCACATATTAGATAATAAATAGTTGGAACTTGTTTAATCCCTTGTGATTGCTCACTGACATGTACTTTTTTATGTTTCTCTTGACTCCTGAATTTGTACTTCAGAGTTTCTACAAAACTGTGCTCTTTTTGTCAGCAATGTGTGGAGATTTTCTATTTTGTTGAAAGTCAATTTTACCCTGTTTAGGATTATATTCAGGTTTGCCAAGAAAAGTTATTCTTCGGTGTAATACCACATCCTTTGCCTTCTGGAATATTCAGAGCTTTCTGCTTTTTTATTGTGCTGCCTACTAAGTTGTATGTGATCCTTATTGCGGCTCCTCAGGACTTGAATTCTTTCATGGTGGCTGCTTGCTGTATTTTTTTTTTCTTTGACTTAGAAACTCAATTTTGGCTAGCATGTTCCTGGGAGTTTTTTTGTTTTGTTTTGTTTTGTTTTGGGGTTTCTTTCAAGAGAGGACCTATGGATTGTTTCTTTTTCTACTTTGCTCTCAGATTCTAAGAGCACTGAATAATTTTCTTTTTGATTTCTTAAAATATGATGTCTGAATTTTTTTGGAGGTAATGGTTTTAGGTAATCCAATTATTCTTAAATTATCTCTCAAAGTTTTTAAGCCATTTGTTATTGCAATGAGATAACTTGAATTTTCTTTTATTTTTTCAGTCTTTTGACTTCATTCAAATATTTATTGTCTCATGGATTCAGTATTTTTATGTGGTTCATTTTAATTTTCAGGGAGTTTTGTTTTGTTTTGTTTTTGTTTTTGTTTTTCCAGGCAAGGTTTTGTACCTTTTGTACGCGGCTACCAATTCCCTTTCCAGTTCTTTCTTCCCAGGTTCTCATTTCTTTTCCATTTCTTTTTTTTTCCAGGAGCATAATCTTTTATATTCTTGCTTCATCTATTTCAGGAATTCTAGTTGAATTTGTGTCCAAAATATGTTTGGGTTTATTTTTGTTTTAATCTTCATCTTTAGACGTTTTGAAGTCATTCTCTTCTTCTGGGTTTGTGTCCTGAACATTCCAGTCACCATAATAGTTTGTTATTCTTGTTGTTGTTTTTAAGGTGAAAATCCTTTCTTTTATTTTTCTTTCTTTTTTGGTCCATCCCCTGCAGGCTTCAAAGTGGTCTAAAAGTTAGAACTGAGACCTTCTCCACTCTTGGGGTCTGAGCTATACAGCTGTCCCATACATCTTAATCTGTTCCTCAATTAGTACAAACCTAAGGCATATAATCACTCCTTACTCTGGAATGCCATATTTAGGTGAAGCCCCCCCCACTCGAGTCTGCACTAGATCTCTGAGCTGGAATAGCTAGGTGGTACAGTAAATAGAACTCCGGGACTGGAGTTCTGGAGACTTGAGTTCAAATCTGGTTTCAGACACTTACAAACTATGTGACCCTGGGTAAGTCATGTAACCCTGTTTGCCTCAGTTTCCTCATCTATAAAGTGAGCTAGAGAAGGAGATGACAAACCACTCCAATACCTTTGCCAAGAAAACCCCAAATGGAGTCACAAAAAGTCAAACATGACTAATCAACAAAACAGCAAATTAAGTGACAGAGCTGCTAATTTGTAACTACACCCTAAAAAGTTTAGGCTCATCTATGCTGGATCTGAGACTTTTTCTTAGACCAGGTCACAGCCTAGTGTGCACTGCATATGTGCTTCTGGCTAAACCCCATTCCCAGTATCCACAGACCTCTCTCTCTATCTCACTATGCAGACCTGGGCTTTAAAAAAAAATGTTGTATTTTTTTTTCTTGTATTTACTTATCAGAATTTTGTCTGGTATGTTTTCTAGATATGTTTCAAACAGTTGGGTGGGGGGAAGAAAGGGGAGGCAGCACACTGTATCCTTCCTGCTACTCCACCAACATGGCTCACCCTTAAACTTCCGATTGTCTCTTTCCATCAAAGCTCACCTGCCTTGTGTAACATTCCTCCAGATCCTTGTTACCACTTGCTGTGCTAATCTCTTTAAAAATGCTCATGGTATAAGTCTCTCCAAGCTTCTCTGTTGCAAAATGAAGTAAGCAGAGCCAGTAAAATGATATATACACAATGACTACAAAACATAAATGTAAAGAATAAGAACAAAACAATTTATGGTAAAAGATATTAGTGTCAATGTTGGCAATTTAAAATCAAATATATCAATAAAATCTATTAAAATATTCATGCTACTAATTTAATGACTTTTTATATCATCCTTCCCTAGGGTTATTGCTTTTGAATGTGGGGTATCTATAGATGCAGTGACAACTCAATAGGAATAAAGCTTCAGAGGTCAGAATTTCACACACATTGGCAACCTGGGAAAGTTATATGATGAATATTGTGGCATCTTGAGGGTAATCTTGCAATTACCTTCACCAACCAGTCCCAAAATATGGCTTCAAATTGTTCTATATCATGAGTACTAGAATGACTATGGGTATGTCATAGTCTATTAGTAAAATGACTGGTATTAGAAGCAAAAGAACTGGGTTCAAGTCCCGGCAGTGGCATTAACTAGCTGTTTAATCCTTGCCAATTCTCTTATTGTCTGAGTCCTATTTATGTCATCCATAAATTATAAATATTTTCATTATCTAACTTATGGGGTTGTACTGAAAATGGACTATCATTACAGAGAGAACTGTTGTCCATAATTGCCCCCAAATATTGAGTCATATAGCTTTTAGATCTCTCTCTATATATACATATATATGTATGTATATATGTGTGTGTGTGTATTTCACTATGCCAAATAATTAGTCTCCAAACTATGCACAATAAAACCATTGCAAAATATAGAGTTCTAGCAGAAGAAATCAAAATCATAGGAACAGAATGAGCTACATATCATGCTCGACTTCTTGTCCAATGCTGGAGTTGTTCTGATGTTGCTTTCAGGAAATCTACAGAAGATAAACTTACATCCCAAATACTTTTATTCAACCACACACACACACACACACAAAACAAACAAACAAACAAAAAACACCAGTTCTTTTATCCTCTTGTGGATTAGATCACAAGAGTCATATGAATATTAGCAGGATAGGGACTTTTCCATGTCTGTTTTTATCCAAATCTCATTTTACAAAAAGATGAAATGGATATAATTTGCTGTAGAAAATGATTGAGCCTGGATTAAAATACACACATGGAGGGGTTAGCTCCACACACACAAAATACAATAGCCATATGAATTCATCCAATAATATTTCATGCCAGATAAAAGAATGAGACATGCAGATGTGTTTGCTCCTCACAAAAACCCAGGGAGGCAGGTGCATTTACTATCTCAAAACATATGTTTATCATCATAAACATAATGATGTTTATGGGGAAACTAAGGCAGACAAATTAAGTGAGTTGCTTAGGGTCACAGAGCTAGTAAATGTCTGAGGTTGAAGTTGAACTCAGGTCTTTCTGACTCCAGGGCCCCTAGCTACTTGATATATACGAGGAAATAGCAAAACTACAACATATCACTTTGAGATGCAGAAATTTCACACCTACCAAGTACCTAACAATTATCCCCTGGTCAAAAGAATTCTATAGCAGAAACTTGCTATCTTTCATAGTATAACAGAGGAACAATCTCCAAATAAATCTACAAATCTACAATCTACAAATAAAGCTCAGAGTATCCTTGAAAATTCAATTGATAAACTGTACTGGAACCAGATCATTATCATATGTATAATAAGCATTTAAGAACAATTTTTGATAAATGTCACCACATTGAATATTCATTATGTCCAAAATTCATGGAATGAAAAATGGTCAGAATACAGAGAACTAACAAAAGAAGTTGAAACCATGTGAGAATAAGGTGAAGAACATTACATCTCTATTGCCCTGTATATTTCCGGAGTTATTCTGAAGATTTTTTTAATGAATCTACAAAAAATATACTTATATTTTAATGTTTCTATTCAATTATAAAAATAATTAACCAATTTATCCAATACATCACAGAATATTTAATATAAAATAATGACAGATAACAAATTGTCCAAAGACCATTTCTTTCTGACTCCATCAAAAAAGATGAGAAGAATGAAATACTATTACTACTACTAACAACAATATGCACACATGTATATAATAGTTATACATCCTCAAAGTGCTTTTCATAGCTGTCACATTTGATCCTCACCCAATGGGGGGGTAACTATTATCTCCATTTTACATTTGAGTAAACTGAATATAAAAGGCTAGATGGCACAGTGGATAGAATAACAGGCCTGGAGTCAGGATGATTTATCTTCCTGAGTTCAAATCTGGCTTCAGACACCTAGAAGCTGTGTGACCCTGGGTCAGTCACTTAACCCTTTTTGCCTTAGTTTCCTCATCTATAAAATAAATAGAGAAGAAAATGGCAAACCACTCTAGTATTTTTACCAAGAAAACTCCAAATGGGGTCACAAAGTCAGACAGAATTGAATAAAATGAATACCACAAACTAAATAAAAAATAACACAAGTCAGTGTGATCAGGATTTTACTATGCCCCAAACTATCAAAGTGAAAATCAGCAAGGTACTCTTGGAACTCTCAGTAAAACCTTCAAGCTTTTTAATTCAATTAAATTGAATAAATATACTAAGCACCTACTATGTGCTAAGCACTGGGGATATAAATAATAAGAAGAGAGCCCCTACTCTCAAAGAGCTTATAATCTAATAAAGAAAGATAATACATCAAAGGAAGGTAGAAAGGATAGAAGCCACCAGGAGGTATTTGTCACAGTGAAGGTGGGGTGGGGTGTGTGTGTCATGTTCCTTGGAGTTCAAACCAAGTAGAGTTTTAGATGGATGGTGGAAATTTAGCTAGAGATTCCAGCCCTCTATAAAGGAAAGCTGTTGGAGGAATTTACTCTTCCACCCTCCAGCCCTCTAATCTGAAGGAACAGGATCCTGAGGGAGTTAGAAATGTGTTCAGAATCCAAAGCTGAATTTAACATCGTGATGGGATTTCAGGAGATTGGCTTATCCTGGATGGGGTATCATGTTCTTTGGAGTTCAAACCAAGCAGAGCTGTGGATAGAAAGCGGAGAGTTAGCTACTGTGGGGTAGAGATAGATGAGAATCTTAACACAGGAATCACGGGGAATAGAACATAAAATTGATAATCCCTTTTTACCCACTGAAGCTTAAAGGGGGTAAGGTGAGAACAAGTAAAAGGAAACAATAATTTTCAAGGCAATGAGAGAATTCATGGAACTCATTCCTAGATGAAAACATCAATCTTTATGAAGAAGGTTTAGATTACTTCCTGCCTGATAGAGGTATGACTGTACTGAATTCAGTTGACTGGGCCTGAGCAGGCAAAAGATTTGCTCACTGAAATAAGCAACTTCCATTTTTTGTCCCCCAAATTCTCTGGATCAAAAAATAATGATATGTCTTTAGGGAGAAAAGTTTTCCCAGACACTAGGAGCATTACATATCCTCAGCTTATGGAGCTGCCCCTGTAAAAAATTGTAAATTTGGTGTGTGTGTGTGTGTGTGTGTGTGTGTGTGTGTGTGTGTGTGTTCCTCAGAAGCCCCAGATTTCTAATTAATCCACCTTTCCCTCTCCCTTAGGCACTCAGCTCCCTTATGAGCTATCACTATCAAAATTTGCTTCTTGGAAAGGAAATGAATGTGACACTGAGGTATAAATGACTGATAACACCATAACATTTTATCATTCCCAGGGAGATAAGCATTTCAGCCTGAGCTGAAGAAATGAATGATAATAGCAGTGCACAGGTGTATAATGTTCTATCATTTATAAACCATTTCCCTCACAACCCTGTGAGATAGGTAGTGCAAGTATTCTTATCCCCATTTAATAGATGAGTTAACTGAGTATCATCAGAAGTTGAATGATTTGTCCAAAACTGCCTCCAATTCCTCTCCTTTCTCTCCTGTCTCTCAAATGAAGATCTTAATTCTTACTTTCCTGAGAAAATTAAGACAATTTAATGTGAGCTTCCTCTCCTTCAATACAAGTCCCACTCTCTCCTCCTTCTCCGCAATATTTGAGAAAGAAGTCACCTTTCCACTTGCCAAAGCCCACCTCTCCACATGTGCACTTTATCTCATCTGCAACTGTATTCTCCAGCAGATTATATCCATAATCTACCCCACCCCCCTCAAATCTTCAACTTTTCATTATCAACTACTCTATACTCAGGTCTGGTCTGAGTAAAACTGCACTAACAATTTTGAAACACCCTTCATATACAACAATGTACTTGTCTCTCCCATTAGGATATAACTTTTTTTTAAATTTTCATTTATTTTGTTTTTAATTTATTGAATAAAACAAGCTTTTCCATATTCCATAATATTATATATTATAATAATAAAAAAGATGATTACACATGAAACTGCAAATCTATTACTTACAACTTGCTATTCCTTTAAAATATATAATAAAATCACCATGTAAATTTCTTTTTTTTCCTTTATTTTTTCCTCCTCCCATCCTAGAGATGACTACCATTAGGCACAAAAATGTATATATGTGTACAATCATTCTATACATACTTCTATTTATCTGTTCTTTCTCTGGATGCAGATAGTATCTCCCTTCATAGGTCCTTTGTAGTTAATTTGTAGTTAATTTGGGTATTTAGTCAAAAATAGTCAAAATGACTTAGTAACTCAAAATTATTCTTAAAACGATATTACTATTACTATATACAACATTCTCTTGGTTATGCTTATTTTATTCCTCATTATTTCATGCAAGTCTACCCATGTTTTTCTAAGATCATCAAGCTTAGGATGTAACTTTATTTACGATAGGTGACTGTGCCATTCTTTGTTGTTTTCTCAGCACCTGGTACAGTGGTAGGCACTTGATAAATACTTACTATTCATTTAATTGAGTAATTCAAATCAAGGTTTTTTGCTGTGCAACGTTCTTTTCATTATAAAATGTGGCCATAAGTATTAACAGTGGAACTTCAAATAGTCAGGGATTTGGTTATGGGAAGGATTAAGAATCTTCCCAGTCATCCCTAAAATTATTCTATTTGGTGGTAGATGATAAGTCCTCTGGCCCAAGATAATATTTTAAATCTTTAATTCTCTAGAAAAGCAATTCTTCCATAAGGACATGACAATAATTTTTGCTAATCCATCAATAGATATAAAGCAGATATGTTTCATGCAAAAAGCTAAAATGATAAACTATGGTCTTGCTTACTCCCATAAAACATTCTCATAGATATCTCACATCTTGTTTGAAATGGACTAGAATTAACTGGTACCCTGAAGTCTATCATATGATATCCATATCAATTGGATAGATAGATAAAACAATCGAGGGAATAGAGGGGTGTAAGATGATAAAATGTGGAATCTATGTTATTAGGACTTCTTTTTCTTTACAATGTAATAGTACACATGTGTGTGTGTATGTACGTGTGTATTGCTTGTATATTTTAAGAAAAAGAGTTGTTCTAATGCCTTATGGTAGCATATGAACATTACCATGGGTTCTTAAAAACCATGACAATGAAATCTAATCTCTGGAAGGTCCTACCAATTCATAAGGGCTTTGAGTTCAAGCTTAGTGATAAACTGTATGTCTGTTGTCAGAGAACCATCTTAGAGGCTTGTCACTCAGTGGTGTGATACCAGGTGATACCTGCAACCATAGACTTCACAAAGTTTATCCGTTTAAGTATGGAAGGATTATAATCTGCTCTGGTATTGGGTGAATCCACACATGAAATCTCCAATCTCTGACATACTAAATATACAGTTCACTCACTGTCTGGGTCTGAGCAAAGGCACCAAGTTCCTGAGGATGAAGTAAAAACTCTTAGATATCTATTTAAAATTAGTCATTTTTACATTCCTGTTAACTTTGGCTACAAGGATTATACCTAAGGAAAACTAAATTAGGTGAAGTGAGAGGTATACAGTCATAGAATTATAGAATCTTAGAGTTGGGGGAAAAATAAAAGACAATCTAATCAAAAATCCGCATTTTACAAATCTATCTGCAAAACCTTTCCATTCTCCTTTCAGTGTTTTTCTTTTTGGCTCCAATCCATTCTAGATATTAAATTTCCTCATATTGTCACCTAGTTATCTACCACCCTTTGCTGAAGCTTTCCATTTACTTCTTGCCTCTCAAGTAGTGATTTCTAAAGCAGGGGCCTTGGTGTCACTTGGGTGATGGAAAGGTGCATGACCTGATCTTAAGTGGTTTTTGATCAACCAGAAGTCTCCTCCCACCCTCACTGCAATAGATAATTGTGGGGCCTGCCTTTAGAGCAAACTTGCCTATCTTTATCCCAATCTTCTCCATTCCACTTTTCTCCCTCTCTCTGATGTACAAGTTTCCAAACTCCCACCCCTGAGTTGGGGCTGGGCCCCTTGAGGCAATTATAACCTAAAATCATGGCTAACAATAGCAGCTAATCAGACACAAGTGGGGAAAATATTTCCTACCATCTTCCACCCACACCTCCATCACCTTTTGGTTGTGGTAATCACCTTTCAGAAAGTAGGCTCTTTGGTTGGAGGGGAGTGACTAGTGTATAAGAATCAAAAATTTCAGAAAGGACAGAATAAGTCACATAAGATGTGTAGGCATGAATGGAGTATAATTTGGATTATAGATATCATCATATTATCCTCTCTTCTGAAGTCATCTCTCTTTTCAAGTATCAAATTACTATCAAGGACCTTGCCATCCTTTCAGTCATCAATTTCTTTGGTGTCATCTTTAATTTCTCACGTACCCTTAGCCCAAGTTAAAATAGCCAAACATTTTGCAAATCCCATCTGTTCTATCTATATATGTCACACATCATTTCACTCTTCTTCTAAAGCCACTAATATGTGGTATGCTAAAACCAGCTCTTACCAGCTGGAGTTCATTGTTAAATTATCATTGTTTGCATTTATACCTTGGAAATCTGGCAAATGATAAAAAAAAACAAAACAAAACAAAACAAAAAAACAGTGTTTGATTTATTGTTGAGAGTATTGTCCAGACTTAAGAATGTGAGGAAGAAACAATTAATAATTCAGATTAAACTTAAAAATGTATTTTTCATACAGGGATTTGTTTTGGAGGGAGAGCCTGTTGTTAAACATTTACCAGCATATCCCTGGACCTATCCTATATCAAGCTCTTTTCATCTCTTTCCTGGATTATTCCAAAAGTTTACTAACTGATTCCTCCCTCCTTCAAGTCTCTCCTCTCCAGTCCATCCTCCACACACCCAAACAACTTGATCTTTCTTTTATTTTAACACATCTTTAAAATTTATTTTTAGTTTTCAACAATCACTTGTGTAAAATTTTGAGTTCTAAATTTTCTCCCTTTCCCTCTCCTCCCCCTCCCCAAAACAGCATGCAATCTGATATAGACTCTACGTATACATTCCTATTAAATGTATTTTCACATTAGTCATATTGTAAAGAAGAATTAGAACCAATAGGAAGAACCACAAGAAAGAAGAAACAAAACAAAACAGAAGAGGAAAAAAAGAGCAAATAGTATGTTTGATCTGCATTCAAACCCCATAGTTCTTTCTCTAGATGCAGATAGCATTTTCCATCATTAGACTTTTGGAGATGTCTTAGATCCCTGCATTGCTGAGAAGAGCTAAGTATGTCAAAATTAGTCATCTCACAATGTGGCTGTTTATGGGTACAACATTCTCCTGTTTCTGCTCACTTCACTCAGCATCAGTTCATACAAATCTTTCCAGGTTTTTTTGGAAGTCTACTTACTCATCATTTCTTATAGTACATTAGTATTCTATTACATTCATATACCACAACTTGTTCAGTCATTCCCCAGTTGATGGGCATCCTCTCAATTTCTAATTCTTTGCAACCACAGAAAGAACTGCTATAAATATTTTTGAACATGTGGGTCCTTTTCCCAGTTTTATGATTTCTTTGGGATACAGACCTAGAAGTGCTACTGCTGGGTCAAAGGGTATGCACATTTTTATAGCCTTTTGGCCATAGTTCTAAATTGTTCACCAAAATGGTTGGATCAGTTCACAACTCCACCAAAAATGCATTAATGTTCCAATTTTCCCACATCTTTTCCAACATTTATCATTTTCCTGTTTTATCATGTTAGCCAATTTGACAGGTGTGATATGGTACTACAGAGTTGTTTTGATTTGCATTTCTCTAATCAATACTGATTTGGAACATTTTTTTCATATGAGTATAGATAGCTTAAGTTTCTTCTTCTGAAAACTGCCTGTCCATATCCTTTTACCATTTATCAATTGGGGAATGACTTGAATTCTTGTAAATTTGACTCAGTCCTCTATATACTTAGAAATGAGGCCTTTATCGGAGACATTGGTTGTAAAAATTGTTTCCTAGCTTTCTGCTTCCCTTCTAATCTGGTTGCATTGGCTTTGTTTGTGCAAATATTTTTCAATTAAATGCAATAAAAATTATCCATTTTGCATTTCATAATGTTCTCTATCTCTTGGATTCTTCCATTCACTATACATCTGACAGGTAAACTATTCCTTACTCTCCCAGTTTGCTTATAGTATCAGCCTTTATATCTAAATCATGTATCCATTTTGACCTTATCTTGGTGTAGGGTGTAAGATATTGATCTATGCCTAGTTTCTGCCAAACTGTTTTCCAGTTTTCCCAGCAGTTTTTGTCAAAGAGTGAGATCTTATCCCAGAAGCTGGGGTCTTTGGGTTTATTAAACAGTAAATTACTGTGGTCATTGATTGTTGTGTCTTGTGTATCTAACCTATTCCACTGATCCACCACTCTATTTCTTAGCCAGTACCAAGTAGGTTTGATGATTTCTGCTTTATAATACAATTTAAGATCTGGTATGACCACACCACTTCCCACAGCATATTTTTTTCATTAGTTGTCTTGATATTCTGGACCTTTTGTTCTTCCAGATGAATCTTATTATTATTTTTTCTAGCTCTCTAAAATATTTTTGGTAATTTGATTGATATGGCACTGAATAAGTAAATTAATTTAAGTAGAATTGTCATTTTTATTATATTAGCTTGACCTACCCATGAGCAACTGACTTTTTTTTCCAATTGTTTAGATCTGACTTTATTTGTGTGAAAAGTGTTTTGCAATTGTGTTCATATACTTCCTGGCTTTGTTTAGGTAGGTAGACTCCTAAATGTTTTATAATGTCTACAGTAACTTTAAATGGAATTTATCTTTCTATCTCTTGCTATTGGGCTTTGTTGGTAATATATAGAAATGCCGATGATTTATGTGGGTTTATTTTATAACCTGCAACTTTGCTTAAGTTGTTTATTATTTCAAGTAGTTTTTTAGTTGATTTTCTAGGATTCTCTAAGTGTATATATCATCATAGCTTCTGCAAAGAGTGATAGCTTTGTTTCTTCTTTGCTTAAATAATACCTTCAATTTATTTTTCTTCTCTTATTGCTAAAGCTAACATTTCCAGTACCATATTGAACAACAGCAGTGATAATGGCCATCCTTGTTTCACCCTTGATCTTATCGGAAATGCTTCTAACTTATCCCCATTACATATAAAGCTTGCTGAAGATTTTAGGTAGATGCTACTTATCATTTTAAAGAAGACTCTTAAAAAAAAAAAGAAGAAGACTCCATTTATTCCTATGCTCTCTAATGTTTTTAAGAGGAATGGCTGTTGTATTTTGTCAAAAGCTTTTCCTGCATCTATTGAGATAATCATGTGGTTTCTGTTAGTTTTGTTGCTGATATGATCAATTATGCTGATAGTTTTCCTAATATTGAACCAGTCCTGCATTCCTAGTATAAATCCTACCTGGTCATAGTGTATTATTTTCATGATATGTTGCTGTAATGATTTTGCTAATGTTTTATTTAAAATTTTTGCATCTGTATTCATTAGGGAAATTGGTCTACAATGTTCTTTCTTTGTTTTGACTCTTCCTAGTTTAAGTATCAGCACCATACTTGCATCAAAAAAAATAAATTTGGTAAGACTCCTTTGCCTGTTTTCCCAAATAGTCTATATAGTATTAGAATAAATGGTTCTTTAAATGTTTGATAGAATTCACTTGTAACTTCATCTGACCCCGGAGATTTTTTCCTAGGTAGTTCATCAATGACTTGTTTAATTTCTTTTTCTGAGATGGGATATTTAAGTATTTTACTTCCTTTTCTGTTAATTTGAGCAATATTTTTTAATAAATATTCATCCAATGTCAAATGTCAAATTTATTGGCATACAGTTGGGCAAAATAGTTCTTATTTATTATTTTAATTTCCTCTTCATTGGTGTTGAATTCACCCTTCTCATTTTTGATACTGGTAATTTGTTTTTCTTCTTTCTTTTTTTATATTAAATTGATCAAAGGTTTATTTATTTTTTGTTTTTTTTTTCACAAAACCAGCTCTTTGTTTTATTTATTAGCTCAATAGTTTTCTTAATTTCAATTTTGTTAATCTCTCTTTTGTTTTTAAGTATTTCTAATTTGGTATTTAATTGGGGATTTTTAATTTGTTCTTTTTTTAGTTCCATGACCAATTCATTGATTTCCTCTTTCTCTATTTTACTCATATAAGCATTTAAAGATATAAAACTTCCCCTAAGAATCATTTTCACTGCATCCCATAAGTTTTGGTATGTTGGCTCACTATTGCCATTCTCTTGAATGAAGTTATTGATTGTTTCTATTATTTGTTGTTTGACTCACTCATTCTTTAGGATTAGATTATTTAGTTTCCAATTAATTTTAGTCTATCTTTCAATAACTCTTTATTACATATAATTTTTATTGCATCATGTTCTGAAGAGGATGCATTTAATATTTCTGCCTTTCTGCATGGAATTGTGAAGTTTTTATGCCCTAGTACATGTTTAATTTTTGTGTAGGTGTCATGTACCACCAAGAAAAAAGTATACTCCTTTCTATCCTCATTCAATTTTCTCCAGCAGTCGACCATACCTAACTTTTCTAATATTCTATTCACCTCAACTTCTTTCTTGTTTATTTTGTGGTTAGATTTACCTAGTTCAGAGAGAAGGAGGTTGAGGTCCCCCATTAGAATAATGTTGCTGTCTATTTCTTACTATAACTCCCTGAACTTCTCCTCTAAGAATGTGGATGCTGTACCACTTGGTGCATATGTGTTTAGTAATGATATTACTTCATTGTCTATGGTGCTTTTTAGCAGGATGTAGTTTCCTTGCCTAACTTTGCTTTTGTTTTGTCTGAGATCAGGATTGCTACCCTTGTTTTGTTTTTTTGTTTTTTTTACTTCAGTTGAAGTATAATATATTCTCCTCCAGCCTTTTACCTTTACCCTGTGTGTATCCCTCTGTTTCAAATGTATTTCTTGTAAACAACATTTTGTAGGGTTATGGTTTTTAATCCATTCTGCTATCCACTTCTGTTTTATGGGAAAGTTCATCCCATTCACATTCACAGTTATGATTACTATCTGTGTCTTTCTCTCCATCCTGTTCCTCCCTCCCCCATTTATGCTTTTCTTTCTTCTTCTCTCTCTTTTCTCTCTCCTCCTCACTAGAGTTTTGCTTTTGACCACTGCCTCCCTCAATCTGCCCTCCCTTCTATCAGCCCCCTCCTTTTCTCTCCCTTTTCCATTATTACTTCCTCCCTCCATTCTATCCTTCCTTCCCTCTTCTTTCTCCTTTCCCCTCCTGCTGCCTCTATGGTAAGTTAAATTTCTACACCTAACTGACTGTGTTGCTCTCTCCATGAGTCAAATCTGATAAGAATAAAGTTCAAACAGTGCTCATCTCCCTTATTTTACCCTTTTCTGCTTCCTTTTTTCCTCTTTTCCCATTACAGTTCCTTTTCACCACTTCCTCTACTTCTCTTACTTGCTTCTCAAAATCCTCTTTGAACTCTTCCATAGCCTGGGACTGATTCATATCTTTCTTGGAGGCTTTGGATGTAAGAGCTTTGACTTTGTTATCTTCCTCTGGTTGTATGTTTTGAACTTTTTTGTCACCAAAGTAAGATTCTATGGTTTGCTTTTTTTTAATGCTATTTGATCATGTTCCCAGTCAATTACTTGCCTTTTAAACTCTTTGTTAAGGTAGGGGTCTGCTTCCAGTGTGGAGGATGTACTGTTCCAAGCTTCAGGGTTTTTGTGCAGCTGTTTTCAGAGATATTTCTTGGGACCTATAAATTTTCAATTCTTCCAAGGTGGTGTGATCAAAGGCAAGGTGTTTACTCTTGTCCTGGCCTGGGCTCTGGGCATTTGTGGGTTTAGAAATCTGGAAACTGCCACAGCTGCCTGTGATTCAGTCACTTGAGGCCTACTCTAGGTTCTCTGAGGCCTGGTCTGCCTGCAGGGCCCATGCTGAACTGTGTTTTTCTCCCAGTCTAGTGCAACTGACCTTTCCTGTCGACCTTCCAGGTTGTATTGGGCTGGAAATTTGTTTGACTCTCTCTTTTTGTGAGTTCTGCTGCTCTAGAATGTGTTTAGAGATATTTTTTACAGCTATTTGGAGAGGTTTGGGGGAAAGCTCAAGCAAGTCACTACTTTTACTCCGCCATTTTGTTTCTGCCCCCCTCCTTTTTGCCACTTCATTTGGTTTTTTATCATTCCATCAAAGTCAACTTAAACTCACTCTCTCTGTCTACATATATACCTTCTAAATGTCATAATAAAGATACATTTCTCAAGAGTTTTAAATCATCATTTCATGTAGGGATGTAAACAGTTTATCATTATTGAATAACATGTTTTTTTTTTTCTCCTTTCCTGCTTACCTTTTTATGCCTCTCTTGATTCTTGTATTTGAAGATCAAATTTTCAATTGAGCTCTGCTCTTTTCATCAGGAAAGTCTGGAAGTCCCGTATTTCACTGAATGTTAATCTCCTCCCATGAAGGATTATACTCAGTATTGCTAGGCAGGTGATTCTTGGTTGTAAGCCTAGCTCTTTTGCCCCCCAGAATATCATATTCCAAGCCCTCCAATCTTTTAATGTAGAAACTGCAAGGTCCTGTGTAATTCTGACTGGTTTCACGATATTTGAATTGTTTGTTTGTTTGTTTGTTTGTTTCTGGTTGCTTGCAGGATTTTCTCCTTGACCTGATAATTCTGGAATTTGGAATTTGAGATCTCTTTCAGCAGGTGATTGGTGGATTGTTTTGATGACTATTTTACCCTTTGGTTCTAGGGCCTCAGGGCAGCTTTCTTTGATGATCTCCTATGAATGCTGTCCAGGCTCTTTTTTTCATCATGGCTTTCAGGTAGACCAATAATTCTTAAGTTATGGCTCCTCAATATATTTTCCAGGTCATTTGTTTTTCCAATGAGGAATTTTACATTTTCTTCTATTTTTTCATCCTTTTGATTTTGCTTGACTGATGCTTGATGTCTCATAGAGTCATTAGCTTCCAATAGCTCAATTGTAATTTTTAATGAATTGTTTTCTTCAGTACCTTTTGTGCCTCCTTTTCCATTTGGCCAATTCTGCTTTTTAAGGAGTAGTTTTCTTCAGTGTACTTTTTTTTTTTCATTTTTGTCAACTGTATTTTTAAATGAATTGTTCAGTTTTTCTTTTATCCCCACTTATTTGACTTTTAAAATCCTTCTTGAGCTCTTCTAAGAAGGCTTTTTGGGCTTGAGACCAGTTTATATTCCCCTCTGAGGTTTCAGATGGGGTTATATTGACAATGTCATCCTCTCCTGAATTTGTATTTTGATCTCCTTTGTCACCAAGATACTTTTCTATGGTCATTGTTTTTCTATGTTGCTTCTTCTTCATGTTGTTTGCCTTTTTTCTGGCTTTTAAAGTTGATCTCAGCTTCTGGGGCACATGGGGCACTGTCCCAGGCTTCTTGTGCTGGGGGATAGGGTCCTGGTTACTAGTTTGCTAAGTTGAGACTGTATTGGCATGCCCTGCAGCCCTGTACTCAACTATGTTTCTCTCTCACCCAGTACTGACAGACCCCCTCCCACTGACCTTCTAACTTGTCCTCTAGTGTTTTTAATAGGAATGAATATTGTATTTTGTCAAAAGCTTTTTCTGCATCTATTGAGATAATCGTATGATTTCTGTTAATTTTGTTATTGATATGATCAATTATGCTGATAGTTTTCATAATATTGAATCAACCCTGAGTTCTTGGTATAAATCCTACCTGGTCATAGTGTATTATTCTCATGATAGGTTACTGTGATCTCTTTGCTAATATTTCATTTAAAATTTTTGCATCTGTATTCATTAGGGAAATTGGTCTATAATTTTCTTTCTCTTTTTTTTTGGTTCTTCCTTGTTTGGGTATGGTATCAGCACCATATTTGTATCATAAAAATAATTTTGTAAGACTCTTTCTTCACCTATTTTCCAAGTAGTTTATATACTATTAGAAATAATTGTTCTTTCAACTTAATTTTTCTAAAGTGAATGCCTGACCTTACAACTCCCCTACTCAACAAAATCCAATGGTTCCCTCTTGACTCTAGTATCAAAATTATTTCATCATTATCTCATTCTTTTAGTTTATATTGTGTTCATATTTTTATGATATATACAAGTATAGTAATACTTTACATACTTGATAAATAACTAAATTACACATATATTTGGGTATGTGTTCAATGTCTTACTGAGAGTAGCACGTAATCAAAATAGTTCTAGATATTATTTGCATTTGTATTTTAACAGAATCTTCAATATCTTAACCCCAAACATTTCTTTATGTGAGAATCTCAAGTACCACATAAGAGACAGATTTGGCTAGATAAGTATTTTCTTTTATTTTTCAATGCCATGTAGGAAGCCATTGTGAGGTGGGGTAGGAAAGGGAACTCAATGTTGCATAATTATATATATATCTATATCTATCTATATATATATATATACACATAGTATTTGGAATTAAAGGACCTCAATTCAAATTCTGATTCATATTTACTATATTTGAGCTTGGACAAGTCATTTAACCCATTTAATATCTGTGGCCCTGAGTTCCCTTATCCATTACATAAGGGAGGTTGGCCTAGATGACCTCTTAGATATTTTTCCAGTTCTAAATCAGTGACCCTTTGATCCTCTCTGAATCCTATTAGACAATACATTTAAGCAACAATATTGTTCTAAGAAGGAAACAAATTATTGTTAATCTCTTTTTTATACTTTCAATTTTTATGATTCTGAATATATGTCCAAATGGAGCAGGTGCTTCTGGCCAATTATAAGCCCACAGAAGCATGTGTAAATGCCATACTCATTTCAGGCTTGTTCCTCAGCCTCTTCCCCAACCACCCTGAGTGAGAGGAGAATTTGTTTCATGGCTGTCAAGTGGTTATGAATAAAGTATGTCTTTTTCCAAACATCCATTTACAAATCTTCCAACACATCTGAATGGGCATATTAGAAAGGGTGCAATATTAATAGTATTGTTTTACTTTCAGCAGAAATAGACTTTAGAGATTCAAGGCCCAAACCTTAACATCTGGGAAAATGCTGAGGGATGAGATCTGATTCATATGCCCATGTTTTAGTTCAACTTGTCATATTTATATGATTTAGTACAAACTGAGCTTGAAAATTCTAATCAATTATTTAATGAATGGATCTAGTCTCTTAAAAAAAGAACCTTTTCATAAATGAGATTGTCTTTGTGGACACTAACAATGCCTATGGTGCCATCTTCTTGTTAATAACTGTTATCATTTCTATTGAGCTTATCCAATCTGCACAGTGCTTTCCTCACAAGAACAGTATGAGACAGGTACAATAATTATTATTATCATGCACATTCTAGAGAAGGGTATTAAGTATCAGTGAGGTTATATGACTTGCCTGGGGTCACACAGCTATTGTCAGAACCAAGACTCACTCAGGCCTGGGGAAGTCCTAACTCAGTCAGTGCTCTCTCTACTATCCTAACATGACGCTGTTTCTTAAAGCAGGTTGCCCCAGGCAAAGTAAAGAATTGGTTCTTTAAATTGCTTCCACACTTCCCAGAAATCTTGTGAAAACACTGATGTACCTTTAAGTCGTATAACAGTGATGGCTTTATCCACAGGATACCTCTCACTTCAATAAGACATGTAAAGATGCAGAATTACCTTAAGGTCAAGAGCTCTAAGAGAATTCTAGTATTTTATATGTAAATACTGAAACAAACCCACAAAACCCACAAAAAAAAAACAAAAGTTATTTTCATGCATACACATATATATGTATGAAAATACCTTTTTAAAATTTTATTTTTAATCCCAAATTCTCTCCCTTCCTTCTACATTAAGAAGGCAAGAAATACTATACCCATTATACATATGAAGTCATGCAAAACAAATTTCCACATTAGTCATGTTTTTTTTTTTGTTTGTTTTGTTTTTTGTGGAGGGGATGAAGCCTAGAAGAATAAGAAAGAAAAAAAATCCTTCTATCGACACTCTGAGTCCATCACTTCTCCATCTGGAAGTGGATAGCATTTTACATTATGAATCTTTTGGAGATGTACGGGATCATTTTATTGACAAAAATCACTAAGTATTTTAAAGTGATTATTTACAATGTTGTTCTCACTATGCAGATTGTTATCCTGGTGCTGCTCATCTCTCTTTGCCTTAGTTCATATAAATCTTCCCCTGTTTTTCTGAAACCATACCATTCATCATTTCTAACAGCAAAATAGTAGTCCATCAAATTCTTATACCATAACTTGTTCAGCCATTCCCTATTTTACAGGTTTCTTCTCAATTTCCAATTCTTTGCCAAGACAAAAAGAAAAGCTGCTATAAATATTTTGTACATATAGGTCTGATTCCTTTTTCTTTGATCTGTTTGTAGCAGTATTACCAGGTCAAAAGGGATGCACAGTTTTCTAACCCTGTGGCCATGGTTTCAAATTGTTCTCCAGAATGGTTGGAACAGTTCACAGCCCCATCAATAGTGCATTAGTGTATCTATTTTCTCATACCCTCTCCAGCATTTGTGGTTTTTCTGTCCTGTCATGTTAACCAATCTGGTAGGTGTATGGTACTACTTGATTCTTGTTTTAATTTGGAATTCTCTAATTATTAGTGATTTAGAACATTTTTATATGATTATTGATAGCTGTGATTTCTTCCTCTGCAAACTGACTTTTCGTATCCTTTGACCATTTACCAACTGGAGAATGGCTCCTATATGCATCCATTTGATTCAGTTCTATATATAATTGAGAGGTGAGATCTTTATCAGAGAAACTTGCCACAAATTTTCCCCAATTTCCTGTTTTTCTTCAAATTTTGGCTGCATGGTTTCATTTGTGCAAAAACTTTTCAATTTTATATAATTAAAATTATCCACATTACCTCCCAAGAACCTATCTTAATCATGAATTCTTCCCTGACCATAGATCTGATAAGAAATTTCTTCTATGATTCCCTAATTTGCTTATGACACCACCCTTTTTGTCTAAATGTACACATTTTAAGCTCACCTTGGTTTCCAATTTGAGATGTTGGTCTATCCCTAGTTTCTGCCAGACTACATGCCAGTTTTTCTAGCAATTTTTGTCAAATAACGAGTTATTACCCCCGATATCTGAGGTCTTTGGTTTTATCAAACAGTAGGCTTTTATGCTCATTAGCTTCTATGTATTATGTACCTAACTTATTCCACCAGTCTACACTCTGTTTCTTATTCAGTAGCAGACTATTTTCGTGATTATAGTTTTGTAATATAGTTTGAGATCTGCTACTACTAAACCACCTTCTCTCACTTTTTTTCTCATTGATTCCCTTGATAATCTTGATATTTTGTTCCTCCAGATGAATTTTGTTTTTGTTTTTTTCCTTTTTTTATAACTCTATAAAGTAATTGTCTGGTAGCTTGACTGGTATGGCACTGAACAAATAAATTAATTTAAGTAGTATTGTCATTTTTTATATCAGTTCAGCATCTGCATAAGCACTTAATATTTCTCCAATTATTTAGATCTGTCATTTGTTTAAAGAGTGTTTTGTAATTGTGTTCATATAGTTCTTAAGTTTGTCTTGTCAAGTAGACCCTCAAGTATTTATACTGTCTCTAGTTATTTTAAATGGAATGTATCTTTCAATCTCTTCCTGTTGTGTTTTGTTGATAATATATAAAAATGCTAATGATTTGTGTGAGTTTATTTTATCCTGCAACTTTGCTAAAATTAATTGGTTTGACTAGTTTTTAGTTGATTCTCTAAAATTTTCTAATCATATTCTCTGCAAAAAAAAAGTGATAGTTTTGTATCCTCATTATCTGTGCCTATTCCTTCACTTTCTTTTTTCTTGTCTTATTGTTGTAGCTAGTGTTTCTGGTATAATATTGAACAATAAGTATGATACTACTTACATTTTAAGAAAATCTCCATTTATACCTTTGCTTTGTAGAATTTTTAATAGGAATTGTTGAATTTTGTTGAAGGCAAACTGATATATGTACTGATATAATCGTATGGTTTTTGTTGTTATCATTGATATGATCAATTATGCCTATAGTTTTCCTAATATTGAACAAGTCCAAATCTGTGGTATAAATGCTACCTGGTTATAGTATATGATCTTTGTGTTATATTGCTGTAATTTCTTTGCTTATATTTTATTTAATTTTTTTGCATCAAAATTCATTAGAAAAATTGATCTATAGTTTTCTTTCTTTGTTTTTCCTCTCCTTGTTTTGGGTATCAAAAATTTATTTGTGACATAGAATGAATTTGGTAGGACTCTTTCTTTACATAATTTTTCAAGCAGTTTATGTAATGCTGGAATTAATTGTTTTTTTTTCTGGAGCTCATTTATACTTTGTTCAATTTCTTTTTCTAAAACAAGGTTGTTTAAATATTTTCTATTCCCTCTTACATTAGTCTAGGCATTATATATGTATATATAATATATGCATATGTATATATCTATATACATATATATACCCATACACACGTGTGTGTGTACATATTTGTAAATATTCATTCATTTCATTTAAAATGAGAGTTTTATTGGCATATAGTTACATTGTTTAGCTCCAAATAATTCCTTTAATTATTAGAAAGAGATCCTATTAATTGTTCTAATTTAATCTTCATTGGTTGTTCATTCACTTTTTTTCACTTTTTATACTGGTAATTTTTTTTGTTAAAAAAGTTAAATTAGTCAATCGTATATTGATTTTTTTCCTTCATAAAATCAGCTCCTAGTTTTCTTCATTATATCAATTTTTTCACTTTGAATTTTATTGAACTCTCCTTTTATTTTCAGGCTTTCTATTTTGATGTGTAATTGAGGATTTTAATTTGTTATTTTTTCTAGTTTTCTTAGTTACACAGACATTAATATATTCTTTCTTTAATTTATGTATGTTTAGAGATATAAAGTTTCCCTTATATACTGCTTTTGCTGAAACTTCAATTTCAATATGCTAATTGTTATTACCTTTAATGAAATTATTGGTTGATTCTATGATTTGTTCTTGATCATTTGCTTTCTGATCAATTTCCAATCTGTGCTTCTAAGATCATTTATTGAATGTAATTTTTTTTTATTGCATCATGGTCCAAAAAGGATGCATTTGACATTTTTACCTTTCTGCATTTGTTTGTGTGGTTCTTAGCCACTAATACATGGTCAGTTTTTGTGAAGGTGCCATATATAACTGGAAAGATAGTTACGCTCTTTCAATTCCTATTCAATATTCTCTAGATGTCCAGGAAACCTAATTTTCTAAAATTCTTTTCATCTTCTTAAGTTCTTTCTTGTTTATTTTATGTTTTGATTTATTTAGGTCTAAAAGGGGTAAACTGATTTCTCCCACTAGTATAGTTTCACTATTTCCTCCTGTAGAACATTTAACTTTTTCTTCAGGAATTTGGATGCTATGATATTTTGGTGCATATATATTCACTATTAATATTAATCCATTTTTCATAGTACCTTTTATCCTACACATGTAGTTTTCCTAAGTATATTTGAGATCATGATTTCTATTCCTGCTTTTCTTTACATCAGCTGAAAATTAAAGATACTGCTCCAGACATTTTTTTTAACTCATTGTGTGTATCTTTCTGTTTGAACATGTCAACAGAAAGACTTGTAAACGGAGTCTCTTGTATACAACATAGTATGGGATTCTCATTTCCCATCCATTCTCCTATGTTCTTCTATTTTATGGATGAGTTCATCTCATTAGCATTTACAGTTATGATTGCTAACTGTGTATTTTACTCCATCCTATTCTCTTCCATTTATCTTTCTCTTTTTATTTCACCCTGCCCCCCACAAATCTCTTCTCACAAATCTCTCTTGCTTCTGACCACTACCTCTCTGAATCTCTTTTCCTCTTATCATCCACCTTTCTTTTAGCACCTTCTCCTTCTATTCTCTGTTGGGTAAGATGAATGTCGATACCCAATTTTCTCCATGTGTATATCTTCCCACTTTGAACTAGTTCGGAGGAGAGTGAAGTTTGAGTGTTGCTTACTCTCTCCCCTTCCATTTTCACCTCTGCTGTAAAAATTCTTCTTTCTGGGGCTCCTTTAAGTGAGACAATTTCCCCTCTTCCTCTCCCTTTTTCTAGTATATCCTTTTCTCACCCATACCTTTTGTCTAAATAAACTCCTTCTAACTGCACTAATAATAATAAAGATCTTAAGTATTATATGTATTATCTCCCCAAACAGGAATGTAAATAGGTAAATCTTATTAAGTTCCTTATGATTTATCATGTTTATTTTTTATGCTTCTCTTGATTATTTTATTTGAATGTCAAATTTTCTATTCAGCTCTGGTATTTTCATCAGGAATGCTTGAAAATCCTCTATTTCATTAAATAACTACTTTTTCTTTCTTTTAGGCTTATACTCAGTTTTACTGGGTAAGTTGTTCTTTGGTGTAATCCTCACTCCTTTTCATTCTACAATTTAATATTTGATGCCATCCAATCCTTTTCAGTGTTAACTAATAAATCTTGTGCGATCTTACTGTGGTTCTTTGGTATTTGAATTCTTTGTATCTTGTTGCTTATATTATTTTCTCCTTGACCTGGATACTCTGGAATTTGGCCATAATACTCCTGGCAATTTTTATTTGGGGATTTCTTTTACAAGATGATCAATGGTCAATGATCAATTTTAGCTATGCCTCTGATTTTAATATATATGGGTAATTTCTCTCTTTTTCTTTTCATGACTTTCAGGTAGTCTAATTATTCTTAAATTGTTTTTCCATGAACTGTTTTAAAGGTCAATTTTTTCCAATTAAAATATTTCAAATTTTCTTCTTCTTTTTTATTCCTTTGACTTTGTTTATTGTTTCTTGATGTGTCATGAAGTCACTGGTTTCCACTTGACCAATTCTAATTTTTAAGTTGTTTTCTTCAGTATTTTTATGCCTCTTTAATTCTCCTTTTGTAGATTTCTTTCATTTCTCTCATCATTTTTTCATATTTTCCTCTACTTCCTTTATTTAATTTTAAAAAATTCCTTTTTTGGCTCCTTTTAAAGTCTCTTTAGCTCTTCCAAAAATTCTCATTGGGCTAGTGTTTATTCTGCATTTTTCTTTGAGAGTTTGCTTGTAGATGTTTTCAAGTCATTGTCTTCTGAGTTTGTATCTTGAGCTTCCCTGTCTTTTTATGAGCATGCTCTTTTTGTGTTCCTTATTCATTTTTGCAGATTATTTCTTAATTTTAGACCTCCAGTTGGGCTCTGTTCACCTCCAGAGGTTGGATGGGGTGAATATCTAGTCTGTGTTTCTATCTTTTATGAGCTATTTTTCAGTTCAGTGGGTGCCTGTAAGATTTCAGTACTTCCAAACTGATGTGATCCATGGAGAATTCTGTTCACTACTCTCCTATTCTGCACGCTGGTTCTTACTCAGGTAGAGTCTCTGTTCCCTTGTGACAACAACCGTTTCTCTCTACCCTGGAATTGCAACCCAGAACTAGATAATGAGAAATACAACTGCCAAATCATGTTTGATACTGCACCTAGCATTAACACTGGGGTCTCCTGAATCTTTCTGATCAGACATTCAATTCCCTAAGAATTCCTGTGCACTGCATTCTCCCCAAGCACATCCTCTACCAGTGTGTAAGCAGACTTTTCTTTCTGTCCTCCTAAGCTGCCTCATGCTAGAAAAAATATTTACTATGATTTTATTTTGTTGTTGTTGATGATTATCCCTCTTAGAATTTATTTTGATGCACTTTTAAAAAGTTTCTTGGAGAGGAATGGAGAGACCTCAGGCTCTCTTTATTTTACCATCTTGCCTTTGCTGGAAAAATAACTTTTGAATAAAGGAAAATGAAATTCTTTCTTAGGAAAAAAGATGTGTTCTGGAGTCATGGTGTGCCTTAGTTTATGAAATCAACATATTTTTATAAGTTGCTTCTAAAGCAAATTTCTATATAACAGTTCCCATTTCCATACTGCTTTAACGTAAGAGCATTTCTCAAAACAAGTCTGTGAGACAGGTATGATACTGCAATGTATTACCACTGAGCAAACTGGGGCTCTGATAGATTAAGTGACATCTTCCCATCATACACTAGTAAATAGAAAAGCTGAAACTAGGAACCAGTAATTCTGACTTCTTGTCCAGGATTGTTTTTTTCCTAGTGAAAACATTAGGACACAGTACTACTCTATTGTGGAGTGAAGAGATCATGACTGTGAACTACTCAAGAGAGGGAAGGTGGTTTGGTAGAAAGAACACTGGGTTTTGGAGTCAGAAGACCTGGGTTTAATTCTGGTTTTGCTGTTTGTTTGACCACCTGAATAACCTTAAGCAAGTCAGTTCGTCTTTCTAGACCTTGGTGTCCTAAACTATAAAAATGAAGGGCTTGGATTAAGGTAGGCTGTCAGATCCCCTCAAGCCCCACTTCTTTTTTTTTTTCTATTATCCCACTTTCTCTTTGGCTACTTTCTTCCAATTGCAGGTGATTTCCTTTGGAGGAAAAAGATTTTGCCAAAGCAGGAAAAAAGACAGACTACCTAAACATTATAAACTAGACAGAAAAGTCCTATTAGCTTTTTATCAAACTCCATTCTCAGTATTCTTTTGCTCAGGCACTTTGTGGGGGGTGAAGACAGGGGAGATAAATAGGAGGAAGTGCTAAAATGAGGTTTATCTGCACTGAAGGGAAGAGGAGACCCAATGACTTCAAAGAGAACAATTCTTAATATAATAATAAATAAAGCAATATACTGATGGGACATACCAGAAAGGACATGAAACAAAAGAATATATTTTTACCTGATACCAGGGTAAAGAGATCTGAAAATCCTTTCATATAAATCCTCTTGTCTTAAATATTACATCTATTTCTTAATTTATTAATTCAATAAAAGTACGCATCTGAATATTGAATTTCTATCCAATAGGTTGTGCTCTAATCATAGGTCAGTTAATCTGATGCTAAACTAGCATTTGTTAAATGCCTACAGTGTGCCAGACCCCATGCTAAACAATGGGGATACAATGAAAGGCACCAGTCCCAGCTCACAAAGAATTTACAGATTAATAGGGGAGACAACATTCAAATAGTTTTCTATAAACAAGATATAGAGATATATAGATATATGATAAATTGAGGGTAGTTTCAGAATGAAGGTCTTAATATTAAGGATGAATGGGAATGGCTTCCTGCAAAAGTTACAAATTTAGCAGAGATCTGAAGGAAAATAGGGGGATTAGGAGGCACAGATGATGAGGGAGAGAGATCAAAGTATGGGGGACAACCAGCAAAAATACTCAGTATCGAGATGGGGTATAGTATGAGAGGAAAAGCAAGAAGGTCAATGTTACCGATCACAGAGTATGCAAAGGGGAACATCGTATAAGAAAACTTGAAATGAAGGAAGGGACCAGATTTTAAATGGCTGTATATCAAAGAGAATTTTATGTATTCAATCTGGAGGTAATAAGGAGTCAATGGAGTTTATTTAAAAGGGATTAATATGATCAGATCTGTGTTTTAAGGAGATCAATTTGGCAGCTGAATAGAAAATGGTTCAGAGTGGGGAGAGACTTGAGGAAGGGAGATCAATCAGCAAGCTACTCTGATAGTCCAGGTGTAAAATGATGAGGATCTACACCAGAATGGTTGCAGTAACAGAGGAGAGAAATGTACCATATGAGAGATGTTATAAAAGTAGAAGTGAAAGGATTTGATAATTATTTCAATACTGAGGATGTGAGAATGAGGAGTTGAGGATGACACCTAGGTTGTGGCACGGGTAATTAGGAAGATGATGATGTTCTTGATAGTAATGGGGAAATTAGGAAGGGGGTTTAGGGGTAAAGGTAATGAGTTCAGTTTTGGCCATATTGAGTTTAAGACGTCCGTGGGACATCCGGTTCAATGTCTGATAGGCAGCTTGAGAGGTGAGACTGAATGCTAGACAAGTAGATCTGAGAGTCATCTGCATAGAATGATAATTAAAACCACAGGAGTTGATGAGATCATCCTGTTCACCCTGGAAGTTCACTTTACCCTGGACTTCTTACATTGGAAGTGCCCTTTTCTCTCCTTCCAATTGTCATTGTCCTCCCAGAACCTCCATTTTAAGGTGGACACCCAGTCCAATGATGTTAACATTCTCCACACTTCCGACTCTCTGAAATTTTTTTATAATGCCACCATGCTTGAAAGCTTCATGTCTTCACCTCAGCCTCCTTCCCCACTTTTCATCTTTCTTTTATGTAGTGTCTTCCCTACTAGAATGTAAGTTACTTGAGGATAGGGACTGTTTTTGTTTGTTTGTTTGTATTTGTATTCCCAGTGCCTGGCACATAAGGAAGGCTTAATAAATATTTATTGACTTGATCAATTGAAAGAATAAAGAAGGAGAACAGAGAAGGGCCCAGAATGAAGCCTTCTGGGACCCTTACATTTAGCAGTTGTGACGTGGATAAAGTTCCACCAAAGGCAACAGAAAAAGAATGGTCAGACAAGTAGAAGGGGAAAAAAAACCTAGAGAAGAGAGTATTGAGGAGGAAAAATAACAGTAATCAGCATTGTCAAAGGCTGCAGAGAGGTCAAAAAAGATAAGGATTGGAAAAAAAAAGACCATTAGATTTGGCAATTAAGAAATCATTACTAGTTTTGGAGAGAGCAGGTTCAGTTGAATGATGAGGTTGCAAGCCAGGTGGCAAAGAGTTATGAAGAGAGTGAGAGAAGAGAGAATGGAAGCACCTACTATAGACTGCCTTCTCAAGAAATTTTACCATAAAAGGGAGGAGAAATATAAGAGGATAGCTAGTGGTGATATAAGGATCAAGTGAGGGTTTTTTGAGGATAGGGGAGACATAGGGGCATGTTGGTAATCAACCGGAAAGCTGCCAGTATATCAGAGGATTTAGAGCTGGAAGAAACCTTAGCAATGATTTGTTCTTTTTCAGAGAAGAAAATTGAGGCCCAGAGAAATTAAGTGACCTGCCTATAGTCCTATAACCAATTACAGCCCCTGCAAATTCAATGTTTTCCTGAGAAGAGAAATGTAAGACATCTTGATTTCTTTGTTGTTCCTGCTTTGATACGAGCTGAAGAGATGATCAGCTTTGGATACTTGATCAAATTTCATCAAGTATCCAAAGCTGATCATCTCTTCAGCTTGTCAGTACCATAGCTGGGTCATGCTCAGCTTCAGCTAAGAATCCCTTGTATCACCTCATAATCTCTGTCAACCTTTCAAAGAGGAAGGTTGATACAGTCAGAAGCTGACCCCTTCCTTGAATTTTAAAGACACAGTTGTATTATACTTACCGTCTGTTAGGCGATTTGACCTGCTAGGAATGGACTTTTCAGATGAGGAAAATGAAGCCCAGGTAAGTGAAGGGGCTTCCTCATGACCACTATTGTCTTGGTCACACTCAGACCATCCCAATGAACAATGTCCCTCTCTAGATTTAGGGCTTTTCCTTGGCAGGAGTTTGATTCCTTGTCAAGCTGTTCTCCTCCAAAAAGAATCAGGTCAATTGGTCCAAATACTTGGGAACATAATTTAGAATTATGTGTATGTGTGTGTTAATAGACTAAAATGCCCATACAGGTCAAAATATTCATAGCATCATTGTTTGTAGCATTAAGAACTAGAAGTAAAGTCAGTGTTAATCAGTTGAGGAATGGCTAAAGAAATAAGAAGAATAGAAAGAATAGAAATAGAAAGCTTGAGAGGACTTCACAATCCCTATAGGATTACTTTATTGTAATCTTACTTTATTGATGAGGAAATTGAATTGGATGCCAGAGGATTTTAATGGCTTATTTAAACTCAGGGGGGTAATAAGAATCAGAGAAAGGATTTGAACCTAGGGGTTCTGACTCCAAAACAAATGATCTTGCCACTATACCATGTTGCTTCCTTGAATATAATAGAAAAAATATTGTGCCATGAGGAATGATGAATATAAAGAATTCAGAGAAATCTAGAAAGGCAGATGAACAGATGTAGAGTGAAGTAAGCACAAACTAGGAAAAGGGTACACATAATAAAAAGTATACACAGTACAACAATAACACTAAACATTTTGGAATTATAATGACCAAGTTTGGCTTCAGAGAAGGGATTACAAAAAGGGTACTTCTCTTTCCTTTTTAAACTTTTATTGCAAGGGAAGTTTCTTTAGGGAGTGAAAGTCAAATGATATGTTCAGAAATGAATGTGACATAAAGGCGAAATGCACGCAAAAAACTTTTTCATTTCTATACAATCAGCCTTGAAACTACCTCACCAACCTTTCAAATCAGAGTTTGATTTTGTTTTCAACTTGGCACAAGGAAGAAAATGAAGGGATAACCAGGGAAAGAGCTACATTGTCTACAAAAGGTACTGGCCTGAGGTGCACTTTTGAGAAGCTTGGCTGCCTTTTTGGTCACTTGTTTCAGAGATTGTACAGTGACAAAGAAATAATCACATCCCATCATTTTGTGCACAGAAAAGTGTCTCGAAAGTAGGTCATGAGCTTTATTATTTACGTGAGATAAAATAATGCTGAGGTGATGTTTCCACTGACCACAGTTTGCAAAAGACACCTAAAGGCATGAAGTCTGATAAACCTCATAGTGCCAGATTAATATAGCTGTTAGACTCCTGAGTGCTTTCATTGACATAATGCTTTCCATTATGACTCGAGGGAGTACAGAATGAATGTGAGATTATAAGGCCAACAGAAGGCAATGAGGGTGGAGCTGCTGTGTCAAAATGGGCTACCAGTTCCTGCACAGCAATGCCCAATCAAGCCACAGTTATCCATGGTCAGTCTGTCAACTTTAGAGCCAGGTTGTAATCATAGTACAGTCATTGCATAACACAAGTCAATATGGAGTCAGACAATGCAAACTAAACTAAATATAAGGCCAAGCAAAACATCGTCAAGGAGCTAAATCTGCATCAATAGGCCAATCCCTTAGTACCCTAAGGTCTAAGTAGAAATTAATATATGTAAATATAAATGGTACTTTTGGTCTTAACCAACAATTTCACCATCATGATGATTTCATGTATGGAGACTTCCTCCACTGATGTATATTAGTAACTTTTCTGCAATTAACAATCTTAAAGATATGCAACATGACTTACCCATGTCACAGGCTGTATGTGTCAGTGACAGATTCTCATCTTCCTCTTGTTATCTGTCTCTGTCTGTCTCGGTATGCCTGTCTCTGTGTTCCTTTCTTTGTCTGTTCCTGCCTCCCTGACTTTCTCTTTCTCTCTCCATCTTCAGAAAGCTCCTCATTAGCAAACAAACTTAATGCTGAGCACATAGCAGGTACTTAATATAATACACGCTTATCTGACTAAATTAGAGACCTGGGCAGTTCATTAAGACATTCAACCAAATGCGAACCTTCTATCTTGAGCTCTGCTGTAGCCTAAGTTCTTTCTCTGCACCAGTTTGAGATATAGATAGAAAAGGGTATACTTCCAGAAGAGTACTTGGAGACCTGAAAGCACGTTCTACTTTTTAAAAATGGATTGTAAAAGCTCAAAGGGGACTTTGACCAACTGAGAAATATTGGCAACTTTACAGCATCTTTGTGGGCAAAAATCCCTATGTTTGCTCTTTGTAGACCTTATGCAAATTTGTTGATGTACACCCACATGTTGGCAGGCAAATAAATGTGGAAAGATAGAAGTTCCAATGATTGAATATACTGAATTGCTAAAAGCAACATATTGCAACTTATGTTCTGAGAGCTCTTTACTCACCATGAAATCCCCAAGCTGAATGTATTCTGAAGAAATGCAATACGGTATGGAATGGTTCCAGGTTCAGATGCGAACACAGACACAAACACGGTGAAAGCAGAAATGTGGATCTGATGCTGTGCTACAATGTGAAGGAAATAAATTAGATGTTGTTCATGTCCCTCATGCAAGAAAGGAAAAAATACTTCTAAAAAGTTATCTCCTGATTTTGGAATCTCATTTATTCCCTGCTGATTCACATCATCTGCTTGGGCTGGATGTATGATACAAACTTTCCTTTAGCAAGATTCCAATACCAGGGTTAATAAACAAATCCAGAAGTTTTTAATAACTTTAACCCAGCCACGAAAATAAATTCTGCACAAAATTTCCAGTATCTAAAAGCAATCCATTTCGCTTCAAGTCAACAAGAATTTATCAAGTTCTTGTTATATGCAGGGTGCTTTTAGGAATAGGAAAGAAGATGTGCTTTGCACATGATAGGTGTTTAGTACAAATTTGTCTAACGATAAATGGAATGGTCTTTGCCACCTCAGAATTAATACAATATTTGATTTTCTAAGGGGGGAAATGTGCTTAAAAATGTGCTCTCATGTGCTTATAGCCTCAAATCAACAGACATGTATTAAGCTACTATACTATTTATTGGAGATACAGGGGAAGTAAAATCCCTGCCCCCTATGATAGAACTTGAACATTATTGAGAGATACCACATGCATACAGAGAATTAAATCCAGGATAATTTGGGGAAGAAGAAATAACTAACAACTGAAAGATTTCATGGAGGAAGTATCAACTGAACTGAGCTTCTAAGGAAGAGCTGAAGAAATGGGGTAAGGAGGGAGTGTGTTATGATTGGGAAGGATGGTTTGTGGGAGATAGAATATAAAGTTAAGGGAATAGCTTGCAGGTCAGTACGGCCGAAATGCAGAATGTGGGAAAAAGAGCAATGTGAAACACAACAAAAGGGTACATTAGAGTTAGACTGTAGAAGAGTTTAGGTACCAGGCTGAGGGTTTTTTGTGTTAGGCTTTTGAGAAAGGGAGTAACATAGTCAGACCTATGCATTACAAACATTAAATTGTCACTGGTGTGAAAGATCAGAGAGAAGAGAAACTACTATTTTGTGTATTCATTGCGGTACCAGGTAGCACTTTAATAATGTTTTAAGCTTTGCAAAGCACTTTGCATATGCTGATTCATTTGTTCCCCACAACAATCCTGTGAGTTGGGTGCTATTATTATCCCCATTTTAGAAATGAGGTTGAAAAAGAGTCACATGATTTGCCCAGGATCACTCAGCTAATAAGTGGTGAGGCAGGATTTTGTGAGATCTTTCTAACTCCAAGTCCCACAATCTATCTGCTACATTGTTTTCTGTATATACCACATATTTCTCCCTCACCCCCTCCACCCACCAAGTGCTCAGAGGAAAGAATGATCATGGCAGGTGCAGTTCATTAGGCCAAAGCCTTATAGGAGAGTTGGGACTTGAAGTATCAGAAATAGATATGGAAAAGTGGATAGAAAATGGGAAAGCAATTGAAGTGAGAGAAACATCATGAGTGGAAGAACAGTGAGGCAAATAAACATGGTGTGGATAACTAAAATAAAATTTCTCTCTTACTTTTCTGTCCCTTTTTGTTAAGTGTGTAGAATACGTGTGTACTGGAGGATGGGGGGAGCGGAGGAATAATTCTGTGCTTTTGAAGGAACTCCAACCATTTTTGCTCTGTATAGATCATCATATTTTTCTTTAGGCTGTCTATCTTCTATGTCATAATAATAGAAGAGAGTAAAAATCATTGAGCTAGAAGGAGCGAATGTTTCAATAAATTGAGTGATTTTAAATATGAATTAACCATTAATGTGATCATTTGAACCAAATGGAATGGCCAATTTAGTTGAATAACTGGTGAGTTGACTTTTTTCCCATTGGATCAGCCACTTATTTGAACTATTTGGATCAATCTTACTAGCTGACACTGTGATTACATAGCTTCTGCCTAGTGAGTTGGGGACCAACATACCTTTCCACTCTAATTAAACATTTTTCCCCTTCATAAATACTACAGTTGAGTCAAAACGGCTTTCTTACTGCTCCTCATACACAGTACTCTCTATTGCTTCCTGTACTTCTACATGGGCTGTCACCAATCTGGAATGCACGTCCTTCTCATTTCTGCCTTTATATCTATTTTCCATCAAAGTAATCAACATATTCTATAGGAAGCTTTTCATGATCCCCCAAGATATTAGTGTTGTTGTTTAACTGTTCAGTAATGTCTAATTCTATGTGACTCATGGAGGCTGTCCTTGGGGTTTTCTTGGCAAAGATACTGGAATGGTTTTCCATTCCTTTCTCCAATGTGTCCCCATTTTACAGATGAAGAACTGAGGCAAATAGGGGTTAAGTGACTTGCCCAGTGTGACACACCTAGTGAGTGGCTGGGGCCAGATTTGAACTAATATCTTGCTGACTCCAGGTCCAGTGCTCTCTCCACTGTACCACCTATCTGCCCCAAAGATGTGAGTACCTAACCCTCAAAACTACCTCCTATCTGTTTTGAATACTAAATATGCCTATTATCTGTCCCAACTGGAATGCAAGTTCCTTGAGGGCAAGAACTATTTCACTTTTGTGTTTGTATCCCTGAATCCTAGCATACTAGCTAATGGATATTAGGTACTTAATAAATATTTATTGGTTAATTGATTGGTGAGCAGTCAATCAAGATTAAGAAGACTAAGAAGGATGAAAACCATTTAATAATTTGAACATGACCAGTACAAAGTTCTGATGTGGAATCATGTGTCATTATTCATGTTTTAATTCTATAGCACACATGCTGAAAAATATATTTCAGTTCTATACACTGAAAAATCTGAATAACTAGTAATAAATTCAGCTAAACATTTTCTTCATCTCATGCCACAAAGCAGATATTTTTAAATATGCCACTGAGATATTTGTTGTCATGTAGCTCATGAGTCACGTTCTAATGGGTTTTGCCCCAAATTGTTAACCTCTGACCCTGGCAATCAACTCTGCTGCATTAAAAAGGATAAATGAGTTTGACTTTCTAAGTTATGACTGGAGACAGTGTTCTAACCATTACTCTGCCACCAGGGAAGAAGTAAGAGAAACATAACTTCGTGATCTTTTTATTGACCCTTCAAATTTTAAATAGAATTAAGTTGACCAAAGTTCTAATAAGCATCTATAATGCATGGGATACTGTGTTAGGCAATGAGGATATAAAGAAAAACAAAAGAATTAGTCTCTCCATTCAAGGACCTTATATTATATACTAGGAATGCAACAGATAACACATATAAGTAAATGTATAGAGACCAGACTTGTGGTTTCATTGGTATAAATAATTCCAGAAGGAGAAACACACGCCATCAATGCAGCCTGAAACCTTCTCTGCAACTTACAGAATTACTTAGAGCACTGAGATCTTAAATGACTTGGCCGGGGTCACACAGCCATGCCATATAAAATGTAGGACTTGAATCCAGGTCTTTTTGGCTCCAAGGCTAGCTTTCTGGTCACAATATTATGCTGCCTCTAAATAAATATAAAGTACATACAAGGCAAAGACAAAATTATTTCACAAGAGAGAGAACTAACATGTGAGGGGATCAGACAATGCTTTTTGTAGTAAATGATAACTCACCTTTGGCTTGAAGAAGATAGGAATTCTAAGAGGTAAAGGTAACAAAGGAATTCATTCCAGGCAAGGAAGAGTGATCTTCTGTGTGAAGGTAGGGGGATGGGAGATGGAATGTCTGTACGGAGGAGAATGAGCAGGTTAGTTTGATTATGCCTAACTGGATCTAAAGTGTTACAATAAGAGACACAAGGTTTTTTTTGTTGTTTTTTTGTTTTTTGGCAGGGAGGGGGACAGAAGGGACTTGGGGGTAATATTGGTGGTGGTAGTGACCCTGTGTCCAGTTCAAGAATTGCGAAATCCAAAACATACTTATGAATATAAAACAAACAAACAAATAAATAAATAAATTCAAGAACCATAAATAAAATGCAAAGTTATACCCCCAAAATGACACAGGTTTTTTTTTTTTAAGAGAGTTAGGAAAACTAAACATTAAGTTGTTACCCTGTGCATGACATTGTCCTCAGTCCTGAAAATAGAAAGATAACTGATGTTTTTTTAGGAATGATGCCCTAATTCACAATCGGGCTTGAATTTTCTTTCTCTGTCTCTGTTTCTCATTCTGTTTGTCCATCTCTGTTTCCTCCCATTTCTCTCTCTGTTAGTCTCTGTCTCTCTGTCTCTTTGTTTCTTTCTGTCTCTTTGTTTCTGTCTGTCTCTGTCTTTCTCTTTCTCACACATACATACACACACACAAGCTCACATGATCTGGTAGCTTTCTATGTCGTCTTAATGAAAAATAAATAAAGGTCACTGACCATCCCCATACAATGTATGTCTCTGTTTTTATTGCTAGAAGGAGCTTGTTTACCACGATGGTTGTCATGGTTTCCATTTCCTCTGAATGGCTGGCTTATTCCCCAAATGTCATGTCACTGTAGCCTTCAATAATTGCCCACATCTTACTGATAAAGAGAAATGGGGAAATATTTACCTATGGCTCCATCTGAATAGCAATCAACATATGCTGAGTTTGTAGCTTGTGAAAAGCTCTGTGCCAAGGTGCTCTAGGGGTTACAAAGCAGTACAAATAAGACATAGCCCCTCCTTTTGAGGTGGTTATGATCTAGTTAGGAAGATAAAGTATGAAGATATGCAAAATTAAATAACATAAGTTAAATAAACAACCAGAACACGTTATAGGGGTTATGACTAAATGTCAAATGAACAGTGTAGGTAATAATGTCTGTCTCTACAAAGGTGAAATCACTGTGCTGGAGTGACCTGGGAATGAGTCTGGGAGAAGAGGAAGAGAATTAGGGTATATAAGCAGTTTAAAATAACAATAACAAACCTCATGTTTATAGGCCTCTCTAAGGTCCACAAGGGTCAGACTGCATTGGGCTGCCTCTATTCTGAACCCTGAACATGCTACACACACACACACACACACACACACACACACACACACACCCCTTTTTTTTTTCAGGAAATTTCAATATTGCATGTTTATATTTCCTATCTGATTTAACTAGGCCTTTCCAGATCAATACTTAGATATCTTCTATCCTAAGGTATCAAAGATAGGAAAACAACCAGACTGAGCTGAGCAAGAACTTAGTTCTTCTCTATTAAATAAGAGCTTTGACTGCCTCAGTGAAATTCCCTTCTATAAAAGCAATCATGATTCAGGTTCCTGATAAAGACTCAGAGGAATAATGGAGAGCTGAGTACAAGGATGCCTTTCCAAAGCACCATCACTATCTTGCTTCCTAGTCCTGTGCCCATGGCCATCCTGATTGTATCCTTTCGTTGTTGTCCCTGTTCTTTCCCACTGCTCTTTACTCTTTACTCTTTATGTGACTTTGGGTAAATCCCTTTAACAACCTGGATCTTAGTTTCCTCACTCACAAAATGAGAACATTGGATGAGAAGGTCACTTAGGTCCCTTCCAACTCTCGATCTCTAATGCTGCCCCAATGTTTAGGCTCTATACTTTCCCTTATGTGAGTGGACTTACAGCAGTAAAAAGCCTTTTGCTTCTTGCATTGCTAATTTGTTTGATTCTTTTTGTGAAATGCCTTCTAAGTCCCAGAACTCTTGATAAAGACTGGGACAAGTAGGAATTTTCTAGTTGGAAAAGAGAGAAAGGGAAAACAGGCAAGAAGTGGGTTATAATACAACCCAAAGACTAAAGATGATGGTGGTAAATGAGGATGGCAATGTGGTTCCATTGTGAGTAAGGCAATATACCTGGAGTGAAGAGATTATATTACAAAGTTGTGGGAGACATAACTGAAAAAGGCAAATCGAGACCAAATTTTGGAGAGCCCTGAAAGTCGAGCTAATATCTATATTTCTTTTGAATAGATCAGGCAGAATATAAGATATTCAATCACATAGGCAAGGGGAAAGGAGGATGAAAAACGCATCAATATGAAGCACATGGATGGAAAAGGTATTTTGCATAACAAGGATATATCTGCTGCTCTAAACTCAGGTCCTGGCTGTCAGCTGTCTTCAGGACAGCAATTTGTTGAATTGGCAACACCTCAGGGTTTCTCCAATTATCTTGAAGGGATAAATAAAAAGTTTTTTTTTTTAATTCTCAACACCAAATGAATTTTAATACACACACACACACACATACACACACACACACCAACTCATGACAAGGTGTTGAAACAAAAAACAGATTGGAATTGCTCTAGGGAATTCTTCATATTTTCCTCAATTAAATTGGTATCCCTGAAAATGTATCATTTGACCTCCAAGTCATTTCTGATGAAGTCAGAGGGTTTCATTCAGTCACTGTCTCTATCTAGAAAGAACCATGTTCTCTGAAATATTTTCCTTTATTTCAGCTGTTGCAGAAATAGCTTCAAGCAGTAGAATAAAGGAACAACAGAACTTTCAGGTCACAAATGGCCTTGTGCTTCATATATGTATGTTTTATCTCTCTAAATAGCCTATAAGCTACTTGAGGGTAAGAGATCTTCCTGCTACTTCCTTTTACACCCCCCACAATATATAGCACAGGGTTAGAATATGTATGTAGTTTATCAAAGAACTAAATAATTATTTAAACAATGAAAGCAGACCCAAGCCTTCTGTTTGCTTTCTCATGAATATTAACTTCCTACCTGGATTTCACAAGTTTGCATTGGAATATATATATTTTTTTCCTTGTGACTGGATCACTCTTTATTGTATTATTATACTTATGCTATTATCGCCCATTTAATATAATTATATAAGGCCTAGACAATTCATTGAATCAATCCCAATAGATTTGACAATGTTTTCAATATGTACACAAAATGTTTAAAGCCCTATGATCTCTTCAGGAAGTGTGATTCTCTTTAAATGGGTCAAAAATCCAAAGCAATGTGATTGGCTGAGAGAATGTCACTTCCATCAGACCTGCAACCAACTCTCTCTCTCTCTCTCTCTCTCTCTCTCTCTCTCTCTCTCTCTCTCTCTCTCTCTCTCTCTCTGTCTCTCTCTCTCTCTCTTCCCCACCTTCCAGCTATCTTCCTACCCGCATTGATCATGTTATCAAAGAGATTAGTTTAGGAGCAGACAATGCTTCTAGCAGGAATCAGAGAGGTTGAACCAGTAGGAGACCATGAGTGATAGTCACCCAAAGAAAGGCAACTTCAGAGTGTCTAGCCTCTCACGGTAGAGAAAAGTGCTTGTTCTGGATTCTAAAAAGGCACCAACCCATAGACCTCAGCACAGAGGTACAAATAAGGGGAAAATTCATAAGGGCTTGAGGTAGCTGGTGGTGCACTTGATAGACCACTGAACTTGGAGTTAGGCAAGACCTGAATTCAAATCTGGCCTCAAACATTTATTGTGTGTGACCTTACACAAGTCACATAAACCCTGCCTGCTTCAGTTTCTTCTGTAAAATGGGGATCATAATAGCCCCTACCTCCTAGGGGTGTTAGGATCAAATGAAATAATATTTGTAAAGTGCTTAGCATGGTGCCTGGCACAGAAGAAGTACTTAACATAAGCTTGTTCTCTTCCCTCCCCCATTTTACTATTGGGCAAAAAGGAGTTACAAGAATAAGGAATTATGAGTTAACTTGTTGCCACATGTGTTTTCTCCACCTGCTTCTCACTACATTTTTACTTTAAATTAGTGTCTACTGTCCTCATAGAACATGTGGCAGAATGTGCCTCAGACATTAAGAGGCAATGTTTCTGCAAATACTATTCTGAACATCTTAGTAAATGAAATCCCCCTTTTCCCCCATAAAAGCAACTGTTTTATTATTAGTGGAGAGTTTGGTGGGGGCTCTTGAGCTATAATACTAGAAATTACCCCTAAAGCCCTGAGAGTAGTAGTTACCACCACCTTTTAGGGATCTCAAACCTGGGAGTGGCTAAGAGGGGTAAGACATTAGACTTTTTGAGGCTCTACTCTATAAGCTTCTGGAAGGCGAAGGTGTCATCTACAATTCTATTTAGAACTTCCCCCAAAGTCTAGTATTATGCTTTACACACTGATTTTCAAGCACAAGCTGTAAGAGTTCTACAAAGTCAGAGTCTCAGATGCTATGAGGTAGAAAAATCCTCAGCTCCCAGATTATTTTTTTTATTTCATTTTAAACTTAAATAGTAAAACTTAAATATACAATAAGAAAAGAAAAAGAAACATATTATAAACTTAAATATTAAAACTTAAATACAAAAAAGAAAAGAAAAAAATCGTTGTCATGTGCACAGCAGAATGTAAGAGAGGATTCAAAATATACAACAATAAATTTCCATTGCAAGAAAGCCTGTATAATAAATACTACACATTATGTTCAGAGCGGCCCATATTGTCTTTGCTTCCTTGTAAGTTTTCTTTTGTTCTCAATGGTGCATTTTTACTTTGTTCTTTTGTCTCCCTTCTTCCCTCCCGCCAAAGAAGGCTACAATTAAGCATACATATATATGTATCTGTGCATGCATGCATGCATGTATGTATGTACTATGTATGTATATGCATGCAAGTGTTTGTATATGTGTGTATTATATGTGTATATGTGTATATATACACACATATACACATACATATATACACTTCATTCACATAGATATACTTAGATATCTATAATCATACTCATATATGGATATACATTCTTATGTATCTATGTGAGGTCATAGTATACTTATTTATCCTCTTTTTCTCAGAGGGTGGATTACCTCTTCCTTCATAAATCCAAGTCTTTCTGCATGTTTTCAAGTCCATCAACTCATCATTTCCAACACTACAGCAAAATTCCAACCCTATACTGTCTAGTTCTTATAAATAGTACAAAACAAAATTGATGAATATAGCTGACACTTAGTGTAGTTTCCCTATTTTTCTCTTTTAATTAAATCTATTTTAGCCCTGACTTTGTCCATTAATCTATCGCCCCCATTATCCTTTTTACCTGATTCTCCCCTCTAAAATTTCCTCCCTTATCCTCTCCTTATTTCCTATTTCCTTAGCCTTTTATTTCTTTCTGAATTTAGAAGACTTCTTCTAGATATCTATCTATGTATACATACATGCATACATACATATATTGTTCCCTCTTAAACCCATTTATGCTGAAAGTAGGATTCTAGAACTACCAGCCCTCCTCCCCCATCAAATTCCTCTGTGTCAGTTCTTCCTCTTGAACCTCATTTGTATAAGATAATTACTTTTTATACCCATTCCTAAATGGTTTTACTTTTTAAAATCCTATCATACTCAGGTCTACCCCAATCTTTCTTACAAACTACTCAATTATTAATAACATCAGATACATACATTTTACATTTTCTCATATGAAAAGTAAACAGTCTTTCCTTATTGAGTGTCTTGTAATTAGTCCTGATATGTAACTTACATTTCTCTTGGCTCTCTCGTATATAAAATCCTCTATTAAGTTGAGTTTTTGTTTTGTTTGGTTTGGTTTTATTTTTATAAACTCCTGAAAGTGTGGCAATTCATTAAATATTCATTTTTTTCATTTAGGATTATGCTTAACTTTGCTGGGTATGATGTTTTCAACTGCAACCGCAATTCTTTTGCTCTTCAACATATAGTGTTCCAAGACCTATGGTCTTTTAGTGTCGCCACTGCTAGTTCTTGTGAGATTCTAATTGTGGTACTACCATATTTAAATTGTTTTTTTTTTCTTGTTGCTCATAATAGTTTATCCTTGAGCTGGGGTTTTCTGAATTTGACTATGATATTCCTGGAGGTTTTCTTTGTAGGATCTCTTTCAGGTGGTGATCAGTGGATTTTTTCTATTTCTACTATCTCCTCTTGTTCTAATGCACCAGGACAATTTAAAAAAAAAATATTTCCTGTATTATTGTATCAAGATTCTTTTTTTTAATGTAGCTTTCAGGTAATCCAATTATTCTTATGTTTTCTCTACTTGATCTGTTCTCCAGATCAATTGTTTTTCTAATGTTTCACGTTCCCTTCTATTTGTTCATTCTTTGTATTTTGTTTTATTATTTCTTGGTCTCTTATAACTTCACTTGCTTTCTCTTGCCCATTTCTGATTTTCAAGGAGTTGTTTTCTAAAGATTTTGCATCTCCTTTTCTAAATGGTTGACTTTCTTTCCATAATCTTCTTGTTTTTTCTTGGATTGTTTTTTTTTTAATTTTTCCCCAGTCTCTCATTTGATTTTTAAAGTCTTTTTTTAAAGTTCTGTGAGTTCTTTTTGGGTAGGTGACCATTTGACATTACTCTTTGGCAGTGGGAAAGGCTTTCTCTGCTTCAGTGTCCTCCTCTGAAGATGAAACTACATTCTTCTCTATTTTCATATTAACTTTCTACGGTGGGATTCTTTCTCCTTTGCCTGCTCATCTATTTTTTTTTTTAATTTGTAGCAGCTTATTTTTTTGTAATCACCTGTAGTCCTGGGGCATGGGGGGGGGATGGTGCCTTTGGCCTCAGATCCTCCTTCAATTCTCCTCTCTGGCCTGGAATGGAAACCAAAGACTCCACCCTCCTATAAGTGCCCACAGCCAGTAGTGTCCCTGCCCTACTGCTTCTGCACTCACAGTCTGTGTATTGTTGATTCCTTCTCACCCAGGGTTGTGTCTCCATAGCACAGCTGGGTCTGGCATTCCTTGTCAGCAGAGGTTGCCTCAATCTTTCTCAGCTCAGATATCCAACTCCTCTCACCATCAGGGAGGTAAAAGTTCCTGTGGCTAGGGCTGAGGCTGACCCCCAAAACAGCTAACCCCAGGGAACCCTGCTTATTGTTTAAATGGAACTAGCCTGGAGGTGTTTACTCTTCACAGGAGCCAAACCTCATCCTGCGATTTTTCTTTAGATCTTCTCCAATTGTCCCAGGGGGCCCACTGTTCTGCCCCAACTTTTATTTTTAATCAGTCTACATTTGCCCTGAGGCACTATTTTATCTCATTTGTGGGAGAAATCTGGAGAGCTTGAAATTTTCTGACCTACTCTGCCATCTTCCCAGAATCCTCTTCCTTCCAGATTCTTAAAGTATGTATTTGACCATCTTTCTCCCATGTTCTAGAAACTACAGTGGTTCTCTATTGCCTTCAGAATAAAATACAAATCTCTTGTCTGGCATCCAAGGTCCTTCACAATTAGGCTCCAGTCTATCTTTCTAGGTTTATTGTATATTATTCATTATCATGCATTCTATGTTTCAGCCAAACAGACCTATTTGCTCTTGCCCATACATGGCATCCCATCTGACTCCAAGCCTTTGAAAAGACTGATAGCTAGAATGTACTGCCTCCTTGCCTCGTTCACTTAAAATTTCAAGTATCTTTCGGGATCAATCTCCAAGCCCTATATGAGGGTTTTCCTGATTCTCCCAGTTGTCATAGTACTCTCCCCCCAAATCACTTTGCATATATGTTGTATTTACTTGTCTGTATTTATATTACAGTATAATATAAGCTCCTTGACCTCAGGGATTTTTTATTCTTTTATATTTGCATCCCAAGTTCCTGGAACATAGTCTGGTATTTAATAAATGTATGTTTCAAGAGGATTGTACATTTTATACCTGGCAAGCCTTCCATGTCTATGGGATATTCAACAAATGCTCATCTAGTCCCTGCCTCTCATTATATCCCTGGGTCAGGACTGCAACAGGTGCCCCTGAGTAAGTGGATTTTCCAAGGTAATAGTAATGAGTAAGAGTCCCTCAAATTTTTTTTATTTTTGAGGATGGAAAAGGGTAGGTAGTACAGAATGAGAAGAATGAATTGGTTGTGATGTGTATCTTGGCTCTCCTTACATTATCCCTCCAGATTCACCCTTACTCTAAATTTCCCTCTTTCCATCAAGGCCACCACCATCCTTCTATCCTCTCACATTTTCAATTTCATCGTTATCCTTGATTCTTCATTCACCTGAAAATATCCTCTTTAGTACCATTGATCTGTTAATTGCCAAATATGATGGCCTTTCCTCAGCCTTTTTTTTCCTCTCTGCAGCATTTGATATCAACTACTGCCTCTTCTGGATCCTTATTGTTTTCTCCTGGAATTACTAAAATTGGTGAATATTATTTGTAACAACTCTCATATCTGTAAACCATCTAAAAACTTGGAAACAATTTTGTAACCTGTCTAAGTTCTTACAAATCAAGAGTTTCAGTGGATTTTGAACCCGTTTGAAAAAGACATAAAAGTACAGTACCTGATTAATTTGCAAAAACAGGTCAAGTCAAAAAGCATTTACTAAGCTCTAGTCTCTGTGGCAAGCTCTGTGGATATGAAGAGAAGCAAAAATAAAGTTCTCACCCTTAAGGAGCATATATTCTAATGAGGGAAGTCAACACATGAATGGAAAATGGGAAAGGGGGAAGTAGTGAAGTAAGACACTGAATGTAGCATAGTGGAGAAAAAAGTCTAGAGAGTCAGGAGCAGGGTAAACAGCTAGAATGTAGGAATGAGTATGACTGGTTTGGGTGCCCTCCTTAAAATGGAGCTTGAGGAAGAAATAATCAATAAAGGCCATGATTCAGAGGGAATACTTGACATTGGGAAAGATGGAAATTTACTAGCTGAATTAAAAAAAAACTTTGTATAATCGGTGGATGGGATTAAACAATTATTATCATGATTTTATGTGTAGCCAATAACATATTTTTCCCATGCGAATCTATGGATCTTTATGTAATCTATGGATCTTTTGACCTTTGAAAGCTATTAATACCCAGCATCAAAATTAACTGAACTTAGAATAAGAATTTTGAATCACTGTATTACAAAGTTTTAAGACATTTTCAAAAATAACAAATAATATTGAATCCCATTGCTCTCACTCAAGTATTTGTTATTAATGATAATAATATTTTAGTGATCAAAAATATTTTTGTATCAAGTAAAATTTCATTTTTAAGTTATTCCTTTATCTTATACTCTAAAATCTATATTGTCCAAGTTTTTAATGTACTTAAATGTCAGTTCAGTACTTTACATATTAAACTAATGTATGTATATAATTGACAAATAAGTAAATATGCATGTATATTTGGGGGCACACACTCCACAAATATTTTACTGATAGATGTGTGTGATCAAAAAAATTGCGAAGGCCTGCCTTATTAGCATCTCAAACTTTCCCTAAGAATGCCCTCGAATGATTATTTTTATATTGTTATTTTTATGATAGATATTTTTGTATAGACTTTATAGAGCAGGAATAAGTATCAATAATCACTGGTGTAATCAGAGCATTCAACTGAGTTTCCTGTCCTCCACTAAAAACTCCAGATCTTTTTCAAAGAGCTATTGTCTGTCTATGCCTTTTCCATTTTGTGAATTTAATTTTTTTAACCCAAGTTGTAGAACTTTACATTTTTATCCTTATTTAATTTTATTATATTTAATTCACTCTATCATTTCAGCCTGTTGTCTGTTACAATCAGTCAATGATACTAAACTTCAAAGAAACCCTTCTTTATCAGGGCTAGCCTTTTGTAGCTATGTGAAATTATTTGACTGTCACTGGCAAAGTCCTCCTACCTAATGATATCTCTGCCACCCAGGTTCCATAAAGCCTGAAATTTTCCAATGAAGAATCTTTTTTTTTTCCTTTTGGGTAACTCATAAGCACAGCCTCTCAAAACTGGAAGAGCCTTTAGAGGCATTTTATCTCAATCCATACCTCACCAAAAATCTCTTGTATAAAAAAATCACAACAAGAGGTCAGCCAGTCTTACTCAGAGAGTACATGGTTTCATTACATAGTTCAATAAACAAAATGCTGGATTTAGAGGCATAGGATCTGAATTCAAATTTTAGCTTTTCACTGTGATGTTAGCCAAATTAGGCCAATATATGTAATGAAATAACATGTCCTTTGAGGCTCTAAATTGATAACTCATATAGGGGAACACACTCAGTCCCTAACTATTTACTGGGAATAAGTTGCTCAAATCATCCCTCTTTGATTGAAGTATGGAAGGTAATACAAAGGCATTGGGTGGTCCCTAGGTCGATGGCTGACTACATTGGAAATTACATAGAAATAAGAGATAGGTAGGAACAAAGACAAATGCTGCCAGATTTAGTAATATGCCAAAAGCCAGTCCTGCCCTCTAACATGCCCCTACCTATTCCTTACAGAAAGAAAGATTTCCCAAGAGGATTGAAAAAGCAATCTGAAATGGTGACCATAGCTGTACAAATTGCAATCTCTGTAAGTCTCTGGATAGTATTTCTGACATACATTCCTTTCAAAGATTGTTAACTAACGCTTTTTCAAGAACAAATAATTGATGCATGGGACATGTTCCAGCATGGAAGCTGGAAGTCAGGAGCCTAATTAAGTAACTTTGTTCCATAACAAGTGGATCTATTAGTCAGTGATACAAGTGTCATTGAGTTGATGAATGTATAAATCTTTCATAACATATTTTAAAGTCCTGCTGACAGTCATTTTGTCCCTAGATGTACATAGTTATCCATGAGAGCAAACAAGATGAAGACTATTTGTTTTATACTTTAAAATCCACTTCCTCAGAAACTAAGGCCATGTCGTCTTTCATCTGCTGGGCACATAACAAATGTTTAGCAAAATTTTCAAATAAAAAGAATATAAGCTAGAAGTTAGTATACAAGTTACTGTTCTGCCACTAACTTTCTATGTGACCTTGGGGAAATAATTTAACCTCTCAGGGCCTCAGTTTCCTCATCTAAAAAGAAGCAGGGGTGGATTAAATGAGCTCTAATTTTCCTTTTAGCTTAAAAATGTTACTCTATGAATGAAGGAATCTATCAGTAGGGCTTTGCCCTAAACAAATGTACTAGCGATTAGCAATTGGCATTAAATATTAATTAATGTTAATTACTAATGGTAGAATGCGGTAGCATATCTTAGGTTTTGATCTTTAAGCTTTCTCTGCCTTGAGCTGCATTTTATTTTCTATGTCTTATAAACAGGAATGCTAAAGTGACATTTCAGGATTATTTTGGTATCAATTAGTTGAAGACTGGAGTTAAAAGTCATAGGTTCGATCCTATCTTGGACATTTATTAGCTTTGTGACCCTGAACAAGTCAGTTAAATTCTCTGAGTCTCAGTTCCCTTATGTAAAAAGGGGGATAAAACTTGCCTCACAAAGTTGTGAACAAATTGTTTTCCGAATCTTCAAGCACTAAAGGAATGTGAGTTGTTATCCAGAGCAGAATAGGGTAAGGGTTATTTTGTTTGTTTGTTTGTTTATTTTTTTAATCATGGACCTGACTCATTTTCTTCCACTTTCCTTTCTCTCTGTCTAGAACTATTTAATTGCCACCTGCAGGACAGCTCTTACCTCATGCCATAGGCTTAATATGGGAAAATATAAGGATCCATACACTATAAAAATATTAGGATCAAGTTTGTCAGCCAATTGGCTTTTATTAAGCACCTACGAAAGGCAAAAAACATGGTCCTTGCCCTCGTACATGTTTCAGGGCCTGGGTCAACTTTCTACTCTTTTTAAGCCTTCTCTGATCACCCCAGTCAACCACATTCTTTCCCTTAAGTCCTATGGTATTTTTTCCCAGAACTACTCCTATCTGTAATATGTATCAAATACTATTTTTATATCAGAATTATTTATGCACATTCCATCTACCTTGATATGGCATAAGCTCCTGGAGGGGAGGATTGTGTTTGATTTATTCTGTATTCCATCCAATATTGAATAAATTCTTTTACACATAGTAGCCATTCAATAAATGTTTGTTCAGTTGTGATTCCCTTTTGAGCAGAACAATAGGCAAGGAAAGAAAGTCTCTCCATTTCAGAAACTGCTGATACTCTAATTCCCTTCCCAACCCAGTTCACATTTTAATGAATATTTCCATGTCAAAGTTATGTTTGTATATTTGAATATCATGAGCATTATCCAGATAGCAGGAGGCTCATTTCTTGCTCTGCTTCAAGTCCCCATGGAGCTGATCAATGTGCAGAGCCTCAAACTCAGATCAGTTCCAAGTCTTCGTACAACAAAGTGAGAAACATGCCCAGGAGTATCAACCTCTGGACAAGGGAGAAATCATGCTTCCTGCCACAATGCAAACCCTAGCTAACATCATGTTCCTCAGACAGTGTTCTATTTGGGTAATCAAAGAAAAACTGTATTAAAGAAGGACAAGTAGTATGATCACAAGCCAAAGACAAGAATGATCCCCATTAGCCCACACTATGAAGGATGCTGTTCTGTGTTGTTGTTGTTGTTGTTTTTTTAAAGCATGTAATGTTTTTGGGGACAAGAAAAATCCTAGGAAATCCTAACCAAATTAATACTAGCCAAATCAAAAACCTACTTTGTAGAAGGAAGGAAGGAAGGAAGAACAGAAGAATGGTAAGAAGGAAAGTTTTATTAAATGCTTACTATGTACCAAGCATTGTGCTATATACTGGGGATATAGATAGATACAGAAAATATTTTCTGCCCTCAGGCTAATTACATTCTAATAGAGGAAAGCAACACACAAGAGAGAGATAAAATTGTGAGGAAGGAGTAAATGGAAGGGAAAGTAAAGGACCTGTAAGGTGAAATGATGTTAAAATCTGGACATTTGGAAGCACAGCTGGAAGGGGAATGAAAGTTGGCTTGCCTGAGTCCCTCCAAAGAATGGAGACCTTTAAAGGAAATTATCATTTGGAGAAGGGGGCAATGTTCCAGAGAGATATTCCAGGGTAAGAAGGCCACAAGGTGATTGAATGTTCCAGGGTAATGAGGCTGCAGGTGCTAAGCAAAATTTCAGTATGACATAATAGCAGAGGTTTGGTTTTGAAGTTTAGAATCCTGGAACAAAGCCAGGAAGAGAATAAGATATGAGACAAGAACCAAAGTACCCACTCTTTTATCCATTCATTTCCCTCATGCCTTTCCCCATGGAAATTAGTCAACAAAACTGATAAGCGGGAGATGGCGAGGAAAGATAGAGATGGGAGTGAGATGAGCCTGGGGAAAAAGAAAATTGAGCAAAAGGTATGGAGAGAATAAGGGGACAAATAAAGGTAGGAAGAAAATAGGGGTAGTAAATACATGAGAGGTGGATAGGAGAAGCAGAAAGACAAGGAGAAAGGACAGTAAAATAAGAAGAGCAGGATTGACTAAGGGAGGTAGAGGTGAATGGTGATTAGATATCTGGAGAAAGGGAAGACATAATAGATGAGGTAAGTAGCAGAACAGGAAGGAAAATGATGGGCTTCTCATCAATGTACCCAAGAACACGTGAGAGCTGCCATCTACGTAATGCCTTGGTATGCAAACTGATTTACATATAATGTCTTTTCACAGAATTGTAGAGGTGAATAAGCCCTCTCTTCCAATCCATCCCTATACAAGAATACCTTCTAGAACATAGCTAAAATTGGTCATCCACTCTTTGCTTGAAGATTTCTAAGGGGGAGCCCACAACATCCTGGAGGCAATGTATCCCACTTTTAGATAGAACTAATTCTTCAAAGGTTTTTTCTGTTTATCAAATTCACACTTGTTTCTTTGAACCTGCACTCATTGCTTCTATTTCCATTCTCTAGTGCCAAAAGAACAAGTCTATCAAATCTTTCACCAATGTAATAACCCTTCAAATGTTTTAAGGTCTTTGTCTCTTCATCTTTTCTCATCTAACATTCTCAGTTTCCCGCAAACATTCCACAAAAGGCACACTCTCCAGGCTCTGCTCCACCTTGGTCATGGGCTCTCTCCAGTTTATCACTACCGTTCTAAACTGGGGTATTCAGAACTAAATGTGAACACTCTTCTCAAAACATAGCCTAAAAAGAGCAATGTGGGGACCATTATCTTTAATGCCCATTAAACTCTGTGATGGATCCTCTATGAGGATTATTATCCATCTGGGATAGATGAGAAAACCTCCATGAGATTAAATGATTTGTCTACTGATTAGGTGACTTGACTGGAACCCAGGTAATCTAATTCCTAATACAGGATTTTCTTTCTCCTATACTACAAATGGTTATGAAATCCATCCTCTCAGGAGTTCAAAGGGGGGAAAAGTAACATCTTCTATGTAGTATTTTTCACTTATCTTATTCATAAGAGTTTACTTCCTTTCTCTCCCAAAACATTTTTCCCCATGATCGTCCACCACTAGCCTAATTAATCCCCACAAAGGATTGGTCTTATTTAGCCAAAACTAGAGGAAAATGGGTAGCATGGGAGAATAATAACCATATTTGTATAGTGTTTTAACATTTGCAAATCACTATATATAGTGGAAATAGTAGCTGTAGTACCTACTTCTTGGAGTTGTGAGATTCAAAGATTATACATGTATAAATATTACACTTGCACACACACACACACACACACACACACACACAAAAGCACTACCACCACCACTGCCATTTGACAGGTATGGGAACCAAGAATTAGGGAGGATAGGTAATTTCCTCAGTCACCCAGCTAGTAAGTGTCAGAGGTGGGATTTGAACTCATGTCTTCCTAAGTCTAATTCTAGTGTTTTATTCACTATTCATATTGAAAACAAATCATTAGTACATTCATTCCCAACTATAGGTCTTCAATTTGGTGATTTATTCCACCTAAAATCTCCTTCCTATCAGCTTATCGAGAACCCATCATTCCTTTAAAAAATTTTCAATATATTTTGTTTTTATATTACAAGTACTAACTTTTGTAACAGAATAAAACAATTAAGTAAAACTAATAATACAGTGACCTCATGTGAATGTGCATGTAACATTTCATTGTTGTTTGTCCTTCATTTTTGAAAAGGACAAATGACATTATGGATGATGTCTTGACTAGTGTGTGAATTGGATTTATGTGAGGCAGAGCTGCACAAAGTCACCAGCCTCACTTTTTTCCAGAGTCATCAAAGTCCAATGGCAAGACAAAAGTCAGGACGTTCAGGATGGAGTGGTTGACCTTGGCATCTTTGATGTCTGACCAAGCTCTAAGTGTTCCACAGCACCATCTTCATGGCCATTGGAACAAATTGTTCTTATCTATCCATTTCACTGAGGGGAAGTCTTCACATGCTTGGGGTAGACACTCCACTAACTCACTGATGGATTTGAGGCCTATTGGTTACCTTCAGTATTTCACATTTTTACTGGCTCATTCCTTTCTATTATTTTTAAGACTCCCTTCTACCTCCAATTCTATTGGGAAAAAAGGGAAAAAAATTCTTGTAACAAATATGCATAGACAGGCAAAACAAATTTCCTCAATGGCTGTATGTGTGCATATACACATAATACATTAATATAAATATAAATATTATATATTAAATAAATATACATATATAAATATATATGTACTTATACAGCTATAACTATATGTACTTATATAAATATAGCTATATATAAATATTAAATAAATATACATATATAAATACACATATGTACCTATATAAATATTACTATATATATAACTATGTATATAACTATATACAAATATAAATAAAATTGCTCAGTCAGTACTCTATAACCTCCACCAAATGGATAATACATTTCACCATAAGGATTCCGCAATATGAATGGTCATTCTTACTGCTTTCAAAGTTGTTTGTTTTTATAGCAATGGTGTTATTGTACAATTGTTCTCCTGGTTCTACTCATTTCATTCTTGTTCAGTTTCTAAAAGCCTTTTATCCTAATCATACCATCCAAGTTAATCTGCTCCTTCTTTGAAATCCTTTATCATCATTCCCTATGTCACATTACACCAACCTTTAATCTCGCTCTGACTTATATAGTCTGTAATGGTTTTCTGAATGTCTATCATTTTACCCTCCATTGTAAGCTCCTTGAGGGAAAGAAACATGTCTTTTATTTCCCTAGAATCTCCTCTAGCAATACAATGAACACATATCAGATGCTCAATGATTTTTTTACTATAGTGGATTAATGTTCAAGAAGGAAACATACAAACGTTTAAAGATATAAATCTAACGATAAAGGAAGGAAGAAAACTGAGCATTTATTAGGTACCTACTCTATGCCAGGCATTGTACTCAATGCTTTACAATTACTCTCTTTTAATGCTCACAACAACCCTGTGAGAAACAGAGGCAGAGATTAAATAACTTACCTAGGGTCACACAGCTAGAAAATTCTGAGGCTGGATTTGAACTCAGTTCTTTCAGACTACAGGCTCAGCACTCTATTCATTAAATCACCTAGATGCTTCTAAAGGTATTTTTGAAGCCTATCATCATCATCATCATCATCATCATTAATTATTAAAGAAAACAAAAAAAAACCCACCAAGATAATTCAGCAACAAGTCCTTCAGCACCACGAATCTAGAAATGATACCCAGAAAAAGCCAAACTAGGACAAAATGACTAGAACATTTTTCCAGGGCACAAAAGTTTTGAAGGCATGAAAATTTGACATATGCCCTCTTTTCAGCATATAGAAGCATCTATATTAACTACTTCTCCCACATGGAACTGAATTTATCTTAATCACTTTTTGTATTCTTTTTTATCATGAATTAGAAAGTTGATTTGGTAACATTTTTCATTCAGCTTGTCTTGTGAGACAAAATCCCTACTTATGGCCCTGTATAATGATGTTTTTGTTTTTGTTTTTTTCTTCCATTAAAGGAAAATTATTCAGCAAAAGCAACTAACTCTTGTCTGCTGGTCAGGATAATCCAGTAAACGTCAGTGCAGCAGAAACAAAGGCAGCTATTGTACTGAGATCATCTACTTGTTAATGGAATGGCTTTTTTATATTGTTCATATGGTAGAGATCTTTATTTTTCTAGGTATCCATCTATTTGGCAATAGGTCCTAGAAAAGGTTTAAAATTTATCCTTTACTCCAGATTTTTTTTTCTTGCTATAATACTGCCTTCTCATCAGGGGGACATTGTTTGGGGGAGAATTAAACAAGAATAATTGAAGGTTTAGAGTTGTTGGAAGGAAGTACTTTAGAAGACTTAATAGGTGACATAAACATGACTTGTTGTTGTTGTTGTTGTTGTTTTAATATTAGAGGAATATAATTCTGTTGGTTGACATATCTGCTTAGTCACCAGGCAGATTAGGACTGAAAAATTGTGAATACCTAGAAGAATACCTCATCAGTATTTCCAAAGAAAAGGTAAATATTATGTGACAATAATCAAATAAATAACCAATTTGCTTACCAAACATAGACAAATTAAACATTATAAATAAAAGAAAAAAAGGGAAAATCCTTTTAAAAAAAGCAACCAACTTAATCCTAATAACTTTGCTTTATCTCTATTTCAGACAGCCATCTACTCTAAGAATCAGCCAGAATGGCAAGGTTTAATGTCTTGTTTTGTGCTGTCTTACCAGAACTAGGCTTCCACACTGTTTTCAGACCAATTTCACTCCTCCACTTTATGTCTTTCACCATTTGAATATAAGTTTCTAGAAGGCAAGAACTTTCTTGCTTGTATTTCTGTCACTAGCTGTTCTCACAGTGCCTGACGCATAGTAAACATTTGATAAATGCTCTCTCTCTCTCTCTCTCTCTCTCCCTCTCTCTCTCTCTATCTCTCTCTCTCTCTTTCTCATCTCTCTATCTTTATAAACCTTTGCTACTCAATAAGTTAATAACCACAATGTATTGACTTTACCTCATCTGATTCTTTCTTGATTTTAGTGAAACAGGACTCTAGAGAAAATTCTCCTTGTTCTGAAAACAAACAAATAAAGAATTTCAAAAAAAAATAAACAACCTTTTTGATTCCCCTTTTAGGCAGGGATTCCTAACCTTTTTGTGCCATGGACCTCTCTGGCAGTTTAGTGAAGCCTATGGACCACTTCTCAGAATAATATTTATAAATGCAGAAAATAAAATACAAAGGAAACCAATTATGTTGAAATAGATATGTGATTTGTTTTTCCCATCCAAGCTCACAGACCCCCTTAAAATTGTTCTATGGGACCCAAGATAAGAACTCCTGCTTTTGAGCAAGTCCCACAGCTGAGCATGTGAGCTTCTTCTTTTTTTTATTGGAAACACTGTTTTCTCTCAGTTGAATTTAATTATCCTCCTTAACTGTCTTCCTATAAGTGACTGACTTTTTTAAAGGGCCACTATTTGAACTACAATCAACACCAGTTAAATGCAATTAGACTCTACAGTACAGCCATGTTACATGGGGTTTGCAGCTGGAAAGGACTTAAGAAATCAAATTGTTCAGTCACCACATTTTAGAGATAAAGGAACAGAAGCCTTGAGTACTTAAATGATTTGCCAAAGAATATACAAGTACTAAGGAGTAGATCCATGATTAAAACCCAAGTCTTTTGACTCCAAATCCCAAACAGATTTCTTTCTGGTTTGGTAACTGCAAATCTGAATCCCCATTGGGATTCAAAGAAGCAAATTAACATTGAGTACTCTTAAATGTTAGGAAGAAAATTTTGGCCTTTTTTTGGGGGGGGACAAGTATTAAGGTGGCTATTATGAGTGTCACATGTATTCACCCCTGAAGCAATCTCCAGAAGTCATAATACTGCATTGCAAGGCATTTTCTTCTTGAGATCTGCCCATTGTGAAAATACATTGGGTATTTTTGGCTCCCTGAAAAGTAATCTGTGGCTCCCATCCTAGTGTTTTACTTCATATTTTCATTTTCATGTAATTTTCCTTTCAACTACTCCCATTTGCACCAATATACCCTTACCAGTTTCCCAAAGGTGACTATCTTCCCTTGGAGAATGGCTATCTATATGAGTGAACATTGCCCCTTGTGAAAAATGCCAGTAAGAAAGCAAATCATATTTGTTCATCATAATATTTGGGGCAAACCATGACTGATTAGTGTTATGTGTGACATCAAGACAGTAATCAAGGTTACGTTGCCATTCATTTTTTTTTTAAGGAGGTGAAGCCTCTTTGATGTATTACTCCATCAACACCTGCAGAGACAAACTTTGCACATGAAATTAATCCCAATTAATTAGACTATTTGTAGATACCACTGGTCCTTTAATGTTGCAAAATGAATATTAATTCAGTGACATTTTTTCACCTTGTGTGGCTTATTTAGTTAAAGGGGGTAGGTAAGGGAGGGGGAGACTCTATTGATCAGTGTACCGAAATATATAAGAAAAGTTAGACAAGAGAAGTGGCCTGGAAAGCAAGTCAGGTCATTTGTGATCAAGAGTTTTAAAGCAGTGGAGCACAGTTTCCCTCCCCACCCTGTTAATTTGGTTCAGAATCCAGATCCACGAAAATATAAGCATTTGACCTTATATGCTATAAAATTATTGTTGGCCTTTTTTGGCTGATATTTTGATAGACATATTTTCCTCAAGTTTTCTGTTTAGCCATGGCATTATGTTCCCTCAGTCATCATATCCCCTATAATGGAAAACTTGCATATGTCCTTGAGAAATGTGGGCATTCACAAGATAATGGGCCAACTTTAGGTTTCCTTAGGTCCCCATTCTGCAGCTGCTCTATTGTAAACTTTGAGCAGGATAAGTGGACTCTGTGTACAGCAGCATGTTTTCCAATATCTTTGGGGAGGAATTTCCAGGCTCTTTTTTACATTATTCCTCTTCACACACTCTATGATCTACTCTAATTGGCCTTGTTGTCCCTCACACATTATATTCCATCTCTAATCTCCATGTCATTACCTAGAATATCTCCCCTGCCCTTTCTCCTTACCTCTGCCTCTTTGATTCCCTAATTTCTTTCAAAGTTCCATTCAAATACATGTTCCTACAGGTGGTCTTTCTGATCCTTCCACCTGCTCCTGCCTCCCCCTTAAAATTACCCTATATTTATTTTGTTTACATACACTTTAGCATACCCTTTAGTATACACTTCTATGTGAATGTGTCTCCCCTGATGGAATATAGTCTAATCTCCTGGAGGACAAGGATTGTTTTGCTTTGTTTTGTTTTCTTTGTATCCCAGGTGAATAGCACAGTGCTTCACATATACAGTTGGTACTTAATTAATGTTTATGGACTAGTTGAAAGATTGGAGTTTTTCTATGAAAGTGAATTTTCCCAATAACTAAGAATTAACGCTCTAAGGACCAGCATTTTTCTAACAGCTATTTAATGGCAATCTTGCTAAATAATATCATACATTTATAGGCTCACAGGATACAGAGCCAGAGGATAAATTTAAAAGTATCTAGTTCAACTCCCAACTTTCAAAGATAATGTTAAATGACTCATCCACAGAGATACAACCACTGCTCTAAATCACAGAGGTGTGATTTGACTTCTGACTCTAAATTCAGCATCCTTTCAACTATAGCACACCAGTCATCAGCATTGAACATGATTTAAACTTTCTTTGATGAGTCAGTAACCTCATTATTAATATAAATTATTGTGCCCTGCTTTAATATGAAATATCCTTAGGTTCATTTGAGGTATGCAGATGGAACTATTTCTTGCTCCCCCAAATGCTCACAATCAGCTATAATTTTATGAGTATTTTGGATCCTACTACCCCGCTTTTTGCTGTTGTTTCTTTCTGCCAGTTATGTGTTCATGTGGCTTCTAATCTGCTACATTACTTGACACAGGAGTAGATCCTACAAAGCCAAGTCCATGTGATTTGCATAAGATCAAAGGCCATTTTCACCCTACTTATTGGTTGTGGCCAAGTTCTAGATAGTTGAAGCTGCTACAAATCTGACCTCCTGATAAAGAAGGTGCTACCATATCAAGATATTTTAAGGAACACACTAAAACACTCCCAATAGTTTGATTCTCTGTATGCTAGCTGCAGAATATTTTGTTTTAATAAGTCTTCTTTATCACTTTTGTGAGGACAGCTTTTGACCCATTGTGTGGTAGATTCTGCATAACAATGAGCTACATTCCAGCAAGACATTACAAAGCTCCCTTTTCTGTTTCACTCCCTTTGGACTGTCCATTCTGAAGACACAAAGTGACATGTTGCTTCATCTAAGTTGTTTCATTATTCATCACTAGTCCCCTCTGGAATTTAAAGACTCTCAGTAACTATATGTTGTTGTGCAGGCAATTGTTGAGTGTTTGGAAGATGATTGCCTTTTTAGTGATGAATTACTTAGAGCAATCAATTAATCAGCATACATTCTTTGAGCCCTGTACTAGGCACCATGGGGGATACAAAGGAGTAGGAGATATGTCCCCTACTGCGAAGAACTTACAGTCTAGTGGAGAAGTTGATATGCATAAAAGAATTAGAGAGCAATTAAGTGCTCCACAAAAATTAATCAACACAAAAGTATTTTTTCAACACCTACTATGTTTTCCAACCTACAGTTTTCTAACACTGTGCTAGGAGCCATTGGGATATAAAAAGAAGGAAAAGATAAAATCCATCTCAAGAAGTTCACAGTTGCTGTGTTGTTGTCTACAAGAGATACATTTAGTCAACTCTAGATGTAATTATAAAGGATATATATATATGCATATATGTATGTATGCATTTATATACATATATAATGTTTTTGTATTAATAATTATAGATAATAAGTGCAACCAAAGTTAGTGTAGCAGCTACATACAGGAGTCATTGACCTTAGAGTGGAATGAGTGCTGGGTTTTGAATTAGAAGACCTGAATTCAAATTCTGTATCTACCTCAGAACTTAACACTGTTAGCTTCACGACCCTGACCAGTTCAGGTAATCTCTCTGTTGCCTCAGTTTCTTCATCGCTAAAATGAGAGGTTTGCATTTGGTATTCTCTAAGTCCTCTTTTAGTTCTAAAATCATGATCTTATAATCCTATGATCTGCTAATCACTAACTATGTGACTTTGAACAAATCACTTAATGTTTCTGGGGCTCCGTTTTCTCATCTGTAAAATGACAGACACGGACATTTGAGATTATTGCTATTTGTAAATGATTCTTCCAGCCTCCTTCCCTACCCCCACTTACTTGAGGCAGAACCACACCTAGGGGAGAGCAACTGGACTTTTCAGTAGGGTGTTGAATTGAGAAATTCTTTAATTTAGATGATGTAGACAGCACTCAAAGTCCTTCAAGAAGGGAAAGACAGCTGAATGTAGCACCTTGCTAAAAATAATTAGTTAAAATGGAAAGATGTAAGATGGTAGATTGAGGAAAAATCTCCTCTTGCCTTGTCCTACTCTATACCCTTACTTATGCTTTGGCCAGCAAAGGAGCAGATTCTTGCCAGTGTCCTGGAGTCTCCTCAACTGTGATTATAGTTTCCCCAAATATTCCCTTCAACTAAGGGTAAGAATAATGGAGATATGTTTTTTTTTAGATACATAGTAAAAGAAATAGAAAATAAATTTTGATTTCAAGTATAGGGACTGTTGGGATTTGGCTATAGCTGCAAGAATGCAGGGTCCCTATACCTATCTCCTTTCCCCCACTTCCTATTTACTAAGTGAAATTAGTGGGTTTGGTTCTGATGATAAGAGCTGTAAGGTATTTAATCACCCTAACCTAATTGTATGTATAGTTTGGTCTAGTTGGGCTTGAAGAGAAAGTAAGTGAGTTCAAAAGACAAACTATGCTAATGGGGTACAACTATAGGTCTACCTCATAGAAGTTTTGCTATACCTTTGAGCCTTTGCATTGTTTCACAAGAGAGTTATAACCACTCCCAGCAGACCCACTATAGGTGCTTTAATTCAATGGAAAACCAACAAGTCGAAAAATTTACTCATTAGAGAAAATGTGCCAGTGTATGGTTTTGGTAATTATTTAAGTCAACAGTCATTCATTAAGTACCTACTAAGTGCAAGCACTGTACTAGGCTCTAGGGACACACAAAAAAAAATCTTAAAAAAAAGTTTGCCCTTAAAGAGCCTAAAATCTAATGAAAAAGATAACATATAAATAACTATGCATCTTCCTCAGTATCTAACAAAGAAAGTTACTCAAGTATCCAGATTTTGGTCTATAGAAGGTTAACTGTTTATAGTATAAACAAGATATATATATAGGATGAAGAGGAGATAATCACAGAAGAAATACTCTGAGATTAAGCAGGACCCTGAAAGGCTTCTTACAGAATGCCAGGATATAAGCATCAGGAGACAACTTTGGAGTCAGAAGGTGTTCTAGTCAGCGTATAGCCTAAATGGAGCATGAATTCTCTGCACTACATGTAGGCCCTATATGTATACTTTGACATTGTCTCTTCAGTAGGTATTTGTGCGGAAATTAAAAAAAATAAAATAAAATATAGCAATACATATTTATTGGCAAACATTGAATCTTAAAGATTCCAAACATCTGGGCAGTTGACATTATATAGACAAAACATCTGGATAATTGAGTAACTTTCTGTGTTAGATGCTCAGTGCTAAGGAAGATACAAAAAAAAGAAAGAAACATCATTCACTTTCAAGGGGTTTATAGTCAACTAAAGAAAGAATAAATGAAACATAAGCAATACATTTTGAAGAATGCAAAATAAAAATTAAATTTAACAAACATTTGTTAAGTGCCTGCTCTATGCAAGGTACTGTGTTAAATGCTAAAGATATAAAGATAAATATGAAATATTCCCTACACTTAGTGAACATACATTTTATCTTGACAGAGATGTCATAAGTCAATAAATAATTTTTTCTGTTAAATGATAAAGAATGTGTACTGTGAAATATTGTGAATTCTGAGCCGGAAACAGTCATCATGGGTTAGGCACTAGAGTAATCTTAGTAGTTTTTTGTAGAAGAGAATAATTTTGGCAAAAGCTTTAAAGATTCTTGTGGATAGGGTGAATTTGGCTAGAATATATAGGAAAATTATAGCATCACATGTGTAGTAAAGAATATGAGAGAAATTCAAAGATAAGACTCATGATGGGTTCAGGTAGAAAGGAGTAAAAGAATTGACTAGAGCAGTTTTAAGGATATTGATTTGTCACCAGTATACCAAGTGTATTAGAGAGGAAAGAGATGGAGAGCAGAGAGAATAGGTTTCAGATAGTTCTAATAATATAGGTGTTTGTTGATGTGTAACTAAACTAGGCTAGTGGGGATAAGGACATAAATAGAATGGATTTGAAACATTTTATGAAGAAAGAATTGACAGGACTTGGTGAGTAATTAGATATGAGGGAGAAAAAAAGGGAGTGATGCAGGAGTCTAGCACAATAATAATTATAATAATAATTCATAAATTACTTTCATATATATAAAGGACTTTATGTTCCTTATTTTACTTGATTCTTATAGCAGCTTCATGGAGGTAAGTATTAGGTATTATTAGTCCCATCATACAGATGAGGAAACTAAAGGTAAGAGAAGTTAAGTGACTTGCCATAATCATGCAACTAATAATGATCACATAATTCTGATATTTGGAGAATGTGGAATTGGAAAGATGCTGACGCCATTAAAATAAATGAAGTCTGAAAGAAAGACATATTATCAGTGCAAGGTTTTGTTTTTGTTTGTTTGTTGTTGTTTTGGACATATTGAATTTGAAATACTGCCACTCTACTGGGAGGAAGGTGGCCCAGTTCTAAATCAGGGTCTGGAGCTCAGGACATAGGTTAGAGATAGAGGTATTATAGACAAGGAAGCATTTGCATGTAAGCAGTAATTAAAGTCACAGAAGTGTATTGCCTAGCTGATTCACTTCATCAAACATTTACTAAGGCATTTAATATGTTCCAGGAAATCCATGAGGTACTAGGGATACAAAGGTAATTTTAACAAAGTCCCTGCTCTTAAGCAGCTTAAAATCTAATAGGAAGAAAACCAAGTACACAAATAACTATGATATGAGAGTGAGATAAGTGCAAAGGATAGATTCAGACAAAGTGATACAAAAAATGTGCAGAAGGAAAGAACATTTCTACAAGGTGAATGGGGGAGTAGGGTTCACGAAAAGTTTCCTGGTAAAAGATGGATCTGTTTTGGGTCTCAAAGGAAAGGAATGATAGAGATGTGGGGAAATGAGTTATTCCAATATGTGGATGGGTAATGATGTGAGCAAAGGGCCAGAGCTAACCGAGAGTGGAATGAGGAAGAGGGCAGAAAATCATCTAGTTTGGATAGAATGTAGAATACTTAAAGTGGAATAATGTGATATAAGTCTGGACAAGGAGGATCAAATTAGGTCATGGAATGCCTCAAATGTCAGGGTTATTAGTTTTCATTTTTATTCAGAAGGCAACAAGATGCCACTGAATTTCTGTTTGTCTATGTATGTGTGAAGTAAAGTCACAATCACATTATTGCAAAGAAAGAATATGTGGGCAGCAATATGGAGACTGAATTAGGGAAGAATTGAAGGAATTCCTATCAAAGGAATACCAGTGAGGAGGCTATCATCTAATAGTGTTGGGAGGGAGGGAGAGATGAGGACCCAAACAAGTATGTTTAAAATGAGAGAAAAGTGGAAAAGGTATTGCAAAGATAGATATGACAGACTGAATCATGGAATGAAGTAGAGGTGAATGAAATTTAAAGATCACACCAAGCTTATGAAATTAGGATATTGGACAGATCATAAGGAAAACAACATGTACTGGAGGAAAATAGCAGATTTAGAGCTGTAGGCACAGGATTCTAGTTCTGTCACACACTCCATCTGTGACCCTACACAAATCACATGAAAGCCTCAGTTTTCTTGACTCTAAAATGATAGGATTTGTCTTCTAAGGTCTTTTTCAGCTCTAAATCTATGAATCAGTGATATGCACAGCAACAGAAGAGTTAGAAAGCAGTAGAACATCCAAGTAGAAATATTAACTACACTCACCCCAAAATTGAATGCAAGCTTATCAGAACTCAAGGACAGGGATTGTTTTGACTTTGCCTTTGTGTTCCCAGCATCTCACTTAGGACCCTATATATAGTAGGTGCTTAATAAGTCAATGGTTGACTAAAAAGAAATGGAATGGAATGGAATGTTTGAAGAAAGAGGAGATTTCAATGGAGAGATATTTAAAAAGCTGGAATAAAAGGAGACAATCAAGGAAGCAAATAGCTAAGCCCAAGGAGTCTCTGAATTTCTTGAGAGACTAGTATATTCAAAATTTTAGTTGTGTTCATCTTTTCTTACCTAGCAGTTTATTTTTTTTAAATTCTTTATGTATTTTGTAATTACTCTCACTTTATGAAAGGTACTTTGTAACAAAATTAAACAGTTAAGTAAAACTAATAATATGGTGACTTCTCACCATTGCAGAAAGTCAATGCAACATTTCATATCTATAAATATCCCCAATATTTTATGTTTTAACCCAACAGCTAAATCCACAACAATGAAATCAAGGATTCAGTGGGGGGAAAGTGAGGAAGGTAGGGAAGGTAGGGAAGATGGGGGCAAAAATAAACCTTAGTAAGAGCCATTAACCCATGATATGGCTATATTAAAAAAAAAAAGGATAAATTCTGTTTGTGTTTGTTTTTTGTTCCTGAGATTAATCATGGCAACAGAAATATGTACACTTACTGTACCTTAGTAAAAGTGTCAAGATCCCTGATAATATGTCCCTTGCTGTGTACCTGTAATTGTGTGCCAAAGTTTAACCATCCTTATACACTTATTATGAACTCAACAAGCTTGTACCTGTCTTTATTTACACACCCAAGTACACTATCACCCTTAGATTCTATTTCCTCCCTTAGTGTCATTAGTATGTTGAACAAATCTGTGCCTCTGGATTTGCATGTGAATGTGAAATAATTCTATGAATGTGCCGTTGGGATTTAATTGTTTTTTTAAACAATATGGTCTTATCTTTCTGGAAGCAGTTCAGGCCATCAAAGAGTTGTCACTGATGAGCTTGCTAATTACTTTCCAATACTTAGCCTTGTATTTCCCTTCATTACTGGTGCTCTATTCCCTCTAGTTTTACATTTACCATCAGAAAGTTCATTTAGAATCCAGTCAATCTTCCAGTTCCACCTCGACACTTTATATTTTTCATTCAATGAGAACAAAATGAGAGTGTTTGTAGCTTTCAAGGAGACATGGGAAAACTTTTTTTTCTTCTGCATTGTTTCTGCAAAATTCCTAGAAGATGTAATTCAGATAAGCAAAGAAGAGGATTAAATATACCCACCCCCCCAAAAATAAAACCTTTACCCTCTTCCCTCAGTGCAGAAAATATGTCATTCAAGACCAATGTCCTAGTAGAAGAGACAAGTGAAATGCTTAGATTAATATTTTATTTCCAATGACATTGATATTAATCATTGAGTTTTATTCTCATCCCCCTTTATTTCTGGAAGGCTTCTTGGTCCAGTCTGAGTCCAGCATAATGATGCAATGATTTAATAGCAACTTTAGCAATTCTGCACATTTCTGATTTCTCATTTGCTGAATCTGTGTGCTTTTGGAAAAGTAGTCTGGTAGACAGATGCTTAGTGGAAAATAACTTCTTCAGACCCTTGGGATAACATTTTGTGGCCACTAAGTAGAATCAGGGACACTTTCTACACAATATGGATCACCTAGACTCTAGGAGAATTTTTTAAAAAGTAACAGAACTATAAATTTCCAAATGTGAACCCCTTGAATCATATAGATAAAACATATGAATGATAGACTATCTTTTGAGACTTCACTTTTGTCATTATTAGGATAATGGCTCAGTGCCAACTTGGATGAGGAAGAGAGAGCTCATTAATGGTGAAAGGTGATTTTGTTTCTCCCCAAAGACCTAGATTCTGAGCCATCTTTCTAGTTGTTTGATTACAATGCATACATGCATCATAATTTAGTCTTATCAGTTGAGATCTTCTATAAATTGTTCTGTAAACACTAAAGTGACATAAATGTAAGCAATTTAATTGTGTGCTGCACATAACTGCACTTATGTAGCCACTGCTGTCTAAATTGAAAGTCTTAGCAAACTTTCCAACAATGAAAAACTTGGCAGTCAGGGAAGGTGGTAATAATTAGGGCTCCAAAAGTCAAATTAACTCACTGAAGATGGTTCATTTGAGAGATGATTACAGGTGAAGGCTAATAAACCTGTGGAAAATTCCCAGTTTTGATGAAGGATCAGGGCTGGCGTGACACTGAAAATGAAACACTTAAAGCCATGTGTGATGTTAAGGAAAACAGGTGAAATGCCTCGTGTGCAGAACATTGGCATGATTTCATTTTGAAATGCAGACAAAGAAGGGAAAGCCAAATGATTGCACAGTTAGTAAGGGATAAGATTATCCACATGATATCCCATTCAGGGTAAAGTGGTGATTCTTGACAGTGACCTGGAAAATGATATCAACATTCCATTTTGCTTTAGATTTATTCAGTGGAAAGAGCATTGGCTCGAGGGTCAGAGACCCTGTATTCACATCTCACCTATGATATTTACTACCTTTGTAACCTTGAACAAGACGTCCAGCCTTCCTTGGCCTCCATTTCTTTATCTTCAAGGTTAAGGGGTTGGACTAGGTGACATCTGAGGTCTCTTCTAGCTCTGTCTATGTGATCCTATGTATGTGTTGGCTAATATCTTCTCTCATGACTAATAAATATGACCCTTAGTCACTAGTTTCTGTGTGCTAGCAGATTTCCCCTTTCCAATTTTAACATTGCATATTGGTTACCCATCCCTAAATAGCTATCCAGAAAGAGATGGAAACCTCACAAAAAAAGCCATAGTAGGACTTTGCTAAAAACTCCTCTAGATTACTAAATTATTGCTTAAATAATCTTCCTAAAACACCGTTCTGTAACATCTATTCAAAAAATGCACATTTGCTTCCTACTCCATAGTGAATAAAAATGTGAACTCCTATTATTGGTATTCAAGGCCCTTGTCAGTCAGGCTCCAATCTATCTTTTTTTTTTTTAACTTTATTTCATACTCCTATTAACTCTTTATTCCAACCAAAGTGGATTACCCTTATTTTTGTCTACTTTCCATCCCTTATTCTTGTCTGTCTTTCTCCCATCTCCCATTTGATCTGTAAGATCAAAGTAGGTAAGATCCTAGGGATCACTTCTCGCATTTCACACATAAGGAAACTAATACACAGAGGGTCACTGACATTTGCAAGTTCACGTGTTTGTCGCTGCAGAGCTGGAACTTGATGTAGGTCTCCTGGTTGAGAGTCCAGGGTTCTTTAAACTATATCATGCTTTCTGTATTTACCATTCCTAAAATAAATTCCTTCATCTCCATCTTCTGATTTTTTTTTTCCTTTCTTTTAAGGTCTAACTCAGGTGTCATCTCCTCCATGAAGCTTTCCTGGCTCTTCCAGCTGAAAATAATCTCTCCATCCTCAGTTTTCTCATAGCACTTTGCCTTTGTGCATATCACCTTCTTCCATGAATTACAGATATTTGTGTACATTCATACTCTTTTTAAGGCTGTGAGTTCTCTGGGAGCAGGGCCTGTTTTTGTTTTATCTTGCCATCTCCACCTCTTAGTAGGCATTTCACACATTTATTGAATCAGTCTCTTTCTGTTACATAGCAGTGGTCTCCAGAATAAGAGCTGAGCAGGCCTTGTTTGACTTTGATTAACCACTCAGAGGGTAGGAAGATGGGTCATCTACCAACTTCTCTTGAGATAGACAATTGTGGGACTTACCTCCAACACAGTCCCACCTCTCTCTATTCCCCAACAGTCCTTCACTCTACCCATCCCTACTGATTTGCTGGAGTCCCCTCAAAAAAGGTTCTCAAGATGTGATTATTAAATTTTTAATGTGAGCATTACACCTCAGAAATCTGCAAAACCTACAAAGCAGGGCTTGAGTTATTATTTTGTTCTATTTTTTCTAACTTAAAAAAAAGTGATGCAGAAAGTATTAATGATGCAAATTAAACTTAAAAGTATGTTGTAGGTACATTTTTTTTTTCCAGAGAGTTGGGTGTTAAGCATTTATGAGATCACCCGTCTTTCCCACTCTACAGCTTCCTATTTCCCAATATCTGAATGGGAATCAGTACCTCAGGGCATTCATAATCTGTCCGCTATCTAGGCACCCACAATAGCAGCTGTGAACGTGACACTTGGTGGCTACGGAAGTCACCCCTGTTAGGAATTGTATGAATATGGTCTAAGTGGGCCATTTATGATGTCTCAGAAATCCAACATAGATTGATCGATGGATGATAGAGAAACAGATGGCAAATAGACCAGGCCCAGATTTGCCCGCTCTACTCATATGAGCCCCACTTCTTCCAGGGAAGTTTCCTGGAAACTGCAGCCTGTGCTGAGCTCTCTGCATTCTGAACTCCTAGCACTCACTGTACCAATGACTTCACATTGAGCATAAACTGACTTGTGACAACTCCTTTTGGTAGCTTGTATTATTATTAAGGGCTTTTTATAAAGTTGTCTTTTCATCTCCAAAGGCCTCGTGATGGAAAATGCTATCCACATCCAAAGAAAGAACTATGGAGTTTGAATGCAGATCGAAGCATGCTATTTGCTGTTTTTTTTTCCTTCTGTTGTGTTTTGTTTACTCTTTCTAGTTCTAATTCTTACTTACATCACTAATGTGAAAATATGTTTAATAGGAATATATATGTATAGCCTATATTAGATTGTGCACTGTCTTGGGAAGTGAGGTGAGGAGGGAGGGGAAAATTTTTAAACTCAAAAGCTTATGAAAGTTATTGTTGATAATTCAAAATAAATTAATTGATTTTTAAAAGGTTGTCTTTTACTGTGTGTATGAAGTATTTTCAGTGATGCTAGATGACTATAAATCATGAAACATCAAATTGGCCAAAGAACACCAGTGCCAGTCATCTAATGGGCAAAGCAATGAAGAAGGGGATGACACATAGAAGTAGTCTGTGACATATTACCACTCTAGAAGTGACAGAAAGAATTCCACTAGAGATTTAAGACAAAAAAAGGAAATGGGATGAGTAAGGTAATTAGCTAAGTGGTATAGTAGAGAGCATCCTAACCTTGAAATCAGAAAAACCTGAATTTGAATGCTGCCCTAGTCCTTACTCTAGCTAAATCACTTAACATCCCTCAAACTCAGTTTCCTTTTCTGTAAAATGCAAATAATAATAGCACCTACTTCATAATAATGTAAGAATCAAATGAATTATATGTGCAAGGTGTTTTGCAAACATCAGAGTATTTGCATCTATGCAGCAATGGACCCTCATGGCTTCCTTTGGCAGGTAGATAATGTCAAGAGAAAGGGACAAAAGCCTCCAGGACATTAGATAGTTCTCTATAGAAGATTTATAAAAGGACACTGATAAGAGTTGCATAGGATTAAAAGATATGAACAGATTGGGAATATGCTAATAGAGTAATTATTTCCACTGATAAGATGATCACAGATCCAGTGATATATCCTTGGTTAAAATAAGACCAAAATATAATGAAAATGACTTACTGTGGATCAAGGCAACTGCCTCATTTTATGGTTATCCCAGTCTTTAATAGCCATTATGGGACTCTGAGAGGCTTCACAAAGGAATTAGACAAAATAGTAAAGCATAAAGTAATAGGATGTTTATCATAGTGCATTTTAACTCATACAAGGGGAAGCTCAAGGCCTTAAAAAAAAAAAGAAAAGAAAAGAAAAGATAATACACTTGGGAGCTCTTTATCCATGAGGAATGCCTAGGATTTAATCATCTTGATAGCAAGGAAGTTTCTTGAGATAGCTGAAACATATGCAGCAAGAGGTAAAGTTGTGTTCAAGAATTTTGGTTGGGTTCCTATCTCTAATGTCACAGGCAGGGACATAATAGGTGGTAGTGATTTAAGGAGGCCCTGCCACGCTAAGTAGAGTTTCTAGGAAGAGGAATGCCAAGAGCAGAGAAAGGTATCCTCAAGGAAACTGTATGGCTCCCAGAGAGACCCCTAAGCCTCACATTCTTTTTTGAATATCATAGTAATCAGGTATTTGTAGTTCTTGTCTTCACAACCAAATGGTAAACTTCATGAGGGTAGGGAACAAAGAGTATATTTCTTTGTATCTTACATAGCAAGTCATATAGTATTGGACATATATCCAGTACTGTTTAATAACATTTCATAGTATGTTAAAACACAAGGGTACAACAAGGGTACCATTTGAAATCATCTATTCTAACCTATTTTACAAATGAAGGGACTGAGGTTGAGAAAGCTGAAGTGTGTTTTCCAGGGTTGTATTTGTTATTGTCAATAGCTTTGATTGATTTTAATAACATGAGTGTTTAGAGATGTGATAATCAAAAGTCATTTAATATTTAAATAGTATCCATTGACTCCTTTCTACCTTTTAAAATGTTGTTAAATGGAAAATTGTCAACTTAGATGTTTCTTCACTTCTTTATTTCCATTTTTGTGAAAACTTCATGATATCATGGGGGAGAGTACAGAATTTAAAGCATTTTTTTTAGTTAATTTATTTTTAGTTTTCAACATTCACTTCCACAAGCTTTTGAGTTTTAAATTTTCTCCCCCTCGCTCCCCACCTCCCTCCCCAAGATGTTACACAATCTGATATAGGCTATACATATACATTCCTATTAAAGTTATTTTCATATTAGTCATGTTGTAAGAAAAAATTAGAACCAATAAAGTATGAGTTTTTGAAGTCAATAATGAAAATAATTACTACTAGCCCATCAAGACCTAGTCTAAAAGGACAAGTAAGATTCAAGCCATATTAATACATGCCTCTTCCCCACTTTGTAGCAAATTCTGTCTTTTAGAAGCAAGGCCTACATAGTAGAAAAAGTTTCATTGTTGACACTATATGAAAAATCTTTAGTTTTTCCATTTATTTTTTATCAGGTAGGTACTGAGAAGATGCATAGGCCATCTGACAACTATAAACATTTATGAACCAACAAGTCAGGTAATATAAGTTGTTGATTAAAAAGTATATGTTTTACCAAAGTATTAGAAAAATAATAAGGTATAATAATGTTTTATTTCTTATTTACCCAAAGGTTTTGGTGACATAAGTCTCTCATGTTGACATTTATATTATCACTAAAATCCCATAATAAAAAGTTCAGCCATATTTTGTGGCTTTAAAAAATTGAATTGATTTAACTTACTTTTTAGATGACTATTTGTATTTTCAGATCTTACTGGTTAGTTGAATAAAAACTGTTTAACTTATTCTGGTTTGTTTACTTACATGTTGTTATTCGAAGCTTCTGGCACCTCAAAGGTAGGTTAAAAACATCATTTAACCTGAGGAAATTATGATAAACATAGTTCATATCAGGGACAGCATGTACTTTCTGTTTGAGGCCATGGAATTAGTACATGATTTTCAGCTCCTGAGAAATAATCTGCACTGTCTTGTAACTAGATTGATTAGTCAATACTATCTGCTTTCCTACTACACACTAAGGAAGACAGGAAATTTCCACCTGACTTGCAGATGGACCTTCTTTTATGGTTATTCTTTTCCTAATACAATATGATCTCCTTGAGAGCAAGGATTATCTTATCTTATGTTTCTACACATCCCCAGCACATAGTACAGTACTTAAATGTTTCATGTATTCCTTCATTTGTTTGTTCATTCATTCATCCTACTGGATATTGAACATTTTATTAGTGAGTATGAACTGAGCATCCAATACGATCCAAGAACTTTGTCAGGGACCATGAAAAGTACGGGAGACGTAAGGATGCAAAACTTGTTTATAATGAACTAACAGAATTATTGGGGAGGTAATATTAACTCATCTGACAAGATTTTGAAAGGCTTTGAATGTCAAGCTGAGAAATTTGAACTTGATTCTACTGATAGTGGAGAGTCCTTGTACTGAAGCAGAGGTTCCCAAACATATTTAGCCTAGTACCCCCTTTTGAAAAAAATATTCAGCGACCCCTGGAAATCTACTTTATTTAACCCTTTAATTTTTTTTAATTTGCATCATTTCAAAAAATATATATTTTTAAATGACATCTTATATTTAACAATTTATTGTGAATGTGTAGGTTTTTTCCTGCATTGAAATTTTGATGATGCAATATTACATCATATAACCATATAGTATCATACTGTAAACAAGTCATTACACAATGCGTGGCTTCCCAACAATGCCCTATATGCTCACCTGCCAACACTTGTTAAGACCTGTTGACAGAATTGACCAGTGATCACTTATAACATTATCATAATTGCTGGGTCAAAGGATATGCACAGTTTTATGGCTTTTGGGGTTCAGTTCCAAATTGTTCTCCAGAATGATTGGATCAGTTCAAAACTTCAGCAATGTATAAGTGTTCCAATTTTCCCATATCCCTTCCAGCATTTGTCATTTTCCTTTTCTGTCATGTTAGCCAATCTGATAAGTGTGAATTGGTATCTCAAAGTTGTTTTAATTGGCATTTCTCCAATCAGTACTGATTTAGAGCACTTTTTTTTCACATAACTATTGATAGCTTTGATCTCTTCTTCTGAAAACTACCTGTTCGTATCATCTGACCATTTATCAACCAGGGAATGGCTCTTATTTTTGCAAATTTGCCTCAGTTCCCCATAGATTTGAGAAATGAGGCCTTTATTAGAGAAAATTGCTGCAAAAATTTCTCCTAGTTTCCTGTTTTCTTTCTAATTTTGTTTGTATTAGTTTTGTTTGCGCAAAAGCTTTTTAATTTCATGTAATCAAAATTATTAATTTTACTTCCTGTGATCCTATCTATTTCTTCTTTTGTCATGAACTCTTCTCTTATCCATACATCTGACAGGTACATTTTTCCATGCTTCTCTTTATGTCTAAATCACATACCCATTTTGACATTATATTGATATATATTGTAAAATATTGGTCTATTCCTAGTTTCTCCTAAACTGCTTTCCAATTTTCACAGTAATTTTTGTTAAATGTTGAGGTCTTACTCAAAAATCTTGGATCTTTGAGTTTTTCAAAGACTAGATTACTATGGCCATTTACTAATGTATATTATGTACTTAATCAACTCCACTGATACACTCTATTTCTTAGCCAGTGTCAAATTGTTTCGATGATTATTATTTTGGAATATAATTTGAAATCTGAAACTTCTGGGGTACCTTACTTTACTTTTTGTTTTCATTGATCCCCTTGATTTTCTTGACCTTTTGTTCTTCCAGATGAATTTTATTATTACCTTTTCTAGTTCTATAAAATAATTCTTATCCACGCCCAGAGAAAGAACTGTGGAGTCTGAATGCAGATGGAAACATACTATTTGCTCTCCTTTTCCTTTGTTGTTTTGTTTTATTGCTTCATTCTTGTGGTTCCTCTCATTAGTTCTAATTTTTTCCTTATATCATGACTAAGGGGAAAATATGCTTAACATGAGTGTATGTGTAGAACCTATATCGAATTGTATACCATCTCAGGGAGAGGGTGGAAGACAGAAATGGGAGAGGGAGAAAATTTAAAACTCAAAATCTTATCGAAATGAATGGTTAAAATTAAAAATAAATAATTTAAAAATAATTCTGTAGTAGTTTGATTAGTGCAGCACTGATGGTTTTGGAATAGGGACAGGACATGATGATAGTTGAGTTTTAAGAAGATCATTTTGGCATGAATGTATTAAATTGGTTGGAAAGAAGAAAGACTCTTACCTTGCAATGCAATTAGAAAACTATAGACAAGATGCCATGAAATATAAAATTTTAGTTGATACTCCAGATTTTATCAAATATTCATGTTGTTTTATACAAACCACCGAATGACTACTTCTTTCTTCACTTTTGTGCAGGATTTGCAGAGGATGTATATCTGTGGAGTCCCCAAGCTGCTAGTCAAGTCAACCTAACAACTAATCAAGTCAATAATTCTGATGGTTATACAGATGGTAAAGGCGATGATGATGAGGTTAATGAGTATTTTCTCAGTATGTAAAGATTGGCATACAAGGAAGGTGGAGCCAAGATGGCAGAGTAAAGACAGGGACTTGCTTAAGCTCTCCCCAAACCCCTCCAAATACTTTTAAATAATGACTCTAAACAAAATCTAGAACAGCAGAACCCACAAAAAGACAGTGAAACAATTTTCCAGACCAAGACAATTTAGAAGGTCAGCAGGAAAGGCCTGTTGCACCAGGGTGAGCAAGGAGCACAGTCCAGCACAGACCTGCCAAGCAAACCCAGAGCAGGCCTGAAGGTGACTGAATCAGTAGCAGCACTGGCAGTTTCCAGACCTCTCAACCCAGACTCCAAAGACAATTGAGAAGGTCAGCAGAAAAGGTCTGTGGCAGTGGGGTGAGAGTGAAGCACAATCCAGTGAAAGCCACACCAGCACAGACCCAGCCCCTGCTTCCAGAGCTCTCAGCCCACAGATGGTAAGGGGGTCAAACAACTGATCAGAAGGAGATTACAGGGGTCTTTTTGCTAGCACTGATGCAAGACTCTTCTTTGTCCATACTCAGATCTGTGTTGCAGTCCCAGGTGGCAATCTCAGGGCAAGGAGGAGCACTGGCACACCACAGCTTGCAGCCACAGTGGAACAGGGATCTCCTCACAGTTCCAGGATAAAAAAGAATGCTTGTGGTCACTCCCAGACCACAGCACAGACCAGGAGAATCATAAAGACACCTCTCCCTAGATCATACCACCTTGGAAGAGCCAAAAACTTATAGATCTCCAGAATTAGTCCTGAAAACAGCTGCACAAAAACCCCTGAAGCTTGGAACAGTGCACCTTACACCCAGGAAGTAGAGCTCTACTTTAACAGAGTTAAAAGTCAGATAACAGGCTGGGGAAATGAGCAAACAGCAGAAAAAATTCTAGCCATAGAAAGCTACCATGGTAACAAGGAAGATCAAAACACACACTCAGAAGAAGATAACAAAGTCAAAGCTCCCACATCCAAAGCCTCCAATAATTCAAATCTCAACCCATCTGTGTCTGCCTGTCCTGTGGGACTTTGGTTCACCTCAAGAGGTTAAACAAATGAGATGGAGATGTCCTTTGCTTATCTTGATATTTGGATGTTATCAGTAGAGTAATCTGGCTATCTACCTATTGACCTTTGTTCTTTCAGCAGCCTACCCAGCTCGTCTTCTTTTCATAAAATTATTTTATAATACATTTTATTCCTGTTCTTTCACATTCCTCTGATCATATGTTGCAGTCTGACCTTCCTCACCATGTGACTCTCCATAAAATAATCATTTTTAATATTTTAGACACAGTTGGTTATATTCCATGTCCCATTGCTATATACCAGCATTAGTGGAATGTTAGTATCAAAAAGTTGAGCCTCTGTGATCATAGGAAGTTTTGGGTCAAGAAAGGAACTTTGTAATTTCTCAAAAGCAATCTGATCCAGGGCAATTTAGTCCTTTCTTTTCCACCTGTTCAACTCTGGGCGTAACTTGTTAGTCAGTGCTCTCTATCCCAGATATACATACTGATAGACAAGCTCCATATGGTAGCTGTCAAAGCACATGTTGAAATCTGGACAGTATAAATTCTTTATTCACTTTGTCTTTTCTGTATAGACAAATAGTACAATCTACTCTCTGTGATTACATGACAGAGTATAAGGGCTTTATGAAGTCAGCATCATTTCATCCACTCCATCCACAGGAAATTCCTCTTCGACTTCTATATTGGTGAATACTTCTTTTTCGCTCTAGCATTTATTATCAGAGGAACATTGCACCAGTATATTTCTATCGTTATATGTCGCAAGGAATATTGAATGATGTTGATCTCTAGATGGGAGACACCTTGTTGTAAAAGAGCCTGTAAGGTGGCATTCTGTTTTGTGTAATCAACAAACAGTAATCTCAATAGGATCTTATATTATCTCGATTTTTCAGTAAATTTTCAGATGGTGAAGATGTGGTTCATTGTAAAACATCAGATGTGAGAGCCTGCCACTTCTTTCCCAATAGCCTCATCAAGGATACTCTCAGTTCATTCATTGACGACTCTCACAAAGGTTTTATACAAATGGAAGAGGAGTCATACATGTTGGTAGTTACAGCTGATAAGTTTCAACTGTTCCAAAGTATTTTCCCATCTGTTATCTCGTTGGCCTGGCTTCATCCTTTCTCTACCTGGGAGATGGGGGCTGTAAGAGATTAGTAAATGGCAATTAGTAAATGGCAAACTCAAGATGGAATCAGTAGCTGAATACTGTCCACGTTCTAATTAATGCATAGTTGTGTACAGAACCAAAACAAGAAAACGGTGAACCCAGGACCATTTGTTTTGGAGAACTTTAACTTCTTTCTGGCACTCTACTCTACCTCCTCATACACGGTTTACCAATACCCTTTGCCAGCTTCCTTGCTATTTCCTCTAAAAATCCATTCTCAGAAAAGGATCATGGGAATTAAAGGTTGGAGGGAACTTAGATACCATCTAGTTCAATTTCCTCATTTAAAAAAAATGAAGAAACTCTCAAGAGAGGAAAACTAACTTGACTAAGATCTTTTAGGTAATAAATGTCAGGGCTGAGACTGGAGTCTAATTTTCCTAATGCCAAATCCTTGGCTCTTTGCACTGCACTGAGCATCAAGGTGAAACAGGGTGCTAGACTCAGGGCCAGAAATATGTGGGTTTGAATCTCAGGTACCAGCTATATGACCTTGGGCAAGTTATTTAATCTCCCTCTGACTCAGTGTCTCCATCTGCAAAAATAGTGATAATAATATTTGTGTCATTTCCCTTATAAGGTTTTTGTGAGGAACAAAGGGCACAATGTATCTTAAATGCTTTGTAAACTTAAAAACGCAATATAAAGATCATTTGCAATTATTCATCATTTAGTCCATAGCATGCATGTAAGTCATAGTGTTTCCACTCCTAGAGAAATTTGCACTATAAAAACGATCTGTCATTATGCAATTAAGGACTTTTAGCAAACAGGTAGCAGAGGTGTACTGAGAACAGAGGAGCTTTCCTTAAGACCTTTAAGTGGACCATAGAATGATACATTGATTCTACCTGTAGATAAGACTAGGCCTCTCTGCTGATAGCCACTCTGAATAAGAGGGTTAAACTTATCAGCAGTTCCATAGAGTGAGATAAAGATATTCTTCCTGTTGCTTGACTATAGAAAGAAAAATTGCATTTTTTGTGGGGGAGGCAAATTATGGCATTCCTTCTCTCGTCTGTCCTTTGTGTCCATGACAGCCCTTCACCCATTCCTGTACTTTTCCAAAAATGTAAAGTAGGGCAATATTCTCTGGCCAAGGTGACCCTTAAAGTCCCACGACATTTTATAGGGCTTACAACATCAATCAACTTTTCCGCTTTTATTTGTGGTCATGTCCTCAGCCATTGTTTGGAACTTTGTCACACACTTGGGTCACAAAGGGTTGAGTCCTTGAATATTACAGCTCCTATCACCTTAAAGAAATAATCCAGTTTATCCCAAATTGACAGGAACTTTGGTGCTATGGGGTCACATAAGAGACAGAAATGTTCCTGACCCCAGAAATGCCAGTTGCAAGGTTTCAGGTGACACGGAGCAGATTGAATACTGTTATTTTGTTGATTCTGCAGTACAAAGAAAGTTATACAAGTTTTTCACCACCTCCAACTTGTTTTTGCTTTGCTAGAAAGGGTCAGCAGCCATATGGAAAGGGATACTTTTATTGTTCAGTCTCCATTTCCTAAATGGTAACATGGGATGTAGTGGAAAGATCCTGAGACTAAGATCCACAAGACCTGGGTTCTAGGTTATGACAGTTAACTAGGTTACTTCAGGAAAGTCACCTGTATTTTCTATGCCCAATTTTCATACTTGTTGAAAGGGGATAAAATAATACCTTCCAGAGGATTATTTAAGACCCTCTCCAAAAACAAACACCTGAGAGAGATATAGTGCCTGCCCTCTGGAAATCTGACCTGCCAGAGAGAGTAGTAGTATTAATTAGAAAGAAGAAAACCAGAAGAGAGAAACCATAATGAGTGGGAGACAACCTCCAGGAAGAAAGCCAACAATAAACCCCTGATTTTTGATTTCTATGTACATATGAACAAAACAATCAATGATAAGAAACAAGCAACATGAAACTGGAGAACCTAGGACCAAGAATCTATTTAATCATATAGGTATCAGTGAAAATTGATGGGAAGTGACTCCTAACTGGAATATGACTTAAAAGTAACAAAATAGACAAAAGGGATGGTGAAGTAGCATATGTATATATGTATATACATATATATGTGAATAGATATGGATATTGGCATAAGTATCATGTGAGAGAATGCTGGGGATGAATGGGAAATTCAGAAAGAAAGGGAAATACAATTGAGGGTATTGGAAAAGTTCAACAATGGAAGTGATAGTGACATAGATGAATGCTGCTGATAAGTTAGATAAGAAACAACAGATCACAAATCTTGCATGCAGGCATAATATTATAGTGATGGGTGAATTCATCTATTTGGGTATCAGTAAGAGATCTGAAAATGCAGAGCAACCGAGAAACGTGTAAATTGCCTTAATGATCATGTCTTCAGGTGAACAAAGAGACTATGAGAACTGCTTCTGGTACTGATTTTGATCAAGAAGGAAGTAGTTGTTGAATTAGAAATTCTAGAATGTTTCAGGTGAGTAACCTCTCTTCACCATAAAATTCTTGCTGTTTCAGAACAGGGAAACTAAGCATAATTTAATATGCGCCATAGATTTTGGAAGAGTGAGTTAAGAGAGATAAGATGTGATGCCCTAATATTCTATGAGAGAAGTTGGACCAAGAAGGAGAGTATGTTCCTAAGAATGAAATCCAGAGGATATAAGTAGAAATGACGAAGAAGAAATAAGAGATCTGTATAAAGAGATTGATTTGACCATACTGGGAACCCATTAACCAACAGAGATTTCTAGAATCATTAATTAATCATCATTAATAATGACAGTAGTAATAATAAATGTTGCATGACCCAATAAAAATAGAAATGATAAAGCTCAGAATGATAAAGGCTAAGCACAAATAAAGGGAATTTTAAAGTTATTTTGGATGGTGTAGGCAAAATAAACATCAAATAAGCAATGGAACTACTGCTTAGAGAAGAATGATGATAACAGTGAGAAGACTGACCTATGCACCTCTTATTTTACTTCTATTTCCTCTTCAAAGGAGAATATCTTTTGGAGTGAAAGGGCTAGGACACTGATACTTCAGATAGAATAGGAGGTGACAGGTAAGAGAGCACTTAGCCACCTCTCCCTCTCCTGCCCCGTGACAATGAATTCAAGCCATCTGTAAAAATAGACTACATCCTTTAAAATACTGAAAGATCAAATGGGATTGTTGAGCCACTGTTTGTGACTTTTGAAAGACTATGGAAAATGAGAGAAGTATCACTGGACTAAAGAAAGGTAAATGTTGCTCCAACTAATGTTATTAAAGGAAAACAAATGGAATTTGTAAACTATAGACCAGTGAACTTGCATTGGATTCAGTAAAAATCTAGAATTTATTAATATTATAGGGCTTGCTTGTGATTAAAAAATTGAAGGAGTGATCATTAAAAAAACTTGGTTTCATCAAGACCAGGTGGTGCTATATGAACCACATTCTCCTCACCTTTTATTTTTAATAAGGTTACTATACTGGTAGATCTAAGGAATCCCATAGATATATGGTATTCTTAGATTTCCAGAAGGCATTTGATAAAGTTTCTCATGCTTTTGTTGTGACCAAGATAGAGAGATATGGGATAAATTATAATACGATTAGATGGATTTGGAGCTGTTTGAATGACCAGATTCAACACAGAATCAGTAATAGGCAATTGAATAATAGGCAATGATGAAAGCTAGATGATGTAGTGGACAGATCACTGGGCCTAAAGTTAGAAAAACCTGAGTTTAATTCTAGCCTAAGATACTTACCCGGGTGACTCTGGGCAAGTCAGTTAGCTCTATTTGCATCAGTTTCCTCAACTGTAAAATAAGGATCATTAATAGAACCTACCTCCTAGGGTTGTTATGAGGATCAAATGAGGTATTTTTAAAGCAATTAGTACCATACCTGGCATACAGTAGGTACTATATAAATGCTAGCTATTATTACTATTAATTATTCATATGTAAAAGTTCACCTGGAAGGAATTATATCATATAGTATTCCAGAAATTGCTCCTTGGCCCAGGGACAATATTCATATCAGTGATTTGGATAAATCAATAGAAGGAATGCTTATTAAGTTTGAAGAAGATACAAAATTGAGAAGGATAGCTTGGATTAAATAACAACTCAAAATTCAAAAAAGATCTCAACAGGAAGAACAATAGACTAAATAGAAAATATCATGAAATAGATATAAATCTTACAGTTCATACTTAGTTTAAAAAAATAAACTATGCATTTTTAGAATGGGGGAGGCATGGCTAAACAACAATTCCTGTAGGACAGATCTAGAAGTGGACTTAAAAGTCAATAAGATCCAATAGTGTAATATTGCTTCCAATTTGATTGTTTTTGAGGATATAGTGTTTTAATATGTTTCAGTTTAGGAAGGAATCTACTATACTTGCCTCTCAGCTGACCAAGGCTATTTATTGGCAAGGATATTCATTAGAAATATATGAACTTCGTCCTGTAGTCAACCATAACTACTGAATAATGGGTTACATTGTGGAAAATAATGTACTTTGAACAAAAACTCTTCTACAAAGCAAAAGAGAGACAGAGAAAGAGAGAGAGAGAGAGAGAGAGAGAAATAAAATTTAAAAATGCAAAAACTTGATCACATGACTGGTGAATGTTATAGCTCTTAGTGATGTTATGGTTCTTTTTTTTGTTAGAGATCATATTATCATCTATTAGTTTTTTTCAGGCTTCAATATAACCCAAGAGCAACTGTAGAAAGCGAGGTGACATCAGAAAGAAGTTAATAAATATGTAAACTTTTATACAGTTTAAAGTAGCAAAAATTACAGTCCTGTATAAACCATCCTTAATCATTATATAGTAATCTAATCCTAGACAAGCATTACCCAGTGATCCAATTCTAGGCAAGCATTTCAAAACTGGCTTGCTCAAATAAAAGTTTGCTTTTGAAATTATGTTAAAAAAAATAACTCCAAGAAAGCTTAAAAATTAACAATAACAACAACAACAAAAGCTATAGGTTGTTTGGATTAAAATTATAACCAGTCACATATGAGATAGAGAAACATCATCTGTCTTAGGGTAAGAGTATTGCCTAGATGTGGAATGTGAGTACAAAAAGAAAACTGGGAGGGTAAATACCCACGAGTTAAAGATATGCGAATTCAAGAAACAGATCAGGTTGTAAGAAGCAAGTTATAAAGGCTTATACTAGCCAAGTCCTCTAAAAGTATTGTTATTCTAGGCTGTACTAAGAGAAGTATAGTTTATGGAAGAAAGGAAGTGGTAATTCTGTTGTATTCTGTCCTGGTCAAACCACTTTTCCAATACAATGTTCAATTCCATTTACCACATTTTAAGAATGGCATGCACAACCTAGAGTTAATTCAGAAGATGGTCAACAGCAGGACTGAAAACCATGTTCTATGATGATTGAAGAAATTAGCAATGTTTAACCTGTAGAAGATTTGAAATTGGGAAGGATGATGACATCCATTAAGTATTTAAAGGACTGTCACATGGAAAAGGAATGAGACTTCTGTTTGGCCCCAAGGGCAGATGAGGAGAAACAGGTGTTATATACAAAGAGACAGATTTTTGCCTAAGGTAAAGAAAAACTTCCTAACAATTAGAGCTGCCCCAAGGCAGAATAAACTGGCTTGGGAGGGGGTGGCTTCCTGTCACTGGAGATATTCAAGCAGAGTTTGGATCACTTTTTGTCAGCTGAATTATAGAAAAGAATCTTAGTCAGGTATAGTAAGAAATAGAAGGCCTCTGAGACACCTTCCAACTCTGAGGTTCTATGATTCTGTGACAGGTCTTTTCAAGTATTTTAGTGATTTCATGTGGAAGACTTATTCTACATGGCCCCAGAAATGAAAAAAAAAAAAGAGAGAGAGAGAGAGAACTAGAAGCCAAGGGCATAACATGCATAATTTTGGGTCAACATAAGCAAAAACTTATTTTTTGTAATTTTTTTACACTTAAATAAAAATGAGTTAAGAAAAAAAAATTGCCATGTACACAGCAGACCATAAAAGATGACTCAATATAAAACAGTAAATTTTCATTTCAAGAAAACCTATATAATAAATATAACAAATTGTTTTCCAAGACATCCAACTTTTCTTTGCTTCCTTGTTGTTGTTTTTTTGTTCTTTGCTGTGCATTTTTTATAATTTAATATTTTGTTTTTCCCAATTACATGTAAAAACAATTTTAATATACTTTTTTGAGTTCCAAATTCTCTCTCTCCATCCCCTTCCCCTACCTCATTGAGAGGGCAAGCAATTTGACATAGGTAGTTGTGCAAAACGCATTTCCATGTAAGTCATTCTTTGAAAGAAAACACAGACAAAAAAAATTTTTAAGTTAAAAAAAACGTATCTTTGATCTGCATTCAGGCTTCATCAGTTCTCTCTCTGGGAATGGAGAACACTTTTCATCATAAGTCCTACAGAATTGTCTTAGATCATTGTATTGCTGAGGATACCTTAGTTATTCATAGTAGATCTTCATACAATATTGCTGCTACTGTGTACAGTGTTCTCCTGGTTCTGCTCATTTCACTTTGCATCAGTTCATGTAAGTCTTTTCATGTTTTCCTGAGAGCATCCTGCTCATCATTACTTAAAGCACAATAGTATTCCATCACAATTAGATACAACAACTTGTTCAGCCAATTGTTCATCAGTTGGGGAATTGATGGACATCCCTTCAATTTCCAATTCTTGGCCATCACTAAAAGAACTGCTATAAATATTTTTGTACACTTAGGACCTTTTCCTTTTTTGTTTTTGTATCTGTTTGTGATACAGACTTAGTTGTGGTATTGCTTGGTCAAAAAGTATGCATGGTTTTATAGCCCTTTAGGCATAGTTCCAAATTGTTCTCCAAAATGTTTGAATCAGTATACAGCTTTACTTTTAGTACATTAGCATTTTAATTTTCCCGCATAACCTCCAAAATATGTCATTTTCCTTTTCTGTCATATTAGCCAATCTAAGAGGTGTGTGGTACTAGCTCAGTTGTTTTAATTTGCATTTCTCTCATCAGTAGTGATTTAGAGCGATTTTTGTTGTTGTTGTTGTTGTTTTGCCTTTTTTTGGTGAGGCAATTGGGGTTAAGTGACTTGCTCAAGGTTACACAGCTAGTAAGTGTCATGTGTCTGAGGTTAGATTTGAACTCAGGTCCTCCTGATTCCAAGGCTGGAGCTCTATCCACCGCACCACCTAGCTGCTCCTAGAGCATTTTTTTCATGGGACTATAGATAGTTTTGATTACTTTGTCTGAAAACTGCATGTTTATATCTTTTGACCATTTATCAACTAAGGAATGTCTCTTATTTCTATAAATTTGACTCTGTTTTCTTTATGTTTGAGAAATGAAGTCTTTATCAGAGAAACTCACTGTAATTTTTTTACCAACTTCAGCTCTAAACCTATGACTGTGACCTTTGCTGAGGGGGGTGGCATTTTATCATTGAGTTTAATCCTGGTCATTGCAATTCATCTTGAAATTAGCTGTCTCTTCTAGTGTCATTTAAATTTCCTTTGATGCCTTTTGCTTTCCTCCCAGTTATTTCCCCCACCACTCCTCCCTCCACTTGAGCCCTTCCATGTAACAACATTGAAGCAGACACAGTGACTGCATCAGTGTAAACTTCAACTCATATTTCCCCCTTTCTACTGGGTGGAGGGAAGGGGCTGACATCAATTCTTCAGTATGTAGATGAGTTTGTCTGGTTTTTGCAATTAGTTTGCCTGTTAGCATTTTTGGTTTCAGTATTTTTGTAGTCATTGTCTATGTTCTCTCATTTCTACTTATCTTTATTCATAAAAAGTCTTCGCAACCAACTCTGTCATTTGCTCCATCCTATTTTCCCCCATTTATTGTATTCTCTCTCTCTTTTTATCCTGTTCATTCTCAAAACTGTTTTGTTTCTTATTTTTAACTCCCTCAAACTGCCCTCCTTTCTATCAGCTCCTTCTCCCCCTTCTCTTATTCCCTTCTCTTCCTACTTTCTTATACGGTAAAAATAGATTTCTGCACCTAACTGAGCATGTATATCATTCCCTCTGTGAGCCAACTCCAATGAGAGTAAGGTTCATGCGCTCCGTCCCCCACCCCACTTCCCCCATTTTCCCCTTCACTGTAAAATCTCTTTCAGGCTTCTTTTATGTCAGATAATTTATTCCATTCTACCTCTCCCTTTCCCCTTCTCCCAGTTCATTCTTCTTTCTCATCCCTTAATTTTATTTTTTTCGATAATCATACCATCACATTCAACTTATACCTCTGCTTTCTATCTATATATACTCATTGTAACTGCCCTAATAATGAGAAAGTTTTTAGGAGTTATAAATATCATCTTCCCATGTAAGAATGTAAACAGTTTAACCTTATCAAATCCTTTATGATTTGTTTCCTGTTTACCTTTGTATGCTTTTTTTGCATCTTGTATTTGAAAGTCAAATTTTTAATTCAGCTCTTTTCATCAGGAATGTTTGAAAGTCTTCTATTTCATTAAATATCCATTTTGCCCCTAAAGGATTATACTCAGTATTGCTGGGTAGGTGATTCTTAGTTGTAATCTTAGCTCCTTTGCCCTCCAGAATATCATATTTCAAGCCCTCTGATCCTTTGATGTAGAAGCTGCTAAATCTTGAGTTATCCTGACTGTGGCTCCATGATATTTGAATTGTTTCTTTTTGGCTGTTTGCAGTATTTTCCCCTTCATCTGGGAGCTCTGGAATTTGGCTACAATATTCTTCAGTTTTCATTTTGGGATCACTTTCAGGAAATGATCAGTGGATTCTTTCAATTCTACTTTACCCCCTGGTTCTAGAATATTAGGACAGTTTTCCTTGATAATTTTTTGAACGATGATATCTAGGCTTTTTTTTTATCATGACTTTCAGGTCATCCAATAATTCTTAAATTATCTCTCCTGGATCTATTTTTGAAGTCAGTTATTTTTCCAATGAAATTTTTCACATTTTCTTCATTTTTTTCATTCTTTTGATTTTGTTTTTTTTATGTCTCATAGCTTCCATTTGCCCAATTCTAACTTTTAAGAAATTATTTTCCTTCAATGAGCTTTTGTACCTCCTTTTCCATTTCATCAATTCTACTTCTTAAGAAGATTTTTTTTCCTTCAGTGAATTTTTGTACCTCTTTTTCCATTTGGCCAATTCTTCTCATTGGCTTTTTGTGCCTCTTTTACCATTTGGCCTATTTTGTTTTTTAAGGTGTTATTTTCTTCAATGTGTGTGTGTGTGTGTGTGTGCTTTCTTGACCAAGCTGCTGACTCTTTTTTTCATGATTTTTTTTGCATCACTCTCATTTCTCTTCCCAATTTTTCCCTACCTCTTTTACTTTATATCTAAAATCCTTTTTGAGCTCTTCCATGGCCTGAGATCAATTCATATTTTTTGGAGGCTTTGGATGCAAGCATTTTAACTTTATTGTCTTCTTCTGAGTATATGTTTTGATCTTCCTTGTCACCATAGCAACTTTCTATGGTCAGAATCTTTTATTCTGTTGTTTGTTCATTTTCCCAGCCTATTATTTGACTTTTAACTGTTTGTTAAAGTAGGGTTCTGCTTCCAGGGTGGAGGGTTCACTGTCCTGAGCTTCAGGGATTTTTGTGCAGCTGTTTTCAGGAGTAATTCTGGAGACCTATAAGTTTTTGGCTGTTCCAAGGTGGCATGATCTAGGGAGAGGTGTGTTTATGACTCTCCTATACTGGTTTGTGAGCTACCACAAGCACTCTTTCCAACCCTGGAAGCATGACCAAAGTCCCTACTCCCCTGCTGTGCTAGTGCTCCTCCTCACATTTGGACTAATACCCAGGACTACAACCCAGATCCAAGTATAGGCCTGCTCCTGGTTTGCTGGGGCCCAGTCTGCACAATGCCAGAGCTGAACTGTGTTCCTCTCTCACTCTGGTGCAACAGACTTTTCCTGCCAACCTTCTTAGTTGTCTGGGCTGGAAAATTGTTTTACTCTGTCTTTTTCTGGGTTCTGTCAGTCTAAAATGTTATAGTCATTATTTAAAGGTATTTGGAGGGGTGTGGGGGAGACCTCAGGAGTGTCCCTGCCTTTGTTCCACCACCTAGGCTCTGCTGCTACAATGTGCTTTACTTTATTTTTCCCCTCCTCCCCCCCACCCTAAAGAAGGTTACAATTAAGCATGAAGCAAAAACTTCTTAACAATTAGAGCTCACAAAATTGGAGTGGACTTCTTCAGGAAACAGTGAATTTTCCATTACTGGAAGTTGTCCAATGGACACTGGATGATCGTTTTAGAACAATGCTGAAAGAGGCCTCCTATTCAAGTACAGGTTGGGTTTGACCTCTGGTTTCCTTTCAAGCTCTGAGATTCTGCAATGTAGAATAAGTATCTTCTCTTAAATACATTTGTTGAGGAAATGTGCTCTACCTGAAGCGAGTTCCATCATTTTCCCAGTGTCGTTTCTGGGGCAAAGATTATTTGATGGTGTTAGAGATTTTCCATACCTGTGTCTTTGATTAAACTGCAGCTCATCACAAAAGTAAAACTCCTAGACTTTCAGGAAATTGGGGTTTTACGATGGGAGGAAACAATTCTTATCAAATGGATTCCCATAATGCCTTATAAGAGGTAGTAAGAGTATCATCTTTTCAGGCAAAAGGATCAATATAATGCTGTGACCTTTATCTTTCTCATTGTTGGATGAGGTACTGTGGAAGTCCTGAGAACACAATAACCCTGTTTTATTTGATTTGGGGAAAAAAAACTAGACCAACGATTGGACATTAAGGGCATGCTTATCTGGTGAGATTAGTACCCAATTTGTTCAGCTTCCTCAAAGAACATCTTGGACAGCCAAGGGGAAAACATATAACAACTCACATTTATATAGCTCTTTATAGATGTCACAGCATTTTCCTCACAATAATTCACTGAGGTAGGTATTGTAAGCTTTATTATTATCCCTATTTTTTAAACATTTGAATTTACCTCTTCCTGTTTTATACCTTAATTGATGTTAACAATATAATTGTCATCAAAGTTATCTTTGTTATTATATCTTTCAAGGAATCTTGCACAATTTTGACCTATGCATAGGAGACCCCTTTAACATAGTATTTTGCTCTAAGTCTAACAGTTTTTTAATAGTGAGCAAGCAATAAGCATTATGCAATTGTGTATTCTCTCATGGAGAAGTCCAGCTGAGAGTCTAAATCAAAGAGGGATTCCCATTGATGTTAAAGACCTTCAGATAGTTTTGTTTATGGAAGAAACTGCTGATTATATCAAGCTGGGATATTGTAAAGCTTCTTAAATGAGATCCATTATCATTCAAAACAGTCTGTCATGACCAACTACTTAAGAAAAAGTGAAGATGATGAAGAATTCTTATCATTCAGACTTTGATTTCAAGTTAGATGGACAATCCAAAGAACATACACATCAGTATATCTTCAACAGGCCCTGAAAAATGCACAGTGATGGGCCTAGAACTGAAGAAAAGGCAGACAACAGGCTGCAATTATGTTAGGAAATTGAAAAGTTATGCAAATGACCCCAAACCTCTCCCTGAAACAAAGGGCCATTATTTTAATAGCAACACTCTTCCATTAATGTTGTGGCTATAAGTGATAGAAAACTACCATATCTCAAGAATGGAAATTGAAGATTGCCCAAGTCTGAGGATTATGGGGAGGCACATGTTAAATGTGAAAAGAGTAATGATACAGGAGGAAAAGATGTCAACAGAACAATGTATAATTGTAAAACAGGATGGTCTGATCAGATTGCAAGATTGGGGGATAATAGATGAGCATGTCACTTGGGTGTTCCATGCAATGTTAAGAAAATGTGAGACATTTTTCCAACATATTGATTGGACCACCCCCACCACCCCCTTTCCCCAGGGTAGATTTATCAGAAGAGATGGATGAGAATGCTAACAGGAATATATTGTTATCTGCATGATTGAAGGGGATGACCTCATCCATTGGAGTATTGGAACATTTATAGATGATGAAACTGAAGCTCAGAGGGGTTAGTTACTTTGGCTATGATCACACAGCCAGTGAATACTAGCACTACTATTAAAAATGAGGTCTCCTGGGTCTAGGAAAAGAGCTTACACTGAAACAAGGATGGAGGAAGAACTCTAATAGTCTGGACCTTGCAAAGACTTGGCACACTCTCATCCCATCCCCTGTGAGGTAGATGCCATGACCATTCTCCATTTACACATGAAGAAACTGAGTTTGAAAGTGGTTGAGTTCTCTAAGGTCACACAGCTAGTAGGTGTATGAGTCAGGATTCATACTTGGGTCATCCTAACTTTTAAGTTCAGCACTTCATCTACTATAATACCTGCCTGCCAATCTCCAATTAGCTTACAAAGAGTCTTCTGTGTACTGTGTTCTGTGACACTACCATGTCCCAATTTGTGCTTATAAATGATAAGGAAATACCCAAGTTTGGTGGGAGTGGTAATGATCAGAGAATTGATCATCTTTCCCTGTGGCAGAATAATAGGTGTCTTGTGTTGGGAAAAGAGAAAGTAAACCCTAAAAATCCAGGTTGGCTTGGGACAGTGGGGCATTTGCAAAAAATCTCAAGATTCAAGAAATTGAAATAAGAATGTGAGTCCTTTTTTAACCATAGAATTCAAAGCCAGATGTATGCATCCAAAGAAGATTAGAAAGTAAAATGCAGGGAGTAACAAGAAGCTGATGCTTTGCCTGAGTTGAACAAGGCATTCCATTTCCTTACTTAGGGCATTTTCACTGTCTATCCCCCATGTGTGGAACATTCTTTCTTCAACTCTGCCTCCTGGCTTCTTTGGCTTCCTTGAAGTCTCAGCTGAAATCTCACCTTCTGCCATAAGCCCCTCCTGATCTGCCTTAATTCTAGTGCTTTGTCTCTGTTGATTATTTCCAATTTATCATGTATGTCTCTTAATTGTATGTAATTGTTTGCATGTTGTCTCCCACATTAGATTCTGAGCTCCACAAGGACAAGGGGTGTCTTTTTTACCTTTCTTTGAATCCTCACTGCTTAGCACAGCATCTAAGTAGGCATTTAATAGGCACTTAATTCATGTTTATTGACTGTCTGGGTCAATTCAGTTCCCCAAATCTTAGTTCTTTTTATTTCCTGAGCTTGTTCCTGGCTGTCACTGGGTAACCTTCTTGGTCATGGTGGGGCCCTACTATACTTCTTGACTTGTTATTATATACAGTATGCTAGGCATTACGAGAGATAGCAAGTTTAAATAAGAAACAATTCGGCCCCATGGAAATTGAAGTCTAGAAATGGATCTCTTTTCTTGCCTTTTTTCCCACTATCTAGATTTTCTTGATACATTTTTGTCTACTTGGCCTGTGACCCATTACTACTCTGACATTTATTTTTTATGTCTGTTCCCTCTTTCCCCTGTAAAGATTTTTCTTCCCATCCAGTTACCTTTGACCTGCCGCTTCCTGGGACCCAGCATGACTGCCACTTGTTTTTCTCCCTAGAAACACCCCTGTTAAATTTTCTTTTAGCCTTACTTCCACTAAAAATCTCAGACTGCATTTCTTCCATTGGGAAAAAGATATTTTGGGAATGCCAGCTGGTGCTTAAGATTCTGTCCCTAATCTCCCAGCAAGGTGAAGGGGGATTTCAAACAACAGTCTGTGTTTTCTGATAATTTTGATTCACCATGCACATCTCTCTCAGTACTGCAGTCTATCTCCTTCTGGGCGTCTTTCTCCTCCCTCTCCTGGGGCTTCTCACTCTGTCTTTCTCACTTTCAGAAACATTGCATTGCTCCTAGAGGAATTTCTTCCCTCCTGGCAAAGCTGAAGTTGGCGGTTGTGTGGTGCAACCAAGGCCCAACGAGTTGTTAATAAACTTACTTCATATTAGGAGAATTACCTTGGAAATTCTCGACTTTTCTAATGCTTCAATTGCTTGTTGTACATGACAAGCCTTTGCACTGAGAGGCCATAATACAGTGAACAGATGGTGTGGTACCACTTGCTGTCACAAGGGACAGTTTCCTAACAAAAGAGGAGGCTTCCCCCACACACACACTCCTATACTTTCCTTGCATATTACAGGCATTTTTTTCTTTTTCCTTACTTTCCAACATTTTTTCCCTTTGGAGAACCTTAGTTGCCCTGGCCTTGGCTTTGTAGCATTTCATTCCTGGATCAGTCTCAACCAAGAACTAATAATACATCTCTGTTCATTTCCCCCACTGGATTTCATTAGGGTTATAGCTTTGGAAAGGAAGTAGCACCAGCTGGGTTATCTCTGTTGTTGGTACCTCTTGTGGCCCAGGGTGTTGTCACGAGGATGCATTTATGAAGCTCAGAACTGTCATTCAGCTTTTCTTCGACCTAAACCCTTCCTTGTGGTGCCATTGAACAGGTGTGTCACTCCAGATAGCAATGATTATCTAAGGGGAAGCATCATCCATGACCTTTAAGGTTGGATGGGCTAGAATAGAATTTGGTTTTAGAGAGCACCTTTCATTGTGCTCAAAGAGCTTTAAGGTGCCTCAAAGAGCTTTAAAATGTAATGACTTCAATATTGATAGTGCAGTGATTACACAATCACAAAGGCAAATGAAGTGGCCACTATGAGCATAGAAATTCTTTGCATAGAGCTAGGTATTTTAGAATGTAGCCTTAAAATAGAGGGAATGTCATCTAAGACCCTTCAATGGTCTCCTTTACAAAAGTACCTGGAAATGTATTAATATCCCTGGCATAGTTTACTGAATTTTTTTTGTTTATATAGATGTTCCCAGCAAGGTACTTAACCCAGTTTTCCATCACTTTAGCTATAGGTCTGGACCATGCAGTAGTAACACAGAAGCCCCAAGCTTTTCCCTCAAAGAATACCAGGTTGACCCCAGAAAAAAAACGACTAACATCTTTTTGGCCAAAAAAACCTATCTGGAAGCAACACCATATAGTAGACAGAGTAGGAGAAACTATCCTCAAAATGACTTAACATTAAGCAGGTTGAACAACAAGTTCATTAATGGAGATTTTCACTTACTGCATTTTCATGGTGTTTCTCATTCTCCAGCCATTTGTTGTCAAATAATCAAAGATATTATGTTGTATTTTATCACAATCTAATCTTCAAAAATATAATGAATAACATAGTACTGGGCATATAGTAGGCTCTGAGTAAATATTTGTTGCTTGCTTGGTATTATTAAATGTGATTAGACAGATCAGATCAGGAGTCAAGAATCTTGGCTTTTAATTCTTTCTCTGCCACTGTTGAATTAAGGGAATTATTTGTCATAATGCAGGGGGGAAAAATGGTGACACAATGCAATCAATTCTTTAGTACCTGTGCTGAAAGAAGGAAGCAGCAGTATAATTATCTGCACTAATGGCTAATTCACGCTTCTCTTCGTCTAAAATCAAAACCTGTTCCTTGTTCAGACGTTCCTATTTCTGTCATTATTCATCTAGTTGTCCATCTCCAGACTTAGATGTTTTCTCTGTCTCACTTTCCAAGTCTCACAGTTGCCCCACCCAATTCTACATGCATAAAAACTCTTGTCTCCCTTCCTTTTGATTTCCCCTACTAAGCTTCTGTCTTAAAACATGCCCTCATCATCACCTGACTGAATTATTGTCATACTGTCCAAAGCAGCTTTGGTCTGTCAGTCTCACCCTCTTTCCAACCCAATTTTCTACTTCTCCCATATTAATAGTCGTTTTCCATATAGCAGCCAGACAACGACGATCAGAAAAGCTACCAGAGCAGTTCTCAGAATTGAAAGAGCCTTTCAGCAACCATCCAGTCTAAATACAATGCTGTGATAATTCCTTAGAACAAGCAATAATTTTGATATATCATCATTTTGTGAGGTAGCTGTGGCATAGCAGATGGACTGGCCTCAAAGCTAGGAAGGCATGGCTTCAACCCCTTCCTCCAACACATACTTGGCTTTGTGACTCTAGGCAAATTATTTAACCTTTCATTGACCTAGGCCACTCTCTAAGACTGCAAGTTGAATAGGAGGTGATGTCCCAGATATAGGGAGGTTCCTCACCTGAAAGTTATCTATACCAAGGAAATTATAGATCCATTTCCTATCCATTTCCTATTTTTCTTAAGTTTGTAACAGCTTGGTCATGCACTTGTGTTTCTACTGAAATGAGGCTGACTCAAAACGTCTGATGTTGACCAAATGAAACTAGATTGAGCTGTTTTACTCACCTCTAGTTAATTCTTTGTCAACTGAGTGCTGGATTTTATATTATACACATATTTGCTATGTTTTTTTTTTTTTTTTGGTTTTTTGTTTTTTGTTTTTTTTTGGTGAGGCAATCAGGGTTAAGTGACTTGCCCAGGGTCACACAGCTAGTATGTGTCAAGTGTATGAGGTCAGATTTAAACTCAGGGCCTCCTGACTCCAAGGCCAGAGCTCTATCCGCTGCACCACCTAGCTGCCTCCTATGCTTTTTAAGAATGGATATTACTGTACTCCAAGAAAGTATACCAGAATTCATAGAATCATATATTTAGAGGCAGAAGGGACCTTCAAGGCCATTAAATACAGTCCCTACATTTTACAGATAAGGAAACTGAGATTGAAAGGGGTAATTTGAATTGATCAGGACAACACAATTACTAAATACCTAAGGGAGGATTTTAATTAAGTTCTTTCTTACTTCAAGCCCTATATTACATCTAATGTACAACCTTAAAGATAGCACTTTAATGACTGTTAGAGATATTTTAGATATTGGTGTGGGAAAGCCAAACATTTTAAGAGCCATTCATACCCACAATAAAAAGGATCTATCACACAGAAGTATAAAGGAATGTGTAGTCAAAAATGGAAAACAATATTAAGAACAAACAAATTGTAGTAAATCCAATCTATGATTAACTTGGAACCACATCCTAATTAATCTTCAGAAAACAAAGACCTTCAGAGTGACCTGGCAACTAGTAGGAGAGGTAATTGATTCCTTTATAGTACAATATAGGCTACTCCAAGTATCAAGAACAGGAAGAAGATCTGGGAAAGACAGTTATTAACTGTTGTCATGAATTTTACTTAAATATCATCAGAAAGCTGATTAATTCAAATACTAACCTACTGTAAACTCTTTTAAAAAGTTGATTTTTATTGATGAAATTCAATTTTTCATTCAGGACCATATTAAAGTTGTTGCCAGGAGAAATCTAGGTCTGAGGGGCAGCTAGCTGGTACAGTGGATAGAGCACTGGCCCTGGAGTGAGGAGGACCTGAGTTCAAATGTGGTCTCAGACACGTGACAGTGGGCAAGTCACTTAACCCCATTGCCTCGTGTAAAAAAAAAAGAAAGAAAGAAAGAAAGAAATCTAGGTCTGTATGATTTCAGCATCTTCATCAAACTAATATATCCATGCTCCCTAAAGTTATGAAGACTTATTGGTATTGCTACTACCACTGCCACTGCTACTGTTACTACTACTACCTAGCCTTGAAGTCTTATTTCTATTGAGGAAATGATGAAATTAGATAAATCCGTGAAACTTTTGAGAAGCAGCATTACTTCATAGTAAGAGAAATTCCCAAATGTAGATGGACTACTACCTCAACATGACCTTGCACCATGCCACATATGAAAATTTAAGAATTTTTTCCAAGATAGAGAGATAAATATTCTTCAGACTTAAGAATTTGACTGAGTTGAACTACATTGGAAACCTGTGTGATATAATCAAGATAAAACTTTGAAAAATGGATTGTTTGTCAAGGGTACGCTTAATAAGTAATGTGATATAAGTCCTGTTTTTAAAGTAGAAGAATTAAAGAATATTTGTCAAAATCGTGAATCTAATACCAAATCATCTGAAGTTGCAGTAGAAGTAGAGCTCATTGTATATCAAAAGTTTATTAAAGATGTAAAGCATTGTAAGTTTATTTCATGTTAATATATTTCATATTTCATATTTCATATTTCATGTTAATATGTTTATATTCTCCCAATTATTTTGCCTACCATTGTAGTACCATACTGATAATCCCCTCTGTAACTTCCCCAATAAGTAACTCTTCAATATTTCACCTAAAGATGTCTAGTGAGGTAAATTGTGTTATTTCTTAAGGCAGTCCATCTTATTTTTATATCATTTTAACAATTAAAAATATTTTCCTGATAAAATCTGCTTCCTACATTTTAACTGTTGCTCCTAGTTTTTCCTGAATCCACAATAAAACCTGATTCTTCTTTCTCATGACAAGATATCTGAAGACAGCTAGGTCATATATACCCCAGGTCTTCTCTTCTTTAGGCTAAATATACCCAGTTTCTTCAAATGATCCTCACTTGGCATGATCTTTTACTATCTTGATTGTTTTCTTCCAGATGTTTTTTAGTACATTGATAGTACATTTAAAATGTAGCAAGAATTGAATATATTATTATATAAGACCATGGCATGGTAGAGTGGAGCTTTTACCTTTTTTATTCTAGATAATGTTTTTCCCTGAATGTAGTCTAATAACACATTATTTTTTTTTGTAATTGCTGGTTCACAGAGCTGGCTCAGAAGGAGCTTATGTTTCTTTTTGAAAAGTGAGATATTTATCACATGAACTGTTATCTAGCAAAACATTCCCATTCTTATACTTATGAAGTTGATTTTTTTTTAATCCAAGTGTAAGTCTTTACATTTCTCCTGTTGAATGTCTTCCTATTTGATTTGGCTTAATGTTCAAGCCTGTCATAATCTTTTTTATATCCTAACTCTCTGTCTTCTGTGTGTGTGTATGTGAGTGTATTTTTGCTGTCCCACCCTGATTTGTGTCACGTGCAGATTTGATTAAGTATGCCATTTATGCCTTATCCAAGTAATTGACAAAATGTTATACAGCACAGAGTCAGAAGCAGCCTCATTAAAAACCTTTCTGCAAGTTAGCAGGGACCCCTTCAACTTATAGAATCAAACTCAAATAGAAAGGGGAGGCCACTTAACTGTAAAAGATCCTTGTGGTCACATATTGACTTAGAAAACCATATATTAACTTTATCTGTATTTTACCGATTTTGTTAAATATTTTCCATTTCCATTTTTATTTTGTTCTATACAAGTGTTGCCTCAGTCTGTTTGACACCTCTGGACTAAATAACAGCTTAGTAAGGTAGATTCAGAACTGGTTAAATGACTAGATTAAAGAATGAATGAAGGGAGTTCTCTGGTGAAGTAAAACTATAGTTGTCCCTATGCCACTGATTTCTATCAATGACTTATTGGTGGCCTAGTCATGAATAGGAAGTGAGTGATGAGAGTTGTAAAGTCTAAGTGCTATATTGGTGGCTCTGTAATCTTACAGGCCCCAGCAAAAGGCCTCCAGTAATCCATACCCAGAGAAAGAAATACAGAGTCTGAATGCAGATAGAATCATACTATTAGCTGTCGTTTTCCTTTGTTGTTTTGTTTTATTGCTTCATTCTCATGATTCCTCCTATTAGTTCTAATTGTTCTTTACATCATGACTAATGGAAAATATGCTTAACATGAATGTATATGTAGAGCCTATATTGGAATGCATGCTCTCTCTCGACGAGGGGGGAAGAAATGGGAAGGAGAGAAAATTTAAAACTCAAAATCTTATGAAAGTGAATGTTGAAAACTAAAAATAAATAAATTCAGACCAAAAAATAAGTAAAGGGACTTGTCCAAAGTCTCAGTGAACTAGGATTCAACCCTGATTCTTTAAGTCCACTATACCAAGAGGTTTTGTACTCTTCTTTATAACTTTCCATAGGAAATTTGTTTGTGCTTCCAAATAAAATTAACTTTTACTTTTTTTCCTCTCTCTGCAAAAAAAATGCCTACAGTACCTATTGAGTATTTATGGAAGAAAATGACTCAATATCACATAGAAGGAAAAAAATATCAATAACTTACAATCTGTACCATCAAATAGAATAAACTCTTAATTTAATGTAACCTCAATCAGAGTGACTCAGCATTTGCCTAGTAACTTTTACAATGCAGTAGGAACTTGAAGAAGATAGCAAAGCTCTCTTGACCTCATTTTCCATATCTGAATCAAATCTCTTCTAAGGCCCCTTCATATACTCTACATGCTAAGTTGAGACTGAGAAAGGACCTCAGAGGTCATCATGTCTAACCGCCGCATTTTACAGATAAAGAAACTGAGACTCAACAGAAGTTAAGTGACTTTTCTATGATCATTAGGTAGTAAGTGGCAGAATATATATTTCTTGTAGCATCAGAGAGATAGAAAGTAAGATACCACCCATTTTAACCTGGATTATCTAGGAATAAAAGTTCTAGTTCACTAAATTTCCCGTTAACTTGAGTACCATCTAGGAAATAATTTTGTTCTAATAATATTGGAAAGCTTTCTAAAATCTGAGTCTGCTTCCCTGACTTGTTAAGTAAAGTAACATAATAGAAAATTACTTTTCTGACTGAGTATCCCAGAAGGAAGGGATAAGTCTCAGGACAGATCTGAACACAAACTCTTAATGTCAAGACCAAGGATGGAGAAAGAGAAAAGAGTTTGAGATGGATGCATACCGAAGCAAAGGAATCCCTTAGAAGTTGATTTTTCCAAAGAATCTCTATTTCTATTTTCTTATAATTTATTTCCTTATCCTAAAAGCTTCCTATTAATTAAGGGTTTCAATGTATTGGAGTTGTAGCCAATTGACATTTTCCTGTAGTGACCATAGGAATTAGATCAGTCTGTCTTAAGCAGCCCAGGAAAAAAATCATTTCATTTCCTATTCACTAACCATGAGCTGTGTGGAATTTCATCACATTAAATTTCATTTCTGTAAAATGAGTATCTTGATGAAAGAAGGTGATTCTGGCAATATTCATACATGAAGAGCAGAACTTAATGTGACCAGAACAATCAATGCAGCCTTCTCAATATGCTTTCTTGGCAACAGTGACCCGTTAGCTGTACTATACAACTAAGTTGGACCTCACTGGCAGAAATCTGGAAGGTAGTGGAAAAAAAAAAAAAAACAACAAAACACTGCACCAGGAAATATAGCAGAGTTCTAATCTCAAATGCAGTACTTTAGAGATGCATGACTTGGGGCAGATTACTTTCCCTATCTTCAGTTTCCTCAGCAGTTAATGGGAATAATAGTATTCTTACTACTTATCTCTTAAGGTTGCTATGAAGCTAAACTGAGATAATGTATAAGATAAAATACTATAAGAAATTAATTCATAGCAGTATAATAAATTGAACACGTAGCCTTTATTTTGAAACAAAGGGAAATATTTACCATGAATCAAACCTCCCTTATGTTGGATACTATGTTATACATCTTATAAATATCTCAAAATTTTGGAAGACCCACAATTTAGTTATTAGATTGACACGGGTCTTTTATGCTTGATTGATGATTTCATGAATTGAATTGGTCAACAGCTCCCCTCACCCCATACAGTCTCCTAGAGATTAAATTCTTCAGACTTCATCATTAGATGATAGACAGACCACCACTGTGCTTGTAGTCAAAGCCATTCTGGAGCAGTAGGTCTGGGCTTAAATTCTACTTGTATGGTTTTTGAGAGCATAGTATTACTTCCAGACCACAATGAAGAATCAGAGGGGGACATTTAAACCATTAGACATCAGAATGTGTTTGATAAATGGAAGTTACAATACAAATAATAGGGAAAGGGATTAGACACTTGATTTTATTGGTAGAGGAATTTCCTGGGGAAGAAACTCCCTCTACAAATAGAGATTTGCATTTTCTTTGCAACTTAGTTTTAGAAAGTTTTCTAGAACATTGAGAGATTAGGTGACTTTCCCAGGGTCACACATGAGTGAGTATATATTATAGGTGGAGCTAGAACCTAAGTCTTCTGAGCTTTAAGGCAAGCTTTCTACCTACTATCCCGCACCACCTACCACAAATAAAAGCAGCTTACATTTACAGAACACTTCAAATGCAATGTTTTACTTTTGTTTTCATATATGACACTTAATATTTTTCATTATATCTTTCCCCTTCCCAGAAAGTAAAGTCTTATATCAAAGAATAAAACAGGGAGGAAACTTTAGCACAACCAACCAGAATATCAAAAAAGCTTGAAAATTAACGCAGTGCTTCACACCCCTAGTGCCGCACTCTTGTAAGATGAAGAGATGGTTTTTCCTCTCTTCTTTGGAGTCAAAGTTGGTCATCATACAAGTATAGGATTTGGTTTTTATTTGCTGTTTTCTTGTTATTCTTTCCGACTACATTTCTGTAGTAATTGTACATATTGTATTCCTAGTTCTACTTTACTTTGCATCACTTCATGTATCTTCCCATGATCCTCTGTCTTCATCATACTGATTTCTTTTCTGCAGCACAATAATATTTCATTAGATTGATCTGACACAACTTAGTTAGACATGCCCTAATTGATGAGCATCAATTTTGTGTAACATTCTAAAAAATACAAAAAAACTTTCACAGATATTATCTCCATTGATTTTCACAATAAGACTTTAAGGTAAGTAGCACAAACATAATTATTGATTCTCATGGGCACAAATGATCTCTTCCCAGAACGAACCTGTAAAATGTGACCAGGAATTGAAAAATTAGAGGCAAGAAACTGAAAGACATAAAACCATTGGTATCATTTTCATCATTTCTGTTCATTGAAGACAAAGGTTGAAATTAAGAAAAAAAATAGATTTAAGAAGGGAACAACTGGTTAATGATCTTGCATTTGAAAGTGAAATTTGGATTTCTGGATTATGGCTTGAAATACAGGAATAACAGGCCCCTAGCCTGGGATGGAATCTACCTAACAAACTTTGGTAAGAATGGATTTGTCCAAAGTCTAGAAAACTTTATCACAAAGTTTTTGAACTGAAAATAAAAGTGGTGAAGAGAAACTTGCTAATGTAGACCCAGTAAGCAAATATCACAAAGAGTAGCTATAACATTAGAAGAAGATAACAGTTGAGAAGCCCAGGTGTGCAAAGAAGACAAAAGCTAGGAAAAGAGTCAATAATAAAGCCCATAGGTCTGTATGTCTACACAGAAATGAGAAAAAGTATGGATAACAAGCAAGGTGAACTAGAGACCCTAACAAAAGGAAATACATTTCATCTCGCAGGTATTATTGGAAAATATTTAAATGAGTCTCATATCAGAAACATGGCTTTGGGGAAGGAATTGGACCCGTGATTTCACTGGCATATGGAAATCCTTGATGAGAAAAACTCCCTCAATCAATGACGGTTGACTACGTCTCTGAAACTTAAGTTGTTTAAAGCAGTGAGAAATTAAATGGCTTATTCAGGCTAGTTATAAGCCAATACATTTCAGAGGAAAGACCTCTTGGAAATGTATACCTTCCTAGAAATAAAAAGGATATGCAAAAGAAGATGCTAGTCATCTTCTGCTAGTCATATCATGTCCTTTTAAAAAGTCATATACATATATATGATATATACATATATGCATGTATACATATACACTGTATGTGTGTATTCATACATGTATATATATGCAGAGAGAGAGAGAGAGAGAGAGAGAGAGAGAGAGAATGGCAGACAACATTTTGATGATTAGAGGCAGGAAATAGAATGGGTATTGCATTGAGAGTATACTTCAGACCACTTGGGAAAAAAAAGAGAGATAAATTTGGGAGATAGATTAAAGCCTGGCACTGAGCCATGATATAATAGTGATGGGACATTTCAATTATCCTGTTACTTGCTGGAACTCTCTCTTTACTTGGAGTAGAATAGCTAATACTCTCTTAACTTTCCTGAATTATAATTTCATCCTTCAAATGTTGGAAGAACCAACAAGAGAAAATTCTATCTTGCATTTGATTCACACTAATAGGGAGGAACATGTTCCTGGGGTGAAATGGTGGGAACCTAAGAAAGAAGCAAACACTACATCTTAAAGTTTGTATTAGAGGAGAAGAAGATAAAGCATAATCTGATATGTAGCCTAGATGTTGGAAGAATATATTTCAAAGGCTTAGAGGAAGGATGGGTATGCTCTTAGGGACTATAATTCTAAAGGGAAGTCAGCCCAGGAAGCATGAGAAACATGCAAATATAGAATTCTGAAAACACAAAAAGAAATAGTCCTGATAAGGAAAAAAAAAAAAACAATGTGGGTATACAAGGAAAGGAGAAGAGTAAGGGAATAAGTATTTATGTAATGCCTACTACATGTAGGACACTATGCTAAACGCTCTACACATGTTGTTTTATGTAATATTCCCAACATCCCTATGAGGTAAGTGCTGTTATCATTTCCATGTTACCACTGAGGAAAGAGGCAATATGCCCTAAGTGACTTGCTCGGAGGCATACAGCTAAAGTGTCTGTGGCCAGTTTGAATACATGGCTTCCTGACACCAGGGACAGTGCTCTAGCCACTGCATCACCTGACCGCCTCGTTAACATAGATTTTACTATGTTTTTAACTTTTATTAATACATTTTATATCTTACTTTTTATTTATATGCTTTATTTCCAAATATAAACCTACTTAGTTCCCTACCTAGTGAACCATCTCTTTTAGTTTAAAAAAAAAAAAGTTTAGCAAAATCAACCAATGCTTTAGGCAAATTTGACCTGCAAAGAAGGGAGGGAGACCACATTTCTTCAACTTCTGTCCAGTTCTGAGACATTAAAATTATTTCTCCCTTTCCCTTTCCCTTCCTCCCTCTCTTCCTTCCTCTCTTCCATTCTCTTTCATTTTCTTTCTCATTTTTTCTTCCTTCTTTCCTTCCTTTCTTTCTTTCTTTCCTTCCTTCCTTCCCTACTTCCATTTGCCCTTAAGCATAGACTAAAAAGACATACAGAGAAGATGCAAGCAACAGCAGGTAACAGAAGATGAATACAAAAGAAGCACAGCATGGTACTTTAAGAATAGAACCAGAGTTGTTAACCTTGAGAATGAGTTAAGACTGCTGAGAAAAGCTAAGGACAATTATAAAGGGAGAGAGGAGGATCAAGGAAGAGCTAAGATTATTGTTTGGGGTATATGGAACTGCAGTAACTAATGACAGAGAAAAGGCAGAGCTGCCCAATTCCTATTTTGCTCTATTTTTTAACTCTGAAAAGAGGAATGATTTTTGGATTGTAAAGGACATGGGGGGAAATGGCTAATGGGGATTTGACATCCAAGATAAATAAGGAGATAGTAAGAAAGCACCTGGCTGCCCTTGATAAGTTCAAGTCTCCTGGCCCAGATGAACTACATCCTTATGTATTGAAAGAACTGGCAGGTGTGATTGTTGAGACACTGTTAATGATCTTTGAAAGACTGTAAAGAATGGAAGATGTGTTCCAGTATTTGAGAAGGGCAAATGTTGTCCTGATATTCAAAAAAGGGGAAGAACCCATCAGTAATGCAGTCAGTTAGTCAGTCAACAAGCATTTATCAAGTGCTTACTATGAATCAAGAAGGGAATGGAATCTGAATATTATAGAGAGCTTGACTTAGATTTTATGGGAAAAACTAGAATGTGGTTAACAGCTGAAAAAAAGAAGTAGTAATCTTGTGATCACAAGCATGGCTTCATTAAAGCTATTCATTCTAAATTAACTTCTTTTTTTTTTTTACTGGGTAACTAGCTATCAGGGAAATGCTATAGGTATAGCTTATGTAAATATTGTCAAACACATTTGTCAAGGTATTTTATGCTATTCACATGGGATAGATGGAGAGAGAAGGGCCAGGTAATAATAGTTATACTGTGCTTCATGGTTTGGAAAACACTTTACATATGTTATCTCCTTTGGTCCTCACAACCTTCACAGATGAAGAAACTAATTCTGAGAAAGTTAAAGTAACTTGCTTATGGTCACACAGAGAGGAAATGACTGAGGTGGGACTCAAATTCAGGTGTCCCCAACAAAGTCTAGTGCTTTTCCTCTACCTGTTTAGAAGCAGCTGGGTGATGCAATGCATAGTGCTGGTTCTGGAGTTAGGAGGACCTGAAATCAAATGTAGCCTTAGACACTAGCTGTGTGACCCTGGAGAAGTCACCTAACTTCAGTTTCTTCAAATGTAAAATTAGGATAATAATAGTACCTACTTTCCCAGGGTTGTTGTGAAGGTCAAATGGGATATCTATAAAGTACTTAGCACAGTCATTGGCACATAGCAGATGCTACACAAATGTTGTCTGTTATTAGTTATTATATACCATAACAATAGTATAATTAGATTTTTTTTTAAACTGGTTAAATGATGGAACCCAAAGAATAGTGCAGGGATAGAACCCTATGTAGAGAGGTCCATGTGTGGTGAAGGCTGTCATTGTGTGGAGAATAGAAATCTCTAGCCTCTTCTTCTCCTTCATCCTTCTCCAGAAGAGGTATTAGTCTTGTCAGAAGGATAGGCAGAGGTTGGGACTAGAGACTACTGTGCTGTCCTCAGAGAAAAGGGGGTACTGGGCTAATATTATATCCATTTGCTTCCTAAAATATTGTTCATCTAGAGGATATAATGGAGTTCAAGCTAACTGATGATCACCTTGTCATTTTGGGACAGAAGGAGGACCCCAAGCTCTATATCCAAGGCATGACCCTTTCCCACCAACTATGCATCCCACAATGACCACATAGAGAACATCACAAAGAAATACATGTACCTAACTTAGTAGCAAAACAGAAATCAGAGAAGGTATATGTAGGAAAATACATACCAGACAATAAGGAGTGAAGGAGCTCTTCTATTGGAGGTAAGATAACTCAGCTCATCTAAGGAACCCAGTCTTGGATCACCCAAAGGCAAAGTCTCTAGTGTAGGAAAGGACATGAGGGACACTGCCAGTTCCTCTCATACTTTCCCAGAATCTAGTCCTTTATCAATCTCTAGTGGAGTTGGCCTTTTGAATATTCCTTCTAGAATCCAGAAGCACCTGAAGTAAATTGACACTTAAAGAAGATTTGAAGCTTGATGGGTTCCCAAAGGTACATTGGCCTGCTTCCATCACACAGAGCAGGGCATTCACCTCCAGCAATAAGGAGAGAGTCTCCTACCAGTGTGCTTTGGGGAAAAGATTATACTAGTATTAATGGTTTGATGTCGACTTGTTGGGTTATCCCTAGTATATAACCCCAAGGCTGTAAACTTTCTGCTATGAAATTATTTTTTTTAGTAATGACTGGAATAAAGGCATACATAGCTTTCTTATCAAATTTGCAGATAACATCAAGATGGAAGAGAGAGCTAAAACATAGGATTTAAGAGTCAAGACCCCCCAAAAATGTCATGATAGACTAGGCCATTGTACCAAAAGTAATAACATTAAATTTATTAGGCATAAATATCTCATACCAGAGTACAAAAAATCAATTCCACAACTACAAGATGAGAGGATAGCAATTCACATAAAAAGAAGATTTGGCATTTTAGTGGCCTGTAATCTCTATATAAAGCAGTAATGTCATAAGGCAAACAGAAAAAGCTAATGTGATCTTGGGTTTCCTTATCAACAACTAGGATGCATATAGATGTAGAATTTTGTTTGTAAAACACTTTACAAATATTATCTCATGTTATCCTCACAACAATCCTGGAAGGTGGTGGTATTATTATCTCCATTTTATACATGAGGAAACTGAGGGACACAGAGGCTAAGTGACTTGCCCAGGATGACAGAGCTAGTAAGTGTGAGAGGCTGAATTCAAGTTCAGATCTCTAGGTCCATCATTCTGTCTACTATATCACCTGGCTGCTTCCATGATTCCTTAAGAGAATTGTGGCTTTCTGGAATAGTTCCAGGTGAGACTTGCTTTATACTTTGCTATGATTAGCCACATCCAGAGTACTATGCTCATTTTTGGAGAGTTATATTAGGAAAGACATTGATAAGTTGGGTAGTATCTAGAGAAAAGAAATCAGAATGGCAAAAAGTTTTAAGTATATGCAGTATGAGGATCTCATCAAGGAATTGGGGAAGTTTTGTCTGTGTCTCAAAGTCTCAAGGGAGAAGTAAGAACTGCCTTCAAGTATTTGATGGGCTTTCATGTAAAAAAGGCATTAAACTTCTTCTTAGCCTCAGAGGGAAGAATTAGAAGCAATGCATGGAAGCTATAGAGAAACAAATTTAGGCTTGATGGAAGGGAATGGAAATACCTTCCTAATAATTATGGCCATCGAAAAGTGGAATAGGTTACCTTGGGAGCAAGTGAGTATTCCTTAACTGGAGGCCTTCAAGCAAGTGTTGGACAAGTGCTCAGAAATTCTAGAGAAAGAATTCTTTTCTAGGTATAGTTGTCATGAGAGATGGCTACTGAAATCTCTTACAACTCTGAAATCCTATATTTGCTCCAGTGTTACAGGTGAGAAAAATGAAGTTCAGTGAGGCTCCTGCCTGCCCAAGATTACCCAATCAGTATTCAAGTGGAAGAGCTGGGACTCAAAGCCTGGATGCTCAGGTATTCTACCTTTACATGCAGTGCTCCTACTCTTATACCAACCACACTTGCTCCTCATAAATAGCTCCAAGTGAGTGCTTTTGCTAGTTGGAAAAAAAGGGGGGCTTTGTAGAAGAGATGAAATAGTGCACTGATGTTTAAAATACTTGGGGATGATACAGGAAATGCATTTAAGTGTTTTTCCAACTTTTTATTGAAAATGCTATTTCTGCTTTCCCCAGTCTCACCCTTCTACCAAACTGGGTGACAGCCAAGACATCAGGGGCTTTGCAAATAGATTTCTGTAGCTGAAGTAATTAGGCTATGTGGAAAGCAGATTGAAAAGTCCTACTTTTCTCATTACCATATTCAGAAGATGAGGAAAGTCAAACACAAGGAATATTGGGAGACTATGTGACAAATTTGGTGTAACCTATTGATTTGTATAAGTTGTAGTCAATCAACAAATATTTAAGGTATACATATAATATGCAAAGCATTGTGATGAGCTCTGAGAGAAAACGCCAAAAATGTATGAGATGAAGCCGCAGTCTTTCAGGAATCTACACGGAGAGACAAAACCCAAGCAAAACAATAACAACAACAACAATAAAGGAGAAGAGGAGGCAAAACATTGTATCATGGAAAGAGTAGTAGATTAAGAACCAAGGAAATGGTTTCTGCTCCAAGCTATGCCATTAACTAGCTTGGAAATGATGTATCACTGTCTGTACCTACCTTCCTCATATATAAAATGAAGGGATTGTACAAGATGATCTCTCTGTCTATTCTACTCTCAAACTTCTATTATTCTGTAAATTTGATAAATTTCAAATGAGAGGTATAGAGAATAGATGCTATTCAGAATGAAGGAAGGATCATTTTTGGCTGTGTTAATGAAGAATTTAGAGAAAAGGCAAGATGTAAGTTGAGCCTTAAAGGATAAATATCACACACACACACATTTGCATGTATACATACATGTGTATATATGTACATATATGTGTATACATCTATATATGCAGCAAAGAGTGAGGAGGTAACTGTAGGTGGTTTTCATTGTATAGTGACACACAGCTAGGACTGTGCAAAGCATGTGGAGCAAATGGTAAGACTAGTCTCACTAGAGAAGAAAATACATGTAGAGCAGTTGTCTAAAGTAAAAATGTGTGGGGAGTAGCAATAAGCTGTGGAGGGCTTTGAATATCAGGTTAAGAAGTTTGACCTTTATCCTGTTGGCAATGGGGAGTCAACACAGGTTTTGCTCACAGGACTGCCATAACAAAAGGACTGACATAATAAAAGCAGGATTCTAAGAATATAAACCCAGCTGTAGGGTTCAGAGTAGATCTAGCAGCAAAGTGTAGAGGGTAAAGAAAGATAGAAAGGTGAATTAAATGGTTATTGGAATGGTCAAGGCCTGATGGGAGGTGGTGGCAGTGGGAAGGGAGAGCTGCAAGAGATATAAATCAATCAATCAATCAACAATTATTAAGTGCTTACTATGTGCCAGGCACTGTGCTAAGTGCTAGAAGGATCAATAGCATTGATCACCAATAGGAGACAGGTAAACATATATGCATACTTTAATAAGTGTGTATTATGTGTATTATTATTATACTTTATGTAAAAGTATACATATTATATATGTATATATATATGCAAGTATGTATGTACATACACTTTCATACTTTGGTATATTACAGGTAGAGTGAATAGAGCTTTGGAATTGGAGTCAGGAAGACCTAAATTCATATCCTGATTTAGTTACTTATTAGCCATATTGTCTTGGGCAAGTAACTTAAACTTTCTCAGCCTCAATTTCTTCATCTATGAAATGGGAATACCACCTACCAGGGTCATTCTGAAGATCAAAAAAAAATCTAAATTGCTTTTTAAATATTAAAGAGCTATATAAATGCTGATGCAACAATTTCCATACTCATAATCATTTTGATAGATCTCTGAGTTTATCTATTTGGGTAATTCCTGCAATAGTGCAAATGACAATCCACACTCATGCCTTCTCTTCCTTGTAACTCTTGTACCCATTCCTGATATATCATTCTAGACAGGTAGTGTAGAGTTATAGAATTAACACTGACCTTTAAGGCATAAAACCTGAGTTCCACTCATGGTCTAGCCATGTGATTTTTAGAACCAGTTGAACCTCAGTCTTTTCCTCTATAAAATGGGAATGATAATGCCTCCTTTACTTGTCTCACAGTATTTGTTAGGAGTAAATGAGAAAATATTTGTGAGATCATTTTGTAAACTGTAATGTACTACAAAAATGCTAGGTGTTCTCATTATGAATGTGCTATAGATTAAAAACAGAGGCATAGAAAACTTGAAAACTAATTATAGTCAGCAAGCAAATCTTGAATACCTAATTGAAAGAATAATTGATTTAGAGCTAGAAGGTTCCTCAAAAGTAAGCTAGTCTAAATCCCCTTACCATCCAAATGAGACAACTGAAGACCAAAGAAATTAAATGACAACCAAAGTCACAGAGATAGCTTGTGTCCTCTGACTTCCCATCTAGCATTTTTTTCTACTGTACCATGCTAAGGATATCTTCCAGATAATTTGCCAAATTCCTTCTGAATTCCTGTCCATCTTTTTCTATATGCCCTCTCCATGATCATAATTTCCATTTGTCCTTTCCTCTTTCATTCGACACTTTTAGCCTAGTCTTCAGTGATAACCTCTAGGTCAACCTTATCAGCCCTCTACTCTGACCAGTCAGTATACCCTTCTTTCCAACTTTATCATTTCTGTTTCTGTTAACATTTGTTTTTGTCAAACAATATCAAGAAATGTCTGGAAAATCAATGTTTAATAAGTTACAGTCATGTTTTCAATTTCCTGTCATATGCTTTAATGTACATGTGTATTCTGTCATCCTTCATCACTTTCTAAATTCATCTTGTTATCAGCTAGATATAACTTAATGTTCAGCTAACACATTCCTGGGTGACCTCAAACTGTACAGCACCAGGGCCAGATCTCCCCAAGCAGTCACTCCATTGGCAATGAAGGTGAGAAAGATAATGACAGAGGCCAACCACACACTCATCTCCAGAAGACACATTCACACTGCAGGGAGCATGTGGTTGTGAAAGTTAATATTTAGAATAAAATGAAATGTGTTAAGTCTGTGATTCTCAGATCTATGCTCTGAATCACTGGCAGGTGATAGTTTCTGCATTGATGTCTGTTCCCAACTTCGTGATCTACGTGTAGGTAGAAGCCGTTGTCCCTGGTGCTAGGAGACTCCTCCTCAAACCCCCACGCCCACCCCCACCACCAAGCACAGGCTGTTTGAGAGAAGCACTCTGAAACACTTTTTGCCATTTCATAAAGAAGTTTCAGATCTCACCTGTGCCACAAGGCTGATCCATTTGAGGGATTGCACATCAGAATCATATGCTTTTGCCATTTTCTATGTTTCTTTGTCACTCTTTCTAGGACCTTCTCTTATAAGTTGTTTTTGTTTTCCTTTAAACTATTTTCTAAGGATAGAAATTGCCTTCTGGTTCTTATTCCTTCCATTCTAATGATTTGTGTCGTTTTTGTCACACAATGTGTGTTCCATAGATGCTACTGCAGATGGTTTGGGGTTATTTCTAAATCAATAAATGGATAGTATCTCTTTGGCTAATTTTCTTGATAATAAGCAGCCAGCATCCTTATTAAGGGCTTATTTACTCTAAGTCCAGCACCCCTTCCCTGGCATCATGTAATCTAGTGAAGTTGTCCCTTTGAGGATTGTTTTAGATACATAGTTTCACCAATCACTTTACTATATTCAGTGAATATGATTCTTCCTCTCTTCTTTCCTTTCTTTTTTTCTTTTTCTTCCTTTCTTTTTCTTTCTTTTCCTTTTCTCCTTCCTTCCTTTTCCTTTTTCTCCTTCCTTCCTTCTTTCCTTCCTTTCTTCCTTCTTCCCTCTTTCCTTCTTTTTTTTCCTTTCTTCCTTTTTCTTCCTTTCTCCATACCTGGGGTAAACTCCATTGATGGACATTCAAGTTATTATATGTTGACTATGTTATTCTAGCTAGATGTATTCAATTTTTTAGGCAGCAGGGAATATTTCTTTCTTTAAGCTATAAGATCTCCAAATGAAGTGTTACCATTTGTCCAGGATGCTGCCAGGAACCCTGTCACTGGAGTATCACTCCACTTTGCATCTGCTACTCTGCCTAGTTTCAATTCTATGGAAAAAAGATGCCCTTCATAGGTTAAGCTCATCTGCTCTAGTTTCCTCACTATGCTGCTAATTCAAGCCTTGAGTAACAACCTCCCTTCCATCTCTCAGGCTCCTTTCCTTTTCGACTAGAGGGCTGGAGGGTAGAGTACCAAATGCCTTCCAATACTTCCTTGTTAAAGGAACTTTGGCTCCCTCCATTCAGCATCTACTTCTCTGCCGGGTTTCAGCTTCACTGAACAAGATGGCTTCATTCTAGGTACCCCGTGGTCTGTTTCCCACCCCTTATATTCTAGATATGGTTCTAGATATTCTGGAACCAGAGAGTAAAATAGAAATGGAAAGAATCCACCAATTACCTCCTGAAAGAGATCTAGAATATTCTGAAAGAGATCCCCAAAGGAAAACCCCTAGCAATGTTATAGCCAAATTCCAGAGTTCCCAGATCAAGGAGAAAATATTGCAAACAGCCAGAAAGAAACAATTCAAGTATTATGGAAACAGAATCAGGATAACACAAGATTTAGCAGCTTCTACATTAAGGAACTGGAAGGCTTGGAATATGATATTCTGGAGGGCAAAGGAGATAGGATTACAACCAAGAATCATCTCCCCAGTAAAACTGAGTGTAACCCTTCAGGGGGAAAATGGATATTCGGAGAAATAGAAGACTTTCAAGCATTCTTGATAAAAAGACCAGAGCTGAATATAAAATCTGACTTTCAAATACAGGACTCAAGAGAAGCATGAAGAGGTAAACAGGAAAGAGGAATTACAAGGGACTTATTAAGGTTGAACTGTTTACATTCCTACATGGAAAGATGATATTTGTAACTCGTGAGACCTTTGTCAGTATTACAGTAGTTGGTGGAAGAAAATAGATAGATAGATAGATAGATAGATAGATAGATAGATAGATAGATA